>NC_141696.1:199255624-199924712 GCF_964263255.1 Lissotriton vulgaris
CACCATCTTGAAACAATAAATAAAGATAAAAACAAAATCAAAATGGCTGGCATGTCATGACACATGCGTCATCACGCTTCAGCCACTGTAGCGTTATGATTGATGCCTGCGGGTAAGTGACACCACACATGCACGCACATATATGCACTTTTCTTAGTCAATGCTATTCAGCATCAGCCTTTGCCATTTTTATTAGGTTTTGCTGATGCTGAGCAGCATTGCCAAAAAAGCATTGGCAACGCCAATAGGTGGCATTTGCGCAGCCAAAAGGTGAGACCTATGAGCTGTGCCAATACTGGATATAAAATGGCAAGCCGGGAGGATCTCAATGTTGCGTAGTTGCCGTAAGTGCTATCAGAGGACATTTCCTCAAGGGTGTAAGAAATTGTTGTAATTTGCTTTTGCATACATTAAATTCCTCAACAATTTCACAAATTGCAAATCCAGCATTTAGCACCGTATCATGTCCATTTTGGATGCAAGCGCGGAGTTTGTGCAAAAAAATAATTGCAAAAACGTGATAAGTACTGTGATCAACAGCCACTTATTATCTGGTTGCATTGCTCTACAGTTTACTGGGTAGTTAAACAGGTTCTATCCGAGTTGCAATAAAGTTTGAAATATTTCACACCTTGTAGGGAAGAAACACACTTTATTCTAAATATATAAAAGTTCTGGAAATGTTTGAGATTAAACAGAATGGGGTGGTTCCTCCCCCAAAACCTTTAAAACATGTATTAAAAAATCCTTGTATGCAGTGAGTCAAAAAAGGGATATTCGGTTCTGTTCACAGCATGTAAGGACTTAAATTATAAAGAAGAGTATCATTTGTAAAAGTAAAAAATATATATTTTATGGACTTTCCCACACGGAGTATGGAGAATAATTCTGTTATTACGGTTAAATCTGCTTCTTTTACGAGTCAATCTCTGGAACATGGGAAGGCATATCAAGGGATGAAAGGTTTTGTGATCTTTGCTTGAATCATGTTCAAAATCTAAACCATGTGATGTTCATATGTCCATCCCTTCACTTTGCACAAAGTCGCTTTCTGGGACCGTTCTTTTTGAAGAATAACATTACTTCGGCAGTTGAAGATCGCCAATGTTTATTTGCCCCTCAAGCTGAAATGGTTTGCACAAAACGTTTACAAAATTTTAAATGTGTTTTAAATTTTGTAATCATATGAGTAATTATTATCTGCTTTTATTTCGAATTGCTGAGGACAATAAATGTTATTATGCAATCATAAGCTTATTTAGCACTTTGCCGTCTATATCTTAACACCTTCAGCGCGGCGCAGATTCCTGCGCTGTGCTGAACGTTCTAATGAGCCAACGGGCTCATGACGGAACGGTTCCGTCATGAGCACAGGCCAACCGAGGCTCATGACGGAACCGTTCCGTCAATAGCATCGAAGGGGTTAAGTTGGATGTCAATAGATGTAATGAGATATAGATACTGTATTTTCTGCTCTTTTGCCCCATAGCAAATGTTTTGCTTATTTGCACTTTTTACTCCATGAGTGTACTGTATTTTGTACTGTTTAGGGCGCATTGCATTGGATTGCCTAAATTGACTTCTTTGCATATTTGGACTATTTCAGATCCTGCCACTTTGCATATTTGCACTATATCAGATCCTGACACTTTATATTAGAGCATCGTATTCAGTACTGTTATCGAGTATTTTCACTTAACAAGGTTGTATAAATTCTCAGCGAATGAATGTTTGTATTAGTTTTAGATCATTTGCGGGATACCCTTTCGATCTCCGTGTGTTAACTTTGTATGGATGAAATAATTTCTTTCGCCGGTAGTCGTTTGTTTTTCTTTTCTGTTTTAATACTGTTGTATTGAAGATGAGGATAAAATGCTCTGTTCTTTCTGTGGATCTCTGTAGAGTTCAATAACATAAATAAAATTGAGTTGGAATGGAATTGGCATTGTTCATGTGCTAAAATGTGCAGTGAATGCACTGTAATTATCCAGTGGAATAATGTAACACATTTTGCATTACAAGTGTGATGCGAAAATTGCCAAATAATGTTGAATTATTTAAAATTTCACAAAAACCTAATCTCCTCCCAGGCAGTGTTACTCATTGTTAAAAGTAAACATATCAAAGCCAGTATTGGCGCAGGTCCTACAGAAAGACCCCAAGAAACCTCTTGCACAATTTCTTACAATTGCTGTACGTTAGTTTTATTTTGGTGCCATTATCCTGGGTTTCGAAAGAAACATTCTAATGCATGAAATACTTAAGGGGAGTGATTGACAAATTTAAGATCAAACCATTACATTTTAGGTACAATATATTAAGGGTTTCATATATATTCTTCTTTAGCCGAGTAGGGCATTTAGAATGATTATATGTGGATAATGATTTGCTTCCAATGCTGTAGACAACAGATATTAGTGGCATACTACCGAGGTTCAGTGGTGAATCTCAGAAAAGGGATTCATGCCCACCATCTGCCCTGAAGCCTCTCCATGTTTCTGTGCGTCCTCCTTCCACCTCCACAAGCCTACCCACTATGCCCACACAATTCTTAACATGAGGGATAAAGTTCTTCCAGTCCTACATTATAGGGCTATTGGAGAGTTCTGTGACTATATAGTCCAAGTTCCTATATAAGTTCATGAAAATGCCAAGGTGTAGTGCAGTATCCTTTTAACATACAGCAGAGGTTATTTTATTCCTTATAATACATGGTAAAACCATCACCTTTCTCACAAACTGTCTTTCATATGAAAGAGATCGCATGGTTGCAGATGGAATCTAGAGTACAAAATTGAACACACCAAAAAGAGATTTAAATACGTTTAATGTAAGTCAAATTAAAAAAAAAATGTTGCAGCTCAGAATACATAGCTACATGCAGAAAGATTCTATGGTTCCTGTAATGACCTATAGCGGGCAACATCTAAACATTTTGCCATAAATATCTGCTTTCTGTAGATCGCTGGTCATTTTGGAAAAACAGGTTATAAGAACGAAAAGCCAGTTCTCGTTTTCCTTGTTCAAACTGCAGGTGTAATGATGCCCCACGACTTTCCTTTCACCTTGGAGTCTGACATTGACTGCAGGCAGTATGCTGTCTGAACTCAACTGTACAAAGTTATTACAATTGAGCAGCTTTTTCACTGTCTCATTGCAGGTGACTAGAGAGGTCACAACTCAACTATAATGTTGAATTTAAAGATGGACTTTTAGTAGGTTCCTTTATATTATGTCTATGGCTCCCTGTTTTACGTTTTTACTGATTTTTACAGATGAATACAGACAAAACATTTATTTTCTTGTCTGTTTTTATTTTTAAATGTGAATAAAGACGGAAATTGGGTTGCTTTTCGAGTAATTCTAAATACTGTGTGCCATGACAGCAGAAGATATGAACAAAGTTGTTGTTAAAATTTGCATATTTTCTTACAAGTGCATTGATTTATCATCTGTGGGTGTTTACAACATTAAAACCTAGTAGGCATTCAAGCATTAGTGCATATTTACCTGTTAAATGAATGTGGAAATATACTAATTTCAGCTTCATTTTCCCACAAAACCCAAAATAAATATGAATAAATACAGATAAAATTAGCAAAAAATAATTATGGGAAATACAGACGGAAATGTCAAAAAAATTAATACCATAAAACCGGGAGTCCTACTTATGTCACATGTACACTACACCTAAACATGAAATACGTACACTTTACACCACCTCTACAGTTTGTCTACAAGATACCGCCTAAACACTACACCACCAACTACTGACCATTTACACGCTAGTGGCCATATCATTGGCAGACGCATGCTGCCGAAATATAACCAATAATCTGACCCATACCCTCAACAAACAAGACCCTAATCCACCTTCTCTCTGCACAATTTACACCATACACCACAATGAACAATGAACTTGTGCATGTTCTTCATCCATTCTCTCAACTAGACTGCTCGCGTCCTCTGTGGGGTAGGAGCAGGCAGCAGCAGTGATTTTCTCTGCCCCTCTTGATGCCTCTAAAACACATATTGCTCCCTGTCCATTACTCCCCAGGCCAGCACCTACATTATCACATGCAACAACGCCATACCCTTCATTGCCTTTCTTCACTGCATTTATTTTTCATGCCTCCACCCAGCACCTGTTGCTTTCTTTGCCCCACACACCTGCGTAGCTCGTGCCCTCTGTAAGATCAGGAACAAACAGTAGTGTTTCCCTGTCATCTGCCACATCGGTTGACCAATTCATGCCACTGGAACACAAGTAACCCAGACAGGTTTTGGGCTATTTAGACCTCTTTAGTCTGGTGTGGCAAGGTTCCAGTGACGCAGTGAGCACGGAGCCCATGTCTGGGGACACGTCACACTTAGGGTGTTTCACTAAAGAATACAAAAAAACAGAACACACTCAAACTACAATATCTCCATCTTCACCAGCCAGCTACACTCTACAATACTAGTTACCACCTACAGCTGTTCGAGTCAATGCCATTGTAAAAATGTTCTCTACAAAGTAACGTGCCTGCCCCTTGCCCAACCTACATTGTGTACCGCCAACTTTCTGCAGTAAAACCACTCTTTCCCAGTTCATCTTAATTCCTCCACATCACTGACTCAGGCCACAGATGGTAGGACCCAGCACAAGCATGTATTTATCTGGTATTTCCATAGCATCAACCTAGCAAAATGGCAGCGTAGCACTGTATGTGGCCAAAGACCAGCAAAAAGTCAACGGGAAATAGGAGAGGAAGCTGCTTTGTGGATTGTTAATGCATTGTGATGTTGTGTTCTGTAGCGTAGAGAGTCTTCAACCTTTTTTAGGTCGCGCCTAGACGAAAGCAAAGCGAAGCTTTGCTGTCTAGGGAGACAACTAATGTTGTCACTTTCCGGGGAATGTGGACTGCAGACTGTGACGAGCTTGTCCTCCTGGAGATTGTAGCTCGTGAGCGCGCACGTCGCGTCGCCGTGCCTGATCTTCCCATGCACAGAAAGGCTCCCGCACGCATGCGCACATACACACACTGCAAACACACACACGCACCCCCCTTAAAGAAAGGCTCACGCACGCATGCGCACATACACACACTGCATACACACACACGCACCCCTCCCTTAAACAGACACACGCGCAGACAGACACACGCACGCACAGACACACGCACGCAAAGACACACGCGCACACCCCACCCACCCCCACTCACCCCACCCACCCCCACTCACCCCACCCCCACTCACCCCTCGTCTCCCTCAACACACTCACCTGTTCTGGCGGTGCTCGGCGGCGGTTCTGGCTCTCGGGCGGCGGTAGCGCTTTGCGGGGCTCTCTCACCACATGAGAGCCCCGCCTTCCCCATGCGCCCGGCCGCTCTTCCCCCGGTCCCCCATCTCGGGACC
This sequence comes from Lissotriton vulgaris, assembly GCF_964263255.1. Classification (NCBI taxonomy): domain Eukaryota; kingdom Metazoa; phylum Chordata; class Amphibia; order Caudata; family Salamandridae; genus Lissotriton; species Lissotriton vulgaris. Next base: position 199,261,022 of record NC_141696.1, read on the forward strand.
GGGACTCGGTCAGGAGCCCTCGGGGCTCCTCGGACAGTGGCTTTTCTCTCGCGCCGCGATGGGGGCGGGACTTCCGATTGGCCGGCTGCCCAACCGCTGCCGGGTCGTCGCAGGCAGCGCGGCGGCCCGGCGGGAACTTGAAGAAACTCGAGGGTCAGGCTGGTTTAGTTTGAGCTTGTATAACGTGTAGATTCCAGTTACAAACTTGCATCTTTATTTTTTATGCGTGTGTTGTGATTGACAGCCAAGTGCCTCCTGGCAAGGGACTGGGGGGGGGGGAGCAATGCCAACGTCCTCGTACTTTTGTAGACCAGGGGTCATCTCGCTCCGGGAGTGGGTCGAGAGGTAAAAACAGGATCGTCATATGTATTTCTTTCGCGCCACGCACGATTGAAGTGTCAGCAGAACTGTGTGATCACCGCCTTCAACTCAGTAAGAGGGGCGTGGAGTGGCCATCGTTATGTTCAAAATAGCAGGCACAGGACACGGCAAGTCTTCACCCAAATTTCAACAACTCTTACTCTCGCACAAACAAGTGACAATAATCCCAATATGGCTACACAGCACCTTCCCCTATTGTTTACCCAGTTGCTAACTACATTCTCCTCAAAACTATACGCCCCTCCTCCAACACTCTCCCCTCCTATAGTTGGGCTTTCTTCCTCTTCAGAACCCCTCTGCCCTCCTTCCTTACTTCGGGGAGAGCCGTCCGGTCACGGCAACAGAGGCTGAAGACAATACAAAGATCTCCATGTTCAGGCTACAACTCTAGTTGAATCTCCAGAGTTTGGCAGGGACTCGTGCTCGTCCGATTCGCATGCTATAAGGGTGGCAGATTTCTTTCCCCTTGTACACCCGGGGCAGTAAATGTAATCCCTTATAGAGCTGCACACCGCAGTAGTAGTAACTGAAAAACTAGTTCGCCCTGCGCGTGCCACGCTCCTGAGTCACAACCCTGGTAGCCTCTAGCCGCCATGACAGCCCCCTGCCGGCTTCAGTACCTCGATGACCTAGACCTATTTGTCTGCAGCAATTTCCCGGAGCCGCGGCGGCCGCTGGTGCACAACCTGTTGCTGAGCGCCGCCCTGAGTGAGCAAATCCCAGGACTGCACTGGCTTCTACAAGCTCCACTAAAGGTATTTTGGGCTGTAGACGGACGGGGAACTGGTACTCAAACTATTGGTAGGAGAGTGGGTACTGCGAGCAATGGTGGACATGTGAAGGTATTTGGAACTACACTAATCGGCCTAAAACACTGGGGTCAGGGAGTATCCTATTGTATCCCTGGGACGTCCTGGGATATGAACCGTAGCCTGGGGTTAAAAGGGAAGGTTTCTGGAGGGAGGTGGCAGAGAGGGTATTTTATTTATTTATTTATTTATTTTATGCGTTTTTATATAGCGCAGACTTCATCCGAAGGTGTCCGAACGCTTCACGATAGGAACAGTAGTGAAACATGAGGAAAAATCACAAGTCCACATGTTCCAAGAGCAAACGTTACGTTACATAAGGCAATGGTGACAATTGTGCATGTATCAAGAGCAAACAGAATACAAGAGGTGGCAAACGATACGTTACAAGAGGAAAAAAGTGACGTGTGTATGTTATAAAAGAGTACAAAGTACAAATAGAGGTATAATACTGCACTAAATGGCAGATACTCAAAATACTGGCTTAGGGCAGAGGTGCAACTAGAGTCCAATTTCGGGGGGGTGGGGGGGTCTAATATAAATTTCAGGGGGGGGGCTAATTCTTCCAGCAATATGCAAAGTGAAGATTCGGCTGCGGTAAGACTGCGCCAGACCCCAACAGCTCAACAAAATAGCATTTGTAATGCAATAGGTCTCGGAGTTATGCGAGTTTAAGCTATTGGCATTAAATACCAATGCCTTTTACTTATGTTTTAAAAACAAAAATAAAAGGCATTGTCATTTGCAATGTTAATTGTCAATAACAAATGCCTTTTATATTTTACAGAAAAAAAAGAAAAAAAGTAATTTACAATGTCAATAGCTCAAAATAATGTCATTGCGAGACCTACTGCATTGTAAATGCTTGTTCTAAATTGGATCAGTGCTAGGATGGTCCTAATGGGTATGGGAATGTTGTTACACAGTGCATCTCTTCCCCACTTTGTGCTTACCTCCTCCCTCCCCCAACTCATGTTGCCTCCTAATCCTTGGCCCTCCTTGTGGCAGTCACCTATGATACCATACACATTAGCCATGCACTATGTATATCTCTATATCGAATACACCCTACACCACCACCTACACCAACACTACCACTTACATCCCAACCTTCTACATACTTGACCACTGACCCCCATCTACAGCCTATATGACCTCTTCCAATCTACACCCAACACCCTAAATCATACTCTATTATCCACACTATGACCTACACACTAATCCACCTGTTAAACGCTATGGCATTCCTTAAACCGCCACATGTAGCACACTCCCACTCACACACACACACCATCTCCCATTTCCTGTTCCATGTACTGGTTCTTGTTCCACCGTCTGTTCTTCTGTCACCCAGTGAGCTTGTCTACCTCTACATTTTCTGATAAATTTCCCTTCATGCTATCTCCCATCTGCTTTTTCCTGTTCCTGCTCCCACCCCTTAATTTGGTGATGTTATCTTAGTTACAGCCCTTGACCTGTCAGGAGTGCCCCCATCGTGACCTTTTGTATTTGATGGTGTCCCCGTGACCAAACCTTTGTCATCTTTCAATTTCTGTTCACTGTGTCATCCCTTTCTCACAAGCCATTCCGATCCTCTTTCCTAGAAAAGGAAATCCAAGCATGCATATTTGAGCAGCCTCTCCCACTGAACCTTTATCCTGCTTCTCACTAATCATGTCTCTCTTCTTCACCTCTCTCCTTGCAGTAAACATGGAGACCCCTCACACACATACCCTTACAGCATTCCTTTTAGCTGGTAATCCACCTTTCCCTTGGTACTCTCTCACAAATGTGCCACCATCCCTTCTTTCAGACTATGTTAATAAAAACCTGTTAAGATCAATACTAGCCCCAGCTTTCAATACAGATATGAATACCTCACCTATTTTGGAATTGCTAGCATGTAATCTTCACACATTTCCTTCTGCCTTCCTGGAGTGTCTTCACCACCCGTTTCCCCATCCACCCTGCTAGTAACTGCATTTCCTGCACTCTCCTGCATGCTCCCAGTTGCTCAGTGAACCCAAAATATTCTCATGAGGGCAGTCTCCACAGGAGCTTCAAGCTGACCATACAGTTTCTGTCCCTGTAGTGGAGGGAATGCCTCCTTCCAATATGCCTAGGAAGACAGACATCTCCTGTCCACGGTAACCTTACGGGCATTGGCAGCGTGGGGGGACAGGTTATAATCTCTGCCCCTCAAATGCATCCCTCACTGCCAACCTTTTCTTCATCATGTCTCACACAGACTTCCCCATCCTGATATATTTTGTAAGCCTGAGTACATGTTCCCATCACAATAATCTGAACCTCCTTGTATCTTCACACCAGTGATTGCTTCGCTCAGACACGTCTCTATGCAGCCTATCTGTGCCTTGAAGCCCAGCTCTCTCCTTTAGCATGTACCTCCTCATCCTTCCTGTATGTCTGTCCCCTAACACACATCTAACCCCAGAATCCCTGTCTTACGTCCATTATAGGTCTCCCTCACACACACCTCTCCTCACCCACACAATCCTCCTCATCTCTCTTGTTATGTCATGAAGCCAGTCTGTGGCCCTCACGTGAATCTTATCAGCCTATTGATGCTCTGATTCCAGGTTAACGGACCCCACAGTACGAATTTCCCTTCATTGCCACTTCGTCTTTATACTAAGTTCTTTCTCACATGTACTCTCCTCCCCTAAGTCTCCTTTTTTTCTGTTGTCAGGTGTAGCGAGGGCAGGGCATTAACTCGACCTATGGCATAGGTGAGAATTACAGAGAATTTCATGCGAGGTCGAGCAAGTTTAGCTCTTGGCAGGAGCATTGAAGGTTTCATCCACACCAAAATTAAATTAGTTTAAAAGAAGTAGGCGTTATATGCAGTATCTCATTGCGGTCAACTGGTCTTGGTAGCCTGGGTCATCGGAAGAGCTACAGAAACCAGGTTTGACCCAGCCTGAAGTTTTATCCTTAGACTAAGTCTCTAAAAGATCAAACTCTTCAGAGGGGCAATGCAGCAAGCTGTGGCCAACAAGTGTTCTGGGGGCCAGATAGCCGCCGGATGAGGTTCCATTGAAGACCTTGACTTTTGGCAGAAATGCTCAGAGTGGAAGTATTTCGTGCCCAAGGAAGGTCTCTCACAGGCCGGGTATTTATGGTACCTTCACCTGGTGAAGATTTCTACATTCAGACTTGGTCACTTTTTTGAAGCTCACATTCACAGGGCTAAATACTTTCTTTGTAAAGCCCCCACTGAACCGAATTTGCGAACTCGGAGCGGAAGAGACCTCGATCTTCGGCCAAGCAGGAACACACCCTCATCAGATTAGCTTGGGAGGTCTGTCCAGTCTCCTGAGCTTTTGGAGCTAAAAGGTTCCTACATCAAATGTAAATGTAAATGTATAGGCATTTATATAGCGCACTACTTACCCGTAGGGTCCCAAGGCGCTTCGACCGCTGCGAAACCCTTCCTGGCTTCCCTGAGAGATGGTCCCTTAATGGGTATCTCCAGGGTGAGACCAGGCATCCCCGGCGGTCTGGTGGGGCCGTTAGTGAAGATGAGGCAAGCTAATGCCCAGAGTTGCCGAGTGTGATCGCTGATCAGAGTGGGCACCGAGGCGAGAGAATTATCGAGTCCGCTGACCCTGGTCCAGAAACCTGCCGCGCCGGGAATCGAACCCTGGTCCCGGGCCGTCCTCTGCTCTCGGGTCTGCCGCCTCTAACCAGTGAGCCACACTACTTCATCAAGGTTTCAGCACATGTTAGGAGGAGTACACATTCACACAAACAAGCATCCCAGGACCTGGGGGACAGCACATGGGGACCAAGACTCCAGCAGAAGCTACCAGCAGGGTCCAGGAGTGGTTCAGTTGGAGATGGGCAGATGCAGAAAAGGCCTCTTGTAGCTTGTACCCTGTGTCTTGAACAGGAGGTCAGCCTTATGACCCATATAATCCACTTCTTTGTCCTTGGTACAAAAGGGAAAGCAGATGTAATCCTCTAGACTCTTCTTAGGCCTCAAACAGCAGGTTCATCCCTCTTATGATCTTCCACAGGTCCATTTGTGTTCTGAGAAGGGCATATTTATGCCAGGCACCAGCCTGTTGGTGGGGGTGACTCCTGGCTCCTTCCTAGCCAGTGGGGTACAGTTTTCCAGGGGTAACCCCACCCACTTTTGCAGCATTTCCTGTGTTCCCTACTGCAAACAATCCCACGGTGCCCCTCTCTACCAAAAACTAAGATTACAGAGACAACCTTCCCCTGTGCAGAGTCCATGTGCCCACCCCAGATGTGTCGCCAGGGAAATGAGCAACCCCTCCTCTGCCTTCACTCTAAATCAGTTCTAGGTCAGCTCCTTTCCTCTCCTATTGGAATTGGTGCCTACCTGATTGGGAGAAAAAAGGAAGGGCCTGCCCAGGTATCGGCTAACATTTGACTGTGACAGTATAAGTCTCTTTGAAGTTAATCAATTCCTGGGCACAGCCAACTGGCGTCCTGGCAAGGGAATAATGCCTCCCCACACCCAATGTGTTTGTCCTACTCCGGAAGCAGTTTTCACACTACATCAAGGGGGCTATTCAGGTGACAGCGTAAACTCATGCACAGGGGTCTCCATAGGCTTTATGCAGGGACAGTTACATTTTCTAAAAGTACATTTTCCGTAATAGTTATTAAAATGCGATTTTACCATTAAATTTGATTTTGAATGACTATTAAAAAGATTCTTTGAATCATAGCTTTTTCCTTACCATAAATAACATTATTAAATATAATAATGTTACCCAGTGTTTTGCTATGGAACAGCTAGCCTTGCTACATTGAAAATAAATAAATTGTGGGGCTTTTTCACTGTCAGGACTTTTACATGTCCCAGTTTTAAATGCCATGCACCCTGCCATATGGGCGATAAGGCCTACTTAGGGGTGCATTGTAAACATTTTAAAGGAAGGTTTTGGCCTGTTAGAAGAGTCTATTTTTACTGGTTGAATTTGCAGGCATAAAATGAAACCAGCATAGTCATGTTTGCACTGTCACTGTAGTAGCTGGCACAGTGGATGCAGCAGTCCACTGGTGACATTCAACGTACAGGCCATGGTTGCACCTGGCAGCATTTGCTCAGGATTTATAGGTAAGCTAAGCATGCCAATAAGGGGTTTGCCAATTCCATCATGTTGAAAGGGGAAACACAGGCAGTTTACCTCTGGTCAGCTGGATTAAAGTGCAGAGAGGTATAAAGCCAGCAAAAACAGTCATGGCAAACAATCTGCGAGTACACCAGGCAAAAGATGGTCAGTTCCTACAATACTTCTGTACCATATAGAGGGAGTTTATATTATTATTATTCTCTTCGTTTCACTTTTTTTAGGCTAAAGCATGCACAGATCATTTTTTATTTAAACTTTCATTAGGCTCAGAATGCATGCACATATTTTGAATGTTCAGCATGTGATCTAATGTGAACTTCAAACCATTAAGTACCCCGCATAAGGTACCAAATTATGGTGTGTGTCGTATTCCACTAACCTGAGGGGCTCTATCCCTGAGCCAACTGTAGGTTCTGTATAACATGCTTTCACTGTTTGCTTTCCTGGAAGAGTAGCTAATATTATGTGGGAAGTATCCTTCAGATTTTATATTTATTTTCGTTGCTAAGAAACGCTAGCAGCAAAAAGACCTGCAGGCTGTGTGTGTATTTTGACTCCTGTGTTCTTTCATTTGCAAACAAGGGACTTTTTGACATTAGGAAATGTTTAATGGCTTCTAAGGTTCAATATGTAATAGTAACAAAGCGTGGTTAAGGATTTCTTGTGCCAATATGCTGCTTTGACATTGGCAAAGATATCCATGTTCCTATATTTGGAAGATTGCAAATATTACTCCAGTTGACTGCCTAATGACCTTTGCCATACCTTCAACTCCAGAGTTTGATGCTGACATCATAATACAGGGGTTTGCATTCCTGAATGCTTATAGTTCACTTTTATCTGGCCAAGTGTGCAAGAAGCACACTTGGCTGTGGTAGACCATAAGCAATGTAGCTCCACTCTGACATGGCCGACATGGGTTGAAGGGTCTTGGGACATTGGTGGTAGCTCAAACCACACCAGAGAAATAAGCAGTTCTAACTCTAAATATAGTGGTTGGTGACCCTTCCCTGTGTTCTGCAATGCCAGTGATCCGCTGCCAATGGAATGATTTCTGCAAAAGTAGGAAATGGGTGCCAGAGTAGCTAGGCAGGTGGCTAATTACAGTAGCCACTTCCACCCAAGGCTTGAGGGGCCTTCCTGCCATTTCCTCCTCATAGCCTTTGGCACATAGAGATACCGCCTTGATGGCCACACATATTGAAGGAGTGGGGTTGTCCTCTGCAAGGCTTTTGATATGAGATTGAGGGCACCATGTTCAGGCCCTGAGCTGAAGGGCAATTGGCTATAAATACCTGGGTTCACCTTGTCAGAATATCTGACTTTGCTGGTTGAATGGCCTAAAACCGTGATTGGCTTGTAGCTTCTTGCTGTCTCAAGTGTTAGAAATCAAAACCCATCAGACGGCCTATGTGCTAGCTTGCGATTCAGGAGGTGGTTCTTATCCAGACCCTCGTATCACGAGGATTAAAACAGGCAACCCTTTGTGTTATAACCAGTACCAGAATTGATCTATTCATGATGTAATTTTGTTAATATTGCTATACTCCACAACAGACGAATATAAGAGCTCGATCCAGGTGGTTGAACCTGTGCTGGATGTAGTGCTGCCTCTAAAGGATGTCTCTCACAAGCATAACAGACCCTCGGCCCATGTTATATTCCCCACATTAAAAGAGGCTAAAGTGGAATGTATGAAGTTGTTTCTCCACTAACAGGATGGAGATGATCAAAAAGGCCCTGAATAGCTGCAAAAGAATGATAGTCTTACCTAAACCTGAATTTATGCTGGTAAGGTCTTAGATGCTGAAAATGTCTCAAAGGGATTTTTTTCGATAGTTTGATCTCTAGCTTCCCCGAAGCTGTTGAACATATCAGAGACTGGCAGATAAGCTCTTGAAGTATTTTGAGGACAAAACTGCCATCATCTACAACTTGTTTTGTCCTTCTACAGAACGCTTGTGCCAGATATTGGATTTCTGGCCTACTATGTTGATCACTCCTATGGGGCATCCCATGAGGGACTTTTAACCGTAGCTTGGTAGGAGAGGCCATCAAGTTGCCTGCTGCTACCTGCCTGGACCCCTGGAGCCACTTTCACTGGAAGAGTGTACTGCACTTGCATGCTCAATCTCACAGAGCTCCCCTTTGGACCATGTCTCACCTAATCTTTTGGAATTGGCCAACCCAGAACTAGTCCAAGCTTTTCTTGAAGTCTGCAATAAATCTTTAGCCAACACTTGAGTTCCACTGGGCTGAAAAAAAGGCATTGATTGCCCCATTATTATAAAAAAAACCTAACACAGATGAAGCAGTCCTTTCCAACTTTTGGCCTACATCCCTGCTGCCGTTGGCGGTCAAAATCCTCAAAAAGCATGTCAATCGGCTGCTCTCTGCTTTTTCAGAACAAAACCAGATCCTGGAACCTGCCCAGTATGAATTTCGACTAGCACACAGTACAGAACCTTCCCTATTGCTGGTCCTTGATGACCTGCGAATGTCAGTGGACATGGCAGAATCAGCAGCCTTGGTGCTGCTTGATTTGTCTGCTGCATTTGATATAGCTTTAAACCCATTATTTTTTCCGGGTTGTCTGAAGCATGGATATGTCGGACAGCACATGAGTGGTGTAAATTGTATCTAAAGAAATAATGCAGTGAAACGTTATCATTGCGGTCAATGGGAAAATTCACTAGTGACATTTGGTCACTTGCAGGTCGAGATTTGTGGAATCTAAGGAAGGTAAAGGTGACACGGGTGCCAGGACAAATGTTACATTATGTTATTTGGTTCTTGGTATAGCGCACAGCTCAGCCTCGGATTGACATCTCGGCGCTGTTGCAGGCAGGTAGATGAAACAGGCACACTCCTAGCAGTTCTACTTAGCATTGTGCGGGGCCAAGTTCCGCTGGCCACCAGTCATCCGCTCAATAGAGCTGAGCTTTTTTCTGTTTTGCCCCCATTCAGTTGGAGACAGTTGTGCGACATCCAGGTGGCAATTTTTCTCATGCAGGTGGCAAATCGCTGTTTCATGTTCTCAATGTCCTGCCCAAGCAAGGTGACCGGCTGAGTGTCGTCTGCATAGGAAAGAGTTTCGTATTCAATAATTTAAAAAAACACCTTTGATGGACGGAATGCTGGACAGTCCAATCATTCACCCCCAGTCACAAGGATCTGGTTTTAATCCATTGTTCTTTTGCTCACCACACCACCCCAGTTTGGACCCAGGCATATGCAAATCAGTCTTGACCCTGTTCCTTGTGGGAACAGTCCAGCCCGAACTGCCAAGCCAGGTCCTCCCTGGACCGGAAACAAGAATCCTGGGACAGGTTTCAGGCATCACCCTAGCTTGAATCCAGTAGTGTAGTGTGCATGGGACCCACGTCTGGGCATACCCTGCAAAAAAAACATTGGATGGACGGAATGCTGGAAAGAGTTTCGATCACGGAGGACTTAACTAGTTTATCCACCTACCATTTTGCTGGAATTCAAGGCATCGAATCGGAATGTGCCTTACTGGTCGACACTCATTCCAACTCTTTTTAGCATCTACATCTTTCTATTGGCGACATTGGTTAGATATTTTGGTCTTAAATGCAAGAACTAAAGAGACAGCAGCTAAATAACTATTGCAATGAATCAGTCAGAAATGGTCCTTTCGAGCCTTTCCATAAGTCCATGTCTACAGTTACTGCCTGGCTACGATTAATGACTTGAGGGTTTACTCTGACAAAAGGCTTGACCGTTTACTTCCACCCTTTGACCTCCAGCCTTACCTGACTCCCTTGTCCAGCAAAGCTAGTGATAAACATAGGCTTCTTTTTCAAGTCAGACCTATCTCTCGAAAAACAAGCTAACCATCTGCTTCTGTCTGCTTCCTCTACTGCTGGTGTTGAGGAAGATTCTACTGCTTCGTCCAAAGCCAGCCTGTCGGTCGTTTCGGGGACCATTTTGAGTTGTCTGGACAATTGCAACTCTCTCATTTTGAATGCCTCTTTTGTTATGCTGAAAAAGCCCCACCATATCCACAATGTTTCTGCAAAACTGGCTCTTGTACTGCCCCAACTCTCATCCCCTTCCGCCGCCCTGGACAGGCTAAACTGGCTCTCGGTGTTAAAAAGGATTGCATTTAAGTCCCCCCTGTCTCGTTCATAGAGCTGTGCATTACACTGGGCTCATCTATCTTACAAAAAACGTGTGTCCCATAGGTCCCTGGTCGCTTACTTCACTCTGCGGATTCTCTGCTATTACTAGTGTACGCAATAATACCCAGATTCAGTCGGGCTCACTGTCTAGGTAGGTCCTTCTCGATGGCAGACACCAAATTATGGAATCCTTTCCAGCCACACTGCGCAAAATGTAGGTATTGCTGCATTTTAGGAATGCTTTGAACACCTGACTGTATGGGAATTAGTCTCTTAATTGCCTGAAGATCTTAGCTCAGGTCTCTCAGTTTCAGTTTATTCTTCTTTTCAGTTTATTTTATTATTATGTGCATAGTTAATTAAAACCTTTGTACAAAGTGCCTATATTAAAAGACTACATAAAAAAATAGCTAAAAATAACTACAAAAGCGGCGCCTTAAAGTGCTAAGAGCCCTTTAAGGCTTTTGTGTCTTTCTTCTATGTCTCCGCTTTAGTCCCTTACTGTTCACCACTGCTCAAATCTCTCATCGCAAAGAATGCATAGGTATCAGAGAGCTCAATAAAACTTTAACAACGCAGAGAACTTACCATATAACATATCATATAACAACATCATGTATAACATAATGTAACATAACATGAGGGTGCAGATCAGTTAATGTGTTAGTTAGACTTAGTAAAATCTAGCATTTGAAAAGTATGTTTTTTTAATGTTCCTTGGCAGGACACATTGCTTTCCAACAAACCGAAATTGGTAGAATGTCTATTTCCATGCATCATTGCAGAGGCTGTTTCTGTTTGTATTGAAGTTAGTACTCTTTTGCTCGCTGGCTCTTTTCTTGGTATCTGTACAGTGCCAAATGTGGTACTTTTAGGAGCTAGACTAAAATACGTTTTACCCTTCCCTCCACTTACCTGCGCATGCACAGCGCTTTAGTTTTCTCTCCAACCACAGCGGAAGACATTCACTACATTTGCGCTGAGCCTGCAATAATTGCCAATGTATAATTAAAGCGTTTAGCGAAATTAGATGCCGCGTGGTCAGTGAAAAAGGGAGGTGGGACGACGATGGAGAGTCACCCCGAACCTATTTATCTGTGAACTACAGCGATCACGCCCCCGGGCAGTGTACGAGAACAAGGCACCAATTCTGAACAGAGCGGACTATATACTTTTGAATAATGTTCCCTTCCATTTAAACATGGCCCCTGTCTCGGCCCACAATGATCCCTCTGTGTTTACTCTCGCGGGACCTGAATGTGCCATCTGCACGAGCGCGAGGCCGCCTGGCGAAGGGAGGCTCGTGAGCAGAGCGAGTTCAGCAGCAGACAGCGCACCGCGGTTCTTTCGGGTGGGATGTAATTGAATTAATATTGTTGTGGGCGGAATCGGATCGCTTTCTCTAGTTTCATCTCAGATGCGCGCAAGTTCTAATCACTTGCAGGAACATTGCGGGGTGCAGGGCGATCCGATCCCAGACATCTGATTCCTGCCCCTCGCCTCCCTGGGCCTGCCCATCACAAAGATGGCATTCTTGTCCAGGGTTCAGGAGTTCTGCTCTCACGGACTGTGCTCCCATCTCTGGTTTCCAACTCTTATGTACAAATGCTTTGTTTCATCCACATGATGTTGTCGGGAACATCAGAAAGTTTCACTCTAAAGCACTTTGGCTTGTGTTGGGGTGAAATGTGTAATCAATATACCTTCGTTTGAAAGTGAGATTGCGTTTAATTTGACGACACACAAATGTGCTACTTTTTCAATTTTTTCGAAGTCTTTCTTTTTGAATTTAGCTTTGCCCACACCACACAGAACTTCGGTAGTAAAAGCAAAGTACGAGTTTCAAAAGGTAGCCCCCCCCCCCCCCGGCTGTGTTACTAGATTATATGGATAGCTCAGTGCACTGCTGCACCTGTCGCAGAGATCTCTGCGTGACCTCCAGCAGGGCACTGCAGGCTTGAACCTTTATCAGGATGCTAACATGAGTATCGTTGGATTATAAATGTGGTATTAACAAGGAACTTTCAGTCTGTGGTTTGTGCTTTGATTCTTGTACATTATTATTATAGAATATTTGTAGAGCGCACAGTTACCCATATACGGGTTTCCTAAAAGTGTGTACATTTTGGTCCGATCTTAAGTGGAGAAGTGTGGCTCACCGGTTAGAGGCGGCAGACCCAGAAGCAGAGGTCGGCCCGGGACCAGGGTTCAATTCCCGACGCGGCAGGGTACGGAACCAATGTCAGCGGGCTCGATAAATCTCGCCTAGGTGCCTCTCTAACCATGGGTCCCACGCTGCAACTCTGGGCAATAGCTTGCTTAATCTCCACAACGGCCCCCTCGCTGCCGGGGATGCCTGGCTTCACCTTGGGGATGCCCAATAGGGACCATCTCACAGGGAAAGCCAGGACGGGGGGGTTCCCCAGCGGTACACAGCGCCAAGAAACCCTGGGGTGAACGTGCGCTCTACAAATTCATACAAACATAACATAACATAAGTGGGTGAGGAGAGTATTCCAGAGTTTTGAGACAAGGTAGCTGAATGACCGACCCCCTCCTCTTGCTCTCCTGCCGCGTTTAACAGAGAGAGATTACTGGATCTCAAATCTCTGGAAGTAATGTAGGGAGTAATGAGATTTTGGAGGATATGTGGTCCCCAAGCATACTTTACTCTGTGAGCAACAACGAGCCTTACAGTTTACACTCTTATATTGGCAGCCAGTGAAGTTGCACCAGGGCTGCTGGTGCAGGTTGAGTTTTAGACAGTCCCGTCAATACTCTGGCTGCGGCGCTCTGGGCAACTTGCAACTTTCTCATAACATATGAGGGGATGCCCAGGTAGAGCCATACATGTATTTTACATATTAATACTACAAGTAAACAGAGATTGTTTCATTGTTCTAATGCTTTTCATGAAATAAAATTGGTTAACAATTAGGCATTCTCTGGCACTACTGCATTTGTTTTACCTTTTACCTTTTACAGAGGTAAAACTCATGGACATTTTCTTTTCACTCCATTTTTTAGAGTAATTTTTGTTTGCAGTTTTATATAGCGTGGATGAGACCCGTCCAGTCAACAGAGTGCTTTACAGAGGTAAACAAAGTGAATTACAATACCAATGGAAATTATATACTATAAAATATAACATATAGGCCTAGTTAGCCACGTGGGTAGCTGAATGCCTAATGAAGTTATAGAGGTACATATGGAGTGCATACGAAATACTGAGTGTTACACTTAGCCTACGAGAATAAATGGAGTTACAGATCCCACATATTGAAAAAGACTTTAAAGTATTGGAAAATGAACAATTTCAGATTTTTCTCTGTTTCAATCTTGCCTGTGGTCCACGGTGTCAGTCCCGTGACATGTCCTACGTAGAACGGATGTTGTAAAAGGAAGCTCCTTTTTTAGAGTAATATAATAGTAATTCATTGTTCGAGCAGGAAGACTGGAATTCTATGCTTTAGGTTTACTGACCTAAAAAGCCTTCTTTAAAGTTTTTGCTTTTCTTAAGGATGAAGTTTCTAACTGGAGATTGTTAGGTGATTTGGAATCGAGCAAGAACCTCCTGGAATTAGCAGTTTAAAAGCTGAGCAGTTTGCAGCCCTGGAGTTTACAGTCTATAGTTTTATGGGCCAGCCTGACTAAAATTCTGGCATCCATGAGCAGCCATTTGAAATTGGCCAGGACTTGGGCAATGTGTTCTGATCTTCTGGTATAACATACTAATGATACAGCTTGGCTTCTGGGAATTCCAATCAGAATCAATAGGGAGTTCCCGAAATCAGGCCTTGAAATAGTGATTAAACCACCGATTTAAAGTCTTATGCTGGTATGAGGGATTTCATTCCACATAAGAGTTTGATTTGGTGATCTGATTTAGTGCTGAGCTCCTTTGACTAAAGCACTTACGTGCGCTTGCAAGTCTAGGTTTTCATCTAGAATTAAGCCCAGTGACTATGCACTTTTTACCATCCCTGGCTTGCTACCAAGTATATTTACCTTGTCAAGAAAGGTTTGTACGTTATTAAATGTTAGGTGTCTGTTTCACCTTTTGCCTTCCAAAAATACCCATGTTCGACCAAACTTGTTTTAGACTTAGAAGAGGTTTTTGATGCCTTAACTTGGAAATACCTCCTCTTTACATTACACCAACTTGTATTCAACGTAATACTAAACCCATGATATCAGTTATTAAACACAAGTCAAACTGCTAGAGTTAATATAGGAGGTTCCATTTTGAATAGTACACAGTGGAATAAAATAATATCCCCTATGTTATTCGCACTGGTGGAGGAGCGGTTCTCTGAAGACTTGAGATTGGCGAGCATGAAATGGGGTATCGCATTGAATGACGGCAAACATTTGCTTTCCCTATATGCAGTTGAAATGCTGGTCTTCTTCAAGGACATAAGTATGTGCCTGGGATCTATTTTTGAGTGCTTCCCTAAAATGGAAGTACTGGCGGGACTAAAAGTGAATCAATTAATGTCAAGCCTATATCCAGCAGTGGCGGGAACACATCCATTCACTATATGAAGTTGAAATGCTTGTCTTCTTCAAGGACATAAGTATGTGCCTGGGATCTATTTTTGAGTGCTTTCCTAAAATGGAAGTACTGGCGGGACTAAAAGTAAATCAATCAAAGTCAAGCCTATATCCAGCAGTGGCGGGCACACATCCATTTCCTGTCATCCATAGGTGCATTCATATTGCCTTAGAGCCATACACATTCCTATGTTTGGGAATTAAAATTATCCATAAATATAAGGTTATATTGGGGCAATATTTGGGCTGGAATTGCTCCTATTAGACCCTGGGTTGCCCTAGAGAAAAATTTCTAACGTGCACTATGCTCATTATAGCTCATATGGAATATCACTGAAATGGAGCCAGTTACTCTAGACTATGTACAAAATTATTTGTACACAATGGGTGAGAGGGGGCACCTGGAGACTTGGCCATACAGGACTCTGAAGAAGTTTACAAAGGATCACACTTCCTGCACTCGGGATACATGGACTATCGACTAATGTCGATGTGTTATTGACAAAGAGTGGAATACTATAATTTCATACCAACAGGGGAAGTGTTTCAAGAAATGCTGGTTTTGAATATACCCAATGTATTCCTATATAGGGCATATTTTGCTTCTTCCATGTTACATACACTATGCCCTACAGTTACACCTTAGTGCCGGAGATGATCATTTGTAGAGGAGTGTTCCTGTCACATGTTTTGAGCCCAGTAATAGTTGAGTATTGGAATCAAACAACAAGCACATTGACAACCATTGCAGTACGGATCAACATAAAAAATCCACAAAATTGTCTCTTGGGACTGTTCCTTCACCCAACAGCTGCAAAATCCGTATCTGAGTTTATAGACCTTGAGTTTGTGTTAGTAAAACGGTTGATTGCATTGAAGTGGCCATCCATGTGTGCCCTCTCCATTAAGGTTTGGCAGCAGATTTGCAGGAATGGAAAGAGGCTGAAACTATATTATTGCACCTAGAGGAGAGGAAAAGCCTTAGGAAAATGACAGTATTGGACCAGTGGGACGAGATATTGATTACGGTAGGTGACATGAGTAAAGATGGTACACTACCACCCTTAAAGTGCACGTTGAGTGCTGATGTTATGTTCTTGGTTGTTTCTAAACGTGCTAGAGGCGGTGTCAAAGGGAATACAATTGTGGTTACTGAGAGCGTGCTATAAGTATTGTTAATAAATAATGTTGAAGTCCCTGTTGTCTTGCACAGTGTGTCTCGCACCTGCAATCAACAATTGTTATATTATTACAGCGCATACTGTTTTTTAATTTATTTAAAAAAAAAAAGAATAACTAGTCAATTATGAAACACAGCCGCAAGATCGCTTTCCCTTGTTTTTTCTTTATTGTTCATTCACTACATCTTATAAACAAGCTTAACCTAAAGGCTACAATATGAACTTGACATGCACACATTTATGAAACAATTGAGTACCGTGCATAATAAATACTATGTGAATGCAGTATTTCGAAATAAGGAAATTATTAGAAAAAGTGCCCTGCTAAGACAATTTAGCTGACACTAAATAACGCTTAAATATGTGGCCAGCATGTACATCGATGTACAACTTTGTAATATGTCAATAATATGAGGTATATTGTCATACTGATGCTCTCAGATCAATAATCAGTTAGTGAGGGACTAATGCCGCCGAAGTATACATAGAGCGGAAGTACTACATCCACAGATGTGCTAATAGGACACCGCGGTCACTAGGCTGTAATGACTCCATGCTCTTTATTTTAATCCGAAGGAGATGTCTGCAGTCTTCTTCATACAGCTGCTCGTGAGCCTTGTGTCTAAATAACAGACCAACATGTCCACCACTCAAATTAATTTCATATTTCACTATACTAATTCACCTCTAATCTTTAAACGCTTAAACACCACATCAGGAGTAGCAAGCACTATATAAATGCTAACTTTTTTTCCCTTCTCTATCCCTCCACTATCCTTCTGAATCCAAATAACTGACTAACATATCTCACACCCAAATGACTTTAATATTTTCACTATACTCCTAATTCACCACTAATCCTTTTTGGGTTCCGAAGTAGCATGCTACTAGCGGAAAAAGTGCTTCAACATACCATCAAGAGTAGCAAGCGCTATATAAATGCAAATCTTTTTCCCTCTTCTATCCCCCCTCCACTATACTTCTTAATCCAAATAACTGACTAACATATCCAACACTCAAATTACTTTAATATTTTCACTATACTAATTCACCACAAATCCTTTATAGTTCCTGGAGTAGCTTGCTACTCGCCAAAACGATTTGACGCCTCGTCAGGGGCAGAACGAGCTATATAAATGCAATACAATACAGTACAACATGTGTACTTAGAATGACAGTGGCCTGTTTGACTTGTTCAAGGCGGAGGTGAGCTGTCAGTGTCTGGGAGATGCCTCCTCTTCGTGGAAGCGGTTTCCTAGCAGTGTGTATTGAGCACAAATCCACTTCGTCCTTTCTTTCCTGTGAATAGAGGGTGTATGCTGAGCACATTGTGTAGCCTGGAGGCAATTGCTGTCATTTCCTATTTGAAGTTCACGTTGGGAGTAAGAAAACAAACAAAAGGCTTGTACAACTTAATGCTTTATAATCAAGAATACTGTGCCCCGTAATGAGACATCGGAGATTAGAAGCAGATAAATGAGGGAATGTGGTGAAAAGCAGCACATAAAAGATCCCTGCAAGTGATTTACAAGAAATAACAAAAGTGATGTATCCTTTTTCGGGCTGTGTTTGAAAGCAAGCCCATTGACAGATGCCTTTTTAATCTGTTTGACTTCAGTCATGTGGAGAGAGTGTGCAAATGTCTAGTTTACACCAGGTGTGCATAGTTAAATAAAACTTCGTTAAATCAAACTAAGGCCACCGTGTATATTTTTGTTTAGATTTTAGCCGTGGAAGTAAAAACTCAAATCGTGGTGGGGAAGTGGGGGAACTTCTTTGATACAAAGTCGTTTGTGCTGTATAGATGGAGGATAGCTAGAATGCAGTGCGATTTACCGCCTCCTGCGTGGTATCTCTCTATTATCTGAAGGAAGACCTTTTAGTATAGAAAATTTCTATTCTCCATGACTATGGAAGTGCCTTCCCAGTGTGTTCCTGTGGTTTGAGAGTCTGCCATTTATTGCAGTATTACCCTTTTACCTGTGTTTGGTACTCTTTTGTAACACGCACACGCCACTTTTCTCTTGTAACACACTGTTTGCTACCTCTTACATTTTGTTTGCTTTCGATACTTGCACAAGTGCCACCATTGCCTACTTAACGTTTGTTCTTGTGTTTGAGTGTCCTCCATTTATTACAGTATTATACCTCTACTTGTACTTTGTACGCTTTTGTATCCTGCACACATGTCACTTTTTCCTCCTGTAATGCACCGTTTGCTACCTCTTGTATTTTGTTTGCTCACGATTGTCACTTTTGCCTCATGTAATGTAACGTTTGCTTTTGTATTTTGTTCACTTGTAATGTTCTTATGTATCAGTTCTGGTCCTATTGTGAAGCGCTGTGACACCTTCGGGTAAAGTCCGAGCTTTATAAAAACGCATAAATAACTAAATACCGTCCTGGGGGCCATTGCCAATGGAAGAAGTCAGACCACAGCCTCCCAGTATAGTGCTGCAGAGCGGTTTTTATTTCACAAATATCTCAGTGGTAGTTAAGTGAACCAATTCTGATGACATTATACCGTCTCACACATCATATGATCTCCCTCTTAACATGACAGAAAGTGGCATCATTTGGGCTTTGTTACTAACCTTGGATAAGTGGGATAAAAATGAAAACAGATCAGTGTTTAGAACAAGGTAAAAAGGGTTACCAAGTAGGGACATATGGGTAAAATTGCAGACTTTAAGTTCTCCATAATCCTTTCCTTATGCTGCTCAACAAGCCTTGCTCACAAATAGCATGCACCTGGCAGCAGGGAAAGGTGGACTTGGTGCATGTTGTCTCATTGCTGCTCCCGCCTTGCTAGAAGATGACAGGTCAGTGTATTAGTGTCCAGCTAACATGGCGGGCCCTAATTCAGGTCAGCTTGCATGGATCCCTTTGTCTGCCCACAGAGGCGGAGCATGCACATATTGTGGCTCAGTTCTGGCACCTGTAAAACTTCTAGGTGAAGAAAGGTTTGCTGTGTCACTGGCCCATACAAGCTTTTCTTGGCAATCATGGTGCCTTAATTTCAATGATGAGCTCACAGTGAAGCACACTCAAGATAACTGTCTATGGTGTATATATTTGGTGTTTGTGCTGTGGTTTACCACTGACTATAAACTTGTGCTAAAACTGAAAGTAAAACGCTAGGAAATGCAGGGCGCAAAAGGAAATAAAATGCGCCACAGGGTTTTAGTGTCTGATTTATTGATAAATGCTTGCTAAAGTCTACTATGTCCAGTTCCAGCCCTGTGTTGTAATGTTTCCGCTAGTACAAGTGAGTACTAGATCTCTGCTACTCTGATACCTGTTGTTTCTAATACACTGTATACTTAGAAGTGGATTTGTTTTAATCCCTTGCCAACAATTGGGTGGCTTTGTTTTTACTTCACTTCACTGCTCCTGATTTTATGACTTCCCTCCCTATTCTTATGTTTGTCCTGCCAGGAGCATTTTGGTCTCAAAGTGGCTACTTTGGATGATGTATCCTTCCACTGTTGACATTGAATGTTGTTTTGCAGTACTTAAGAGGGACTACTTTCTGTCCTTTCTTTATCTGCTCCTCGTCATCCCCAACCTCCGTTCTGCTCCGTATGCAGGATTCGCTTATCCCCTACCTCTGAGTAGTTATTTTGCCTCCCACTGTGCTATTGGTGGGTTGCAGTCTAGAAATACTTTTTGACCATTAGAAGAAGGCTACCTGCAAATGCATAGCGGGTATCTAGGAATAGGATTTGGTTAATGTTGCAGATTCCATTCAACGTTCGCTGTCTCTGAGGTGAACTGATCCATGGGGATCATCTTTCAACTGGAACTGAAAAATAAAATAAAATGTTATCAAAGATGGTCACCTTGGATGCACTGTTGTTCACAGAACTGTCTTTAAAGGGCTGTAGTTTAATAAATTTTTAAATATTTTACAAACCCAATTCAAAATGGCCTCAGAGGATGTTTTCAGATTAGAATTAAAAGTTGGCAAACCCAATAAGTTTCACACCAGAGACCTGTTACCTTGAGCTTTGCTTGTTATGGGCTTTGTAAGAAAATGGGTTAATAGTTGGGGAGAGCAACATTTTGTCAGATCCAACACACCAATTCAATAAATGAATCTTGGGTCAATCCATGGTAATTATGGCACAGGGCATACAGCTTATTTTACTAAAAAGTGTGCAAAATATTTAGCATTAGAAAAACGATTTGAAAAATTTCGCAAAAATTATTCAAGATATGTTTTTTTAAAGTTTCTGGATGAAAGGTGCCATGGAAACATAAAGCACCAATCAGAAGTCATTGTTTGCGTTTGTCCGGGACTTAGGCGTAATTTCAGACCATCCGCAATAGAGCGGAGGCTAGATACACAAAGTGAGTTGTCCCATTCAAAGTTTTTACCTTCTGACTTTGTCTTTTTTTTAAGTTGAAATACTTCATGGGGCAAGATTGAAGGCTGTACCTGGTGAAGTACTCTCAAAGACAAATTACTATTGGACGAGGTCCTGTTTAAGGCGTTAGTTTTGACAGGAATAACTCAGAGCGGGAGCATACACATTTTATGCCAGCCAAAGTCCGCTCATGGGTCGGATATTTTTCACGCCTTTGATCAAGATTTCAAACTTTGTACTTAGTTTTTTTATGGAGCTCAAAAACCTCCAGCTAGGCTAACCTGAAGCTGTATCTGATGAAGTCCTCTTGAAATTGTTACTTTTTTCTGCAAGGTCCCATTTGAAGCTTCAGAGGTCTTAGAATTCCAAAAAATCTTATAAGTACCAACTTTTCAGACTTTCTGGAGCAGGCCCTCTTTCTCATTTCCAAAGCTCCCAAGATATCAGTAACTGCACATACGGACCAGGACTCATTCCAATAAAGGCCTTCAGCAGGGTTTATTTCAGGGCCAGTTGGTCAACCAACTGACCTTTGGAGTCCACTTCTCAGTCCTGAATATAAGGGGGAGCAGGTCCAGCTGTTCAGGTTTCCACACAGGTTACAGACCGCATTTCAGTAATTTCTCTTTATTCACAGGACCAAATGTGTTCTAATGATCCGGGCTCGAGGAGCCATGTTTGTAGCATTTACTAGTCCTTGACACACTGAATCCAATGGATAGAAACTTTCCTGGGGCAGCCCCTCCCTCTTTTGCAGCCCATCTAGGTTCTGCACTGAAGACAATCCCACTGTGCACTATTCTGAGTGAAATTCAACATGGCAGATTCCTTCTGCACCTGGAAGAAGGTGGTGTCCCAGCTTGAGGTGTGTACATGAAAATAAGAACCCCTCCCTTTCTCAACCACACCAAACTGTTTCTGGGGCCAGTTTCACCTCCACTAAGGAGGCACCAAGCTAGCTACAGTTGGCTCAGGGATCAAAGACCAATTGCCCTTCCAGAGCTGAGATGAGTCACATACCCCACACCCAAACCTTTCTGACAAAAGTAATAAGGTATTATCTCTGCTCATCTAGGGAAAATAATGACATTGGTAGCTAAAAGCAGGCTAATGATAATTAGCATTCTGGAGCTTTCAGTCAGGAAAAGTATAATTTCCAAAAAAGTTACTTTTCCTTAACAATTATCAAAAATCCACCATCACCATAGAATTGTATTGTTTAAATAAATGTTTAAAACTGTGATAAAGTCATTGCTGTAGCTCATCTCAACCTAAGTTTAGCAAAAAAGTATTTTATTTTAACTTTTGTTTTTCTCATAGGATCTTATACAACCCTCTACAGTGAAAATGGCTTTTAGGGCTAGTCTCTGCAGGGATATGCCAACATGAAATTCTTACATGTTCTGATTTTAAATACTTGACACCCTACCTTGTGGGATACAATGCCTGCTTAGGGGTGACTTATTTTATATTTAATATATTTAAAAGTAGAGCTCAAGCCTGTCAAAAAGATTATGTTGATGGGTTAACCTTCAGGTTTAAAATCTGCAGCAGTCAATCTGCGCATGTAGACCTGATGCTGTGTTATCCTTGTCAGCCTACTGAATGCCTTAATGTGCTGCAGTACAAAGGTGACCTTAAATGTTCCATGCTGTTGGTGTATTTTCCCTCACCTCATACTATGGCCTTAAGGAGAGCGCTAATTAGGAGTTAACATATTCTGGTTTGTTTTTGGGAATCAGTGCACATACACCAGGAACTGACCAGCAGCCCCCCAGTTTGTGTACAGTTCAAAACCCAGCAGCATTCATGTTAAACCTGTAAGCCTTAGGATGGTCTTCCCCCAAACATTCAATGTTGCTGCATTAGTTTTTGTTGGACTTAGGACTCTGTGCACCTTACCACTGCTAACCAGTGTTAAAGTGCTTGTACTCGCTCCCCTAAACATGGTCTGATTGGATTATCCACACTTGGCATATTTAATTTACCTATAAGTCAGTTGCTAGTAAAGTGCACTACATGTGCCCAAGGCCTTTCAATTAAATGCTACGAGTGGTCTGCAGCACTGATTGTGAACATGTCTCAGGCCTGCCACTGCAGAGCCTGTGTGTGCAGTTTATACTGCCATGTCATCTTGGCATGTCAAACTACCTGGCAAGCCTTAAACTCCCCTTTTTGTTTTACATACAAATCACCCCACGGTAGGCCCTAGGTAGCCCATAGGGCAGGGTGCTGTTTAATTAAAAGGTAGGACATGTACTTTTTACATATCCTGGTAGTGAAAAGCGCAGGTGTTCACGTCTGTGAGGTCTACATTGGAGATTGCTTGTTACAGCTAAACATCTGTAATTCTCAATTGGATGGACGGTAGAGCTGTCATATTTATTACCTAGGGAATTGTAATGATAAATACTCTTACAGGTAATGTTTTATTTATCAAAAATGCCACTTTTATAAAGATGCAGTGTTTCTACTCTTAGCCCTGTGTACCTGAGCCTGTCTCAAATACACATCTGGGATGGATGACAGATTGGCTTTGTGCATTCCCTCTAGTTAGCCACACACAAAGGGAGCTTAGGTGTGATTTAATGGGCCATCCACATCCTGATGGGCCGTCCTGAGCAGGATGAGAGGGAGGAGCTGGGAACAGCCTCATATTCACTCCTGAAAAGGCTGTGTCCTGTCCCCACACAATGAGCTGCATGCCCCTCTGTATTGAGTCTAAAGCCCGGGCAGGAAGGGAGGACGTCTGTGCACTTCAAAGCCCTTCTTGGAATTCTTCCCCACTTCAAAGGCACCTCTGGGTATAAGAGCTGGACTTATGACCCTTTTACTCATGTACACTTCTGGGCCTGTTGATACTCCACCAGGTGTGCTGCTGAAGGACTGTCACCCTGCTGTCCTCCTTCCCAGAGTGAAAAGTACTGGACCCACATAACTTGAACCCAGACCAGATTCACTCCGAGGGCTTGCTGGCTTGCCTCCTGTCCTGAGGGATGTAAAAAACTTCCAACTCACCTGCTACAGCACCTGGACTCCGCCATCTGTAAGTCTGCCCTTCCAAGTGGTGCCAACACAGTCCTGGGCTCTTGGAAGTGGGTTTGAGGTGCTGCTCCAACAGAAACCACGCATTGCTGTCAACGCACAAACTTGGAACCAGTGCATCCTCTCCACTGCAGGTGCATTGCCACTATTGTGGAGATCAACTCCAACACATCGCCGACTGCGCAGTGTATCGACTCCATTCTTGATGCCTTATCGCCGTTGCACGCCTCGGAATGGATGCATCGCCTCCCTTGGTGAATGGACATCCCCTCGCCTGCACTCTGAATCTCGTCTTCGACAACCAAGGTACTTTGCAGCAGGCCAAGAAAGATCCCTGTATCTGATCCACTCTCCATTGCAGTTGGCCTGAACTTTTGGATTTGACCTGGTCTAGCAGCCTTGGTTGGCGCTTTGTGTTTTTAAGTACTACATTTCAGTTCATTCTTAAAAAATCTAGAACTCATGTTCTACTTATTGGATTTTTGCTGTTTTCATCTTGTTTTGTACATTGGTTTAAACTCTATCTTTCTAACCAGGTGTAGTATCTTTTTGTGTGGTGTTTTCATTGTTTTGCTGTTTGAAGTGTTGCACAAATACTTTACACATTGTCTCTTAAGTTAAGCCTGACTGCTCTGTGCCAAGCTACCAGAGGTGAGAACAGGTTATTTTAGAGTGTGTTTGTGACTTACCCTGACTAGGATTGTGATTCCTGGTTGAACAAGTGCATACCTCTGCAAAACGGACACCCAGTTTCTAACAATCGGTCCACAAAAAATGGATGTAACAACATAATGGCAGCATTTTGTAATAATGTATGCACATTAAAAATCTCATAAAGTTCCAGACAAAGTGTCTAAAACTAATATTGATCCTAGTGGGGCTGGCCCACTTCTTAATTTGCTGGATTGAAAATGAAGCATGTGTGAACTTTTATGTTTTACTAAGGTAATTGAGACTAAGACAAACTCAGTAATGGAGTTAAACCTGATACTCACAATGTAGTGGTTCTTGGGCTGCACGGTGGCTGTTGCACTTATACACTGCGCACAGTGGTATGCTGTTAATGCTTCTGCTTGAATCCTGCTTCCTTGTCTGAAAACGTATAGACTCTTGTTCTAATTGAGACTCTTCTGCTGCACCCCATGACGGCTGTGGTCAGTAAAAAGTGACGGGCAGCGCAGAGAGAATAACAAAAGATATAAGAGTACGTACCTGCTGCTGATTGTATGGCTGGAAATCATCAGCGGCTTCCAATGAGCACGGCACAGCGGGGATTTCACTAGGTATGCGTATATTTACTTTAAACTCTTCTATGGATCGCTGGCAGCACATAAAAGCTGCACAATGTGTGATGCAGCATGCGAAAGATGCTTGTTGTCAGTGGCCTGGTAATATGTTAATGATGGCAGCACAAGGGGGAAGACTTTCTGGAGCCTCTTGATGATGCCGGTGTTTGTTGAGGAACTTGCTCTGAAGGCTCCATCAATGCCTCGCTGCAATACGAGAATGGCCGCAGGGATAGTTTAAGCCTTCCTATGCTGATGACGGAACCGATCCGTCATCAGCTGCGGCGGTTCAGTCATGGCCCTGCTGCCGCACCTGCACGGCGCTGATTTCGCGCCTGCGCGGTGCGTTCTATTGAGCGGGCGGGGCCATGACGGAACCGCTCCGTCACAAGCACAGCCCAACTGCGGCTGGTGACGGAGCGGTTCTGTCACCAGCATGCGGCCGCCAAGCGCCTGCCCCGCCCACTTAGCGCTGCGGCGGAATAGCAGCCGCAGCGATGTGGTTGTCTCATGGTGCTGTTAACTACTGTTGAACAGCGCCGCAAGCAGTTGTCACGTCTTGTTTTTTATGAAGCCTCGGTGCAGTAAATGACGGCAGGGCAAGCAACAATAAATGACTACGAGCAAGCAATAGTAACTACTAGTAATACTATTACCCAGCATGAGAGGAGCGCCGGGATTGTATTATATAAGTGCATCCATATCCATAATCTAGAAATGAAGAGGAAACAGCAGGTACGATAAGGAGCTGTTTATTTCATGAACCGACATCCATCCCGTCCAGATAACGATAAACCGCTTCCAACTTCCACAAAGACATTCCCACAATGTTTCTCTTCAAATCAACACATCCCACGCGGTTCTAATTCAAACAGTAACACACCGTGTGGAATGGTGTTTAAAATCGACACGAGTGCGAGGGCGCTCGTGTCCACTTCAAACATAAACACATATGACACACCTCCCTCCCTCCTTTAAATTTATTATTATTTTTTTTTTAGGAAAGCACAGAATCCTTAAATTTAACAGGTAATCTACGAATTCTTGAACTTCTGGTAGGATATTCTGGTTCGGAGATATTTTGCTCTGTAATAGATGGTTCTTCTGGCGCATGAATGCTTCGTTCATAACTTGAATTGCTTGCATTATCCCCATTCAAATAAAAAAATACATTCAAGAAGGAATTATCATCACAAGGTTCTCTTTTACCTTTATATATGGAAAGTCAATTAAAATTCCAAACACTCCCATCTTCCACACTTACTGCATTCTTAAACACTTCCACCACCTCCAGGGGATTGGACCAATTGGAAAGCCCTTTATGTACAAAACTTCCTTTCTTGAACCGTAGTAAATCTCCCACTTGAACCAAACACTCCTGTACACTTTTTTTTTAAGCAGGTCATCTTTCATCTTCAATTTATAAGCTTCAACTTTGCGGCGAATTTCTTTGAAATCTATTTCAGCCAATACTGCTTGAGTTCTATTCTTGCTTCTCAACCACCATGGAACTAATTTAGTACTGGGTTTGCGGCCTCTTACCAATTCAAAAGGAGTTGATAATGTAACTTCATTAGGAGTTGTTCTATAAGAAAGTAGCAATGACTGTAAAGCTTTATTCCAACACAGCCCACCTTTAACAGCTAGCTGAATAGCTTGTTTAACAACTCTATTAAATCTCTCAATCTGACCATTCGCTTCCGGATGGAAAACGGCAATTCTTTTATGAATTATGCCACACCTCATCATGTAATCCTCCATCTTCTTACTAACAAATTGTGGTCCATTGTCAGTGACCAACTCTTGTGGAATGCCTTTCCTACAAAACACCTCATCTAGGAATTGTATGATAACATCAGAAGTAACTTCTTTAACCATCTTAATGTCTGGCCACTTAGAAAAGTAATCAATAAGTACAATGCCAAATGAGTGTTCTTGTGGTAAGATGCTAAACGGACCAATTATATCAATGCCAAGTTTACTCCAAGGTGCTGCAGGCAAATCAACTGTTTGAGGATTGGTAGACAAAGCCTTGGCTGACTTATCACTGTTGGCACACAACATGCAAGATCTCACTTCCTGCTGAACATATGAGTCTATTCCAGGCCACCAAAAATTGTCCTTCAAACGTCTTCTAGTGATGGAGATACCAAAATGCCCATCGTGAGCAAAATCAACAAACGTCTTCCTGAGACCAAACGGTGGGATAATTTTATCTCCTCTTAAAACAATCTCATTCTCAATAGCCAACTCATCTCTGATTTTGTAGTAACTAGCCAAACTCCCTATAAGTTGCTTCTCTTCTGGCCAATCATTTAGTATAAATCTTTTTACTTCTTTAAGTTCCTGATCTTTTCCCATTTCCTCATTCCACAGTTGCTCATGAACAATAGAGTTGTCATTAGACAATAAATTAACATCAGACATAACATGAGCTACTTCACACTCATCTCTGTCAACACTGTTTGACTCATTACGTGGAAGAGCTAATCTTGACATGCAGTGAGCATGAACATTGCTTTTACCAGGTACATACTCTAAGGAATATTGGAAATTTTGTAATCTTGATGACAGTCTAGCCAACCTAGAAGACAATGTGCGTCCACTACCAGGTGATAATATATGGACTAAAGGTTTATGGTCAGACTTGATGGTGAGCTTGGTCCCCCATAAAAATGGTCTAAAGTGTTCAGCACCCCACACATAAGCTAGTAGTTCCCTTTCAATTAGATAATAGTGGTGTTCAGACTCTCTCAATGTCCTCGAAGCATTCTTTACCCCACTCTTCTTGAATTAAAACAGCACTTAATCCACAATTGCTCGCATCTACTATAACAATACAATGATTGCCAATTACAAAAGGTTTAAGACAAGGTGCTTTGATAATCAACTCCTTAACCATAGAAAACGTTGTTGAAATATCATCAGTCCAAATAAACTTCAAATTTTTTTTAAGCAGTTTCCTGAATGGTTCGATTACTGTTGCATAGTTCGGAATACATTTGGCAGAAAACTCTACTAAGCCTAGAAATGCAACCAATTGTTCTTTGTTCTCAGGGACAGGTGCCTTGCTAATGTTCTCCACAAGTGACATTTTTCGTTTAATACCATTCTTGGATATGCAATGTCCCAAATATTCTACTTCTTCTTTTCTGAATTTGCACTTGTCCACACGAAGAGTTAAACCTCTGTTTGATAATGCATTGAGAACATTCATTAAGTTTTGGTCATGCTCCTCATTATTTTTCCCAAAGACTAAAATGTCATCCTGGAAGGCTATTGCTCCCGTGAGACCCCGTAATGTTTCTTTCATCAACCTTTGAAAAACGGCAGCTGCACTAGCCAAACCAAAAGACATCCCGCAAAATCTGTATAAACCCTCTGGGGTTATAAAAGCTGTCAGATCCTTAGATTCTTCGTGGAGCATGACTTGATGATATGCACTAGCAAGGTCTAAACATGAAAATACTTGTGCATCAGCTAGGGTAGAGACCATCTCATGTAAATTTGGAAGTGGGTGTGAATCAACACAAATAGCATTATTAAGACTGCGCAAATCAATGCACAAACGAAGATCACCTCCAGATTTGATGGAAATCACAACTGGAGAAACCCAAGGAGATGATTCAATCGGTTCAATGATTTCCTTAGCACACATATCATCCAGCATTACCTTTAACTTGTTTCTGTAAGATAAAGGAACATTCCTCACTTTATGACGTATAGGTATTGCATTTACCTGTATGTTTATACAGTGTTTGAACCCTTTGTATTCACCCAATTTCTTACTGAATAAAGTTGGAAATTCATTTTTTATTTTATCAATGAAAAGAGAATCACTGGGCTTAACCAAACTTGGCTTGGTAGTAATAGTATTAACTGAATATACAGGAGGATCAGCATGTGGATCCTTTTTGTGCCCAATTTCTCTTGATGTGGCCAACCTAAGAGTGATTGCCCAACTTTCGTACCATATATTTTTCCTTTTGTACTGCGTTCATGAAAACTCACATCGGCAATAAAATATCAGATAAGTTGCAATTTGTGATCAGTATAGCCGCTAGGTGAAATATCAGGTTGTAAAAGTTTTATATTAGGCCAATTAGAGCAAACAAGATCATGAGACAAAATTGTATACCATGATCATGAATCTACTAAGACTTTTGTGGAGATACCATTGATGATTACATTACAGGAAGGAAACTTTTTTTCGCATGTGTTTCTGGTCACACAAAGTATGGTATTTACATCATAATCACAATCAGGTGAATCCTCGTGCTCTTGAATGACATTGATTTTTCTTGGAGCTGACCTACAGACTCTAGGAAAATGTCCTTTCTTATTACATCTAGCACAAACTTTTTCTAAAGCTGGATAAGATCTAGAGTTCCCTAGATGGTAGCTGCTACCACATCTGAAACAATAAAGAGTGTTCCACCTGGTATCCATTTGCCAACTGTTCTGGTTTTCTGTTTTGTGATAACTTTCATTTCTTTGACTTGATTTTTTTTATTTTTATCAACTTCTTTTTGTTTTTCTTGTTCCTTAGTGACAACATGTATATCAAACTTATTTCACGATCTTATTTCATCAACAACATTTTTGTCTAAAATGTTAATCCGAGCATTATAATTAAGGAAATATCAAGAAATGACTATAAAAGAGTATAAGTGTGGGTCTCCTTATTTCAAAACCAAGATAACCCTCTGCCACCCTGAAGTCTTACAGTGGACACAAGAAGAGTCAGGCGGACAGGGAAATAGAAGCCATTTAAGAGGTCCAGCTTCTCTGAAGAAAAACCTGGAACCCAAGAAATAAATTCCGGACATGCAACTTGTCTTATGATTCAAATATGGGTGTTATTGAAATTTTGTAGAATAAGGTGCAGGTTAGCTGGAGGTATCAAAACACAATTCAACGTCAGGTGGAGTCGGGTCACTCTGAATATCAGGGTTTAGTTCTTTTATTGCTTAAAGGAGGAGGCATGGAAGGAAACCTAAATGACACACAGGAAGTACTAATCTTCCATCCTGCAATGGGATGCATCTTGAAGGAAAGAGGAAAACAATTCCTCTTCCTAAAGTAAACCATGGAACTGGAGTATGGAGTTTAGTTGGCCCTGGAACTGTTATGAAGACAGACCATACACAGAGGCCTCGGGAGGGTACAGTCAAGCTGGAGAAACCCAGTCGGTGAACTTTGTATATGTCACCCCTCTTTGATGATAGCTGTGCAAGGCACAAAGGAAGTGATGCAGAAAAGAGTGTTGGATAACCTCCCTGAGCATGGTACTCACAGCTCCAAGTGCTGATGTTCTCCCTCTTGAAGTAAAACGGGATAACTGAAAATGAGTTGTAATTTGCAAAATCGAAAATGTATTCAGCTTGTCAGTCTTCTGTTTGAAGGATAGTTTCTTGATGAACAGAGTTGACGAGCCTCTGGGAGTTGGTGAGCATCCATGGAGCTTTGATGCTTTCCAAGATTCCAAGGGTCTAGCAAAGTGTTCGTGTGGTAGAATAGTGTTCATAGACTGAAATATAAGCCATGTCACAATGCCACTCCTTTATTTACTATCCTATTGTGGTCGGGGGTCTCCTAACCCCCCCCCCCCCCCCCCACCCCCCACTCTACCATTTATGCTATTGCCGGCTCCCTGGTCTCAATTACAGTCTAAGGCTTAAGGGTTGCATTAAGGTTCTCTTTATTTTCTGGGTTAAGTACTTTCTCAGGCAGTCTCTTTGACTCAGTCTCTTTGAGTCCAAAAACAAAACGAAACACTTGACATAAACCAGGGTTCTTCTTAACACGAAGTTCCAGGGGGCCTCTCCTTTCTCTGTCCTCCTCCCAGTTGAGGGTTGGATGTACCCAAAACAACAAAACAAGGTTTAGGCTCTTTGCCCTAAAAACACACAGAAATGAGGGAGGGTGGTGTGCCTTCACCAAGTCCCTAACGTGCTGTGCCTAGGTGGGGGAAACGTTTGGTGAGTTTTGGTGGCCCCTGACCCTCTCCCACAACCCCCGTATTATCCCCGGCCATGCAGACTGCACTTGCCTGCTACCACGACCACCCTGGGCCGTGGTTGTGGGAGACTCGGACTTCTATTGGTTGAGGAGGTTCGTAGTTTCAAGCGCCTTGCTCCTAGAGCGGTATTCTGTTACAGGCTCTGGTCCGACGTCCTGTCTGCGTTGGTTCTCAGACGTCGTGCAGTTCTCCGTCCTCGATTCCCAACTCGCGCTGCACACCTGAAGGCTCCTTACACTCTCCACGGTCCGCGCCTTTCTCTCCTGCTCCAGTCGAACGCAGAGTTTGCTCTTCTCCTCCTTTTTTAGCCGTTGCCTCACCTGGGGCTTCTCCAGCCGCTCGACCGCTGACCGCACTTCCGGTCGCGTCTCCCGTGGCGGCCATCGGATGTTCGATCCGAGGGTCCGAAACCCTCACGCCTATATATATATATATTTTTTAAAACTGTTTATGGAAATAGTGTTCCATGACCTGCATCAGACATTTTGTAGGGATGAACTATCTTTGTTTTTGTTTCCTTTTCTGCTTTCTTCCCTCGAGTATGTGCTCTGATAGTGACCTTACAGATTTGTTTGGTAAGATCCCTTTAATCTTCATTATAGTTTCTTTCAAGTACTCTTATCACATTTTCTTTTTTTTGTAGGTCTGATGTACCCTTTCAAAGGTTTTAATATGCTTTTCCTGAGAAACAGTTTTCTCTTAAGCATGCAGTCTAATCTGAAATATAAGTCTAGCAAAGACTAATTGCATCTTGCCTGGGAATGAACCCCACTTCCCGAATGTCTATTAAACTATCCAGTTAAGGGTTACCGTGTATTGGGGGGGGATGATTGCTTTATAAGCTTTTGACTTGCTGTACAAATTGGGAGTCCACATATTCTCATTTCCACAGCTAACACAACTGAGACGAATTAACTTTACCTCTATTGTGTCCTTGTTCCAAATATAGGGGCACATTAGGATTGCGGATTTTCCGCATCCTCCGGGCCGGCGGAAGCCACCGCCGGCCCGGAGGATGCGGAAAAACCTGCAGCGGACCCACCAAAGACCCACCGCCGCATTAGGATGGCTGGTGGGTCCTGGTTTCAGTCCGCAGCTTTTCCGCCGCGGTTGGCTTACAACCGAGGCGGAAAAGCCCTAATATGGTGGCGGTGTCTCTCAGACACTGCCAGTCCTATTAGGATGCCCAAAAAAATATGCTTTACCGCGGCGGGTTTTCCGCCGTGGAAAAGCATACAGACTTTCACTGCGGGGGCCCGTTGCGGGCCCCCTGGGTGAAGGGGGGTGGAGGTGGGGGGTGCACATGGGGGGTACCTATGGTAACCTCCTGTATTTGTATGCAGAAATCGTCAGGCACTGCACGGTGCCTGCCGCTTTCTGCATACAAATGCATTGCATGCATTTTTAACATTGCGGCGGGTGCAGCTTGAAGCCGCACCCGCCTTGATGTTAAAAATAGAGGATGTGACCGCCATGGTGGCGGTCACATCCTAATTGCACAGGAGGGACCTCCGCAGGCCATGCCGAGGTTCCCTCCTACTCAGTGATCGCGGACGGACTCAAGTCTATCCGCGATCATAATGGGCCCCTAAGTGTGGTAGCGTTGAGAGTAGAAATTGTCATTTTGTTTCTAAACACGATTTCCATCGGCATTACGTAGATGTCAGATCTAACAAGGAATATGTCTTATTTTCAATGAATTACTTATATTTATTGTCTAATGGAGAAATGACTTCTTCTGACTGGCAAATCATAAATAATGATCTTAATTTCTTCCAGTAGCCATGAATTGCAGGTGAGACCGCCGAGACCCTCTGAATCTTTTTACCAAGCTAAAACTCCTCATGGTCATTTATGATTGTACTTTTCAGCAAGGTTACGTTTGTGGATATCTTCAGGTTCTTCAGGGCTTCCTAGAAATCCCTAGCTATTTTTCGACCTAGACTGATATTTGGCATTGAAAGATTCTTGTTCTTTGGTGCTTGCCCCCTTTTCCCTTTGGGCTTATCTAATACTCAAATCTGGGGCCTGAAGAGCAGAGAAACAATAATGTGATGTAACCTGAAGAGGAGATACATTAATTTAGACCTTGAAAATGATTATTGATTTGAGACTAAACTCTGTAAATCCTGAGGCTGTTTTTGTGTTTCATGGAATTGAGGAAAGCTAGATCACCTTACTCCGTAATAATTGTTTTGTTGTTTTATCCTTTCTTTTTGGGGTCCTTTCTCACCCTTCTTTTTACTAGGGGACCTCAGGTCCCCTTTTCACCTTCTTTTTCTTTTGATAATGGTGTTTCTTTAGGGTCGTTTTTCATCAGTGTCAGATTGATGCTCACCAGAGAATAATCCAGCCACTCACTTTCCTTGTCCATTAGTTGAATACCTCATGTTGTTTTAAAATAGCCTCATGGTTTTGTGCCGCACAGTTGAGGGCACACTAGTTACAATTCCCAAACCCTGTAAATTACCAGTATGATCACATCTGAGAAAAGCAAAACAGACCACATTCCGTTTGTGGACAATACACATTTTGGAAGAGAACTCTATGGAGGACAACAAACCTGCCAGATGGAGAACTTCATTTGTCAGGGATGCAGTGTCATGCATCTCAATGATGTTAACCCCTTCGCTGCAGGGGTTAATCCCCCGCTGTGCTGGGGGTGAGGGGGACGCGCACATCGCCCCCATGCTCATGACGAGCTGAGCTCGTCATGAGCTACGGCGCTCCTGAGCTCATGACGAGCTCAGCTCGTCACAGGTGTATTGCCTCCCGTGGAACGCTCAGCACAGCCGGGGAATTCTCCCCGTACCTGAGCGTTCCACGGGCCGTGACGAGCTGAGCTCGTCATGAGCACCGGAGCGCCGTGGCTCATGACGAGCTCAGCTCGTCATGAGCGTCCAAGGAGTTAAAGCACAAAAACACAAAACCAAATATTTTCACTTGTAAGCTTACACCTGCAATGTGTGTAAATTTTGGACTTTCGAGGAGTACACATCGAATCCCCAGTGTAACCATGAGATCCTACGACTACTTCTGATTACTTTTGAGCACTTATATAAATATTTACGCATGCAGAAGTGTATCAAGTGTACCTTTCTGTGTGAGGTAATTGAGCACAAAACTGTGAAAAACCTTTCCCCCCCCCCCGAAGGGAAACATTATTCTCTATGAAAACCCTCTTCCATTACTCAGCCAACATTTGGCGTTCTCTTCCCATTCCCTCACGGAGTATGGACTCATTCCTAACATTGGCAGGAGTAAGTCTCCAACCACATCCATGGTGGACATGTGTCCGCCAAATCTTTGAGAGCCTCATCAGAGCAATCGACTTTGTTGATATTACTACATTCGCAAGTTGCGACCCAATGCTGTGAGCAGATTTATTCATCAGGAATATCCTGGAACGTGGGCAGAGTTTTAAGTGTGAGTTAAGACAGTTACCAATGCAAGTACACGTTTGGGAAGTAACTGGTATGAATTTCAGCACATAAATGATAGTGTTAAATCACCTCACTGTCACAAAGCTCCCATACCTTTGTGAATCGGGCCTCTGTCTCTGCTTGTTCCACACTCAGAACAGCTCGTGCTGATTTCTGCTCCGTGGTAGAGCAGAGGCAGGAAGTGTGCGCTCTGAAGTTTGCAATTTGTAACAAATCATATCCATCTGGATCCAATAGCACAGCCAAATTATCTGATCAAAATCAAACCACTTGCCAGTGTAGTTGTGGTTCTGTTTTTACTAGAAACAATGAAAGTCTTGTATGAGGAGTGTGGTGTGTAAATAAAAAAAAGGTCGAACGAGGCCACAATATCATTGGGCAAACGTAGGACTGTTTATTGTGTTTTGATATCTAGAGCAAAATGTACAAAACCCTTTTGTGGTCACAAAATGACTTTTTCTGTGTACTAAGCCCACTTTGCGAGTTGAAAAAGCCTTACCAGCTGGGAGAATGGGTTTTAAGATCCACTCTGAATCACAATTAGGAGGGGACCGGATAGGGGTATCCCCCTAATTAAAAGTTGCAGTGATATGTATGAATGGTTTACGACTGCATGTGCTATCACAAACATGTGATTAGTTACCAACACCTCCAACTAAGATGTGTTCACTGGTTTGCAAAGGGAAGGTATTGCTTTATGGAACTTTCTCCTTTGTGACTTGTGTTGCAGCCTTAGGGGTAGTATGCATATGCAGGATACCACTATCCTGCTGCCCTTGATGTTTTCCCATACAAACATTTTTTTTTTAAATCAGCACTGGTTCCTTTAAGGAACATGAGCTGCTTTAAAACGAAAAGAAAGTTTCAGTTTTGGTAATGCAGACACAGGGATTGTGATTGGCTACAAACCCATACCTGAATTTGCAGCCAATCACAGTGAGGGGCAAATAGAGATTATTCTAATTAATATTCATTAGAGAGTTGTGTGTGTGACTGGACATTTTGCAATGTGCATCACAAAATTAAAGACTGGTTGCAAAAAGCTTGTGTGTTATTTGCTTCAATTTTTTTAGATCAGCCTTGTGATTGATTTGGCTCCTAGTCTATTTGCTCTTACAGAATCTGGGGCCACATGCATCAAAAGAGGAATTGCGATTCCTAAATAGCGATTTTTAAGGAATCACTATTTGTCATTCAGTCATAAGCTTTTATTCGATACGCAGAGATATCTTATAAGCACATACATAATACAATCAATACAAATATACAAAAAATTTTATGCCATAAGAAGTCAGTAGAAATGTTAGAATATTAAAAGTGATAAAAAGGTGTAAGGTCCATTAATAAATTAGCTAAAACAAGTATTAAACAGCTACTGACAATCTCTTAGATCGAATGAGCCAAAACTGTTTTAAAAATTTAGCTATTCCACAGACTATGGGAGGGGAAGTGTCCGTACTTAGGATACGCAAGGCTACTAAGTGACTGCGTGTGCCCATGTTACGGCAGAGTGGTTTCAGCCAAAAACTCCTAGGCCTTGCATAATCCGGGCATTCGAATAAAACGTGCGCAATAGACTCAATCTTACTCGGGCAACATGCACAGTTGGGAGAAGTGCGATCCGCTGTAGACCATTTCGATACCAGGGCACCTAGCGGAAGGGAACCAACTCTAAATTTAAAATAAAGAGCACGGTCAAAGGGGAGAGTGATCAGGTCCAGATAAGGTTCAATGGCCACAGTGTCTTTAATTTGTAAAAAGGTGGCTGTGGACCTGCAGTGATTGGAACTGGAGATTAGACGCTCTGCAGTCCATTTCCAAAAAAGCGCCTTGACAACTTCTTTTGGAGGGGCTGAGCGGGATGACCAACAATCCCCTAGTCCTATATTCTCCAACAGCTTTTTGGTGTCCTTTAACCATTTTATCTTGGCCCAACCCCCCTGGCTCATTATGTCTCTCAGGGCATCAGCATAGGATTTTAATTCTTCGCACCTCCAGATCCGTGTCCACAACAGGAGCGGACGAAGCTGGGCCTGATCTTTAATGTTTTTACATCCCGTGTCCATCCTCACAGGTACTGACGGTGTGCTCAGAGGAACAGCAATGAAGGATTTTAGTAGCTTGCTCTCAGCCGTAACTAGGGCATCCAGACGGCAATGGCCCCACAGTTCTGCCCCATACAAGGCTGATGTCACTACTTTGGCCTTGTAGATGTCGAGTACTGGGGTAAGTGATCTCCTGGTTGAGGCCCTGTATTCCCTCATGAGAGTTCCGCCTACTCTCCTGTGGTTAAGGACCATCTTTTCAATGTGGTTTGCCCAAGTCATCCTGTCTGTAATCCGAATGCCAAGGTAGTCGAATTCGGCTACTTTCTCCAGGGGAATAGAGTTGAGTGTAGGTGGGCGGCCCAATTTTTTAGGTGGGTTAACAACTAGGTATTTTGTTTTGTCCACATTTATTATTAGCCCTTTTGCAACACAGAACTCCTGAAATCGTGTTAGAAGTTTCTGTAGTCCTTGTGGGGTCTTCGAAATCAGGAGCGTGTCGTCCGCAAAAAGCAGGGTTGGGATACGGACACCTCCAAGACAGGGGGCGTCGGCTGGTTCTTGTTGAAGGTGTTTTACCACCCCGTTCAGATATAACGAGAATAGGGTGGGTGCCAAGACGCAACCCTGTCTTACGCCCCTAGACACTGGTATTTTTTCCGTGAGCTCTCCGTTACTACCCCAGCGGACCTGTGCAAAAGTTTGGGCGTGAAGGCTTATAAGGAGGGACAAGATGTAAGGTGGTAGCCCCAACTCACAAAGGACCCTCCATAGCTCTTCTATTTGTGAATCGCAATTCCTCATGCATGTAGGAATCGCAAAATAAAGTGTGATTCCTAAACATTCCGTAATAGCGAATTGCAATTCACTATTAGGGAATGCATTCCCATTCATTCCTAGGGGCCTATTGACCCCCTAGGAATGAATGGGAATACCTTCACCATTTGCGATAATCATATTGGTAATCGCAAATTGCGAATGCAATTCCAAGGGAGCTACGGGGGCCAAAGGCCCCCCTGATGTACCCCCAAAAAATGTAAATGTGCATATGTGGCCATAAGGGCATGTGTGTGCGCAAAATGTCACTTTGAAAAATGCACATTTGTGCTTTTTCCAAAGGATTTGCAAATCACCATCAACTTCAAGTGGATGGTAATTTGCGATTCCTAAATGCAAGGTCCAAATTTTGAAATGCTACTTGCATTGCATTTGAGAAATCACAAATTGCGATTCCCTAAATGCATTCGCAATTTAGGTAATCGCAAACATTTTTGATTACCAAATTTTCAGATTCAAGGTCTTTTTCCAGTCGCATACTGGCTGATTCTGCAAATCGGCCCATTTGCGACCCGAAAAAAGCTTGATGCATGTGGGCCCTGGTTTCTAGTCAGAACATAAATGATTTTCATAAGCAGATTGCAAATTGCAAATCAAGTTCCAAACTCTACTATGATGCTAGGTCAAATAAATTCTGATAATTTAGTGCCTCTCATCACTTGTTGACTTGTCTTCCCAAGAATGTGTAATACATTAAGCTGAAAACCGAAATTGCATTCTGTGGTTCCACAGCCGCATCTGCAATACCACTCCAAGAACACACATGGATTCTATTTTTTTCTTGTGGCTGGAAGAGAATTTCCTTGTTGGTACGTGGATAAGATTTCCATTAATTGATGGCTAAAAGTTGACTGTGTTAAGTAATATAGATTGCACTTGGATTGATGCAGTTCTGAAGGTTCATTTGCGGACACCTGATTAAGTACATGGCAGAAGCCAGATGGCTCACTTTTAGTCACCACAAATCCTGTTTTTTGTGCAAGCCTTTATTTTAGGCCAAAAAGGGAATATAATGTGCTGCAGAGAAACATAGCACAAATTGCCAGTGCAAGGAGTGCAGCTGTGCTGTTTGTGCTCTTTGGCAGCGGCGGCTCCCCGTTATAGCAGAGGAGCATCGCCCCACCTGCTGCGACTGCAGCAGGCACACACATTAATAAAATGGTAATAAATAAAATGTTATTATAATGTGTTGCTGGCTCGCTCTGTTAAAGCGTGAGGGCAGGGCTGATTAGTGCAATTACCCTATTACTTCAGCCGTGCTGTCTAGACCCGGCCAATCTGACATGCGCACTTCAGAGCTGGTGATCCCAGGACTAAGAAAAAGCTGAGGGATTGCAGGCACAGGCCCCCAGCCTCAAAACGAGGGCCGGGTTAGCCTGATCCAACCAATCCCAAAGCTGTGCTGCAGCTCCAGGATTGTTTGGTTTCACGTTGCACAAGAGAGGAAGCACTTCCCTTTCCGCCCGAGTCACCGCTGAGGAGAGCGCCAGGACGAAGAGAGATACTGCAACCAAAGCCTGCGTGCCAGCAAGTGCAACGTATATGGTGAGTTTTTTGGGCATCACACCTCACCATATTTTAATGTTGCCGGCCGCCACTGCTCTTTGAAATGGTGAATAATATGCTATTAGTGCATCATTCCCCATTCCACGGGGTCGAGCTCATAACTGGCTAAAAATTGTGCACCTTCTGATTTGCAAACTCTGTGCCATCATAAATTAGTGACTGGACAATTTTACAGTTCAGTCTTGATTTGGCCATGTTGAGAATTAGTCAGTGTGGCAGCCACTCAGCTCATATTAAGCTTTCAAAAACATGAGGTCTCCCAAGATAACTGATCACTACACGTTCACTGGTGTTATTAGCATTTTGTTGTTGGCGTACTAATAAATGGAGGTCTACTGGAAATGCCCAATCCCCTAAACCTCTCATTCACTTTTCTGTCCCCAAATCCATTGCATCTTTACCACAGTTTATACTTTATCAATGGAAACTTGTACATGACAACTCACAAAAAATATTATAGATTTACACCCATAGATTTGCCCCTATGTTTGTGTACATGTACTTTTTTAATTCATTCCCAAACAATTCCAGAAATACTCATAAGAAACTGTGACGTCTCAGTTTTTCAGGAGTATTCACAATTTGCACATAGGTAGGTATGGGCGGTGTTCATTTACACATGTGTAAATACTTAGCAAAAAAGCCTTAGCACTTACTACATTTCCCTTTTTCCTTCCACGAGGATACTATTTTTCCCTACAGAGAAACCACTTCCCCGTCACTGGACAGTGAATAAGTCTGTGAATGCATGCATAGTCGCATGTTTTTGAGTGTTTGCCAATTTTTCATGGCTTCCTACTCTGGAACTCACTCCCATATAAAACTACACAACACTAAAGTAGTTATATATGTGTCTAAATGAGTGAGTGTTAATTTATCTTTTGTAAATTAAAGAGGTGAATGTACATTCGCAATTTATGCAATTTTCATTCCGAACTTGAACTTGGGTGGAAAAATTACTTTGTACATTGGGCCCCTTAAGAATTTAAATGGATGAGAGGTGTGGCCTGCTACAAATGTGTGTTAGTCACTCGAAACAATGACCCGAGCTACCTTCCTGTAGCTGACTAGCAGAAACATAATTTAAGGCCAAATATACATTAAACAAACTGCTGTCCGTTCCGACTGACTTAAATCTAGGGATGGGCGAAGTTTTGAATCTTTATCTTCATCCCCTTCCTGACTTTGAAAGAGTTTGTCAACTTTGTAACTGTCATGACCTTGAACCTGTTTTACGTGATAAAAGCATGTTAAGATATTTTGTAAGTCTTGTCTTTTGGGTCAAAAGTCTAAAGATATGTACTTTTATCAGGAGAAGTTTCCTGCAAAAACTTTTTCAGTGAAAATTCTGCTGCACAAGCCTTTTTTGCAGGAAATCTTAAACCCCAGGCAGTTACAATAATATATTTTTAGTATGTTTGATTTATTTATTTTAAAGTTTTGGTTTAAATAATTTTAGTGTCTACATTATAGCACAGAACAAACTTCACTATCCGTGAGCTGGGAAATCTCCATCTCCCCTGAAACATTGACACAAAGGCACAGATCCCAGCTGAAAACCTTTATGAATATTATCATCTCAGCAACATATATAGAGAAGTGAACTCTGCCATGCTTGGTGGTCCCTGGCTCAAAGTTTTGAGATTGGGGTGGAAAGAAAGCGTGAAATGCTCTTTATTACTCAAAATTGTGAACTCTTGGGTCTGTGACTAACCACTCTGGAAATATACCAAGTTCATCATTGTATCATGTAATCTGGATGTTAAACTGAAACTCACCAATACTATTTTATGGATTTACCACCCGTATTTCAATGGATGCAGTCCACTACCTACATCGACCCATCACACTGCTCTTCAATGGAGCCAATGAATGATGTGGGAGCCTCTATATGAGTACTTGAACTTCTTCCTTGGCCCCCACTCACTCCCAGTTCCTGAGCCTCACCAGCATTCCCAATGAGGCATCAACCAAAGAGATCCAAGCTCCATTTGGATGACCTGCAAATTCTGGTGGCCCCTCAGGGTACTAATACTCTGGCCTCGAAAGAGTCAATCTTGGTTCCATGCTGCACCTTGTCTTTTTTCCTGGCTTTGTCTTTAGAGATCAAATTCCAGTTCAACCATCACTGGTCCTGCGTTTTCTCTCTTGCCTTGTGAGCTTCTAGTGGCTAGATGCTGTACTCTCACAACTGAGATTGGACTCTTCGATACTTTACCCGGGACAATAGTGCTTAAAAAGTGATTTAATCTCTGTTCTTAGATCATCATCATCATCATCAATAAACTTTATTCGTTACTCTTCAGTAACATAAAAAGAATCAACGTTACATTTTTCACATTAAAATTCATAAAACAAAATAAAACTCCTAATCGTGCAA
This sequence comes from Lissotriton vulgaris, assembly GCF_964263255.1. NCBI lineage: Eukaryota > Metazoa > Chordata > Amphibia > Caudata > Salamandridae > Lissotriton > Lissotriton vulgaris. Next base: position 199,302,215 of record NC_141696.1, read on the forward strand.
AGATACAGTACAGTTAAAAAGAGTCCACCAGCAAATGTCTCCTTATTTACAAACTGTTGCACAGCAGACCAGTGGGTTGTTTAGTTGTTAAAGAAATAGCAAAGGTACATAGAGATCAATCTATGTAAAAATGTCACATTCAAATTCATAAACAATAAGACTTCTAATCATCAATTCTGTTAAAATTAGTGCACCCGCAAAATTGTCCTTATTAGGTCTCGGCTAGCGTAGGCTGTGCACATGCACAGTCTCGCTGGTGAGATTTTATGTTTCTTAGTAGGGAGGGTAAACCCCGCCCCTCTTCTCCATTGGCTGGCTTCCTAAACGGCGGCCAGCCATTGGAGAAGAGGTTTTAGTGATGTCATTTTTTCTATATAAGCCCCGTCTTTTTCGGATTTAGGGGCGTGTTTTTTCGTTTCTTTCTAATTTTTCTCCATTGGCTGAAATGTAACTACAACAGTCTAAAACACGCCCATTATTTACATTCCAGCCAATGGAGAAGAGGGGAGAAAGAAAAACATGCCCCCAGTCTGCAAAGGACAGGGCTTAGTGAGAAATGGCGAGCGCGGTTAGCAGTTGTTTTTTTTTTTTGTCCTCATGAAAATACGCACAAGCGAGTGTGGCTTCAGCCTTATCAGCCTAACGTTCCGACTGCCGTGCACACAGCGCAGAGAACCAGCTGTGAGTCCCGCCGCCCTCCGTCTCTTCCACCCGACCGACAGTGCAGCGTCGCCCGGAGTCCCTAACTCACCCTGGCCGACAGCGAGAAACTAGAAATCCAGCGCTTAAAGAATTTCAAGAACAAAAGGCCGTGATTTGGAGGTACGCAGCCGTAGTCTTATTGTGCGGGAGGCAGCCGATCGCTCTGGGCCAGCGCCCCGTTCCAGCCTTTCTTCCCTTGTTCTGGGATTTAAGCGAGTGGTGTGCGACCCGTAAGAGGCCTAGATAGACCGCCCGGCCTATTGGTGGGGGAATACTACTGGTGTTGGAAGCAGTCATGGAGAGGTTGTTCTGTCTGGATAGTGGGGAGTTCTAGAGCAAAGCCAGCGTAATAATATATTTGAATTCTCCCGCCCTCTGTTGGTTGTCGTTGCTGACTATGGTGGGCCCGCGTCCCCTTTCTGTGTTTTACCAAGTGCGTGAGCTTGATTAGTCCCTCCGTTTGCGGCTCTGCTGCTCAGGCTCGTGATTTTGGCTTTGTCCGGTCACGTGACTTTTCCAGGCAGATCCTGGTTCAAAAACAAACTTCACCACCCTCGCTTTTTAACCTGGTCCGGCGGGAGCTGGGGGCACATGCATTTATGTATATATATTTTTTTATTAAGTAAACGAGAAAATAACAAATAACTATGGGATAGGCGGCATGGTTGTGGGGGTCATTATTTTGCTGCAGATCTTCTTATTTGGCAATGCAGACTTAATAGTCCTACACTCTTATCTAATAATGTTCCATTGAAGTTCTGCTGGCCGATAATTGTCCACCAGATGACTTGCCACATACTAACGTGATGAATACAATGCCCCAAATGTGAGGTTAATGGACGCCAGCGCACCGGCTGACCTGGACTGAGGGAAGCAACGGGTGAGCTCTGGGAGTTGGTTGGGGCCTCGAATGACCCATTTGTAAATAAGGAGAGTCCCCGGGGTGAGGGTGTGTGTGTGTGTCTGTGTCTGTGTGTGTGTGTGTGTGGCTCTGTGTGTGTGTGTCGCTCTGTGTGTGTGTGTCGCTCTGTGTGTGTCGCTCTGTGTGTGTGTGTGTGGGGCTCTCTGTGCGTCGGTGGCTCTGTGTGTGTGGGTCTGGTGCAAATGCAATAGGTCTCATATTTGCGAGAGATTAAGCTATTGGGATTGTAAATGACAATGCCATTTATTTATCTGTTTTCAAAACCAACACATAAATAAAAAGTTTGTCATTTACAATGCCAATAGCTCTAACTTTTCCGAAGGCGGACGTTGCATTGTAATTGCTTGTTTTTAAAATCTGCCATAGATAAGAACTCATTGCCCAGCAGACCAGTGTGTTGTTCAGTTGTTGCAGAAACAGCAGAGTTGGTCTGCACTGCCTAATATTATATATTTTAAAACGAGGTAGGACAATTTATTTTCTGTGGAGCTCATAATACTGCCAAAAGAATACAATGTGCAAATTGTTGGGTCAGGTAAGATTGTAGACCCTTCTGGGTGGACATTCTACTATAAGCAACAGCCGATGGCTTTGATTTTTCCGCCTCCCATCTTTTCCTCATGGCCTTATTCTGCGCTGCCATTTGCAAGCATTTTGCTATTGGATCACTTTCCACAGCTGAGGGGAGTATTCATATGGTTGAGTTTAACTAAAGATGATGATGCATTGACTTGGAACATTTACATGCTCTGGGATGTATCCAATGCATGTTAACTCTGCCTTCAATGTCTGTCTTCCTACTCTGGATGCCTCTGAATCCTTCTCGGTTATGACCGTACTCCCTTTGCTGCGTTCGATCGTGTGTTCCAGGGATCATAATCTCTTTTCTTTCCTCCTTGAGCACTCGTGCTGTATTGAGATCATCAGCAGTACCCTTTCTGCCTCTTCCTGCTTAGGAACCTCATCTTGGACACTTTGCTGCTTAAAGGAGAAAAAATCCAACGTACCTATTTGTTGGCTCTCTTTAGTCTTTGCTAGGCGTGGTTGCACCGGCACTTAGGTTCTGTAGGCCAGTTATCTGCTAAAAAAGTGGGATCTTATCCCAAAGCCCTTGAGTGTCCTCCCTACTGCCCCTTGTGGCTGCTCACCCTCCTTTAACGCCATTGAAGAACGCGCCTCCTGGTATCTGGTTTTGGTTTTGCAAGGGGATCTCTGTCCCGGCTCCTAGTCTCCTTAGATTTCTCCATCTACCCGCAGAGTCACATTTCTTTCAGGGCATCCTCAGCTTTTGGCGACTGGGTTGTGCAGGTCTTTGCTGCTTGGCTGTTGGTCTCCGAACTGCTGAGGATGCATATTGGGATGCTGCAGCCACTGCAGTGTGTGTTTCTCCTTCACTCTCCGTTCCGCCACCAGCTTAAAGTACCAGGACGTGGTCCCAAAGTCTCGGCAATGCCAGAGCCTCATAGGTTATGGCTGTCTTAGCTTGCATCAAGCGGTACCTCTATTTTTCAATTTTATATTTTGAGGATTCTAACTTGTCTCCTGCTTGCAACAGACAGATGATAGCAGCAAGTGCTTCAATTACAAGTACTAACTACAACAACTGAGACATCTTGCAGGATAGTTGAGCAAAGGTTGTCCGGTCTCTTGCAAAGTTCTAATTTTACACCCCTCCTTCAATATAACTCTGATGTGAAAGGGCAGTCTGTTCCAGCAGGTATGTAGAGGTATGTAGTTATTCTCTGCGTCCGTCATAAAGTGCATGTGCATGAGGAGGTTGTGTTTTTCTGCGTTTTTTTTAAGCTTTGTCTGGCCCTTCTATGGACGCTGTCCATCTGTTTTTTCCTCTTCACAAGAATCATGTTTCTCTCATTTTGGAAATAGTCCCAACAGACTAGGAGAAAAAAAGTAAACCAGGGAAATCTACTGCTAATATAAAGCATGTGGCTTCTTCCACCGTCCAAGGAAAATAGATTCACTCAACAGTGTATTCTGTTTCTTCTCCGAGGTAAGTAAAATGGGTTATCTCAAGTGGCTACTGGATTGAGGGAGCTTTCATTACACTCGCATTTCATTCTGGTGAGTTGCATTGCTTTTTGGTGGTAACCTTGGATCATGAGCAAATTTTACTGACTGAATTACAAAATCCAGTTTAGTTACTACAAAGTTAACGCCTTAGTAATACAAGCACTGACAAAGCCAGTAGCTCTGACATTGGCCGCCAGTCTTCTTTCTGTCTTTGTGACTGAATGTTTCATTTTGTCATGATTTTTGCAAAACTTCCTGGTTGGGGAAGTTTCCTGGCCCTCATCAATCTTCAACAAAAAAACCTTTGTCTAAAACATGTTGTTGGTCTCAAAATTACACATTGCCATAGTAGTCCCCTGGACCTAAGGCAACTACTTTATGTGTTTATGTGCTCCTTTTGAAAGGGCAGAATGCTGTCACTCACAGTGACGTTGGACAATGGCTGAAGAGGGCTGACCCTCTGCCCACTGGTGTGTGAAGGAGAAACATGTGATTGACACAATAACAGACCCATGGATGAAGAGGGCAGTTGAAAGCCCTTATACTTAGAATTGTAGTAAAATCAAAAGGTCTTTGCTGACGCCAGACCTAGTAATAGCACAAAGGCTGTATGTAGAATACAGGTGGTGGGTTAAGTATCTTTCTCAGATTCATATTTAATCCATGAACTACACACATCCTGGCATACCTTGTAACAGTCGTTTGACCTCACTACACTGGGGTCCTTCCTCTTTGTAACTTGGGGGTATACAGAGGTTCAACCAGCATTAGCATGGACAAAAATGTAGCTTTCTCATTGAGTCTTGACTCCGTGTATTTCTGAGATGTAAATAGCGTGCATTTTAATGCAAGCATGCTGCAGGATGTGAAATAACATACCAAACCTCTAGCATCCTGAGGTGAGAATGTAAAACTCGTCTGGGTGGGACCAAGCCTCTTTTACGGATATTTTAAATAATTGGTAATTATAAGTCAAGCAGGCTGTGGCTCTACTAAGATGGGCCTGAAAGGTGCAATGTAAGAAAGAACAACAGCAGAGAGTGCACTTTCTGTGCCCAGCTGACCAAAGTGGATCCAACATTGTAAATTCGGTTGACCACACCCCTAAAGTCCAATGTAAAGTAAGTGACTGTCAATAATTGTTACTGTGGTATTACTAAAGTAGCCCAGAACAGGGTACGCTGTTGATGTTTCCAGAAAACCAATTGTGAGCTGGCTTTCTTTTCTATCGAGAAAGACAGGCTTCAGATGTGAAACAGATCATTCAAGCCTACTTACACTACATCCATCTAATTAACAGTTTACATCTGTTTCTGGGAAAGTGTCTAAGTATATTCCTCTTTGCACAAAACCAAGGTCATTAGTTACTTGCTTAGCTGTGAAGAAGTCCACTTGTTGTCAATGCACATTTTATAAAAATGCTGGCCTGCATCATCTATGGGAAAATATAATTAATGCCATAGTTTGTGCCGTCCTTGAAATCCTATCAGTCACAATAGTAGCCCACATGCTCAAGTTCGTATATCTTGGGGGTTATAGATGGCCTTTTCTAATTTCTTTTTTAGATCTGTAATGAGGCAAGAACTTTTGAGTTTACTAAAATTATATGTATAATGTACTTACTATACTCTCATTGTTGGAGTCCCTCAAGGATCAACCCTGTCCCCCATCCTCTTTAACCTCTACCTGGAACCGCTTACCGAGGTATTACGCACTGATAATATCTCCTATCATATGTACGCTGATGACACTAAGATCTACATCAAAACCCCATCTCTCGAAGAGATTCTTTCCCTGAACGAAGTCTTGAAACTCACTGTCCAATGGCTCGCATCCAATGAACTTAAACTCAACGCAAAGAAAACTGAATTTCTCCTGATCTCCCTGCCCAATACCAACCTTGAGATTCAATCATGGATCAAGACTATCACAGCCTTAAACTGCCCACCAACCATTGTGGGTTCGGCCAAATCCTTGGGAATCCCTTGACAGCAACCTGAACATGCGGGACACATCAATTCGATGGCCAAATCAGCCAGATTCCACTTGAGCTACCTTAGGAAATTGAAACCCTTCCTCGATGCTCCAGACCTGAAAATTGCTGTCCAAGCACTTGTCATCTCCAGACTGGAATATGCCTGTTCTACCCTCTCTGGATTACCCAAGATCTCCCTGGCACCTCTAAGAGCCGGCCTCAATGCGCCCCCCAGACTACTTACCGGCACCAGGAAATACGACCATATTTCCCCACACCTGAAAGCTTTCAACTTTCTTCCCCTGGAGGCAAGAATGCAGCTCAAAGTAGCTTGCATCACGCACAAAGCTTTTTACTCTTAATCCCCTGCATATCTGGCGCAGAAACTTGTGATCTCCGGAGGAATCAGCAAACTCACGATCTGGCAGAGACCTCCTGCTCCAACCTGCGCCCTTTTGGAAAATAAAACTTATAATCGGGCTTTCTCTGGGGCTGTTCGAAGAATATGGAACTCCCTCCCACCTGACATCAGAATAATCCCCTCTCTGACTCGCTTCAAAAGTTAGGCCAAAACCTTCCTTATGGGTAAACTTCTAGATTAAACCTGGCCTCCACCATCACCATGGCCCAGATCTATGGCCATCTATTGCCTCCCTTCGGATTATCTAGTTACCCCATCAGAAACTTGGAGCCTTGTCTTGAACATTTGTAAATGTAATCTGTAATATGTTATTGTGTCATGAGTATTTGGATATGCAACCTGTAAATACATACCCTTATCTCCCTCATGTATCCTGCACCTTGTCCCCTACTACTCGATCCGTAACTGGTTGATGTTCAACCTGTTCTGTTTGTTGCTATATTTTCCTGTAAAGCGCTCTGATACCCTAACAGGTCATGTTCGCGCTCTATAAAACTCATAAATAAATAAATAATAAACTTATAAGGGATTTCGGGTGGCCATCTTCATCCATTAGTTAGTTGTTGTCATTCACATTTTTCCTCTGCATACTACAGCTTACTGCATGGGCCAGGGTTCAGCCCACTTCAGCCATTGGCTAACTTCGATGAGTGATGGCAGTCTTCCCTTTCACACGGAGCATATCTACACACAAATTGGTTCTCTTCAGTACCAGGGACTACTATAGCATTATGTGTTTTTTAGAACAAAACATCTCTTTAGTTTTAGCCTATTTTTGTTTTAATTAGCAAGTGCCCCACAGTTTCCCAACAATAAAGTTTTGATGCAAGCATTGGCAGGCCCAAAAGACTGTTAGCCAACACCAAACCTATTAGTTTTTCCAAAGTGTGTTTCAATAGAGGTATTCCTCTGCTAATAACAAGATCTAACTCCTAGATTTGCATTTGGGTTCTTTTGCATGATAGGGAGTTTGCTTTTCTGTGCTTTTTAATGTCTTTGGTTGGCTGCTAAGCTGTAGTGTCAAAAGTTGCAGTTCTCCAGGTGGGGTATAACGAGAGAGCCTAGCACAATAGAGTGATGTGATGTGCGAATTAGAGGGATAGTCTTTTTGAGTAGTTTGAGTTGGTGGAATGTTAACCATTGCTCCTGTTTGTTAGGCACAGGAAGAGTAAGTGATTTGCCCAGAATCACAGGATGTTGAGCGTTGTTGACGAGACTCGAATCTGGTTCCCCAGCTTCGAGGTCAACCGCTCTAACCGCAACCTCTAACCATTAACCTGCCACCCATGTGAAGTAGTCCGATTTGTAACACATGTGATGGTTAGTAGATGTGTTGTTACTATCAATGGCAGCATGGCAGGGGCAGTGTGTGGTGCAAGCTTCAGTGGCCTCCTGACGAGAGCCCTGGTACTTTTTTTATTTTATTTATGTACTGCTTTTGATGATGGAATAGTTTGGTCTTGTAGTCCGATTTGGAGCATGTCTTGTTCATTTGATGTAAATGTTCTTATCCCTTGGTAATCCATATCCATGCTGCTTGTTTTTTTACCTCCTTCTCTATCACAGACAGATGCAAGCCTGATGCTTAAAGGATTTCATACCAGATCATACCTCCTTATCTATATTTTGAATGTTACCCAGAGTGTACATAACTTACCTTGCATTCTCATCAAAGGGGGAGATATTAACCTCCCCTATCTTCAAGTGTAAGACTGGGTATCAGGGATTCAAAGTAAAATCATCCTGAAAGTTGACAACAATGTCCACCACGACCCTGCAGAGTAATTTGAGTAGGGACGGATGTGGCAGTGTACATGTGTATATGTCCTTTCTATTATACTTAGTTCCTCGCAGGTATTTATTCATTGTTAGTCAATAATCAACAACCTAAGAGACCTATTTTCCACAAATTGGCCACCGTAGATAAGATATATAAAAAATGGGATCCATTCTGTTTTTCAAAATAATTACTGAGGATCTCATTTTTCTCTTTACATTTTTAAATGCATGTTTTATTTGTATTTTTCACAACTGATCTGTTGTCCACTAAGTAACCCTTTTTCACATTCTGTGAATATTTGTTCCATATTTATGCCGGTTCTTATTTGGGCGGTCATCTTGAATTCTTAGGATGCTTCTACGCGCATGCGCAGCCTATCTCCCGCAATTGCATCAGGACACAGACTCATGTGATTTTCTATTTGAAGCTTGTTCTGCAGCCCCTAGAGGTAAGCACAGTAGCACACATATGCTGCATTGGCAACCAACACAGATTTTTTTTTGCCTTGGAGTTCATCCAGTTTCCCTGTTTAGGTGATCCTGTAAGTAATAATGGGGCACCATTTCTAGATGAGAATTCCCCTTGCTGACTCGGGCCAATATTTCCTGCCCTGTTTTTCTCATTTTCATATAAGACCCTCCTTAAATTTACAATTAGGTGGTGGTTCACTTGTGCACTCCTACTGTTGGCTGCACTTACCTGGGATATCAAAATCAAATACATGATTTATTTTTCATTTTTGTTTTTCCAAATTAGTTAACTCGCCAATTGTATCCAGTGAGTAATACCCGCATAACCATTATTACAATTCCTGTTTATTCAGAAGAACATCTGTATTTATCTATTACATTGTTTTTTCATTTCCCTCATGTAGACAGACTGCTCCTGCTTCTAAGAACTTGTTCTTGTCCTGATGATGACCTTTCATTCATTCCAGGTTGACACGCCTTTGGCGACTACAACAGTAAGAACAGATTTGTTTTGAACTGTAGTGGTACTTGGAATCCTGGGACCAAAAGCATACAAACAAACTCTATTGTTGCATTGTGTTCATGTATTTTACATACTGCTGCACTGCACTGTGTGCGCTCACTCACTATGTGATCACAGGAGCACTGAGCACCTTTTACTGAGTTGTGAACATATATATGAAAAGTCTACAAGTGATACTTTTCTTCATTTATTGATATTTTGGAATCTTGACATCTCTTGTAAATTGGTTAATTGCATAGTTATTAACTGTCCTATTTTAAATGAGCACACTACAAGAAGCCTTTTGTTCTTCTTGCCACTTATTGGTTAAGGCATGACCAGTGAACTGCCAGCAGCATTTTAGTTGCAGGTGACTTCATCTACATTGTCCTAATTGATCTCTCACATTTACAAGATGATGCCAATGTTATGGAAACATTGGAAAAGGATTGAACAACTGATAAGTCGCTTCAAAGGTAGTTAGAGACAGGATGAGCCGTGCAGTGGGCTTCAGACGTTACATTGTAGCAGGGGGTGAATAGGCAGTGCTGTATGGGAAAGAAACCTGAAGTAAAGGAAGGCCAGGGGCATCAACAGAGTAGGACTGTGAGAAAGTGAGTTTCTGTTGCAGTACCCCCCACTTTTTGCCTGATACCTGATGCACTTTTCCTTGGAGTTCCCTGGGTCCCTCTCAATCAGGTACCCAGGGCCTGTGTTCCTGCCCTAAAAACTATACTAAAGCCTAAACCCAATTGTCATCTCTGGCCAAATGACAGCCCCTAGTAAATGGTACCCAGGGCATTGTGACCAGAGAAGACCCCTAAGGACTGCAGCACTTATTGTGCCACCCTTAGGGGCCCTGTACCTTGACACCCACACACTGCCTGTGCAGGCTGAGTGTCTAGGTGCAGAACTAAGCAAAGAGTCGACATGGCACCCATCCCTGTGTGCCCTGCCCACAAACCCACTGCCCTGGCATATATCAGCCATCCCTCTAGCTGGGTGCCCTATGCCTGTGGTGTGGGCACAGGTGCCTGAGCCCTGTGCCTCTGCAGTACCCAGGGCCATTCCTGGGCACTGTAAGTGCAGTGATGCCATTAAGAGTATATGGTGCTGGGAGGTTGTCATTACGGACTCCCCAGCACCATAATGGCTACACTGAACACTGTCAAGTTTGATATCAAACTTCTCAGCACATTAAACCCACTCTGATGCCAGTGTGGGATTTATTGTAAAATGCACTACAGAGGGCATCTTAGAGATGCCCCCTAAAACCTAACCTACAATCCACGTCTAGTCTGTGAGGCTGCCTAGGCTGCCACACAGGAGACATGTTGCTGGACCCCTGGGTGGAGAGCTGCCCGCTCTCCTGGGCCTGCAACAATGCACATCCTGGGACAAGGTGCCAAGCCTCCTCCCCCAGGATGGACAGGGGAAGCTTCAAAGGCATTCCGCCTTTGTGAGCTTCTCCAGACCACATGCTGTACTCCGCAACTGGCCCCACCAGTTCTGCCCCCCACTCTTGCGGGAAGACTGGCGGGAAAACCTATGTCAGAATGGGGGGGTTCCAGCCTGTGCCAACTCCACCCCTCGGGTGGGATAGGCGAGGTGATGCACGACCCCGGGCTCCGGCCATCTTGAAGATGGGGAGCTCTGCCCAATCACAGCTAGGCTCCTGCCCCCCTCCCACAGGAGAGGAACAGGCTAGGGGGTGTACCCACCCCAGGACAGGGACCCATTTGTCCCTGCCCTTGCCCTACCTGTAACGCCCCTAAATTTAGTATTTAGGGGCATCCTGAACCTTTTTCCACAGATCCAGATTACGAAACAAGAAAGAAGATCAAGAAACACGAAGACCTGCCGTGCAGCTGCTAAAAAGAGGAAGACACCAACTGATTTGGCCCCAGCCCTACTGGCCTGTCGACCCTCGAACCTGCTCCTGTTAAACTCCAGCATCTCCAGTGGTCAGCAACCTCAAAAACCCCGGAGGACCTGACTGCCTTGTGACTCTGACTACCTGGGTCTCCCACAAGCAGTGGTACTGCTTAAAGCAAGTAACAAGCCCTGGCATCAGCCCGGAACCGCAAACCCTGCACACTGTGCACCCGCCAAGCCTGGTCTGTGCCGGAGTGAACCAAGACCCTGAGGACGTCCCCCCAGCGATTCTGACCTGGAATCCAGTGCCCAAGGACTCTCCTCGACGACCCCGATGACGCCTGCAGCCTCAGGACAAAGGACCCCTCCGAGAGCGACCAGCAGGGGGTAAGATTTTGTGACCTCAAAAGACACCTCGCACCCGGCGCCCCACGGCCCCCTGTGCCCAACTCCTGGGTGCCTACCTATCCACCAAGATCCCAACTTACCCCTCGAAGTGTTGGTCGCTCCAGAAGATCGTCCGTCCCCTAGCCTGCAGCCTTTGTTCCCTTTTCTAGATCCTCATTGAATAATATTGAGCGCCCAACATCTCAAAAGCACTCTGCACCCCGCCGCCCGAGTAACCCTGGGAGTGCAACCTTTGACCTATCCTACTTACCCATTTGCCCTGAGCAAGTGACCAGGAGCCCAGCTCCCACAGCCGCGTGGCCTGCTAGCCAGCAGCCACCAACCGAAGGCCCCCTGCCTCTCATTGGATAACATTGGGCCTCACTACCTCTGCACCCGGCCCCCCCTGTGCCGCTGAGGGTGTACCAACTGTACTTACCTGACCCTGGGGGACCCCTGAGTCCAGGCCCAGAACCTTAACTTCACCAGTCGAGTACTCACCTGAAAACCGATGACTCACTTTCCTGCCATAGGATAACAGTGACTGGTTTGACTCGAAATTTCTTCTAAGTGTGAAGTTTTGAAACTTTAAAATATTCATCTACAATCCGCCGAATAACGAATTTCAAATTACTCACCTGTGATCAGGAGAGAAGCCAGTACTGTACCTTGTAGCCCAGTACGGAACTGCAAAAGTAATCACAACAGTGGTTACTTGTAATCTAAATTTCGTCCATAGGAAACCAAACCATTGACTATTATTCTGTGAAATTTCTTCTGTCTACTTTTGAAAGTTACAAATATTCCTTAAAAATCGTACCAACTACTAAAACATAATTACTTACCTGTCTTAGTTAGAGACCCCAGTGCTGAACCTAGGAGTCCAGTACTGTATTACGAAAGTAACGAGAACCTACTTACCTGTCCTTTGAATTTCCTTCCATCGGATAACATTGCTGGTTTTGCACTAAAAAGTTTCTAAGTGTCAACTTTTAAAATACCTTTATATTCTTTAGAAATCATTGCAATAACTAAAACGTTTTTACTAAACTGTTTTCAGCTTAGACCCTAGGACTGAATCTAGGGTCCAGTTATGAAGTTACAAAAGTACTCTATAAAGTAATCAACTGCATTTATGTAGAAAAACCCATTGAGCTCAATGTTAAATTGTGTTTAGAATTGTGTTGCCTCCTGCAACCATTGTATCTATTGTGTTTACAAAGTTTATTGCCTCTTTGCAAAGTAATTACATGAATACTCATATCGAGAAAAGTATATTTTGATACCTGTTGGTTCTAAAAATAAAACAACTATATCTCTGGATATATAAACAATTGGCCTAGAGTTCAGTTCTTGTGTGTGAAACCTTTTGCTGACTGAGTGTGTGCAACAAATGCTTTACACTGTCCTCTGGCACTGCCTCACTGCTCGACCAAGCTACCACTTTAGAGAGTAAGGTCAGACCTGACTTTAACCTCTGTTATACCTCTGGGGATTGTGGACACACTGTACCTTACTTTGGTCCAGTACACATGGAGCCACTTTCTCACAGGTAGCACACCTGATATTCAAATGCAGTGAAAAGATTTTGGAATGTCAATAACCCATCAGCAAATGTAAATTGGCCCTCTCTAGTGTAAGTGCAATCGGAGGAGAATATCTGCATTTGTTTTGGGATGTAACTATAGTATGACTCCATCAGCGTAAGCAGTTAACACTATTTCTTTTGGGCTATATAGTACTCGGTCCTGATGACATTAATAAATAGTTTATGACCCATCCACCATAGTGGTGGGGTGTAACAACACATGATGGGTTGTTATTCTTTCCACCAATACAATCATCTAGAAAGGGGTAGCTCTTCTCTTTCGTGCTGTGTGTGACACTTTTATACAGGTTGAAATCCTGGCATTTAATTAACATGTTTGTAAAATGCTCACATATACTTCCTCCCTCCAGTCTCCCGCCCTCACTGTCCTTCCTCACACCTGTCAATGGTATTCCTTGTATAATAATGAAGGAGAACTTAATCTTGGTTGACCGTATTTGTCATGGTAAGCAAAGTCCAGTTGTCCTCTCCATGCATGTGCGTGCATGCGCATGAGCAAGGGTTATGAAGGTTGCTATTTGCCATCGGACTCAGTAAATTCCACATGGTAATCCAATGATATCAGTATTATTCTTAGCGCCTATTGGTAGAGCATGCTTCCAACTAAGTAATTTATAGCAATAATAGCGCTTCCCAACTCTTTTAACGTTCCTGGATCTGGTTGACCCTCCTAGTGTACGTTATCTGCAACAAGATACATTCACTGGCAATGTTTTGGTGAATTCCACTGATGCCCAGTGAAAACATATGTTCCTTCTTCTACTAATAAGTCATAAGTCATAAGTTCTTATATAGCGCACGATTCACCAAGAGGTCTCAAGGCGCTAGTAAGTAGCCTTAGCTAGGAGGATCCTGGGAGAGATCACTTCCTTATTTTTGAGTCAAGCTTTATCAATGAGCCCCTTCCTTTTTGGGCTATGCTGCTGAAGCCCTGAAGGAGTTTCAGGAAATATTAGGTGATGACTTTGTTCTTCCGTAGAACCCATGTCACAAAGATGGCCGCTTGGTGGTGCTTAAGCCCCCACACTTGTGATGATTACATAATGATTAACAAAAGGATTACAGTAAATTGAAAGTTTCAAGCGGCTGGAAGAAGTGACTAAATTGGGACTGTGTAAGAGTATTGCCTTTGTTTTCAACTTTACTCTTTTTCTTAGTCGTTTGCGAAATTTTTCCCTGCTTCTGTATTTACACAGTATTGTTAGTATGCGTGGTGCGGCATTCCTAGATTTGTTCGAGGAATTCTCTTTTAACAAGCAATTGAGAGCAGGTTTTGTTGTTTCAACAAATAAGCAAGTTCGGTATCAGGGAATTTTATCTTGCAGTGCTCGACTCCCTCTCTCAGGCCTAAAATTTAATAGAACTGTAGCAGAGTTCAGTAACGCAAGTGTGTTGACTTACCTTTATCTTCTACTTTGATGTACTCCAACACAGAGTGGTCATTGGAGTTGGAGAATGGCTCCCCTACATTTCTGAGGTACTGTATGTTTGTATTGGCTTAGCTGTGAGTACCCTATTGTTGAACAATAAAAGTGTCTTTTCAGATTCTTAGGCTCACTGATAACACAGTTATGTGTGAGCTATAACCCTCATTTCTACTGGTACCCTGCTCACCATTTATGCCTGTGCAAATCCCAAAGTCAGCTTCCAAGGAGGCACCAGACAAGGAAATCAATACCATAAAGCAACATGGGCGGAGTGCCACTGAAGTATCTCTACTCGCCAGAAGGCGTTTTGATTATGTAATGATGAGGCCAACATTTCACTAAAGTGTTTATCTGTTTTCTCTTTATTCCTAGATCTCATATATTCCGTTCATCCCCTCTTGTCTTTCAAATGTGCCCTATCTCTTTATTTTTTTTATTTTATCAGCCCATTTTTTTCTGAAATGTGTTCCTGAATTATTACTAGTGAATATATTATCTTTAATGTGCTCTTCACTGTCAAGATAACCAGTAAAAATGTAACTTACCTCCTTTCCGCAGTGTCTCCTCTTGTCGTCCCTCCTCGTCGTCGCTCTGCTCCGGCTTGAAACAGGAAGCACCTAGGCTCCCCTGAGCTAATCACACCGTTGCAATGCCGCCTTGTAATTGGTCTTAGTGCCGTGGTTTAGCGCTCAGCCAGAGACTGGGAGCCTGGACATGTTCTCCACCGAGGCTGTAATGCAGATTGCATGGAGAACGTGCAAAGTGCACATGATGGTTTGGCCGATCTGAGACAGCTGGCTAAATTGTCATGTGCACTGATAACAGTGCATATCCCACTCCATGGGTGCCTGTTATCTCCCTGGCCCAGCCACCAAGACTCCGGGACACAAAATAAAATGATAATAAACTACAGTTTATTATCGTTTTATTTTTATTTTATTTACGCTGCTGGAAGGAGCGCGACACTCCTCAGCAATTTTATTTATTTATTTGATTTATATAGCGCGTTATAACCCAGGGGTCTCTAAGCGCTTTGTCAGGGTCCACGCACCCGAGTACAGAACGCAGCTGGTCATAAATTACAGGCCACCCCACGCTTGCTGAAAGAGCACTGTTTTTAATTTCTTCCGGAAGGACTACAAGTTGGTTTCCTTCCGTAGTTCCATTGGCAACTTGTTCCAGAATGCTGGAAGAGTATAGGAGAAGGCGCGACCACCCACGGTGGCCAGTCTACAGCGTGATTGAGTGAGGAGGGTAGCTTCTGCAGATCGTAGCGCCCTACCCGGCCTATAGGGAGTCAGGCGGGATTTCATATAGCTTGGCGCCCTTCCATACAGGGCTTTGTGCGTAATGCACAGCCCTTTAAACATTACCCTCTGCTTAACTGGCAACCAATGCAGTTCTCGCATGAGGGGGGATGCATGTGTGTTCCTCGGCTTTTTAAAGATAAGTCTTGCAGCGTCATTCATGACAACCTGCAACTTGTCATGAATGAGGAGCCACTGCTGTATTTGGATGTGACTCATCCTTCCCTTTCTCCTGCCCGTTGGTAAAATTATGTAATTTTGAAGTCATACAACTTCTTCCTCTTTGCTTCCACCGTTCATATGCTTTTGTCTGCAATCACTCTTTCTGTAGCTTGGCCTTCTACAACTGCTGAGACCGGCAAGGAGTGCAATTGCTCTATATCAATATGGTCCATTTACATTTTCTACTATGTCACAAATTCTCAAATAGACTATGCTGCACAGGTTCTCCAGATTTTCAAGCTTCTCAAAATAATCTCCGAGATTGGATCTCCAGAGTAAAAATAAATTTTAGGAACCTCTCTGAGCTGATTTAGTGTTGTAGCCTCTATGAAGCTTATTTGCGCCCTTTTTCCCATGAGCAATCATTTGTTCATGACTTCATTTATTAAATGCTAATTGCTAGCCACTGTTCAAGGGGCAGTGTTTCATTTTTCATGCCTTTAAAAAGACATACAAGTTTATTCATGTTTTACAGTGTAACAATTGTAACTTAGAGAAATATTGTGATGCTACTAAAGTATAAAAATAGTTTTCAGTAAGGTGCTTCCTCAGTTTCAACAAGTCGTTTCTCAGTTCTGATTGGAATTTATTGGTACATGTGTAAATGCCTTCTTAAGGGCGGAGGGCTGTTCCTAGCCATGCAGTTCCTGTAACGTTAAGAAATGTAGAACTTCAAATTAAAAAAACTATTAAAGCAAGGGGGAATAATTGGGAATATGTTTGGATTGCAGTAGGTGGTGGCAGAACGGAAGGAGACAGGAAAAAAAGCCTATGATAAAGAAGGCCTTTTTTAAAAAGCATGCTTGTGCAATGAATATGCATTCTGCCAGATCCTGCAAATCCACCCTGACATTGAGAATGAAGATTCTATTCAGGTCACTTTTGTTGAATCTGATTTGTCATTAAGGTGAATGAGTGAACCTGACATGAATCTGGGTCACATAGAACCGTGAATAATATCTGTACTGTCATGTGTCCTGGTTACACCTAGAATAAAAAATAGCCATTTTTCCTACACACAGATTTCTCCTAAGTTGCCTTCACTTTCACACATTGACTTTTGACACACATATGCGACCATGACAGGGCGGATTAGTTTCCATGAAACTATAACAAAATCAACTTTGCACGAACACTATCAGGATACCTCGAACTTCACATACAAGGTCTATACATATATTGTGAAAATGTGATTGTTTGTATTTGTCCATGCGGCTACACAGCTATCTATAGTACATAAACAATGGAGATCTGACTAGAATCTCGGCCCAAGGCAAGGATGCTTTCTGTTATAAATAAACAAGCATTTCTGGGTTTGGGCAGACGAGGTCTTGCTGATACTTGTGAGGTTGTTGGAGCTTCTTGTAGCCCAAATATCTCTGGAGTGAAGAGTCAACAAACCTTGGCAATGGCAAGTCAACAAAGAGACAATATGGCTGCCAAACTAAACCAGTAGCTTAAGGTAGTAGAAGAATGTTTCAAGAGATAATGAAAGAGAAGAACCCAATCACCGCCCAGATAATGGGAAAGCTCCCCTATCGTCGAGGAATACAAGGAAACCGAAAGAAGCTGAAAGACAAGATGGAGATCTGTTTCCACTCTATCTGATTAGTTGAACTTAAGTAAATTGCTTTCAAGCATGAAACAGTGTGTTTAAAATCAATAAACATTGCGTGGCACATTCATAATTGGGATGTATCTGCTGAGTAACAGCTGTTTGGTTTGGTTTCAGCTCTCTCCCATGACCGGCTGGTGTAACATCACCCCAGACATGCGTGCTTAAACGTAGAGCTATTATTTTTATGTGACTTGGCGATGGGAATGTGACGTGGGTCAAATTTTACAGGAAAATCCTGAGAGGCTTCACAGGAAACGAGGCAGAAATATATTTATGCACAAACGAGAGAGTTATTTGGAACTTCCTGCCGGCTGATGACAGGCAAGGAGTTCAGCTTAAATTATTTTACTGAGGTTTCTTTCCAAAGGAATGCTCTAATGCCTTGAATACCCATGACATGTACCACGATCTCACCAGTATAATTGCACTATTAGCTAAGGTATTGTAATTAAGGGTCATGCCTTTGCATACATATTGTACTAATAACTATATGTGCTAGCTGTGCTAATCATACATTGAAAAAAGTACATATTTTTCAGGAAGAGTACAGCAAATCTGCCTTTTCTGCATTGTCCGTCTGGATTTTTCGCCTTTTTCTGGACACTATATTTCCCAGTTTTAGAACTCTGTGCACTTACCACAGGTAAACAGTAGTTAAGTGCTTGTGCTTCCCCACTAAAACATACTGCACATCGAGGCTCCCTAGAGGGCCTCTTTACCGTCCCTATAAGTCAGTTGAAAATAGAGCCTTAGGTGCACCTATACCATGGAAAGTTAAATGTCACACGTGGGCCCTAGTGTGTATTTTCACAACGCACATGTGTGACAAAAATATGTTTCTGCCAGGAACACCACTGTCCTCTGGCTAGGCTGCAGCTTAAATGCACTGCAGTGACCTTTGGCAGGGAAAATGTTTTGACATGTAAGAACAGACTATTTTTGTATATTCATAAGTAATTCCTAAAGTGTGTCTTGTAGGTCCACAAGGTGGGGTTCTGCTATGGAAACACAGGGCACTATAGAAAAACAGTGCACACAGTTTCAGAAAACCACAAAGCTAGTTTAGCATTGAGAGATTACTAATATTTGTTTTGCATTTCCACTTACGAAAAGGCAAAAAATAAATGCTTCCAAGTTATTTCATGCTCAGTTTTTGTAATATGAGTTCATAGTGAAATCAGATTTTTGATAATTTAGCAGAAAAGTAACTTTGTAACAATGTACCTTAGGCTGCCTGAGACAGAATTGGCTCACAACCATTTCTGATACCTAGCCACTTCCAGAGCTGGAATACACCTTTGTGACTGGTTTGGGTAATGAGTCTGGCTTACAGAACAACGGCTTAATTCTGTCCACAGTAAAGGCCAACAGTGTTAACTTCTGACCACTTAGCAGCATTAGACTATCTGCGAATAAATAGGAACAGTTAGCAGAACAAAGAGCAGCTTTACCACTAGCTCTTTTGATTTTGAGATGCCATGGAAGGCTTCTTCTGTCCAAGACAGTTAGACTCCAGCAGGAGTAGGAGGGAAATCCCGTTTTGACCTTCTCCTGTAGGAGAGGGGCCAAGAAGCTGAAGGCAGACCTGCTTGTTGGCAGCTGGGTCCTGCCATCTTGAAACAGGCTCACAGGTATTTTTTTTTTTTTACAATAAGGCAAAGAGGAAGTCCTGCAAAAGAAGGTGAGGGAATTGCAAGAAAATCATTAGGATTGGGTGGTAGAATCCTGCAGTTACTGACTAGTGCACAGAACAAACCTGCCACCTCCATCAACACCTCCCTGTACATAGGAAGACTCCATCTGAAGAAAGAAAGTCCTGCTGGGAGAAGAATCTTTGCTTCTGGCTCATGTTGGAAGAAGAGGACTCACAAAGGGACCCTTGAAAGGGGGGGAGCCAGCGACGAGAACAGCTCTTTTAGGGTCAAGTGTTTGGACTTCTGCCTACCTGTTTCAGGTACACAAAAGGAAGACAGACTCTAAGATGGCCCAGTTGACTGAAGATGATTAGACCTTGCAGGACACCTGACTGGAGAGAGACTGGATGCCAAGAAGCCTTACCTGCGGGGCCAGAGGTCTACAGAACTGACCTGATGAAGCTTTCCTAGCAGTTGGGCTCTACGTCTGAAGGTAAAATCTCTGACTTGGACAGCCCACTTGCTGTATCTGACCTCTGATCGATTTCGGTCTGTCTGAAATTGTGCCTAGGTCCCAGTCCACCACAAACTGGTTTTGCCACAGTGTTTTCCTTTTTCTAGGCACTTTGCCTTTAAACATTAGCAAACCATATCTCCTGTTCACCTTAGCAAACCATATATCCTGTTCCCCTTAGCCTATTTTAATGACCTTGGTGTCTTTTTGATTATTAATTGTTCCTGTATTTTGTTAAATTATTTTGGGATTTTATTTTGTGTTGTGTTCTTTACTTTAAAAGTGCTGGTACTGCTTGAACTTAGTACACATTCCCTGGGGGTTGCCTGCTGCTTGCTCCATAGCTACCAGGGGGTGAGCAGAGATCAGAACTATGCTTTGGCCTATCCAGGGTGGGTCTGTTGAATTGATAGGGGTGCCCCCTCTTCCAAATTAATAACCACACATCTGACAAACCGTTTATCAGTTAAATAGCATCATTATTCTACACCTGTAGCATTTCATCGGATGTTAGTTAGGGTCACTTGCTGTAATTTGTTTTAAATACCGTCAGGGGAGTGCTTGAACTCTGCCTTTTGACGTCAGCCTGAGTGCACATTAGAAGAGCCTTCGTGGGACTGGAGAATCTCAGTACGAGTCAGGACTACTGTACGCCCTGATCCAGATGGATAGTTCACAAATTACATGCACCCACACAACAGTTAAGATACACAGAATGTTTCTGCAGGGTCTGGGGTGCAAAACTGATCTTGGAGACAGCCACTGCCTTTGTAGCTTGTAGCTGTTGCCGACCTTGCCGAGGGTCGAGGACTTCGTTGGACCCCTTCTACCAACTTCACAACTTGCGGAACCCGCTTCGCGGGTCCCGCTGCGTACCTGAGCCACAGGGGAGGCTGATTGCTGCTGCGTGGGAGGTCCAGGGCTGCGAGCATGCGGGGCAGGGCTTCAAATCCCAGAAGCCCCAGCACACCGCGCCTCTCGTCACCTGGCCGCTCTCCCTGGCCAACACGCCCCGCCTGCAATCTTGAAAAGGCTCGCGAGGACTGACCGTCGTGGGATACTCTTCTGCCTTTGTAGCTTGTAGCTGTTGCCGACCTTGCCGAGGCTCGAGGACTTCGTTGGACCCCTTCTACCAACTTCACAACTTGCGGAACCCGCTTCGCGGGTCCCGCTGCGTACCTGAGCCACAGGGGAGGCTGATTGCTGCTGCGTGGGAGGTCCAGGGCTGCGAGCGTGCGGGGCAGGACTTCAAATCCCAGAAGCCCCTGCACACCGCGCCTCTCGTCACCTGGCCGCTCTCCCTGGCCAACACGCCCCGCCTACAATCTTACGGACCACCTATTTAAGGGAAGGTCAGTACCCGCTAAGCGGGAGCGTGCGGGAGCGTCCCGGGAGAAGCCCGGGACAAGGGCGGGACCGTCTGTGGACTGCAGTGGACGGGCGGGCCACCCCTCTAACATCTTCAACAAAGGTGAGCACTTATTTCGGAATTCAAAATGGGCGACAGCGAGTATATTGATGTCGAAAACAAGGTTGCAGACACATCTATCTCCCTTATTACTTCTTTTGAGTCAATGATAGACTCTGCTTTTAACGAAATAGTGGAGACCGAGAGAAGGTTTTCTATGGGTTCCTTTTCAACTAATAATAAAATGACTCTTACAAGTAGCTCAAGCTGTGCCAACGGAGACGCACACATAAACCCAGAAATAATTGTGGTAAAACCATCACATCCCTTTGTTGATGTGCCTACTATTCTGGATGATGAAAACACTGTCACTAACACAGCACAAGTTTCCGCCCCCATAACATCGGTGGCAGTAACGCCTAAGCCAACACCGACAGTGACATCCCCGGTATCCCCTCAGATAGAAAGTGTTCCTACCGTATTTTCCGGCGTATAAGACGACCTTTTAACCCCTTAAAATTTTCTGGAAAGTCGGGGGTCGTCTTATACGCCGGGTACAAAATTTTATGGTATTTTTTCATGCGCTTTTTCATAGCGAGGACTTCACTCGAAGGTGTCAGACCGCTTCACAATACAAAATAACAAGAAACAACACACCTTATGTTAAAAAATACAGCCACCGACCCTGGCAACGTCCAAAAATACAGCCACCGACCCTGGCAACGTCCACACCCAGGCCCCGCGCCATGAATTGTGCAAGTATCGAAAGCGAGCGTGTTTTTGTCATAGCGAGGACTTCACTCGAAGGTGTCAGACCGCTTCACAATACAAAATAACAAGAAACAACACACCTTATGTCAAAAAATACAGCCACCGACCCTGGCAGCGTCCACACCCAGGCCCCGCGCCATGAAGTATCGAAAGCGAGCGTTTTTTTCATAGCAAGGACTTCACTCGAAGGTGTCAAACCGCTTCACAAGCGAGCAAATGGCGCCATGAGTCTTACCTCGACTGCCGCTGTACACGCGCCTCCAACCGCTTGCACATCCCCAGGCAGACGAGGCAGCAGGACGAGGCAGCAGGACGTCCGAAACACGGTACATGGTAATGGGCAGCCAACGCCGAAGATGGCAGCGCCCGGTGTGTTGACACGTTTGGCACGTTTTGGCACGCTCACCTCTCCCCTTGGCATGGGCGTGGCATAGAAAGGGGACTGTACAATGTTCCCAAATGTTCCCGAAGGCAGTAGAGCACTTGCCGTGATTGGCTGGTTGTTGCTAAGAGGAAAAACAGTCTCGTGACCAGATAGCGTATTTGCCGTACCGTACGTGTGGTGTTGAAGACAGTCTCTGCACCTGTCCATTCTGTACAGCACCAGTACCGTACATCGAGTGCAAATGGCTGACAGTCAAGAACCCGGCAAGGCTCCAGCAGCACATTCCGTGCAAACGGCAGACAGCGAAGAACCCGGCAAGGCTCCAGCAGCGCATCCAGAGCAAATGGCTGGCAGTCTAGAACTCAGCAAGGCTCCAGCAGTGGCAAGGAGAAGAAAATATGAAGCCAGCTACAAACTCAAAGTTGTGGCTTTTGCCACGGAACATAATAACTGTGCTGCTGCTAGGCAATATGGAGTGACAGAGAAGATGGTTCGGGCCTGGAGAGCAAATGAGCAAGCATTGCGGAGTATGCCAAGGGGCAAGTGTGCACTAAGAAGAGGCACCGCACATTGGCCAGAACTGGAAAAGCATGTAGCAGACATGGTGGCCGAGCATCGGCAAAGCGGGTATGTCGTGACCCGAAATAAAATCCGCTTGGTTGCACTTCAGTGGGCCAAATCTAATCCCGATCTCAGCCACAGATTTAAGGCCACTGTGTCCTGGTGTACCAGATTCTTGGGAAGGCATAATCTGGTATTGCGGCAAAAGACAAAAATTGCCCAGAAATTACCAGCGGATCTTGATGCCAAAATGCATAGCTTCCATCGCTACGTCATTAGGCTGCGCAATGAACATGTGTATGCGCTAAGTAGCATCGGAAACATGGATGAAACTCCGATGAATTTTGATATGATCGCCAACAAAACTGTCCATCAAAAAGGCGAAAAGACAATTTTAATAAAAACAACAGGACATGAGAAGTCCAGTTTCACTGTGGTACTTGCATGCACAGCTGATGGTGGCAAACTGAGGCCAATGGTTATTTTTAAAAGGAAAACAATGCCGAAACTCAAGTTTCCTGCTGGTTGTTTTGTGCATGTTAATGAGAAAGGATGGATGGATGAAGAAGGGGTAAAGCTATGGCTTGATAACGTATGGAGCAGGCGACCAGGTGGACTTCTACAAAGGCGTAGTCTACTGGTGTGGGATATGTTCAGGGCTCATTTAACTCCCAGCACCAAGCAAAGGCTGGCAAGACTGAAAACGGATGCTGCTGTTATACCTGGAGGACTGACATCGTTGGTGCAGCCACTGGATGTGTGCCTAAACAAGCCATTTAAAGATCGCATCCGAGAACAGTGGAATGAGTGGATGGTTAGCGGTGAAAAAACATTCACAAAAGGAGGAAACATGCGTGCGCCACAGTTGGATGTTTTGTGCAACTTTGTCATAAAGGCCTGGAACGACATTGATGCAGAAACAGTCATAAAGTCTTTCAAGAAGTGTGGCATATCGAACTCATTAGATGGTATGGAGGACGACTATCTGTGGGAAGGTGAAGAGGATGCCGAAGAAGAGACCACATCATCTGATACGGAATTGGTACAAGATCCATACGATGACTGCCTTACAGATGTACCACAAGATCTCATAGACTTACTTATGAGATCAGATGACGAAGAGGAGGATTTTGAAGGTTTTTAAAGGGAACGTTATAAATCCTGTAGAAATCGCTTGGATTTATGGGAAGTTATGGAACGTTTAATGCACTTGCACTGTTTCATGCACTACGTTATATTTATGTTTGCCGTTATTCAGAAGTGACAGTTTTTGATATGGTTTTAAATAAAATGTTTCCGAGTAAAGCAAGATTGTTTCTACAACCAATTTCTTTGCGTTCAGTCTTTCAGTTTGTAAAATAAACGCTTATAGGTACCCACTGCCCACTGATAAAGCCTTACTGCTCACCCACAGGGAGGAGGACTAGACTAATACGGTAAGTTCAAAATACCGGTACATACTCGGAATGGCTATGCTGCGCTGGAAGTGGGGGGTCGTCTTATACGGCGAGTATAGCACTAAACCTAAAATTTTTCTGCCAAAGTCGGGGGTCGTCTTATACGCCGGGTCGTCTTATACGCCGGAAAATACGGTACATTTGTAACTGCTTTGCAGGATGATGTCATTAATCTGGACATCACTGACTCTAGTAGTAAGAAAACGGGAAGGGAGAAACGTAAAAGAGGCACATCTAAGCAAAGTGCAAACAAAAGGAAACAGCCTGTATTCCACAAAAATCAACCAACACCTCAAAGTTTGTGGAATAAAAATAAACTTTCGGGGGTACAAATCGTCCTCACAGAGAATAAAGAGGAGAAAGACTCCGCTGACATGGATAGTATTTCTGATGTATCCACTACTAACCCATGTGGGAACTCTAAAACTACATGGACCCAAACTGTATTAATGGGTGATAATTACAATCTATCCAGACAGAATGGAAACATGATAGAAACCATAGTTGATACTATTTTTAACCGGATTGAAAAACAAATGATCAGCCAGTTTAATAATGTTTTTAAAAGACTTGATAGATTGGATAACCTGGTTAAACTGGAGAAACAAAAAGGAAAGGGTCAATTAGTTTGGACCAAGTCAGAGCAGATCGCCTTTTGAAGGAATTGGAAACTGCAAACAATATATTGTCATCAAAAAAACAGGACAACACCAGTACCTTGGGTGGAGCACTGAGCAACTTTGCATCTGCCTCTCCATCCACGGCACCATCAATAACTAAACCCACAACCACTAAAAAGGGGCCAGCTATGAGTAAGGCTAACACATCTATAAAACCAACCCCTATACCTGCTCCCAGGAAAGTTGTTATTCCATCCACTTCCAACACCTCTGTTCCAAGCAGCAATAATGGTCCAACCAAACTAACTGCAGTTCCTAAACCAACTGCTGCAAATAACAACGTGGGTAATGGCCCCCAAGGGTCTACTAAATCTTTTAAACACCAAGGACCAGCTTTACATCTGCCACCGGATGCTTGTCCTTTTGTTTTGGTTCTAGCAGGTGTTCCGCCATTGAGGGAGGATCAGGGGGAATCATGGGTACAATTGCGAAATAAGAGCATAGACTGGCTAACCAAACACAAAGGTGTTGGTTTTGACATTTCAAGGGAGATTATATCTGCACGCAGGGTTTCGTGGGTTGGCCCTTTACTCAAGGACAAGGAAGGTGACTGCATAGTTCTCAACTTTAATAACCCTGGGACAGTAAGAAACCTCCTTAACAGAAATTGCAACTATTCAACCATTTCAACTGTTGCAACTATGTTACCCTTGAGTTATTTCTACAGACAAACGGCCACACAACCTCGCCCACCTTTTATGCAATTCCCAGTGCCATTAATGCATCCGCAACCATTATTTATGCATTTTCAACCACCACCTATGCATTTTCGCCCACCACCTATGCAATTTCATCAACCTTATTTCCCATTACAAACGTATAATAGATTTGCACCTCTTTCGGATCTGGACATGCAAGACTGACCACCTTCGACTACCTTTGTCGAATCCTCTCCGGCATCCGAACCCCTGATTGTCTCAGAAACCCCGCCTCAAAGCACCCTGAGTGAACCATCTCAGACCCTTGCTCATTTGCCTTTGGACTCTGTACTATCTCTTGTTAGCTGGAATATAGCAGGTTTAAATTCTAAATTGAAAATCACAGAGTGGCTTAAGTGGGTCGATAATAATTGTGATATATTGTTGCTACAAGAAACGTGGAGTACAACGTCACCAACAATTGAGGGCTTCTGCTGTTACAATCTCAAGGCTTTGCCGTCTCCCATGGGTCGACCTAGTGGGGGACTATCTATTTGGTCCAAAATAAAACGTGGGGTGCATACTAAGTTGATCCCAACACCGGGTATCTACTGTTTTATGGCTATTAAGTACATTAACAGACTGAAATTATGTATTCTTAATTTTTATAATAATGATTTTGTTAGCCGCCCAAATGGCAATTTTATATTATTGTTTAATTTCATAGATGAAATTATGGGGGGGCAAAAGTATGGACCTTTCGATGGTATCTGCATCGGAGGGGATTTTAATGCACACATGTATCGCCATAGCCCAATATGTAAGAATGGGGTAGAATTGAAAGACTTTATAGCTTCCCATGATCTAGTTAATGCTATGGAATTTTCAGGCACAAGTGCAAATAATATAACAACCCCCACTTTCGTAGGTCAGGGCTGTGCTTCTACGATTGATTATATTTTCACATGCCCTGAGTTAAGTGAAATAATTTTAAAAGCAGAAGTCGTCTGTTCCGCGTATAGTGACCACTATCCGCTTAAAATTAACTTACACAATCCCCGGACCTCAAGGGTCGCAGTGAAACCAGATGTAGGTCCTCAAAATCTAGCATTATCAACTGATAGATTGAGACTAGTATGGAAGGGAGCTGACAATAAAGGAATCCTCTCCAGAGTAATCAAAAAATACCCCGATACAGTTGAGACTTGCCTGTCTTATATAAGTCCCAGCAATGAGGTGGTTGGCGCTTTTGGTGATCTATGCAGGGCAATTAAAATTGAATCTTCTAAACCTGCCAGGCAGAACATCTCCCAGGGACCCCGGTGGTTTGATACTTCTTGCTCTAGGGCCAACAGGGATTTGAGGGCCGCACTTAATACCAGCCCAAGGGACCCCCAACTCGTAAGAGCATTAAGATCAAAATATAAAAGGGTCTTACGAATTAGATCTGAAGCCCTAGTAATTAATCACTGGAAATCACTTACGCGCACCGCCAAACTGAAGAACTCAATGGGCTTCTGGAAAAAAGTCAAGTCGTTAAGATCTTTTGGTTCCAACATCAATCAAATTAATAGTAATATAACTGGCGAGGCGTGGGTAGAGCATTTCTCCCAAATCTATGCCATATCAGCTACCCCTTCAGATACTGTCTCTCTATCCCTTAGCGATGAACCCTTGACCTTTTCACTACTTGAGGTCGAGGATGCTATCATTGAGAGCGCTAGCAATAAAGCCCCAGGACCTGATGGTCTTTCTATTGACCAGATAAAATCTGAAATTAACTTCTGGGCCCCCCTTTTATGTAACCTATTTAATAACCTAAATGACAGCTCAATTCCCGAATCCTGGTCGAACAGTGTCATTGTGCCCATATTCAAGAAAGGTGATAGGTCGGACCCCGCCTGCTACCGTCCGATCTCACTGATCGACAATACGTTAAAAGTCCTGGGAAGAGTAATCTTCAGACGGATAAGGGATTGGGCTGAAGATAATAACGTTCTTCACTGTAGTCAACTGGGTTTTAGAAGTAAGGTGGGCACTATTGAACAATGCTTAAATCTAAACCTGATTATGGCTAAATATATCACTGTTAAAAAATCCCCCCTTTATTTAGGTTTTATGGACTTGAGTTCTGCGTTCGATTTTGTTAACCGTTCTAGGTTGTGGTCACTTTTGCTCGATTATGGTTTAGACGACTCACTGGTGTACTTCCTTTCTTATTTACATAGGGATTTAAAAGCACGAGTACGAATTAATAATGAAGGCGATTTGTCTGACGATATCCCTATCAGCAGAGGAGTTAGACAGGGCTGCGTACTCGCCCCACTGCTTTTTATTTTATATATTAACAGGTTAAGCAATACTCTGAGTGAGATTATTAAGGATGTTCCCATAATAAACGGTTCCCCCATCACTACTCTACTTTATGCGGATGACGCTGTATTGATGGGGCGTACACCGAATGCACTACGCATTTTAATTTCTGGTTTTGTTACCTTTATGTCCGACCTTGGCTTAAATACTAATTTTAAAAAATCTTTTATAATGAATTGCGGACCAAAGAAGTATAACATTGCATCCATTAAATCCGGTAATAACATTTTAAAATGCACCAGCACTTTTCCTTATTTAGGGTTGTTATTTTCTAACTCAGGCTCATGGCAGCAACATGCTGCCTTTGCAAGCAACAAAATTGGCAAATCAATTAATTCGATCCTATCCCTTCGCCAGCCAAAATTGGCTGATGTTGTTACCCCTCTTCTTACCATTTACCGTACCCAATGTCGACCAACCGGGACTTATGGTGCAGAAGTATGGGGATATTGCAACAGCTCGGCCCTCCAGGTGGCGGAAAACAGATTCTGCTGGAGGGTGTTAGGGGGAGTTCCTTGTGCTCCCACTTTGACTTGTCATAATGAATTGAGGCTGCCATACATTGTTGATTTTATTAAGTCAAGGCCTGCCCTTTTTTGGATTAAAATCTGGTTAAATCCAGCAGCAACATTAACCCGCAGTATTATATCTGACTGTTTGTCTAGTGATAGATCTCACCACATACCCTGGCTAAACGCAGTCAAAAATAGTCTGCACCAGGTGGGACAAGGATCCTTATTTAGTTCCCCCGATTCAATTGTACCCGCTCACAAGAACAGCATTAAACGGGCATTTATGGAGCTATATACTGAGGAAAGGATGAGATCAGAATCTAGTAAACTAGTGGTTAGTAAATATTTCTGCATTTGTGATTTAGATGTTGATAACCCTAATAATTTTATTAGATACTTGACAATGCCGATAGGTAGATGGAATCGGAGTCTCTTATTCAGGTTCCGGGAGGGAAGCTTAGTCTATTTGCTTAGCTTTCCTATTGGCTACAATAAAAACTTAGAAGAACTGGACTGCCCCTGTTCTCAAGGTGGACGACAAAACTTACTACACTACTTTTTCTTTTGTGGCCACTACAAATTGTATACCTGTCAATATTTAAGACCAATCTTACGTAAATATAATTTACGAGACTCTATTCCTGCTCTGCAATTTCTGCAAATGCTGCATACTGATGATGTCATTTATTCTGTTAGTTGTTTCATAAAGGCCTGTGTGAAATCGAGGGCAAGTATGGAACTCGGATAATGGATAATAGCACTATGCTGGCTTATGAACTTGTGTACCAGCTACCAAATAGTGATCATATTGAACGTGTGTAGGAGATACTTCTATAGTGGGTAAACTGTGGACATTGATGGATTAATATTCCTTAGTATTACGTACTATGCACTTTGTACATTATATTATGCACTTTAAGTCATCTTGCTGCTTAACCTAATTGGATCATTGGTTTTTAATTTTGTATGAAGCGTGTTTTTAACGTTTTTCTAATGTACTTTCACTCTGTATGTACTTTTATGGATGTATTAAATCCGAATAAAGATCATTTGAATTGAATTGACAGCCACACTTGATAATGGTCCTCAAATCCTGAAGATATTGATGAAGCATGTTGACCTTCACCTAACTAAGGTCCTTACATGACGTGTTTATAAATATGTGCTAGATGATGCAGCACAATGTAGGCACAATCTTAAAACACAAAAATGTTTTGTCCAGACAGAAAATTAGGGCATACACACAGAAATTGTTAGGAAGACTACCCACAACACAATATTTATGTGAAAAGATTCAGTGGCAGTCCACGCCAGCAGCGAACATTGTTAGTGATCACATAAAAGAATGGACACCAACACAGAATGGGCCCGCCTCTGCATGAGCGAGAGCATCGATGATGACAAAACCCGAGACACAGTAATTCAACCACATGTAGATCCATTGGTTGGTACTGTGAAGTATGGCCTCCATTTTTGGGTAACCAGCTTTGTATTACCCTACATATACATGAAGAACATGCATATGTAGCTGCCCTTCCATGGCACCGCTTTTAAATGGTGAGCAGACCCACAAAAGGTAGAGATCAGCACTTGCTTTATGAAACCCAGGGCCAGATGGGAAACCACAGCAGCTTTAGCAAAAATACTCAAACTAGCCCACTCCCTTCAGCTTCTCGCACAATCTCTCCTCCTATCTATTGTCTCTCCTTTTCTGTTCCCTTTCTGATCACCTTCTACCACCATCTGTTTTTTCTCAGCCTCCTGGTGTCTGCTGCAATTAAGCTCTGGGAGCTGGGGAAAGTGACTGAAGTACCAGGATGGGCCCCTAGCATAAAAACTGGCCTTCAGCAGCTCCAGTCCACCATGGAATTGCCCGGTGGAATAAAAGGCTTGGCCGACCCTGATGGAAGTCAATGTTCACAGTTATAGTAACTGAACCTGACCGCGACATCTATAGTTGCATTTCTGTGAGCTGTGACTGTGCTCCCAAAAGGCCCAAACAATCTGACCTAGAAACATAAACTGGCATCTGGAGGGAATGGCTGAATAGATTAAAGCACCCTATGCTGAGGTTTGTTTGAGAATTGAAGATCAGTGATTTGACTTATAGCAGGGCAACTTCAGCCTTTCATCGGTTTGAGGTCAATAAAAAGGAGTAGCCCTGAATTGGGTAAGAATAAATCTGTGCATGGAAACAACAAAACAATGCAGAGAGCAAACACTATTTAAAATCACAACACATGACTCTGTTGCCTGAAGCTGTTTTTATGGAACAGTGATAGCATTTCAATGAAGCATTTCGCCTAAAACCAGCTATTTGTACATAAGGAGATAGTCAGTTTGTATGAATAAATTGATTGGTATTTTTGAAGATGCGGTGGATGATGGATTTAGTTGAACAGAAGGCAACTGTATACA
The DNA here is from genome assembly GCF_964263255.1 of Lissotriton vulgaris. Lineage (NCBI taxonomy): Eukaryota > Metazoa > Chordata > Amphibia > Caudata > Salamandridae > Lissotriton > Lissotriton vulgaris. The sequence goes on from NC_141696.1 coordinate 199,332,811, forward strand.
TTAAATATACTACCTAGTAGATATTATATATTAAGCAAGAATATGGAGGGCCAGGCATTGTCAAGATCTAGTCTGCTGGCAAAGAGGGAGAATGGAGGGAGTCATCAACCATTTGGGAGTTTGTTGGAGAAGTTGGAGATTAATGTTGATCTACAATGTGGGGGAGTTTGGCTGAGTTTCAGTGGAAGGATCAGCTGGGAGTGCATTCCAGTTGAGAACTCTGGACCCAGTTTTTGGTTGGCAGAGATGTGTCATTGGTCGAGTGTATGATGTTACTTGGGATCTAACGAGAAAGAGTTTGGCATTAATGTGTGAAATAAGTGCCATGTTACCAGCGCCAAGGATTTAAACTTTGGATCACCAGCCAGCCAAGTGTTGACTGCAGGGGGGAGGACATACATGCGTGAGGAGGATGAAGAGGGCTCCAGTAGAAAAGTGTATAATTATGTCTTGCGGAGAAAAGGAACAAAAAGTTAGCTCAGCCTAGATGTTGTTAAAGTTGTTGAGTTTACCTGTGCCTTATGCATTGATTGAGGATATGGCCATGTGAAATGGGCGGCGAGGAGAGATTTGTAATACTTTTTACAGTCTGAAATCAGGCAGCAGTTGACGTGGTGGACATGAATGATACCAGTCGCTTACTCAGATTGAAGGACATGCCAAGCCTTCTAGTAGAAGGGGACAGAGTTAATCTGCCACAAAGGAATAGGAACCACCAAGGAGCAGTGTTTAGCACAGAGACAGTATAAAATAGATCAATAGAAGCGGTTGAAATAAGAGAGATGGGGCCATCCAGTGACAAAAAAGCTCTTTAACAGTCAGAAATGTGGTGCAATAGGTGCAAGTTGAAAATGAGGAGAAAAAAAATAATCTTTTTTAGACATGAGGTGAGAAGCTAAATGAGAAGTTGATGTAGTCAAGGGAGGGAGTGCAAAGGAAGAACAGAAGCAGGCCAATGACAGAACCTCAGACCCACCAACAAGAAACGGATTTTACTTTGAGAGGAAGGATCCCTGGAAGACAAATAATAAGCATTCTGAAAGGGAGGTTGGAATCCTGTCAAGCACTGGTCTGGACTTTCCAAGAGCATCACGTTTTGTCAGCATTGAGGGGTGGTTGTCAAATTGCTGCAGAGGTCAATCATCATGAGGGCAGATGAAGGATATTTAGGTAGAGCAGAGGTGATGAAGGCAGATATCAGTGAAGGTGGTTTTCATAAAAGAACCTGATTTATTGGGGGAGGGCGAGTGCGTGTGCATGCAGAGAGATAATGGGTAGGTCAGTGAGTAACTTAAGCTCCACATGTCGTGTGTGTTGGATAAGAATGAGAGTTTAGAGGAAGGGAGTGGGAGTAGAGGTTGGAAGTAGGGTCATTAACAAGTGTGAGGCCAGCAGCTTAGCTAAAGCACTCTGCTCAGCTGCCGAAGCACCGGGCATGAAAAGTGTGGAAACGCATAGCAGAACTCGGCAGATGAGGTCTACGGTCTTGATACTTTGAGGGCTAAAAGCTTTGGAGTAGCACATGAAGGGTTTATTTGCTGGGGTATTGAAATTAGTTATGTGAGTGCGAAGTGTGACTCGCAGTATCTGTGTAGCGTTAGTAGGTGCGGAAGGCATGCTCCTCTCTTCAATTTTCAATTTGGGATCAGGATGAAATGGTTGGGTCTGATTTAGGTTTAGAACGAATCTTAAAAGCATGTGACGTGAACAGAATAAAATATCCGGAGGATGCTGCTGTTGTAAACTAATGTTAAGGGTTAGCACAGCTTTGCCTCTAAAGTTCTTTAAATCATTCCTTATAATGCAGGTGCAGGGTGATCAGTGGCCGCCTCGTGATCCGCTTCGTAGCTTTTTTTCCTCGTGGGCGACCGTGGGGATCTTCAAAGTGAAGCACATACGAGCCTTCCTGCTTCAGATGTGCTCCTACAATTATGTGGCATCCTTTAATCTGTATCAAGACAACCTCAGAGTCTCTGCCTGCCTTTCACTGATCCCTAATGAGGCTGCTTAAGAAACGTACAAATGGGCTCTTCAAGGGCAAGCAAAAACACTTGTGCCGTTTGATGTGAAATTTGTGAATCTTCCTGATCCTCGACTCGCAGTTTCTGTTTTTGAAGGTTTTCAACTCGGGTAAAAGGCATTGAGCCCCATTTCCATTAAGCATCACCGCCTTATTTAAGTGCAAAGGAGTTAGAGAAGGGATTGTTTGTTCTTTACTGTGCTTCTAAAGAGGCAAAGTCTCTTTGAAATGTAAATGTTTTATACATGTGGCACCAGCCAATTTACGGAGAAAAATCAAAGTAATGTAACAAAACACTTACACACAAAACGCCCCTGCGATACGCTGAAAAGCGTATTAATATCCTCCCTAATAGAAAGGAAATCTCCCTGGAATAGAGCCCTGCACCAGTTCGCTGTCACCCATTGGATCCATGCTTTTGTAGGTACCACAATTCACCAGTTACAGCAAATGATTATCCATCTTCAGCCTAAGCTATCATATCTTTCTGAAAAATATCAGATGTGATCCACAACATCAAATCCGAAACCTTGGATATTTTAAACGAATCAAATGCAATAGTGTGCAGAGTTGAGGTTCACTTACAGCAACTTTAGGAAACTTACAAAACGTTGGCAACTTTTGAAATGTCACAAAGTTGCCAAAGTGTAAAAAACTAATGAATACTACGGCAAAATATATGTTTGTGGGAGAGAACATAAACTAATCAAAATAACTTTTTTGCAGGGGATTTTCGCAAAAAGATACGAAACCTGGATGGAGTTGGATCCTATAAAGGATATCCGGAGAGCGGACATAGGTTGTGAATGGAAAGAGCTGGGAGGTGGAGTGAGGATGGAGTTTGGGTGCCGATTGCAACATGCGGCATACACAGTATGAGGGGTGACAGAGAGAGGGTTGACTGGTGTCCTTTGCAGGTTATTAAATAATTAATTTAATTCAAGAATAAGATATCACAATGCTGGGAGCGAGAGTTGGGCTAATAGTGAGAATAAAGTATGAGAGCATGGGGCCAAATGAGCAATATGTTGAATAATCTGTTGAGAGTTGCTGAGGGATCATTGGTATGATCTTGCTGTTCATTACAGATGGGTCAGGTAGTCGGAGTGGTGAATTTACGCGTCTCCCTGCATTTCAATCCCAATTGAAAATGAATAATTAACAAACTTTAATTAAAGGAAAAACCGTCTCAACTCTTTACCTATGCGTAGTAATTTGAATGTGGATGTAGTTGATTAAGTACATGTAATACTGTCATGCTGAGATACAGCCTCGATAATAACCCCTATCCTCCATCCTAATCCCTTCTGGCTTCAGCCAATCACACCCAAGCACTGTAGGTAACGCAGCAAGCCTTGTTTAAAAGCTCTCCATGTAAGCCATCTTGTTGTCTTTATCCAATCAGATACAATCATGTAGGTAATCATTACTAACCTGCACCGTAGCCATTCTCCGAACACTCTCGCATCACTTTAGAGAATCACATAGAGACAACTTCAGAGTTGATGAAAGAAGGTTCAGCGTGACTTGCTTGCATTGATGTGCGCTGCAGCATGATGTGCTCTCCAAATGTGGAGGAAAAAATATGTTCTTCAGCACTGGAACTTATATATATTCACATGCTTGAATCATTACTTCTCATTCTTCTGGGAGTCCCAGTCTAACATCAGTAAAGCAAAAAGGTCAAATTTCCTTAGAAATACATTGCAAACCTGTGTTTTACAAATCCCTTCATCTCACTTCTTGGACTTACCTTGGGCATTTTTTCTTTTGGGGCCACTGTTGATAATTTAATGGAATTTCATTATTTAGATCAAGCCTGGGCATCGTATGTGCTGCCCTGTAAGCCATGCTGTATTGGAGTATGGAATTGAAACCCCACCCTCTCTCCGCCCATATTTGTCATTGGCTTGTGTCACTGTCCTTCGTAAATGCAGGCTTCTAATTTGTTAACAAGTTTGTTAGTCCCTGCTTAGTACCGCCTTGTCTTCATTTGTAACCTCCCATGAGGACTGGCCCTTTTGCTTTGGTTGTTGCACAGTGAGTTTTGTTTAGTTTGTAAGCACTATTTTCTTTAAGTAGTTTCTGCAACATTCAGCGCGCCATGTCCACTTTCACTTTCTAAGCAGCCCGGGACAATGAAGGCTGCTTCTTTGCATAGGTCTCGCATTTACAAGAGTTTGAGCTATTGGCATTGTACATGACAATGCCTTTTATTTTTGTGTTAGTTATCAAAACATATAAATAAATTATAATTTACAATGCCAATAGCTTAAACTCTCGCAAATACAAGACCTATTGCATTCCAATGCTTGATCTGTAAGGATGGCAACATCCAAGACAGCATGGTTTAGACTTGGCGCTGCTTGTGGCATGAAGAAGAAACAACAAGGGTTTGGCTAAAGCGCAGCAAGGCCACGCCACAATAGTAATCAACAAAACAAGGTGTCAGTGCTGCACTAATATTTTCTAAATTCGAAACGACAATGAATAAAACATTTGTCCTTCAGAAACCACTATTTCAGTTCAGAATAAATCTTCAAGAATTTTCTTATATTTTACCATATTGATTTTTCTTTTTACACCATTTTCATAATTTTTAGAAAAATCAACTAATAAATCTCAATAACCTAATTTTTAATTTTGTTATGGATTAGGGAGCTCCTTTTAAAAAAAAAAAAAAAAAATGTTACGAAAAAAACTTTTTGAAAAAGACCACACTCATACTCTAAAAACTACTATATATACACCACATTCGTGCTGTGTTAAAGTCATACACCTACCAACCTGTTTCAATCATCCATCCATACTCTTCTCATACATACATAAAGAAACTAAGAAGAGTGCCTCACCCGGAATTTTTAGTTTATGCTATTTATGGTGCGGCACTATTATTTTTTGTTAAATGAAGCAATCGCTAAGGTTCTGGATAAGTCAACACATGGGCCATCTGTCAGCATAAACAACTTAAATTACTTTTCAACTGAATGAAATACATAGATTGGCCAAAGAAACAAAAGGTCGACGCGTTTCGTAATCTCCCTCACTGCGGGGATTCTCCTCAGGACCAAAAGAATATTCTGAAAGACAAAAAAAGACACAACTTTCTTACTTGCTGTATGCTAAGCATCACCTCAACATTTATCTAGTCATTTATCCAGTCACACAGCACTTCTCTTTACCTCTCAAAACTTGACAGTCACCAAGTCGAAATTCTGAAAAAATCAACAAACAGATGTTATAGTCCCAGCTTCTTGTGGGTGAGATCCAATGGTATAGCCGGGTTAGGTGAACGGAAAAAGTGCTTACTTCAAAAAAGGGTCCTTAATCGCACTTCGTAAAAAGGTCAGTTGGGCGAGTCTTTCTTTGTCTTTTTAATTCTGTTGGTGTGACTGTTGAATGGAATAACACGAGAAGGGGGAACCATCATTAATGTCTCTTATACGAATTTACAAAACTTGAAATTGAATCTAGATAGGCTTTACCTTCTTCGGAAGATGTGGTTCTTGCTGTCTGATTTGTGATTAACTGTCGTCAGGGCTTGCTTGCATCCAAGCCTATAGTAGAACGGAAATCACATGTTTTATTCATTGTCGTTTCGAATTTAGGAAATATTAGTGCAGCACTGGCTTGTGGCATGAAGACACTTTATTCTGATCACCCTCATAAAGATTGCATCTATTATCTATCCTACAGACAGAACATCAAAGATTGTATTATTTATCACACTTTGTCTGCAGAAAATATCAGCAACCATCAGGGTTGCTTGCTCTTATAGATTCCAGAGTAAGAAGGCTTTGGAGCTGCTACTTCATGTGGGAAGTCTTCCCCTGAAAGAAAGATACCATTCAAGCTACACTAGGAGGGAGAAAAATCTCAAGATCAGTAAAGTCAGAACAATCTTTTTCTGATGAGCTGTCCCAAAAGGCCTCCAAAAAGTTTGTCAAGCAACCAGACAGCCCATGCAAAATGTCTTCTGAGGGATCTCTTACAAATAAGAAGTCTTCCAAGACCTCATCACCGATGTTGATACGCTCGACGACTTAAGCCACTGTCAATGGGCAGTCTTGGAGACCACTGGCGATGACCATTCCACGCTGCCTCTCGTCATTGACACTCCGTAGCTGTTGACACCTCCATTGACGCCCAGTGCCATTCTCTGTAGAACGACGAGATCCTCGCCCACATCAACAATGCTACCCTTGTCAAGGACAGCTCAGTTGATGAAGCATCAACAACAACACCATCAGGTTACTTTTAAAACAAAAACAAAACCATTGGCCTCACCGTTGACTTCTCTAAAACCACGAGCCTTATCCCAAGGTCTCGCACTGTCCACTCAGAATTTGTACAACGCTGAAGTGGAGTTGCTCAATAAATTCATATTTGAAGCAGCTACCATCTCAACTCATCTCCATATTAAGTGCCTGGAGGCTGAGGAGCTGTTGGTGCAAAAACTACCATAGGAACAGCAACTGGGAAGGCATACTAGAACGAAGGTTACAATGGGCATATAGTCATTCTTAATATGATCGCTCATACAATGAGTAATATGAGGAGCTCCAATAATGGAACCATCCTATGATGAAGGTTCCGATGAATCGTATTAGGGAGTTGCAAAAGATAATGTCCTACTACTACATCAAGTTTCCAGCTTCTCCTGATACTGCAGAATAACCGCATCAGCCACAACTGTTGGCTGAACAACCCAAACCAATTGCAGCACCTTTGCCTAACCAGTATCACTATCTCTTAGAACACCTCTTTTTCCTCCACATTATACCAATACATTGTATGAGTATCAGATTGAAGAAAGTAAGCTGCAATATCAGCTTGATGAGTTAGATGAATACTTTGTACTGGTCATGACTGATCCAATACTACTGCATGCAGACTCTCAGCAGGATGACATTCTGCATTTTATTCTCTGGTGGAGAGACCCTCCAATGGATTTAATTTGCCAGTCACAGCTACAGAGGTGGGCTGCTTATGTTTGTGGTATTTACAGAGGCAACTAGAACATCTATAAATTTGAATCACAACTTTGATTTAATTTGTCAGGAAAGAGTATAAATAATGCAAACTCCGTCTCTGCTAGGTTTCTCATCGGGATAAAATATATGGGACGCTCAATAATAGTTTTGCATGCTTTGTAGGCCAGCCACAATCAGACCCAGGTAACCCAACGCTGTTTACAGAATCTTGCATCACCCTGCACCGCTTCATCAGACTGAGAAGTTAGGAAAATAGAACACTTTAGTAAGAGAGTGGCCACACAGGAAGGAGCATCCATCAAGGCTCTTAATGTTCTTGCCCGCATGAGGTGATGAGATAGACAGATGTGGCCAGACAAGGCATCATACCTGGACTTTCTACCTGGGAATAAGAAGCAGGAAGCAAAATCCATCCTAAAAGAAAGTGAGAAAGCACCAGAAGCAGTGATTGATCTGGCTATGTATATATCCACAGCAGGCTTCAGACACCTTGCAGCATCCTGCAAAGGAATGCAGGATTCTGCAGACGTAAGATACCAGGATCCGGGATTGGGTGCATATTGTCCCAGCCTAACCAGCAGCTCAGCTGCAGTGGGTAACAAAGTGGCTCAATGGCACTGATTTTGAAGACATGGCGACCCTACAGCAACCGTGGACTCGTACTCAAATATATCACTTATTCCATCCGGCTGCCAGGTCCCCACATCCGCTCAAACTACATCCGGGTCTAGCACATAGATGTTACAAGAGGAGCTTATACCTTACCCGTACGATGCTCCCGAACGCCCCGATAGTGCCGCTTTTGGGGACTCCTAGGGGGAACAGGGGCACCTCCAAAACCGCTCTCAGGCATTGGCACACAGTGGGAATAGACACTCAAGGTGACTTTTACAGAGATGGCACACTCCTAAATTTGAGGAACTAGCGGAAGACACTGGCTTGCCTGCTGGACAATTCCTTTTACATACCTCTCTCATAAGAGCACTTTCGGCCCGTCTGGGAGACTTAACGTCCGAGCCGCCGACACACTTGCTGCTGCAATACCTACACATAACGGGGGCAGGTTCACACATAGTACACTTGCTGGTGACGGCCTTGCACACGCTGAAGCCTATGTTGGCCCTCCGCACCTGCTGGGAGGCTGACAGAGGCCGGCCCTGGACAGACAAGGAGAGGACCACCATCTTAGCGGGTGCTACATATATACCAAGAAGCTCTAAATTCAAGTTAATACAAACATACATAAAACAAAGGGCGTATCTCTCTCCTGACAAAATCAACAGATATTTTAACATTGCTACATCCAAGTACCACGTTGTCAACAGCCCGACATGGATCTGCTCCACATGCTGTGCCAATTGATTCCATGACGGCATTACCTGCTCGTCATTTATAGATTGTTACATGGGATTGTACGTCACGATTTCGGCTTATCCTTCCTTTTCACAACTTTACACCCCGATTAGGACCGGGTTGGAAATATCACCGGTCCCCCGATAACGCTCCTTAGAGACCCTCACAGCCCTCAAGAGTCACGGGTGATTGCCCCTCTGACGAAACACGTGTCAGCTGGTTTGCTCTTTGGATCTCCTCTTGAAGGAGGATCACAACCAGTTATAAAACCGTCAGCTTGAACGATTGTTTGTCGTTCTTGTTTTCTTACTCGCGTTCTTGCATTTAAAAAGACCTTATTACCTACTTACTATACGCACCACCATTACTACCTTTACGTGTGCTCTGGACCTTGTGTTTACAGTTTATAGGGTGGTTTTGGATCCACTCTTTCTCAGGGGTTTTGGGTTCCCCCTGACCAAGCAGCGCCGTTCCTACTTAAGCATCCTTTGTTTACTTTTACCGCTACCTGATGTGCGCCAATTTTTGCTGAATACTAAACCCCCTCGCAGAAATTGGAGACTGTCTTCAATGTCTGCTAATCTTATGGTTGTTGGACACGAGTGGATTTAATGTTACAAGCAATGCTATTATGTGGTATTGGCAAATCTCCTCTTTTCTCTGCCAAACTCTCTTGTCTTCCTAGACAACTGGGCACTGTGGGGAAGTGTACAGGACAGGCAATCACAAAGATGTTATAAGAAACGGTCTCTTAATGATAAGTCGGTGTGCTGTTGCACATTGGGAAATAATTTGTTGTAACACGAGTAGTTAATTCACAACAGCACTGTTGCAACATTGTAAAATGTAAATGGAATAATGCTTTTGAAAATTTTGTTTTGTCATGAGACATAAGAAAATGGAAAACTATATATATATATATATATATATGTATTGTCCCAGCCTAACATACAGCATTCCTTACTAGATATGCTATTTGATAGCAAACACCTATTAGGACAACATGTATCTTTACAAGCTATAATAAAAATTGGGATCCTTGGGTACAAAGGCAAATGCTCTTTCAGGGTGCAAACGACTGAGTCATGCCATCCTTTTCCAGCCACAAAGATTTCCATCAATGCTGCCTCTGTAGACACCTTACTTTCAGCAGTCTTACAATCCCCCAAAACAACAGCTCACACCACCTACACCTACCATAGGCAGGCGGTAGTACCGTAAAAAATAACTAATGAGTAAGTCCGTCTAAATGAGACTCTTCATGCAAGCACTGAGAGCCTGCAGGCCCCAACTACTGCTGGTGTTTCTCCCCCTCCATCCAGCCTGATGGGTGGAAGAATCTCTGCTTTCTATCGCCAGCAGGCAGAAATCCCCCTAGACAGATGGGTTTTGAGCCTAGTACGTTATGGACATACACTCAAATTAATTCAAAACCCGCTACCTACCCCACACAAGAAGACTCTCCTTCAACGTCTCATGTTATTGCAAGAGGAGAGGCTTTCAATAAGGGCCAAGGTGGTGTGGAAACTTGTCTCAAATTCCAGCTAAACATTCTTTTACTCCAGATTTTTTCTACATTTGGAAAAGTAGCGATAGTAGTGAATCATTCATAACTTCTGACAATAGAACAAATACCTGCAGAAGCAATCCTTCAAAATTGTGACTACGTGGGAAGTGCTCCACCTGCTCCAAGATGTCGAATACATAATTGCACTGGATCTACACCATATGTATTTTCATATTCAAATAACTTCCCATGCACCGATTATACCGGTGCCTCAAAGTATCTGTGTGCCCCTGTGAATTCAAAGTGCTGCCATTCTGCCTCATATCCACACCAAGACATTTTACAAAGTGTATGGCCCCTGCAGCATTCCTCACAGAAACTGGGTGTCATATTCTCCCTTATTTAGATGATTGGTTAATCAAGAACAAATCATTGCAGCTAACACAGTCAGCTAGTGCTCATGTTTAAACCTGTTCCAAACTCTAGAATTGGCTAAACCTCATTTGAGGTCTACCAAAGACACTCATTTCCCAGGAGCAATACTAGATATGGCTGCTTGGAAAGCTTATCCCTTGCTAAAAATAATGTTAAAGTTAAAACCCTTTGGATCTTGATTGTAAGATCTGAAGACCACATCTGTTCTAAATTTCTGAACTCTTCTAGGGATGATCCACCCTTCATCATGCGGATTCCTCATTGTAGACTAAAGAAGTGCCCTTTGCAAGAACAAATAGTGGACCACTGGTTTCAGGTATCTTTCGATGATCAAATCTAGATCACAGCCATGATCAAGGGAATGCTAGAATAGCGTAAAGTGCCATTCAACATGACAAAGGGTTTTCCGTTCCATTCAAAGCCAGCTCATTTTATAACGACACCAGATGTGTCATTAGATGTTTGAGAAGACCTCGAAGCCAAAGGTGATTGGTTGGAGAAGGATTGAGAGCTTCACATACACATCCTGGAGTTCAAGGTTTTAAGACCATGACTTCAGTCTAAAGACACCAATGTTCTCTATAAACCTTCAGGGTGGTACTAGGTCCACAGGATTGCCAGGTGAATTACAATATTTTTGGAATAGGGTCATCAGTCAGAGCATTTCACTGACAAAGAAGCATTTACCAGGAGTTAGCAGTTCTTGGGCGGGTGCTCTCAGAAAGGCATTGGATGCATGTCAAGGATAGGAGCTGACCAAAGTGTTGGTAACAAGAATCTTTCAGTAGGGGTAGTCTTTGTTGGATTTAGTTAAACAGGCGCAAAGTGATTAACAGTCGAAAATCAGAGGAATTCCTATCTCTTTGAATCATACCTATAACTATAGAGTCACAAATCACCACACCTCCATCCCAAGGGGAGAGAGGTGAAAAGAAAAGGCGGCATAGACACAGCTTCTCAAGGTGCAAAAATATATTTATTTCCAAGTGCAAGTCATAGCCAACGCATTTCAGCAAAAGCCTTTGACAGGACCACAGAGTGCACGATAGAGTGTCTCTCAAGGTTTCAGCGATTCACATTCCCCCTAACCCAAGTAAAGTAAGTTAAAACTCTGGACCATACATTTCAAACATACACATCCCCATTGCGTCTGCCATTTTTCATCATTTTCGAACATCTCTAGATCAAATGTTCACTGAATACATATTAGAATCATCATAAACCAGTACATACTCATTTTCTAAAAGTAAACCATATTGTTTCTTGAATATGAATGGCTATTACTGATGACATGGGACATGAAAGCAGAAGCAAACAGCAACTTGATCCATGACAGATATCGGGTTATTTGATCATGCCGATTACTGCTATTGATAGGGCTGCATCAAGGTGAAGTACCCAATAAAAAATGCACATATTGAAGAACCTAAAAATATTGAACATCAGCTATTGCACTTATTTTACTTATTTTAAAGCAGGTATGCTAAAGTGCGAAGTTGGATGAAATGCCTAGTGTAAATTACTTGTGCTGGTATTTGGGGCAAAAGTACTAAAGTGCTGACCTGGCAGATATGCCTAATATAAAGTGCTGATGCGGAAATTCAGGGTATAGTACTGTGACGAGGTGGACCCGGAAGCGGGGCCACCTGGACTGCCTGTTAATGTCTCCCCTCTTTTCAAACAGCACACAGATGCCTGGAAAACACCAGAGTCAGCTTGCAGTCCCTGGACGGCTGACAATGAGCCGTGTTTCTTTAATTGGGCGGAGCTGGACCCTGACCCCGCCCACCTGACCAAGGTAAAGCCCAGCCCGACAACGGACCAGGTGTGCGAGACACCCGGAGGAGGAGAAGGAGATTGGTGGCGAGAGAACGGAGCTGAGTGGTATTCAAGAGCGGAGGACGAAGGAGTTAAAGCAGGAGGATCGGAGGACGGTTGAGGCGAGTGAAGCGGAGTGGAGGACGGAAGAGCTAAAACGGGAAGATCGGAGGACGGAGGAAGCGAGGGCAGCTGAGCGCGGAACTGAGGCAGCAAGGGAGAAGCAGACGAGGTCGAAGGAGGCAGAAGACAGAGACAGCGACTACCGCGACAAGCCAGGAGGCCAACGGGATAGCGCATCGCCCAGCCACACTTCCCGAGAAGTGTGGCTAGAGCAGGTACGGTCATGCTTCAGTGGGTGGGCGGGACGTAAGTGGAACAAACCTCCCTGAGGAATCACACGGATCCCTTTGCACTCCCCACCCCCCCCTCACGATTTACCGACACCAGTACGGGGATACGATTGTTTGTGCACGTGTGAAATCCTCACCCCCTTCCCTTATCTTAACACTACATCCAAACCAGGCTGACTTTGGTTTCTTTTCTTAATCGGTATCGGGAGGCCCTCGAGACGGCGGAAGAACGGCCTACAACTCCCAGGAGGCATCGGGAACGGCGGCTGGGAACTGCACGAACCACGACGGAAGACACAGATAATCCCCTCCCGTATTACAGAGTGCCTGTACAAAAGAGGAGACTTTACAAAATAATAAAACCCTCTCTACCCCGTGTACCTTTGTCTGTGAACCTTTTTGAGAACCCACCCGAAACCCCACAAGTACCCAATTTAAAATGCACATGCTAGGAGAACTGTAAACAAGAGACATTGCTTATTTCACATATTTTAAGACAGATGTACCCAAGTCCTAACTTAATAAAAATGTCCAACCTAAAGTACTCATACATACAGGGACAAAGAATATAGGCATTCATTTAAGCACATATTTTAGAACAATTTCCTATGAGATGTGGTAAGTGACGACCCTCATGATCTTTCACTCATGCTTTCATTGCAGAACATTTATGAGGAATGAGCCTGATATAAAATACCAAGTTTAAAGTACATGTAACTATGATAATATAAATCTACACGGCCATCATTTAAAATTCCTTGCACCGAGGCATCATACCCAGTAAAAACATTCATCATTATTTGTTCCATACTTCTTGGAGCACTTACTATTGTACATAAGATAGGAAGCACTTTCCTTAGTCATAGCACTCTAGACACCATTTCAGAGGGCGTGTAACAGTAACATTCTAGTGAAGTAACATTTAAATAAATAAAATAATGCATGAAGAACAATTTGAGGAGAAGAAGCTGGGAAAAAGTGAAGTGACGTCTAACCATACTTTCAATTCAATGAAGTGACTACAGGTGGACATGAAGCTCTGCGTCTATATTCAGTCCCCTTCGCATCCCTGTACCCAATAATATCATTAATTTTGATTCTGCTCTCATCTACATCAATTCCTGATCTCCTCCTCTTGACTTTTTGGAAATGTGTTGGATACTATAGTATGGTTGTTTGTCTGAATCTCTCAAACATTTCCGTGGCTTGTGTCTTGAAATTCCTTTTCTCAGAACAAATGTGTCTAGCTCTGACAAACTCATCATAAGGGACACTCCGCTGAAGAGCTTTGAGGTATCCACTGTGAGCGTGGAGTATGCTGTTGGAGCTGGTAGCCTTTCTGTGTATTTTCAAACATATTTTGTGATCCCTTATCTGTATTGCAATGTTCAATAAATAAATTGATCATGTGGTCGTTATTTTATATGCAACTTTCAAATTGAAGTTATTATTGTTCAGTGAAATGATGAAGGACTCAAGTTTATTCCTGTTTCCATCCCAAAATAGGAAGACATTATCAGTATAACAACTCCAGTGTTTTACGTGTTCCAACAACCCTAGGTTTTATTGTGTCCACACTACCTGAGCTTCCCACTAGCCCATCATTATATTTGCATATGTTGGATCAAGTGCAGTTCCTATGGCTGTTTCTTGATTTTGCAGAAATAATTGTCACCAAATAAAAATATATTATGCTTTACAGTATTGCATCACCCCTATTAACATTTTAGAATCTTCCATAAGGCTTACTGATCAAGATCTCCCTCGGTATTTTCATGCTTTAATACCATGGTTACATGGCCACATCTATAGTAACCATTAGCTGATTGGATTGTCTGAGGATGCATTTCATCTCATTTAAGAAATCTGTAGAATCACTTAAGTGCGAAGATAATACGGGACAAAAGGAAATTGGAAGGCGTCAATTGTTCTGGAAATGTTCTCTAATAATAACTTAATAGAACTAGCAATTGGACAGCCTGCTGTATTCTCAATATTGTTGTGGACCTTGGTTAAGAATTAAATGGTGGGCATTACTGGATGATCCATCTTTAGGTATTTATATTCATCCTCATCTAATAGTTCCAGTTCTTTCCAGGTCTTAAATTTACGATGAAAGTTTGCACCATGAATGTTGAAAGGATCTTTTTCATTTTTTGGGTAATGTTGTTGATATTTAACTATCTTTTGGCTTTAAAGATGTACTTGTGACGATCTAAGATTACTATATTTCTGCCTTTATCTGAGACTTTTATGATTATACTCTGGTCACCTTAGAGGTATTTTATCGCCTACCAATCTTTCTTGGCCATATTTGTTCTTCCTTTTTTGGTTAGTTGAATAAATTCTCCTGCAGTTGCTTGATAAAGATCAATCTTTTTACCCGCCTGTAATTGTGGGCAGAAAGTTGATCTAGTTTGTAAATGCTGCCTGTCGTTTCATTGGTAGAAATGCACATTATTTTACAACACTCTTCTTCAGATAGTTCACTGATGAAGTTTTGGCTGTCTTTGTTACTGGATTCATTTTCCAAACTTAATAAGGCTTTGAAATGGTGGATATCATTTGGAAATATGAAACTCCTCTTTGGAATGAATTTATTTTTCTTCTGTGCAAAGTATTTCCTTAGCTTCAGTATTCTTGATCATTTGTATAAATCAATTCATTCTTGCAGTGGCCTAATTAATTTATTCTGTGTCTGGACAAAATGTTAATCCCTTGTTTAGTACCCAGAGATGTTTTACTTGTGTTTGGATGACAGATTTATTACCACATTCTCTTCCTGTAGTGTGTTTATTACAGTTTCTTTCCTCTTCCTCGTTTTCCTTTTATGTCCCACTTAGTTCTCCTACTTCTGGGGTATTCTGATTCATTTTGTTCGTTAATCCCCTTCCTTGCTGGCTTGTACATATATGGGATAATTTAATCTCGCCGAAAAAATCCAGCTTTGCTTGTATACTTAATGCTCCCTCATCACCTGAGCTGACCTCAAACTTCTCTTTAGTGAGAGGGACTATTTCCTCCCCCAGAGTTTTGTCCATAAAGTTCCTACTGTGCAAGGAATACAATTTTCTAGCGAATGTATATATTTACCCATTCACATAATCCAGTCTAGCTCTATTGAATTTTCTTGTCTTTCTTGCTTGTACACCCAGTTCATATTTATCCAACTTCCTTCCCATAATTTCCAGGGCCTCAACTACCTCCAACCTTTACTTTTATCAATCTTGCTTTCAATCTCTTTTAATGTTTCTGACACTATGCTCAATTATTTTTCAGCATGTTTTCTTAGAGTCCTCATAAGTTTAAAAGTACACTCTTTAGTATCCATTTGCCATACGGTTAGGAGATTCTCATTCACATCACTTAATGTTGGCATAATTAATATTCCAAATCCACTGGGGATCCATTTTCAATCAATGTATTTCTTTAGGGTAGTCCTCTCCCACCATTTATTGATTTTCATCATGTGTGCCTACTCTCGTTCTTTAATTTTAAGGGGCCGTTCTCCTCCATTCTTTGGCCTATTTGCCCATTGGAGTGGAGTTAGTCGCTTGGTTCGTCTCAATATCTACCATATCTGCTTTCGTTATTTTACTTTAGTATGTCCACCAGGATATTCCTTATTTTTTTTTCTTTATTTAGTTTTTACATGAATTGCATCAGTTGCCAATATTGAAAATATACATCAATATCTTGCTCAGATGAATCATACATCAAGCAATACGTGACTTTACAGCATTTTGGATTATTTTGACAAAGAGTATGTACTCTGTCAACTATATCAGCATGATGTCACATCAGGCGAAGCCTGGCGAGATGTACGTGTGTTTACAAATATAACAAGAGTGTAAGGAGTGGGGGGTGCACTGCAGGGTTATCACAGTTTCAAAGTAAAGTTCCAATACAGGTTTAGGGTGCTCTTGAGGGTGGTGCAATCCGTCCATGCACCAGATATTTATGAGCTGAGTTGTGTATACAGAAAGACTTCTGATACATCCCCTGTTAAGGCACACCGGTGGCGATCACAATAATGATTCGCAATATGAATGACTGAGAAGTTCAAAGTTTTAAAGGCTTTATTGATGGGTATTCATACTGATATTCACAACATATCAGTGACGATATAGGTCCATTGGGTTGATGCGTGAACTTATCCCCAATGCATTTCGGGCGCAAATGCCCTTGATCACGGAGTGTTCATGCTACCGCGTAGCGTGGATTGTGGTTCATTCCATTCGTAGGTCGTTAGCTAACGACCTATGAATGGAATGAACCACAATCCACGCTACGCGGTAGCATGAACACTCCGTGATCAAGGGCATTTGCGCCCGAAATGCATTGGGGATAAGTTCACGCATCAACCCAATGGACCTATATCGTCACTGATATGTTGTGAATATCAGTATGAATACCCATCAATAAAGCCTTTAAAACTTTGAACTTCTCAGTCATTCATATTGCGAATCATTATTGTGATCGCCACCGGTGTGCCTTAACAGGGGATGTATCAGAAGTCTTTCTGTATATACAACTCAGCTCGTTTACAAATATAACAACATGTTAACTCTTGGGGGGTGAACAGTAGGGTGGGGGGAGGGGACAGGGTTCTCATCTATGCAGTTTTTGTAGATTGGGTGCAGATGCCTGTGTTAGTGTGTTGTCTACATAGCATTGTACAATTCAACTCCAGGCCTGTGCGCTGTTTACTTATATTACTTTTCCTTCTGTTTTTGTTACTACTATCTACACCTGTTGTTCTCCGTGAATTTGTATGTCTTTTTATTTGTTGTTGTATACTGCAACTAATTTTGCCTTGGATATACGTCTGGGTCGCACCTCGCTCTGTGTCTGCGTCTTTCCTCTAAGGTGGCATTTCCTGGGGGCACCAGCTCTTATTATGTGCTATTCATTTGCTCCTGTGCCAGGTTTGTTTCTTTGGGTGGCTTCCTGCACCTCCAAATGCGCTAGCCAGGCGGTCTGAAGGTCTGTAAGTATCATGTCCCATGCTGTTGCCATTGGTATCTTGTGCACACCAGTGGCCTCTTCGCGTCTTAGTGCTATGCTTTTCGAATTGTGCCCAGCACAGCATGAAATGGAACCATTCCTCCACTGTTGGGGGATCAGCAGATTTCCAGTGTTTAGTGATAAGGCACTTTGCCACGATAAGACCCAGATCTATGAAGCGGGTTGTCACCCTATGCTTCTTAGTTCTCCGGTATAATCCCAATAGGCATACCTCGCAGGTCCACTCTAGCGTGCAGTCGGTGTATTGCGCGAAGTTGGATTTGATAGTCTCCCAGTATGTAGTCAGTGTGGAGCAGGCCCATAGCATGTGTAAGAGGTCACTGCCTACTAGTCTGACCCTAGGGCATTGGGCATCTTCTCTGCTAAAGATTATATATATTTTAGCTGGCGTGATATAAGCTTTCTGTGTTTTATGTAGTATTGTGTAAGTCGGAACCTGGCGTTCCTTGGGACCTAAGTGGGCTCTTCAAGAATTGTTGTCCATTCCCGGTTTGTGCTTTGCCTCTGTAAGTCTGTGTCCCAATGACCTTTGAGTGTCGTTAGTGGTGTTGCCGCATGCATGCATAGTCATACCCGTCCATGAGGGTGTCAAACGGCATCAGTTGTCCGTCTTGATATAAATCCCCTAAAGTCTTGATTCCTGCGTCTTCACATATAGGGCGTTCCACTGCTGTGATTTCTTGCTGTTGCCTTGGCATGCCCAGTATTGAGAGAGAGGGCGCGTATGGGATGACAACTTGAGTTAGCCACCTGCAGCCCCGAAAACAGGCATAAGCGAACTTCACCAGCTGTTAGGTGGGCCCAACTCCTTTCCTACCAGGGTGGAATAGAGTTACAATCTGCGTTTGGGTGTAGACCAGCTGATACGAGGCAGTTTCCGTGAGCTGTCGGTCACTGAGCCATCGGTCCACCCATTGCAGCTGCGCTGCCAGATATTAGTGCTCCATATTGGGCACTGCCAACCTGCCGCTGTTGGTGGGCAGGTAGAGTTTGTCCAATGCCATTCTGTTACGGGTGCCGTGCCAAAAGCACCACCATTTATAACAGTGCTATCCTGCCCATTGTGGCAAGAGGTAGCGTGTGCCAGAATGTCATTTGCGATCTGATCGCCGTTACTGCGCTTGTGTAGTTACCCTCTTGCAGGTCCAGTGGTTCCTGATATACTCTGATTCCGAAATATCGAAATACTGTCTGCTGCCAATGTACTGGTGTGCCATTGACTGACAGTACAGGATCAGCGGTTGTCTCATTGAATAGGTATAGGCAAGATTTACCCAAGTTCACGCGTAGTCCTGATATGGCAGCGAAGTCCGAGAGCGCTTTTTCTATCGCGTCGCAGAGCTGCCGGGCATCACACAAGTATATAAGCAGGTCATCTGCATATAGGGACACCGCATGTATGCTGTCCCCTAGGGGGGATACCTCAGTCTTTCGTTGATCCACGTAAAGATACATCCAGTGGTTCGATGACCAGCACAAACAATAGTGGGGAGAGAGGGCAGCCTTGCAGCGTTCCTCCCCTAAATGGGATTCGCTGAGATACATATGGCCCTGTCTTCACTCTGGCTGTAGGTCATGTATATAGTAGTTTGACAAGCCCTAGATAGTCAGCGCCCAAACCATATCTGGTTAGAGTGGTAAATAAGAAGTCCCATTCTAGCATGTCAAACGCCTTTTCTAAATCTAGCACTAAACAGCCTGAGTGAGGCCAACCAAGATATTACTTATTTTAGAATATATTTCCAGTACAATTGCAAAATATTCATATTGTGTGCCGCTGACCATCGGGGTACGGTGCATGACCACTATGTCCTTTCTGAGGTGTCGGCAACTGCACTTAAACTGCCTCATTCCTGGATTACCGCTCTGAGCTTTTCTTGCTCCAGACTGATTTCTTTTGATCCAGCAGTGGTGGAGACTCCGCCCACCTTCAGGTTAACAAACGCTGGAATCATGTCTCCTCTTTACTACTAGTTGCACGTTGTGTGCAGTCCATCTACCGCACAGCAGGTACATTCCTGTATGTGTGTGCGTGTGCGTGCGTGTGTGTGTGTATGTATATATTTATATATATTTATATATAGATATTAACCTAGCTGTCGTCTTCAGATTTCAAAGCACTTACTATATTAACTTCAGATTAGTAGAGTCTGCTCTCCTAGAGTTACTGCCAGTGGCTATCTCTTTCGTAGTGGACACGCATCAAATAGTTTCAATCTCTTGCCTATATCCATGTTCTGCTCCGATTGGCCCAGAGGGCCCTCCCAATGGCCTCTATTTCTACCGTCCAGTATCAAAGTTGTTTTCCTCCCTGGTAACAGGTTGGTGATGAGAAGTACAGATCTCATTGTCTGGACTCATATTTCAATGGAAGCCACCCGGGTGCCCACTGTTTTCACTTGAGATCTGAGATTCAATATGCTGCTTCTCTTCCTTCCTGATGAGTAATGTAGTGTTCTTGTGGTTTGGGGGATGTGCCAGATAGAACAACTGTGCACTTGGGATGTCAGGAACTATAGTTTACATTTCCTGGGTGTGATGTACTGACTTGACCCTGTCTGTGGAACGTGAGATATTAATGTGTGTGTTTGCACGTGTACCATACAAGGTAAGTTTGTGCTTGAGAGACGCTCAGATCACCCATGTACAGTGTATTTGCATAGAGGAGATTGGTTGGATATGCTTCTGTGAGTGTTTGTTTTTGTATGTATGGTGATGCACACACACATATCACCCCTCAGACTACGAAAGAACATGAGTACCCAGGCTGAGTTTTGATATTTACATTGGGTGATCTCTGAGAAGGCCCTCTTCCTACTGCAATGTCTACAGATCTTAATTTTTCTTCTTGTTAGTCCTCATTTGGCGGAGTAAAAGGAAGAAAGGAGCAGAACTAGATGTAGTGGTAGTACTGCTATTAAGACGCACTCCTCTCTAACTCTGCGAATAACAAGGTACAATCTAGAAGTGTTCGTGCTTCATGTAACAATTGTGGGAATGTATATCCTATATCCGTAATGAGAGAAGACTGACTTCCATGATGCTTTTGATCACCTTTTTGTTTCCGGTGGTGCCTAGGGTGTGAAATCACCCACAAGTCATGTTTATAATCACTCTACCAGGGTGTGCTTGCAGAATACTAACCGTGTAGGTCTCGTTTTTCAGAGATAGTTTGCCTGCTATTGCTAGACCCCTCCTGCTCCAAGATAAATGGATTGGCTTAAACACACATTGGTAGCATCTCTTGATGTTCACAGGTGAACTTGGCTGATTGATGAACCTGGTGTTTGTTGTCATTTCGCAATGGTAACAGCAGTTCCCCCTCTTGAAACAGGTGTTCAAGCCACGCGAAGCTCTTGAATGGCCCCTTTCGGCTTCCATTAGGAAAGCAACTGGTAAATTATTTTCGTTAAATGAGGAATGTTGTTGTAATTCCATCCTTAGCCAGGTGCAGAGCTCAGACTGAGGGGTGCTGTGCCTGTTTTACATGTGTTTAGTTGTGTTTGATATATAGAGTTCCCTTAATTGTTGCATGTCAGGTTTGAGTTCCAGGTGTAATGAGGCCTGTAATGCAGGCACCCAACAGGGCTGGTGATTGACATTTGGCAAAAGGAGTTCCTGGTGCCTGCTACTGATGGACAAATGTAACTGATGAAGGGTCTGTTTTGAACATGCTACATTACACACTAGAAAGGCATGGCGTGATTGCTCTGAAATACCTGTTGAAAAGCCAGCGACAAGTAATTAACCTTGTTTTGAGCTTACAAGTTGCTGATGCAGAACGCTTTGCCATCATTCATAAGAATCCATACCTAAAAGACAGGTTTGTGTATTGTTAAATTCCTCTTTTTTTAAGTGGTCATACCAAAAATGACTGTAGATCAACCAAGGGCATGCAAACATAGAAATAAAAAATTCATTCAGGAACTTATTTCAACTTGATATAGTGTTGTTTTAGTGTAAGGTGGCATGCACCCTCCCAACATCTCTGCCTAACTGGCATGAGTGAGTGTTTTTGTGCATCTTGGTGCCATGGTCACTTGAAGTGGTGTCTCCGGCTCCCTGTGCCCATGTCTCTTGTGGCTGGTGATGGGGGAAGTGCAATTGGTTGCCCATTTTTTGAGTGAGTCCATGCAACAGGGCCAGCTGTCTGTAGTTAGCCGGAGGATGGCTCAGGGAGATGGGAACTTGCTGCAGAGATAGTTGTTGGATATGCAGATTGCTGATATCAATGTCATCCTTTCTGACTTCTAAAGTTGATAATATGAGTGGCAGTTTTGATTGGGCAATAAAATTGGATATAAAATGGTCTATGGAAAGAGTTTTGGCGAATGTGCAAAGTAGATAACAAATTATTGTAAATATTGGTACAGTTGTACAATTTTCCAAGAAAATACCTTTGGCAATATAGTGATATGTGGAGCACAAGGAAGCAAAGAGTAGCAAAAGAATCAATGAGGGGAGGTAAAGTATTTAAAAGAGAAGAAAGGGAGGATGGGAATGAAAGAACATAGAGACTGGTTTGAAAAGATTTCTAAAGATGCTTATTCAGCTGGCTTCCTTCAAGGAACTAAATACTGAACTTAGGGCTATGGGACATCCTTCTGGGGCATATGCTTTATCCTCTGGGGCAATGTGCCTTTACTGTCTGAGTGACGGCTTAGCTTATGGGGATTGTAAGAAATGTATGGTATGCTGTGTTCCAATGTTCAAGACATAGGAAGAATGTAGCGCGAAGGCCCATAGCGAGTGCTCGTAAGGCAATTGAATTAACTCATTCCACTATTTAAATACAGAGAGCCTGATTCAGTGAAAAAAATAATCAGTGATAGGTGTAAGTTACTTCTCAATTTCTGAATTCCAGGAGTAAGTCAAGATTCAAGATATATTTATTAGATTCGGCTCTACAATGAGATCCAAATAAAACTACCAAATGAGGTATAATCAGTACATATTCAAGGAACTATTTAAAAATGTAAACATTTTAAAACAGGAGTAAGTCACTTCTAGGGACAGCTTAACTTGCTTCTTTACATTGTAAAGCATATTAGAGTCTATTTGATTCACAATTGTCACACAACTAGTTGCTGGTAATAAGAAAGTGTTGTATTGAAATTCGTCTAATAAGTTATTACATTTATGTGATTCATCAAGTGAGGGCCATGAAAAACGGGGAGGGGCCCGAAAACAGGTTACAACCAGCTACAACCAGCTACAACCCAAACCGCTGAATGGATTTACACCAAGTTTGGCGGAAAGGCTAGATTTTGGTCCAGAAAAAGTTATTTTGTGGTTTGGTGTACGTCTGTTCAGTAATTAGTTTTTTAGCAATTAATGCTAAAAAATGTATACATCTAGAGATGCAGGACCTCTGCAGATTCGACAGATCTCAAGCTGAGATCTGATTGGCTGCCACCACATCAACCAGAAAGTTGTGGCAGTCATCTTAGGACTCAGGACTCAGTCTGATTCCTAAGAAAAAAGCCACAAAAAAAGACATGGGGGAAGGGTAGCCTGACCTCCTAGGCCTGCTGGTGGGGATCCCAGAGGGACCACGCCTTGAGCCCCCAACATTTTCTCAGTTTTAAATGTTGCCACAAATTTGTAGAGGATCCACGTTCCTTAAAGTAACTATAACTCGCATCTTCTCCGTTCCCTGCTAATTACCCCACATATAATATGGTGAATTTCAGTGGTTATGTGGATTTAAAACATTATGTTGTAACTGACATTCTGACCTAACTATTACATTACTTTAATCTTTGTTTTTGTCAGTGAGATATATATTTTTCTACAAGGGTCCAAGACTTCGAAGACTCACTCCTAGCAGTTGTAAAGCAGGCAGCTTTAATTACATTGAGAACCGGCATCTTCAAATGAGGTGAGCATTGTGTGCCGATGCGTTTCATAGCCGTAGCTTCTTCATCATGGGCAGCTCAAAATTTCACACAGATTGCTCCAATCAGTCATTAAATACATGCAGGGAGGGGGAGGAGCCAAGCCAGCAACCATGATGGCCGCCTGACTCCTCGGCTCCGCTGACCCGCCCGCTATCTGCCCGGAGCGCACCGGATCCTGCCGTCTATCCTGATTAAAAGCGGGCGCTTCGGAACCGGGCTGAGCTTCCGACTCGAATGGTGTGCTCCCCGTCGGTCAGCTCGCGGTGGCCCCGGAGATCTGCCCTCGTCCTGTTCTCCCGTGGAGTGTGAGGTTCCGGGTCTTTGTTCCTCGAAGCGGCTGCCCCTGGACTCTGCGGCAGCGAGCGCCTGCAGCGGTAGGGACCGGCGGCTGGAGAGTTACTGTAGCAGTAATTGTTGCAGTTTGCCGACCGGCCCTCCGTGCTTGCACGCTGGCTCTGAAGTTTGTAGCGGGCGCTACATTGTATCCTTCGTCTGCCTCGGGATCGGCGACGGACGAGTCCCCGTCCCTTGGCGCTGTGGCGGCCGCCATCTTCCTGGACGCTCTGCACCTCGGCTTGCTGCTTCTGGAGACTTGCATGGGTAGTTCTCCATCGCATGGGCAGCTACTAGTGGAAGCCGGGCAGCTGGGACCTGTTTTGCAGCATTAACCCGTGAAGTCTGTGCCCCATCATAGCGCTATCGGCTTTCATCGGGATGGGCTCCGGAGGGCGCTCTAAAGGACGACAATATGGCGACGCCCTCAGGGGACAAGACTCTGCTGCCGAGACATCCATTGTGCTTGCGGATGTTTACCATGCCCTACGCGACCTGCGATCATTCATTAGGGCGAGCGCCCGGGTCCTGGAGGACAGTCTGAACGCGGTGCTGCCCGGCGAGCCTTCGGAAGAACGCACTGCTTGTTGCCCCTCGCCAGCCCCGCTACACCCAGTGATCGGTGATGGTGTCCTATGTGTCCTGCCGTGGGTTGCACCGCGGAGCTCCCCAGATGACACGGCTGCCGGGCTCCCCACCCTGGAGGTGCTGAGACATGTGGCATTGGATCCTACTCTTCGGCAGGGGGCTCCCTGTGAGTCGACCTGCTTTGTGCCCATCTTGGAGTCCCCCAGAATGCCCCCCCGCTCTGCCATGCGATTGTTGTGCTGGCCCTGGCCGGTCGGCCTTCAGGTACTGTTGCTGTGCTTCCATCCTGACTGGATCGCTACTGACTGTTTGGCGCACCGTGGGACAGTTCTCCGTGTGGGGTTTTTGGCTTGGTGGTGGTCCCTACACTTGCGCTTCTCGTCTAAGATGGCCGCTGCCCGCTCGGACTTCATTGTCGGGCTAGATCGACGGGGACAAGGTTGACGTTGTTCTTATGTTTTCCATGTGGTCGGATGCTGTTAAGGTTGACGGAACAATAGTATTGTTGGGTTGACGTATGCTATTACGGGGTCGGGTCGGGTTCCGGGGAGGGGTGGCCATGGGTGGACACGTTGATTGTATGTTTCCTTTACCTGGGCCCTCCCCCGGTCTTTTGTGATTTCTTTTCTTTCTTTTCTTTCTTCTGCATTTCGGGTACTCTTTTTGGGGCGACAGGCACTCTGCTAGGGGGGGGTAGGCCGTAGCCTCTGCATGTGTGTAGGGTGGGTTGGGTATTCTTATGTTAGTTTTTTGTTACTATGGGCCTTGGTTTTATTTCTCTAACTTTTTATTCTTTCTCTCCTCCTTTTTCTCGGGGTCATTGGGTGGATTATTGTGATGTGGGGGGTAACTGCCGACCGTAGTACTGCTTGCTTTAGAATTTCTCCTGTCCGATAGCTCGCGGTCAATTGCTTCGCTCGTACTGTTTGCCTGATACTGATGCTGCTACTTGCCCGCTTAGGTCCTGGATGATCTATTTTGCCTCTGATCCTCTTTAGCTTCTTATATGGACTTTTACAAAAAACTTTAAAATTAAACCTCACTTCTCCTGCAGCCCGGTGGCACGTATGACCCCAGTGTAACTCAGTTTTATCCTGTACTTTGCTCCATTGCTGCCGGGTTGTCGTATGGCTTGCTACTATGCTCGATATGCTACCGAGGCCGGCCGGATGGTTGTAGGCCCGTAATTGTATGATTCAATATTGCAATAAAGGTTTTCAAAAATTTAAACAAAAAAAAAATACATGCAGGGACCCCCAGTGGGTCGTGCTTAGTGCTCTGTTTAGTACAATGCATGCAGGGATACAGAGTCCCGATCTGGGTTTGTCATGTGATCAAGTCCGGGTTTCCCGGACGAAACGCGTCATGTTGTTGTCCCCATCGATGGAATATAGCACTTCATTCACCTTCAATTCCTCGTCTTGTGGTCTGTACCTGGTCTGTGTCCGTGCGCTATTGCTGGCACCTCAGGATTGTGAATTCTTATATATATATATATATATATATATATATATATATATATATATATATATATATATATATATATATATATATATATATATATATATATATATAGGTTTGAAAAGATTTTTCAAATAAATAAAATATTTTTTTCCCAGTGGCAGTCGCCACTGGGCAGTTGTAGTTATAATATCGTAATATCGTAGGAAAAGCATTTCTTCTTACCTTAATAACTTTGGCACTGTTTCAAGAAAATTTCCCCCCAAAAAGTCTCATTTACCTCAACTCCTTCTTGGAAGGTTTTGGGATTATCTGTCAAGTGGAGGCCAAGAAAAATGGGTGGTGTCTCAAATAACATTTTCCCCCATTCATTTTTCCATGGGAAAATTGAACAGCGGTACTGCAAAAACTCCTGAACCAAATGAACACCAAATTTTGCAGAAAGCTAAATATTGGTCCAGGAAGTGTGCTTTTCATGATTTGATGTAAATCCGTTCAGTAGTTTTTAAGAAATTAACGTTCAAAATTGTTATGTATTTCCCGCCGCTGAGGATTTGCAGAGCCGACAAATCAGTGGAGATGTGGTTGGAACCGCCACCTCAGCAACGAGGTGGCGGCAGCAGTCTTAAAACTCAGTCCCGAGTCCTGGAAAAAAAAAGTTGACAAGAAGCTATAAGGGGGAAGAGTGGAGATGTTTGATCCCACACCCACGGTCCCCTCTCTCCCACCCCAAATTTGGTTTTATGTTTTGCTGTAAATTTACAGAGGATCCGTGAATCTGTGGCAAAAATAAAAAGAAATGTGCTGGGTACTGTACAAGAAAAAGATACCCCCCTTTGTGGGGGGCTACTGTATTTAAATATTTAGGTGAGGGTGTGTGGCCTCCCTCCATGAACCTCAGGGAGGCCCCTGGGACCCCATCCCACCACGGGGTGGCCCCCTCTCCGATCCTCAAAATGATCCAGGAACCCCATCCCCAGGGCCGGCTCTCTTACTGGACAGAATAGTTTCCCTGCCCACAAGAGCGGAGGCAGGGAACACTTGTCTGCTCCCACCCGGCAGGAGCTTAAAAATGCTCCCATCGGGTGGGAACAGACATTTATTTCCCTGCTTGTGCTTTTGCGAGCAGGGAAACTCAGATTGCCCCTACCAGTCAGGAGCAGTGAAAAACACCTGCCTCTGCCAGATGGGAGCAATGCTAGCTCTTGATGCACCTCCAGCAGTACTCATCATAGTGTGTTGTGGATGCTCTGGCTGGGTTACCAGGCCCCCCACCTAAGTTCCCAGGGTAAGGGGTCCCCGGTTCAATATTGACTCAGGGAGGGGGCATGCGCCTCCCTCCCTTTTGGAAAAATAACTGTTCTGAGGATCGGGTCCCAGTGGCCCTAAAGGCTCGGGGAGGAGGGCCATGCATCTCCTCACCTTAATGAAAGCAAACAACCCTGGCAGATGGAGCCCTCAGGGCCCCAAAGGCTCGTGGAGAGTGCTCCGTGCCCCCGGACACTTTACAAGAGACATATGGTATACCAATAGGGGCTTCCAGCCCTCCCATTGCTTAGTATTTATTGGCTTCTTTGTCACTCTTATTTACTGCCTTCTAATTAGCAAGCGCCTGCTGGCTTCACTTCATCTTTGGACTGGAACTTGAACCAAGTACATACTGTTTTAGGTTGATTACTGTCCTTCAACTGGTCGCGCTGTGATTGAGGTACTACTTTGTTTCTTCCCTGTTGTCCTTGTTAAAACTCTTGCCATTTGTAGCTATGCGTTACCGTGCCACACACACATCAAAGAAGCCCTTTTCTCCTTTGAAATGGATGTTTATTGTCACAACAGATGTTATCTTCTTCTTAAATGTAGTTTCACTAATAGATGGACATGGGCAAAATTTCTTTCTGTATGTGATAAGATTTTTTGTCAAAGGCCATATATTATTTTTTTTCAATCATGGGGAGAGTAACTAATTTGCTCAGAAGTGCTGAGACTTAACAAGCATGTGCAAAGCCAATAGGTCTCGCCTTTAAGACTATTGGCTATGTCATTGCTTTTTGTTCATGCTGTTCTGCATGAGCTTTACCTACTTTGGCAATGATTTGTAGCCATGCTGTAACTCAGCATGGCTAAAAATATTATTATTTAAAAATGGGCTATGATACATCCAGCACTAATGCATATTTATTTTTTAACGCACACTAGCCCTGGCTGCCTAGGGCCTGCCATGCTGCCAGTTCTCCGGCCGCCCAGATACTAACCTGGTCCAAATCACAGCTTCTGGACATAGGTAAGACATCCTGTTCATCCCCCTCACCCTGCTGCTTTCCCCTACCTACCCCCTTTTCACATAAATGCCCTAACTGCTCTTTCTCGCTCCACCCCACCTGGACCTGCCCATGCAAACCCGCTGACACCAACCCCCTCCCTACCAAAACCTACTCTATGGGACTAGTAAACTGCCGCTCACTACCCGGCCATGCCAATGACATCTGGTTGCTACTATCCTCTACACCCTGGGACATAGTTTTTCTAACTGAGACCTGGATTAAAGACAGCTCCAACCCTGACATCGCTCTAGCTATTCCACCGGGCTACAGATTCTCTGGATTCAGCCGCGAAGGCTCCAAACCAGGAGGAGGAATAGGGGTAATTTTAAGGAATCACCTAAAAATCACCACCAGGAAAATCACTAACGCCAAACCTATAGAAGCTTTATACTTCTCTATCATAGATTCCACCACTGCCATCTCCTCAGGGATGTTGGCCTATGTCCCCCCTAACTCTTCCCAACCTGCCATCCAAGAGCTATTGGCAATTACAGCAGATCTCTCCCTCAAACACTCTGACTTCATTGTTCTGGGAGACTTCAACCATCATGTAGACGTCAGCAGCTGCAATCGCGCTGCCCTTCTCCTGGACTCAATGCAAAATCTTAATCTATCACAAAGGGTAACTGGCCCTACTCATGTCGCTGGGCATACTCTCGACCTCATATTCTCTAATCATGAGAAACTTAAAACCTTTCCTCCTGACATGGTCTAACCACTACATAGTACCTTTTGAGATTTCCCTACCCCAAATTGTTAAACAAAATTCTGCCATAAGAACTCAAGGCAGAAAATGGCACAAACTCTCTCTTACAGCCTTAGAGCAAACATATGCTACGAGTCGCAACCCTCTTCTGGATGACCTGGACGCCGCAGTATGCACACTAAACAATGACCTCACTTCTGCAATAGAAAAAATAGCCACATTGCGTCCTCTCACCTCCAACAGACAAAAACCTTCTGCCCCTTGGTTCACACAAGAACTCAGGACACATAGAAGTATGTGCAAGAAGCTTGAACGACTCTGGAGACAGAGCTATGACCCAGCAGCCAAGGCGCTCTATAAACAAGGCCTTAAAGAGTTTTGTAAACCTAAACACCACTCCATGAGCACTTACTTCTCTGATACCATTGCCAAAGCAAAGAATTCCACCAGGACCCTCTTCAACATAGTCAAAGACTTCACTCAGCCCAATGCCCTCGCTGCCCCAATCCCCATGTCGCAAACATTATGCGACAATCTCTCAAATTTCTTTGAAGAGAAAATTATCAACATTGCAGCCACCATCCAACAAAATGGTAAGGTCAACACTAAAGATCCTGACACGAATCACAATCATAAACTGGCCTTTACAGCATTCCAACCTCTTACTAAGGAACAAGCTACGAAATTATTTCTGGATTGCAAATCGGGCTCTCCCCTAGACCCTGCTCCAGCCTTAATCCTGAATGACATTGCTCCTTTAATTATCGACTCTCTTCTCGAAATCTGGAATTCCTCCCTATCCACCAGTGTTGTCCCCGCAGCCTGGAAACATGCACTACTTATCCCTATCCAAAAGAAAGTAGGTATGGACCCTCTTTGTCTGAGTAACTACCGTCCGATTTCACTTCTGCCCAAACCCGCCAAAGTACTAGAGAAGGCAGTCCAACTCCAACTATCAGACTATCTGGAATCTAACTCCCTGTTTCATGACACCCAGTCGGGTTTCAGACCGGACTTTAGTACCGAGTCTGCACTACTTGAATTCTCTGAGTCAATTAGAGAATGCACGGACAGGGGAGAGGAGGCCATGTTGGTCCTCCTCGACCTGTCCGCTGCATTCGACACCATCTCGCACGACACACTAATGACTCGCTTACAAGAGACAGGGATTGGCGGCCCTCCCCTCCTGTGGGTAAAATCATTTATAAATAACAGAACCCAACAAGTGATGCTAGGATCGTTTCTCTCTGACAAAAAACCACTGACCTGGGGAGTCCCACAGGGCTCCGCCTTAAGCCCTCTCCTCTTCAATGTGTACCTTAAACCACTAGCAAACATTGTCGAATCATGTGGAGTCAAAGTGACTTTCTACGCCGACGACACCCAACTGGTGTTCTCCTTCAAAGACCATGATGAAAAATCATTTGACAACTTCCGCAACTGCATGGTAAACATCGCCTCATGGATGGCTGAGAACAATTTAAAACTCAACACTGATAAGACTGAAGTCTTATTTTTTAATCAAAAATCTCCTTTACCCCCCAATATCTGGTGGCCATCCGAACTAAACCCCCCCCCAGTGCCGGTCCCAGCGGCCCGAAACCTAGGATTTCAATTCGACACTTCTCTCTCCTGCAACCCAAATCAGTAAAGTAACCTCTGCCTGATTTGGGAAGCTACGCATGTTAAAAAAAATCATTCCCTACCTACCACTTGACTCCCGAAAAACAGTAGTCCATGCCCTGATAACCTCCCACCTAGACTACTCAAATAGCCTGTATATAGGGGCCCCCTCCTATCTCATCAACCAGCTACAGAGAGTCCAGAATGCAGCGGCCAGATTAATCAACAATATACCTTTTCGACACTCCATCTCACCCCACCTTATCAAACTCCACTGGCTCCCAATAAAAATGCGGATCCAATTCAAAGCCCTAACCCTGGCTTTCAGAGCCCTCAATGACCGTGGTCCTGCATACCTCCGACGCAGACTGAGGCTCTCTCATTCACAGCGTAACCTCAGATCCAATAATCTACGCCTAATCACAACCCCCCGTTTTCGTCTCACACGCACGGGTGGAAGGGCTTTTGCCGTTGTCACCTCTAAACTCTGGAACCAGTTACCCACAGAGTTAAGATTCGCCACCTCAGAACCCCTTTTCCGAAAAAAATTAAAGACCTGGTTCTTCTCCCAGATCTAAACTCTTACTTTCCCTCCTTCCCCCTTCCCCCTTCTGAGATAAGGTCTTCAGCGCCGGGACACCTCCGTCGGAGGTAGCTGTGCGCTCTATAAAATACTAAATAAATAAATAAATCTTAGCCTTTTTTTTTTACATTGGTTACATCCACACTGCAAAGTATCCACGCTGCTGTACAGCATGGCTACAAAACATTGCCACGGCCAATAGCTCTTGTAGGTGAGGACTATTGGCTTTGTGAATGCTTGTTTGTAGGAGGCCGTAGTTGCACGTATTTGATAATTACAAGTTCAACTAATCTTTTATAGCCTGTCACCCATTTCACAGCCCTCTCCAAGTTCTTACTCAAAAAGTGCACCTTCTCATCAGTTGCTTTATGTTCTTTGTTACAGTATTCTGACAGTGACTACAGATTCCCAGAACTGGCTGTGGAGTCTTCGTATTACGTTTACGGATTCCTCTTTTTTTTTTAAACAGATTTTATTTGTCAAATAGCAAATATGATGCAGAGCTCTGTACCTCAGAAACTTCTGCACAATAAACTTACATCATCATGACTTTGACATTTAAAAAAGATGGTCAAGGAGAAATGGAAGGAAATGCAAAAAAAAAAAAAAGGAAGGAAGCAAGAAAATATAACAAAAACAACCCCTCTCCCATCGCACTAAAATCCTCCCCTAGCCAGCACGCCGTAAGAAAAAGCACCCCCACCAACATGTAAAGAATATTATTACACCTTGATCTCTTTGTTAAACATAAGTAGTATCCGGTACACATGCCGAAGAAACAGGCTCCAACTGCAGGCCTCGATAGCTCACCCATCGCTTCCAAATTTTGAAATGTTTTTGTGGGCAGCCCCTTGCTTTCAAAATTTGGATTTCTAACCCCATACAGAAGTCCAGGCCATTCTTCCAAGCAGACAGGGAGGGCGCTACGGATGCTTTCCAAGACTTTGCATTGTCTCTTTTGGCCAATGGGAAAACCAATAACTTAAGGTGGCGTTTATATATATATATTGACTCATTCCTCATTTTATTCTACTAGCTGTTCTTATATTTGAATGTAGAGAATTCTGAGTCAGATTTTCGATATCTGGTGGATAGTGACCATGTATAACATTTGCAAGTTTTGAGCTTTATGTTTCAATAACATTAAAAAACCTCTGTAGCAGAGCTAACAGAACAGAAGATGCAATTACAGTCATGTTGATTACTTCTCCTAAAACAATTGCACATTTTGACTGCATTTATTAATCATGTGTATGCCAGAGGGCTGTTGCTTTTGTTGTGTCTTTAGACACTTATTAGCCGTCTTTACACACTATCTAGTTGTTAAAAGTCCTTAGCTATTTTGCAGAAACAGTTCAGTATGGATTGAGTTCAGGAACCTCGTTTGTTTAGAGGCAGGGATCTGACTCCCTAACTACATATGTGGTTGATTATCTGCAGTGTCTGCGAATCAATGTTGTATTGAGTTCCATTCTTCGCCTAAATTATTAGGCTTCATATCCTTGAGCCCTTGTGATTGAATGCTGTCCTCTCCTTGTCTACATGGCTCGATTTATAGATAGTGATTTGGTGAACAACTTTGATGCTTAGGTTCTTCAGGTCTTTTGGTGTCATCTTTGAGGACTTTCTACAGTCCCCGCTTTACCCATTTTAATAGATAAGTGTGCAAAGATCAATATGGGTTGCGTGTGATTAACCCCTTCACTGCGGCGGCTATTCCGCCGCAGTGCTAAGGGGGCGAGGCGGAAATGCAGCGGGCGCATGCTGGTGACGGGACCGCTCCGTCACCAGCGTCAGTTGCGCTGTGCTTATGACGGAGCGGTTCCGTCATGGCCCCGCCAGCTCAATAGAACGCCCAGCGCAGGCGCGGAATCCGCGCATCGCAGGCGCGTCGGGTGGGCCATGACGGAACCGCTCCGTCATCAGCACAGCGCCACCGCGGCTGATGACGGAGCGGTTCCGTCATGGCCCCGCCAGCTCAATAGAACGCCCAGCGCAGGCGCGGAATCCGCGCATCGCAGGCGCGTCGGGCAGGCCATGACGGGAACCGCTCCGTCATCAGCACAGCGCCACCGCGGCTGATGACGGAGCGGTTCCGTCATCAGCAGGGGAGGGGTTAAAGGACAACCATTGCATGGCAAGACTCATTCGGTGTGCAATTTCCATGTTGTTTCCTTTCACTCATTGTCACCACATGACCCATGATGCGTAAGCTAGTTGTAATGCGTTGTATTTGGGTGAGAACCCCCTGGTGGGTGTCAGATATGGACCTGCAGGTCCTGAATAAAACTGTTTTACTTCAAAGTTTGTGGCTGTCTTTATTGCATCAAACCTTTGCTTTAATCCAACTCTACCATTGTACCCGTCTGTGAGTAATCAACGCTTATTGGCACATTGGCAGTAGGCGGTAGGCTGAGGGAATTATTTTGCAATGTATTGTATTTGCATGTTCTCTAATTAAGGTAAAGCACAACATAATTTTTGACCCACTTTTGTAAAAATTTGTAAAGTGCGCAGAGAGATTTTTAAATTTGACTCATTTGTGATTGACCGGAAAACAAGACGCACCTGTCAAGTATATGTTCCATGTTTATATGTTAGTTTTATGTTCCAACGATAAAGAAAACGAACGTAACAACGGAAGCTCAAAAAAGGGATAAAAAACGGGGGGCAAATATAAGTTGACCCGCAGCAAATGATGCTAATGCCTACAAACACTTAACTGTAGTATGTCATGTGCGATGTTTATTGTTGATTTCTGTAACATGTAAATACCAATAAAAAATTATTAAAAAAAGAAAGGTTTCAAAATACACAAATATCATGCTACTGAAAAATGCGTGCAGATTTTACCTATATAGTTTAATGTACTTTTACTTTATAGCGGTCAGAGTCTTCCGCAGATGGAAATCTAAATAAATACTGCGCCCAAAGTCTAGTCTCCCTTCGAGAGACAACTGGGTTGTGGTTTTGAAAGAAGCCATTCTTTGTGTTTCTTCGCCATGGAACAGATAAGAGGCCAGCGGCTCTTAGCAGGTTAATTGCAAAGGACCTTAATTAACCTGAGTAGTTAATGTGATCCTATGATGACAGGTGCTGTCAGCCCTACATTAAGGAGGTTCTTGTTTTAGGAAATGTGAGAAGCATTTTAGATTTGTTCAGAACATGATTTTGAGCTTTCGCTTCCATCTTCTCATGAAACTGATCTCCTAAAAGGAAAGTCCTTCTGTGTAATCACGTCATCTGCTTATGCCGTATAAATGGCCTGGAAGTGATGACAATGTGAGCGCTAAACATGCAGGTAGCGCTGACCTTTATGCATCATGGTAAGAAGGCAGATCCCAATCTCGCACATTGAATGAATTCATGGCACACATCCAATGGCAATGACGTATTTAAGTGCTGGCCCTCTTAACCTCACTGACGGGAAATAGAATATTTCTACAGTCCAAATGTATACCACTTATAAAAATAAATAATATAAATCTTTCTCTTTAATTTAAAAAAAGCACAAAAAAACACGAATTGAATTGAGCATGTTGCAGAAAATAAAATAAGTGAAAAAACAAAATATTAATCCACCCCTCCGTTTTGCAAGTTGTAAGCAAGAGTGTTCACTTATAACGATAGTGCCTTCTGTCTACTCGGGTGACAATTTTCAGAAAGCGGTTTCTCTAACCTCGTCACAGTGTGTGTTCGCCTTCAGATCTGCCTCCCATCATGTTTTCTGTTTGCAGTAATCCTGAGTCCTTGATTTGCATGGCCTTGATCTC
Organism: Lissotriton vulgaris; assembly: GCF_964263255.1. Lineage (NCBI taxonomy): Eukaryota > Metazoa > Chordata > Amphibia > Caudata > Salamandridae > Lissotriton > Lissotriton vulgaris. Next base: position 199,367,607 of record NC_141696.1, read on the forward strand.
TCTACTTGTGCTTGGGCAGGTTATATGCAAGCTTTTTTGTATGTTTCCTGAGGCCTGGTTCAGTTGGCTTATCTGAGCAGGTATATGCAAGTTCAGGAACATTGTACTGCTTTGTTTTATCTCACTTCTTCCACACTAATGGGAACATCTCATGATATATAATATTTTCTTCATAAACCTCATACAGGAGGGGAGTAGAAGCTCTTTTCCAAAACCGGATGTATTTCTTTACATTTCTGAAGTCTAGGCATCATACAGTGGTACAAGCAAATGTATTTGTCTCTATCCCATCAGGCCACTCCCATACCTGCTTAATAACTTTCAGGCCCCTTGTGGGCTTTATGTGGTATAAAAGCAGGGCATAAAACAGGGTATGGAAGCAACTTCCCACTAAGGACAAGTGAGCCTCCCTAGACCACACCTAGGGAAAATTTACACTCAAATTATATCCGATCCCTCTTACTGTACAAGTAATCCCGGCCATGAGTATTCCACCCTACAAAGATGACGATGACCCGCCGGTCATATGGCATCCTCACACACCGGCCCCCTGCATCAGACCACCATGATATTCAGCAAGACATCTCTTCCTAGAGTGAACAAGCGTGTAAGCAGAACTGTGAGGCAGAAGCCTGGGCTGATCCCCTGTCTTTTCCATTGTCTTCCTTCACTTTCTCACATCTTTACCTCGCTTAAGTTGATCCTCTGATCCCTTTTTCCTGACTCATTTTGTAGCCCCCTTTCTATCAGCAAAAATGCACTGTGACCAGCTGCACCAAACAGTGGGAAGATAAACCCTCAATCTCTGTAATTTTTAGGGGGACGGACATTGTGCACCCTTCAAGCAAACAAGTGTCCCCTTACCAGTGCTTAATTTGAGCCCGTGGTTGCTGAAGTAGGCCACCAACACTTATTTTCGGGAACTTGCACATATTTTTCACTATCAGATTTTTACAGAGTGCAAGAGAAGGAAAAATACACAGATCGGAAAGATGGAGGAAGTAAAGGATGGCCACCCTGCCAAGAACAGAAATCGGGAACCTGCAAGAGCGAGACAATGAGGCAGGGAGTGTCTGGTAGTGAACTAAAGACTACTGGCCCTGGTATGCGAGGTGCTGATGTTGAACTGCACCAACCTCCTACTTTTGAGCAGAGCTTTGGGCACCCGCGCTCTTGCTTTCACAAATTAAGCACTACCCCTTGCTCCGCTTTCTCCAAGAGCCATGCCTCAAATCATACTGTGATAGAAAAATATGTTGTGTGGCACAAAGAGTGGTGAACAGAGACCTATTTTGCAGATTATAATACACCCAACGCTGAAGCGTCAAGGCTTTTAACCCCTATCCTCTGCATGGAAGTCATCATGTGCTTGAAAGTCTACTTATCACCTTGTCTGATATGTGAAAATGCCCCAACTTGTGATTCTGTTTTCCTACTCTTTTGCCAGAGCTAACCTACAAGCTTGAGCTACTGCCTTCCATTCCTTGCAATATTTGCCAAAAAGTACTTTTTTGGCCATGCCTAACATGTTAAAACTTTGAGTTTTCTTCCTTGATTTGGGAAAAAAGGGAATGAAGAATCCCCCAGACAGATGCTTCCTGTTGTTCCCCGAATGTCCAATGGTTTTGCAGGCCTTTTTCAGATTGCGGCCCAACAGTGGACCAGTCATAACTTTAAATATTTATCACTAACCTCCTCATGAGGAGAGGCCCTGAACCAGAGGAGGCGCTCCCACATTTCCATTCCATTCTGTTTCTGCGAGCTACAAAACATGTCATACCCTTTATAATAATAGTACTGTGGGCTCAATTGTAGGCATTCTTACTAAAGACCCCTCCCTGTATGCTGCAAATTTGTCATACACTGTCTGCCTACGGGTTTACAATGAATACCCGTACAATTCTGGCCTGCTTCTCTAAAACGGTCCCTGCAGCATGTTCACCGCATACATTTCAAGATCCACTCCATTTTTTTCCCTGCATCTCTCCGCACCTCCTGAACAAGGGAAAAGGGTAGAAAAAAGCTGCAACCAATACACGCTGCTGATATCCACTGTTACATGCTTGTGTTGAAAGATGGGTACCACGACCCAAATAGTTGCGCTGGAGCTGACAAAAAGGCCTAAAGTGGCACTGACTACACCCTTCTGCATTCCATAATTGTGGGCTTCAGGCCCATTACCTACTTGAATTATATCCTCTGTCGTCTGTGAAAAACCCCGCCTCCCTTTCTGCCAGAAGTAGTGTTGAGCCAATGTTATCGCCCACCTGAGCCTGACCTAAACACTCTGCTCCCCATGGTGGGAAGCATGCACTGTATATTTTACAATGACATTGATTATGTTGCCTCCTCGTCTCCATTTGAATTTTTTTTTTATTCCAGGTAACATTTGATGTTACAGATATTTTGTGTGTGGCTGCGAAATGCTTGCGCCCACTCACAAAATTGGTGCAGAGTATCAGCATTAGGAAGGCATATGTCCCTCAAAAATGTCCATCAAGAATAGTGATTGTGCAGAATTCTGTTTACACAATGGTTACTAGAAACTTTTAAAGCCTTGGTTTTAAGACGATAAATTGGGCAAGGGGGACCAGGGGTGGAGCGAGGTAGACCCGGGAAGACTGTGGTTTTACAGAAGTCTTTGGTGCAGAGGTTGTTGATAGTTAACCGCATCGATGCAGCGGCTTTTCCCGCTGTGTGCGGCATTTTTTAAATTACCGCGTTACATGACGAGCTCAGCTCGTCATCAGCACACGGCTGGTAAGCCTGATGACGAGCTGAGCTCGTCATCAGCATCGAAGTGGTTAAGGAGAAATTCTGCTGAACTGCTTGTCCTTGTAGGGAAAACTCAAACACCAGTTTGCATCCTTCCTGGAACATGGTGGTGGGGAATTGTACTGACAAGCTGGCCTTCCTCATGAAAGAGGATCATCAGGAAATGGTAGCCCCTTCTATGTCCGTTACTACTTCTGAACAGGAGGGCGCTGAATGTGCCATTTTGAGCACAGCGAAGACTAGTTGAAAGAGTAAGTAAAGCTCTTCTCTTCTGTAATGGCAGTGAGTGTGAGGACCAGATCAGTTCCCCAGTATCACAATGTGGGGCTGCAAGAAAGGAAGCTGACACTGAGAAGACAACAGGCACCATGTGGAGAAGCAGCCATTCCTAGCACTCAGCACTTTAGAAATTAGGTAGTTTGTGAGATGTATGGAGAGGTGAAAACAACGAGGAAGAGCTTGTACACGTCTCTGTTTTGCATGTTGACCCAGCTTGCTTGGCATCCGTAGTTATGTTAAAGACTTCTAGGTGGTTAAATTGGGTGCATGTGGCAACCGTATGATCTTTCTGTAGGGCAGGAAAGACTGTTGTGTGAGACATAGAAAGAGAATGTTGTAAGACTCTAATTTTCTAAGTATTAAGGCATTAAGGAGATTTTATGTAGACTCAAAATAATGGTAGGAGTTTATCAATCCGATGCTAAGGATACAACAGAGGGTGTCTATGGACTCTGAGGAGATACAAGTAGAGGCTACACCCTGGGTTATGGGTGGAAAATGAAGAATTGTATTGTTTTTGTACGATGATCAGACAGGGCATGTGTTGGTAGAAGAAAGAGTAGAAAAAATGGGAAAGAAATGTATTTTGATTATAGATGGATTGACACAATACAACCATTCGGTGCAGTGTAACTGTTTGGTTGTGTGTGTGTGTGTGTGGGGGGGGGTGGTATGTAATGTATTGAAGTGTGAGATAATGCAATTGTTGGATTTTAGTCGAGAAGTAGGTACCAAAGATGATACCTGTGAGAGAGGAATGTGGATTTATTGGACTGGAAGGTCCCATATTCTGCCTGTAGAGATGTTCATTGTTTGTAAGGACTTGATTGAAAGTTGTCGTAAAGAGTTGAAAGTTGACAAACAACTTGGGTGCTGCCAATATCATACCTTTCTCCATTTGTGAACGTGTGTGTGTGTATTTTTTAAGTTAATGATATTGTGGTGATCCATGGTTGTGAGCAATGAGCTTTCCGAGGTAATGGGTCACGTTCCTGTCTAAATTTTGTTGTCCTATTGAGAAAGGTTTGGTGGGAGGCATAAGGGCCAGAAATAAAATCTGTCAGAGTCGGAATAGGCTTGATAAGGCATCTCAACCTGTCAATGTTGTAGTTTGCTTTAGATGCTTTCCATACATACTATGGTCCTGCATAGTATTCCTCAGATAACAAATTAAACACTAGCACTTAGCATGTTGATGACCAAGATGGTTGCAGTAGAAGTGTCAGAGGCAAGAACTGCAGAGATTACATTGTTAAATTGATAGCCTTAGTTATCAATGACTGTGAACTCAGCGTTGATGGACGAAGTCAGCAATATTGGGAATCAATGGGAGTGTGGGGGTTCGAAGGATTCAGAATCTAAACTAGATCTAGGATTTTATGATGCTTTGCTCAGCTTTCCCCTTACTATCTATGTCCTTTCACCTAGGCCTGTGGCATCTTCATTCTCTCAGAAGGTAGTTCAAAGAAGAGGTGGCCTTACTTGAAAATGGTTCTAAACTGTGAGCCAGATTGGCTTAATAACTTTTACCAGAATCATTATGAAAATAGTAGGATCCGCGTTGGGAGTGAATGCAGCTTTCCTTGGGTTTAGGGACTTGGACGTCTCGATGAACTGTATCTAAAGACATCTGGTTCTGCCCAAGAACCCTGTGTTTCCCCTTCGTGTGATTTCACTCTAAATCAAATGAAGCTTAATTTTGCTTATTTATGTGTTTTAACATTGAAACTTTGACAGGTGCTTTTGTGAAAACAAAACTAGTCGGGGGTAAAGCAACTAACAGTGATCATATTTCAAGTTTATTTCTGGACTTCTTGTGGTGGTCTGCCCCAAGTATAACTGGTTGGCAATTGAAAATGTGACTGCGTGCATTGAAAGCAAGTGTACGCGTATTAATCCATAGCCGCTCTGTCAGGACAACTACCGGCCTATGTCTGATAGACCAACCATATGTAATAATGTCATAGACATTACGTGGGATGGTTCCTAACACTGATTTTGAAACATGTCTCTATATTAAGCTCCTTAACTTTACTAAGAAAAACACTTTACCATTTCTTAGGAATTATTGTAAAAACTCTTAAGATGTTCAATGTCGGTCTGTGTCTACATTTCACTTTTTACTTCATCTTACATTCCCTAAAAGTATTTACTTTTTTGAGATGCTTTGCTTCTGTATCTTTTTATATGCAACATATCATTTTTATACAATGCACACTGTGTCGTCTCCAGGTGTAGGATTGAGCTGAGATTGTGGGTGTGTATTTAGAGCAGCACAGAGAGCGGTGGGCAAGCCACTGAAAGCTTGTCCCAGGCTGAAGCCAGATGCCTGGCTCAGATTGAGGGCCTCTTGGAACCTCAAGCCTAAAACGAGACGAGCTTTCATGAGAGGTGATGTGGCATAGTGTTTGTAGCGTACAATCATACATGGGAATGAGGTTTGAATCCTAGCAAATCTTCCTGTGCGTGGAAAAAAATATTTTGTGAAGATCTGTTATGTTCTTTAGTAAGGTTGTTGCTTTGTAAAACTGCTAACAATAAAATATGGATTCTGGCTGTTACCCACAGTCTAATCTTGTAAGCCAAGAATTAAAGACAAAGCATAAACCTTTCATGTCAGAGATACCCATCTAGTGGCTGAATTAATCAGTGTGAAACTGGAAAATCAAGGATCAATCCCAGCTAACTTGCTTGCCACATTTGTGTGATCCTGGGCAAATACTTTATTTCACTGAGCTTCCTCCTGAGATCACATTCAAATGTGGTTTAGGATGTGCGCTGTAAAAAACATTTCTTGAGTTTCATTTACTAGCCTACAATGTTTGACCATCAATAACAAGACCCTAGGCCATATAGAGGACACACAAGAAATGTGACTTGCCTCATAGTTCACTGATAGCATTGTCATCAGGACATAGGAAGGAATATTTCTCAGTTCATTTTTAGAATCCCTCACTTTTAATATGTGCTTCGTAATGCAGTGATATTATCTAATGTACTACGGTGAAATGCTTCCGCTTGTTAAAGAATATAGTTTTTGGTATTTTGAAGACAATTAGATTTTTACATGCGGTTTGTTGCATGATTTACATTGCAATGTTTTCGCGGGCTCGGATTGTGCCCAGGCTCTTGGAGCCAGAGCTGAACCTTGGTATGGCTCTGGCTTGCATGGTTAGGAGCCCTCAAGTCGACGCTTAAGGCAGAGCGAATTTCTCACAGTACTTGTTAGCGGGCCATGAAGGTGTGCAGCCTTCATGCATACCCAATCCTTTGCCTCTCTGAAGGGCAGAGAGATGGTGACAATTGTAGCCGTAGGAAAGTATGTGAAGCCTGGTACACAGCTGCTGAAATATGGTCACTGCCAAAAGGAAACAAAAATACAGAGCAGAAGAAAGTGTTGTGAAGGGGTGAAAGTTAGAGGTTAAGATATTCCAGAGGCAACTCTCTATCCCTTCCACAGACCTTCGTTATGTTTCTTTCACAGGCTCATATTTTCAAAATTGAAATATTTTTATTTCCATTTATTCACAACAAAATTGTTGTTATTCATTTATCTGATACAGTTAGCAAGCACTGGCAAAACCAGTAGGTCTGGCTTCTTTTATATATAAAGCTCAGTTGGTGTGTGACATGTCTGGATGCAGTAACAGAAAATTCCAAAAGAGGCACCTAAAATGCTTGTCAGGTGGTGCTCTGTGTGAAGCTCAGAATGGTAACTTACACGTTTATTGCAAGCCCTTAATTACACAGGCCATCTCTCTTTAAAAGGGTTCCTTGTTCTGCTTCTTTGGCAGCGCCCCTTTTTAGAGACCCCCGCCACCTTTTTCATACCACTTAGAGCACTGGGTGCAGCAGGTGCAGTGGCACCAGAGCCAGGGTGTGAGGCTTGTACTAACCCAAACGGCAGGCATGGCGGCCATTTTTTTCTAGCTTGAATGAAGGCCCAAGGAAGTCTCCCAAAGTTGCAGATATGCTTTGACATTTACCGAAATAATGAGCGCTGCATTTTTAGATTGAATTGAAAATAATTCTGTTTGCTTATATCGAATGCATTTTTGCCATCTCTCCTTTAAGTACGACTCTATTGATAAGCACTTCTGACTTTGCTCAATTAACTGTGGAGTGTCTTAGCTGCGTGAATTATACCATGATTAAGCAGAAGGAATGCATGATAAAACCAAGTTGGCTTTCTGATGCGAAGGGCACTTCTTATTATTTATTTTTGTAATGATTTTTTTTTGTTTTACCCATTGCTGTTAAGCTGTTTTCTTTCTTTCCTCCTCTATTTAGCACAAGTCCACCGTTCACCTCCCCTAATTAGGACGCGCCTCACACTACACAATTTCACACATTACATTTATTGTTTTCCTTCATTAAATTAAAACCTCCCGCGCACAAGACGGTGCGATGGCGGCCATTTTGGCAGCTCCCGCACCAATTAGCCATGTTTATTGAGAGGCCATAACTAATTGCGTTGTAAAGGTTGGGGCAGATGAAACATTTCGCTTTCCAGCTGCCCGCGCGCCGTGAGGGATTACAAGTGACAGGGTGACTGCACTTCACTCCCTCCCAATCACCCGCGCAGCGTGAAGTGATTTTGTTGTTCTGCCACGCTGAGCTATTGCTTGTTCATCTAATTCCAACTTCTTGGGCGGAGGCTGCGCTGGTATTTAGACATGACCAGCACGACCTTTGCATTGATTTACGAGTGTTTTGGAAATATCCCAGGGAGGATTTTCTGTCCGTGCTTTGTCCAACTTTGTTTGAAAAGGTATTAGCCTGGCGCACTGCAGGAACCCTGAAAAGTAGGCCAGAATGTGTGTTTTTTTCCTCTCCTCCCCCTTATGAAAGCTGGCATTTCTTGTACTTGGGTATAAAACACATAGTTTCTTGGTTCACGGATGACTAATCAGTTTGTATGAAAGGGCACTGGAAGGGCTACTTTAAATCTTAAAGACACAGGGCTTCGATTTATGAAGAAAAGTGCAATGTATGCCTGAGGAATTTAACATCTTCCCTGGTTTGTGAATTAAGCCTGTTGAATTATTATACAGCATTTCAATCCAAAAAGTGTTGCTTAACACTAGGATGAAACGGAGAAAACCCTAATCACAAATATACACATTGATGTCTATTTTCATGGCTATTGTTTGTTTGTTGCTCATTGAAGTAAAAAATAGTCCTGTTTGGATTTATTCTGCACATTTTAACATAACTTTTGAAATCTTTTATTTTTCTCTCCAGGATACAGTTTTTTGGCTCATTAACATACCTTTCAACCTAAAAAATGAGGATAGATTTACATGGTTTCAAGAGTGATTCTGTTAAGGTGAAGGAAGGATAAACAGAAGTTGGGCGGGTGATAGAGGTTTGGGTAGCGGGTGACCCTATTAAAGTCTATGAAGACATTTTGTCAAGCGGGGTAAGAGAAGTAAACCAGGGTAACACCCTCCAAAATGCTGGTGACTTCACTAGTGTATATAACTCTTGGGCCCTTTTTCCGTTCAATAGTATTGGATAATAAAGTGCAGTTTTCAGCAAAGATCCATTCACTTCCACACAGATATTTTTTTTATAGCAGCTTACAAATCTAGAAAGTGTAAGAAATGCATGTTCACTTCAACCTAGTGCATGTTTACTAAAGTATCCTGCGTTTCCCTTACATTCCTTTTATGCACCATTGGAATATCACAAATTTAGCCTAAAAAAAATAACAATGTTACGGTTACTCAGAGTATTTTGCACACTCATATTCACAAAGTTCCACTTCACCTCGGGCTTTGTAAGTCACCAAGAATGTACATCTGGAATAAATGCGAAAGGCATATGTCAGTCTGGGAGGATCCTTTGTAAATCAGGCCAATCAGTATGTAATACACCTTGGCAAATGCAATAGTACTGGAATGCATATAAGTTCTCATTGCCTACTTAAGGATGGATCGCTCTTTTGAAGGATGCTGGGTTGGGCAGTGCTCTCATTTGAGGGTCCACGAACAGAGGCGTGTGCCTAGACTGCAAATGATGTTTCCTTCATGTTTTCCCCTTTATATTTGTGTCAGCTCATCACAGTTGCATTGCTCAATCCGAGGTTCAGTTTGGGTCTGTAACAGGAAGCCAAGTTTCAGAAGTATTTAGAGCGTTTTTTCCCTTAAGGAGAAATTTGAATTTAAAATTCAGCAATATTTTAAATCTTCGCTATACAAATAGGATTCTATAAGGAGCTAACTAAGAGAGTAGTATGGCAGGTGACCTTTTTAACCTAGACATAATATGCCTTTAGGGTTACATTTTTTATTCTGCAGTATTTGTTTTCCAAGGGTAGAACTTTCTATATCTTTGCTGCATGATGACCCTTTATTATTATATATATTTTTTTGCACACACCTTTTTTAACCCCTGTTTTTAGGACCCACACACCCCACACACCCACATGCACCATCCGGCAGTTCTGGAAAAGATCTCCGATAAAGTGACCCTTCGGGGGGCCCATAAGGAATTGCAGCTCCGGCCCTACGAGGAGCAACTGCCCGATGATGAAGCATGACACCTATCATGGTGTGTGAGGGCAACAGTGGACAAAGAGTGATTTTTCCTCTCACGTGTGGGCCCCATATACCTAGGATTACCCCTTTTTTCTTCACCTTTCTTTTTTCTTTGAAAGCATGGGTGATAAATTTGCACCCTGTGATAGGAACTATGTCCTCTTGGTGATTCATAGTAAGATTATGGATCTCACAACCTTTTTAAAATTACTACTACCAGTGGCAGTGCGTCCATTGGGGGCTTTGGGGCGTTGCCCCACTAGTGGATGACCGTCACGCTGAACAGGCAGGATTAAAAATGTAAATAATAAATTCGTGAGCGCACTCGCAAACTTCTCTGCAGCAACGGCAACGCTAGCTCAGCTTACCGGATGGACAAGCGCGACATCGCGGAAAGTGTGGGGTGGGGGTGTGGCTGCGGCAGTGATTGACAGCACAGCACAGCAGTCTGCAGAAACCGCGCAGCTGCAGTGTGCGCATGTCCATTTTTGGGCTACCCATTGTTAGTACTGGCCCGCGCATGCGCACACGGTACAGTATCTTCCCCTCCCTCCCCTACAGCGACTCAGAGTGCGAGGGACCCGGGCCCCCGGGGCTCATTATGGACAGACACTAACCCTGCTCTTAGCCAATCCTCGTGCAGTTGTGCTGCTAATGCAGCGCCAGGATTGGCTGAAAACAGTCACTGCGCAGCCGGCTGGCAGGTCATGGTGCCGCGCGTGGGTGGTGGCACTGACCAGTGCCGCACTTCTTATGGCCAATCACACTGTGGCTTGTATGAGCCATGCAGTGGTGATTGGCCATTTCTCTGCACCTGGCGTGCTATTGCCACACGATTCGACGAGGAGGAGTTAGTCGCGAGACAACGAGTAGTCGAGGAGTGCTGTCTGTGTACTATAGACCTCGGCAGCCGGCTCGTGCCACTGTTGCGTGTGTGTCTTCCTCTGTGACCCTGTCGACTGAGATAGTGTGTTCTACACCACACTCACTTCCTCCTCAACACAATAACGTAAACCAAACGTAGGTGATTTTTTTTTTATTTCTCACTCAGCTGTTTGCTCGTTTCTTTAACATGGCGCTGCGCTGGCGGCGCATCATGGTCATCGCTTATTAGGCATTAGACAGCTGGCAGTGGCAGTGGCTCGCTTCGTCAGCTCTTCTGCTTTGAATTGATTGTAAGTAATATTCTAAATCTGGGATGTTGGGACCTGGCTGTCTGTCCCCTGGTTGATATTCCTCTCCCGGTCGCAATCTGCCTTAATTGGATTGGTTGGTGAAATAAATACTAGTAACTGCGCTGCGTTCGCCACCTCCTGCAATCGTTATTACACTGTAATAACGTTTGCAGGAAGTCGCGTGCAGTTACTAGTATTTATTACACCATCCAATCCGATTAAGGCTGATTGCGGCCGGGGCGGCCTTAGGCATCTGAAAGCTGTGCACCTGCACAGGGCCACCAAACCCCAGGGGCCACCACGCCCAAAAAATATCCTTAATATAATAATCCTCTGAGGATGGATACATATTTGCGTAGCGACCCCTGGCAGGCATTTGGCGGGCTCCTGCTCTGTTCCACTTCCAAAAACCCTGAGCCCCCCTCTTCACTGGCCTCCGAGCTCCACCCCGCCTGGACCCCCTCTTCCGGGGCCTCCTACCTACGCTCCCTGCCCAGGGTCGCCATGAGCCTAGAGCCGCCCCTGATTGCGGCTGGGAGAGGGAATATTATATTCCGTCTCCCGGCCGCAATTTGCATTAATTGGATTTAGATGGAATAATAAATACTACTAACTGCGCGCAACTTCCTGCAAGTGAATCAATGCCCGAAAAGCTAGGGCAGCTCTAGGCATCGGTGCTTCGAAGCCCGAAATTCTGTTGTAAGCAGCACCGGAAGCTGCTCAGCCCTTCTGGAGACACAATTCTTTGTGCGGATCATTTATGTAGCGCCAACTATACCTGACAAAGGTATTGGAACGCATGCTGACACAAGTGGGTTCAGAATGATGCACTGCGTCCAACAACCTCAGCAAACCCCAAAAAAGCACACAGTGGACAATGCAGCAGTGCTTATTGATATATTATATATTTTTTTTATTAAATACTTGTGGTCATTTTATCATGGTTATTTTCTGTACCACCTATATCACCACTGTGGTTGGGAGCATCAGCAAAGAGGCCCCTGCCCTCTCTCGGAACAGCGGCTGTTTGTATACAAGGAAGTCTAACATTTAGTATTGCTCCTGCAGCCGTTGCTCAGGAATGTGGCCAGTGCTCCCTTTGAAGGCCCTTCTGCAAGTCTGTGGGCTGTTTGGATTTTTTGAATGTTTCTCTTTCTGTATATCAGCTGCTGTAAAATAATAGTAGCGCTTTACAAAACACCCAAATAAGTACATTCTGAGACTGAAAAGGCCCTCTCTCCCCCCCAGGGATCACGACACCACCTCCCACCACAATATGTTGAGATTGGAAGTTGTGGCCTCCGCATCACACGAGCCCTAGTTACATTGTGCAAGGACTGTCTTCCCTAAGAAAAGGATGCGCTGGAAGTGTTCACGTTTTTTTTTTATTCCAAATGTTTTTATTAAAATATAAAATGTGCATATCAGGTTATATATACAGTACAGTATAGTAAACATAATAGAACTGCGGCGCCGTTGTCGTCAGAGGAGAAAAGGAGAAAAGGAAGAAAAAGAGGGGGGGATTTCTTATCCAGTGTTTGGGGTGTTCAGGTGTGCGTTGAGGCGTTCCCACATCACCTCCTTAGCATTGTGCTCCTTTGAGAACTTGCCGGTTATATTGTCTGCTCCTCTGAGAAATGTCACCCAGTTTATCCAAGATTTAAAATTCGCTTTGGCTGTGTTTTTCCAGTTTGTCAGGATAACTTTTAGAGCTGCTGTTAGCAGTATGTCCATTAAGTCTCTTTCCTCTTTGCTGTTTAGGTCTGCCGTCATGTATTCCGTGGCAAGGCTCTCAAAGCAGATCATTATGTCTTTGTTGAAGATGTCATTGATGAAGTTGTTCACCCTTGACCAAAACTTCTTGACTTTGGGGCACTCGAAGATCAGGTGTTCTAGGGTGCCTTTCTCTTTTTCGCAGTTCCAGCATCTTTCAGTGTCTCTTATGCCAGCTTTGTGGAGTTTTGCCGGGGCCCAGTATGCTCTGTGGAGGAGCCAGAATTTTGTCTGTGCTAGTTGTGGGGTTATCTTATTTGTTGACAACGAACGCCACAGTTTGCTCTTTTCATCCTCGTTTAGCCGCCTGCCCAGGAGTTGTTCCCATGTGCTCGTTGTTTTCTTGTTCAATGCGGATGTGGTGGGGCTGTGGAGCTTGTATATTTTTGCCGTTTGGTGGCCCGTCGTGTTCAGGCTTTGCATGTATTTGATGATGGTAGGTTCTTCTTTGCTTAGCTTTGCTTTCGTTATGGCAGTTTTGATTTTCAGGAATGTGTATAGTTCGCCTTCTGGGAGCGCGTGTAGTTGTTGCAGAGTTTGGAATGTTATTGGCGAGTGTTTTGCTTCTAGTTGGTTTGGTAGAGTTATTCCTTTCTCCATCCATGTTTCGTTGTGCAGTGTTTTCCCTTGGTACGTAATGCACACTTCAGTGACTGCGTAGCAGGAAAGCTTAGCTCACGCAAGATCTCCCGAGACACAAGCCACATAGACACCGTGACCCCAAGAGCTCTCCTCCCAGCCCCTGGCATGCTCTCTCTCCTGGTGGTGAATGCATACAAGCATGCCACATACAAAATTAAACTGCAGCCGCTTCTTTTGGTTGGCTGAAGGCTAGACCTATTCGCTTTGCCAATTTCTGTTCTGTGTTGGGGTTCTTAATCTGGGCCAGTACCATCAGCAAAGCGGCTCACGAGCTGCTCACTTCCGTTTCATTCCTGATTACTCGATGCCTGCAGGAAATACATTTTTTTGCATGGTGTCTTGATCGTCAGCTCCTTTCTCGGTGCAGTTACCAAGTAAGCGGAGCAATAGATTTTAATGTGGGCATTGAACATATTAATTGAGAAGCAAAACTGCTGCTATGTTTAGCCCCGCCTTGAGCTTTGAATCATTCTGACTGTGGGGTCCATGATTATTTGCTGTCGTCTGCCAGACATGTATGGGGCAGCTGTTGGCACATTCTTCCAGCAGTGCTGTGCAAATAGTGCTGGGTGATAACCACATAAAAAAAAAGAAAGACGACATTTTTAGTGGGTTGTAGCCTAGTGGTTTGGGTTAGAGACGACATCTGTCAGGAAAGGGGCTGACATTAATGTCACCCACGATCTGTGGATCAAATGAAAGTTAAAAACTCCATGGCCCTTGCTATGCTGTTTTAGCTGCAGGGATTAGAATTTCACGAGGCACACTCCACCTGATCAAGGGCTGCATATCCCAAGTGCGCACAAAATGGAAGTGGGGGCTTGTCACTCAAAGGCTCAGTGTCATGTTGATCTTCTATTACCTATGTTATATGACATCTCTTTAATAATGTTGTAACTGCACTTTCACAATTGCTTTATTAACCTTCAGGCTTTCTCAAATTTGCTTGAAAATGCACCATTTCTCAACTCTTTTTATGTTGTTCTGGCTCGCTCGCTGCGCTCGCTACGGTGAAGTATGACAATCAATGTCACCGTCCACCACTGACTACTACTAACAATAGCGTTCACTTATGACCTTGTGTGAGTTAACAGGAACGGATTTCCATAACGAAGGACAGGACAAATCCTGGCTGGACAGCAGCCCCCCCTGCTACAGTAAAGAAAATAGAAGGCAAATGAGGACAATTAAAAAAGAAAAGAAAATATATGCTAGGTTCACACATAAGTGCATCTGCGGTCCTCTGGCACCTAGCCCATACAGGGCAGGATAGTGAACTAGGGCCATCAGCCCATTCGGGGGAAAGATCGATGGTATAACAATAGCAGTAGTTTGAGTGCTAGAACACATGGATCTCCATGCATCTAAGATAACTATCATTAATGATAAATTAAGTGAGTTAAGACATGCTTCAAGATGGCACCGATTGTCACAGGGTACGTTTGGTAGTCCGTTGTTGATATAAATGAATTGAAGGCAATCTATTGTTTGTAATTTATATAACGAGGAAGCACAATGTCACCCGGATGACCCTCTCCCATGTGTGCAGTCACTTAATACTTTTTTGGAGGGATCAGTTGAAGCCCTAGTCTTATTGAATAGTATCACATGATGGATGATCTGTGCCCTGTAAAAAGTCCCAGAAAATATACACAACTTAAGGTTTGGTACCCCAGCTTGGATGTATGTAGTTGACTAAAGTGGTCACCCTCTACATTGTACACCCGTATCCAAGCATTCACTGAAAACCGTTTTATAGCTTTGATTCATACCCTTGTGTTTTGCTGTGGTGGTCAGGTGCTTCAAGAAGCTGGATTTGTGCTCCACAAATATCCCTAATAAAATAAAGAAGCATCAGAGCCTTCACAATAATTGCAACATGTTCATTTATTAATTTTGGAGATTTTAAAAGTGCTGCATGCCTTAAAGAAGTCACTTCAAGGTGCTGAAATTGGTTACAGGTGTAACAATTTGATACTAAACGCAAATTGACCCTCTGGTCAGGAAAAGAAAAAGACGGAGAAGGGCTGACTATACAGGAGGCATCCCTTTAAAAGGGTGGTTTCCCTCGCCCACCAACGGTGGCATGCTTCATCATTGGGAATCCTCCTCTCACCATGAACCTAGTCATGCTGCTGGCTACAACCCCCTTGCTGCGAGAGAGGAGCTCAGGAATGTTGTATTTGTCAGAGGGGGTAATGCTAAGACCCAATGTGATCTAGCTCAGTGTAGGGAGGGGTGCAGTGCTAATAGTGAGGTAAATTAAAACTAACTACAAGGTTTACAGCATTATTTATTCTGGCTGACCTGTGCTTGGATTAAAAACAGGAAGTGCGATAAGAGCCATTAGATCGAATCGCACTGCTTAGATCGACATTTTTCAGCCCATAACCCAATAGGTGTTGCGGCTTTCTTCAGGATGTTGTGTCTGCTACTGCTATACAAGTGATGCATTCGAGTCTGTGAACAAAGTGGTGATGTCCATAACCAGAATATTGGTGAAAAAGATAAGATACAAAACCAGTGATCAAGGATAAACCAGATAGTTGGATACACCGGTGGTACCTGCAACAGGATATCCTGTCCTACTGGCAGCGCACAACCGCAATCCAGCACTATGGAGCGTTTGGAAGTGCTCATGCACCTTAAGCTTTGTCACGAAGGACAGCTGGGATACTGAACCTGACCGTTGCAGGTACCACCGGTGTATCCAACTATCTGGTTCATCCTGGATCACTGGTTTTGTAAGTGAGCGACAGATGTCATCCATCTTGTTCTTAATGGAGATCTATACAGACATGTGGCCTAACAAAAACACATTGATAATTTCACTTATATACATCACATGAAATTCATTTCTATTGCAAATATATTAGTTCAGTCTACACATGTAGGATCATGTGTAAAATTGCATATTATAAATCACTATTAAAGCACAAAATTATACATTTGAAAGCAATCCCACAGGTTCACCTTCAATATTGACACCCCCTCACAATACCCATCACTTTGAAGAACAAGATAGTACGGCACCAATTATCATTGCTGAAGGAAGTTAACATCTACAGTTTAGAAACAAACAACTGTTTAAGCTTTATTTCTCTTGTACCTAAAGGGGGCAGTTTTATTGCTCTGGTAATTCCCTGAACCTGCTCTCTGCCCCCCCCCCCTTAAAAAAAGCATATTACACACTCCCTTCGTGTATTTGAATTGCAGGGGGTCACCTCCAGGCTTGCGTCATATTCAAGATCTGCTTTATCACTTAGAAAGTAAATAAGACCAATGCACGAGAATACCTGGCCAAAAAACACGTTTTGTTACCAACCTAAGTCAAATAGCCAAGACACAAATATCCTCAAATTCAAGAAATAGCAAAAGGAGAAAACCAGAAGTCAAACCTTCTGCATCTATGCACCAAGGATCCACAACACTGAGCTGTCCTAAACTGCTGCATGGGGGGCGTATTTGCTGCCAGGGTCTAGTCTAAACCTGAAGCATAGTCCAGGCAACTGGAATTATGCGATTCTGCAGCTGTGGCTTTTTTCCGCACAATTAAGGATTCACGCATTTTGCCACATAATCCATCATCTGCTGCATAATCTATAGATTTTAACAAAAAAATTGTTTCCAGCTCAAACGGATCAAAAGTTACTAATTACTTGCTGATATGTGTTCACCAACATTGTAAAATCCGTCACAAAGGTTTACAGGTCATTTTACAGTTGCTTATTTATGTATTTTGTTACTCTGGTGTCAATGAGGTGAAATCCCAGACAGCATTACAACTTGTAAAAATGGCAAAATAACGAAGTATGTATGTATGTATGTATCTATGTATGTGTGTTCTTATATAGCGCTCGACTTACCCTAGGGCATCTCGGCGCTTGCATTGGGAAATCGTCCTGGCTTTTCCCTGTGAGATAACCCGTACTGGGTATCCCCAAGGTGAAAGCCAGGTATCCCGCCGCGGGGGGCCGTTGTGGAGATTAAGCAAGCTATTGCCGGAGTTGCAGAGTGTGAGCCCATGATTCGAGCAGGCCCTGAAGCGAGAATTATCGAGTCCGTGGACAATTGGGCTCAGGACCCTGCCGCGTCGGGAATTGAACCCTGGTCCCGGGTCTGACCTCTGCTTCAGGGTATGCCTCCTCTAACCAGTGAGCCACACTTCTCCATGAAGTAAAAGCGTCAAAAAATTGCTGCATTATGCCGCATAATTTGACTTCTCCTGCCGTATAATTTAGTCAGCCCTGCTTGATAATTTGGTGCTGCCCTGCTGCATAATTCCAGTGACACTGATCATAGTTGCCATGCTTGATGAGACCATGTATTTGGGCTGACCTAAACCTGCAGCGTGGGTACCATGTTCGCTGCTAAGGTGTACTGGGTCGTCCTAAACCAGCAGCATAGGTGGTCTGCCTTTTGTTACCTTGGTGTCAGTGCACATCTGCATCAAACCTGACAGTTTCAGCGGACTGAACTATGTCCCGAGTTTAGAGATGAATAAAAGTGACATATTTCAATAGAGGGAGTCAGCCTGAAAGTGGATGGAAACAGGTATGTTTTTTTTTTCTTTTATACAGACCGGTGCTATCCTCTCGGCTTCTGTGTACCCACATCTGCCACCTTTAATCATTTCATTGTGATTAAACAATGCTTCCAGTTCCTCCGCGTGAACCCAGGTAATCTCCTGTCGCACTCAATCGTCTTTTGATCTAATCTGTCTCCAGGTTGCCTGCGGCTGGCTGGCAGTGAATTGTAAGAGAATCCGGCATCTGTGGCAGTGTGGGCACAGCTACCTTGGCAAAGAGCCCAACCGGGACCTGAAAAATTGTTTTATTTCCTCTCATAAAACTTTCCTGTTTCCTAGGAGTGGCAGTACTGGATTTCGAAGACAAGTTTGTTTTTACACTTAGGAACTGACAAAGTGTTTGGCTGGTAGTTTTTCAGGAAGTATGTCAAGATTTAGTTACACTCCCTAAATCCACTAAGTCAGTGAGAGTATCCAATAACCAAAGCAATCCGGTCTTAAATGGCAAAGACTGTCAGGGACTCCTATGAGTAGCATTAGTTAATGTATACATTCACATTGGCGTGTGCATCACTTTTTTTGTCTTTTCATATTTTGTTATGACCTGCTCACATGTTATTTTCTTTTTTACCATTATTAGTGGGAATGTATTAGGCACAACGTGTCACTGGAGAATAAATACATTTTTACCCTTTTTTTTAAATTGTTATATTGGTTTTAAAATTTAGCAACAATGACCAACTTAAGCACTAATATACACGGTCGAGGTTATGCAACTTCCTTGTTCCTGTGCTTCCATTTATTTTTCGTGTGATTAAGTCCTTCCTCCCACATTTTGATCCATATTTCTTACACTTAATTCAACCATTCTTGAAGAGTAAGAGGATGTCTTACAAGAGTGCATTAAAAGGAAGTCTAAAGCACTATTTTAAATCACAGTTCTGTGAAGTTATTGTACAAATATTCACTTGTTCTCTTTTCGGACCTATTTTATGATATCCATCCGCAAATGCGAGCCAATGAGCAGCTCAATAAATCCTAGTTGTGATCATTTTGACCCTCCCTTTAGGGGATCCCCTATGGTGCAACTCTATCACCCCCCTTGTCCTGTAAAGCGCTCTGATATCTGCAAAGATCTTGTTCGCGCTATATAAAACTTTCAAAATAAATAGGACATCTTGATCGATCTATGGTTATTTAATTGACTGGATGTTCTCTCCATAGTTTCTAGCTGAACCCGGTTTACCCTTCTTGTAGCGGCATAGCAGGACCTTTGGCCACCCGTGCGATCCCTGCGTTTGCCGCACCGCGACGGCCGCAGGTCGGAGATGGGGTCTGGGGGGAGGCTGCCGTCCCCAAAACTCGTGCCAGCCGGGCCAGTAGCATTCATTCGCATTTCAGCATTTCTCTTTTCCAACTCTGTAGACTGGGGGCTATTTTTGTTTTCCATTCCATTGGTATCTGCCGTTTGGCTAATACCATACCAAATCTAATAATCTACTCATCAAGACATTCTTACACATGTTACATGAAGGCGCAGGCAATGACAGGGGCCTGAGGTAAAAAAAAAACGAATATTCAGAGATTTACTAAATCATGAGTTTGTCCTGTTTTATGGGCTGGTGGGAGGATTTTTACTGTTGATTCTACTGATACCACAAGCATTGCCTGCAGGACACACAAAGGCGTGCACTCTCGCATACCTTGTAAAACACTTATACAGCATGTCTCCAAAACTGCCCTCATTTGCAAAGGTGGGCCACTTTATTAGCTATTTCATTTGCTAATAGGGGACCACTTGCTGCCCAGTTTGACCCTGCAGGCGCATGCATTGCTAAAGTAACAAGCATTGTCAAAGTCAAATTGTTTTGCCAATGCAAGATGTACTGGGGTTGTCAATGTTTTATTAGACATGTTGTTCAACAGTGCGAGCAACATTGTATACACACAAGTACACCCCTTTGGAAATTCCTACCTTTGACTAGACCAGGATTTCGGATTATATCCGAAAAGGCAGAAGCATTTCCTCTAGTGCCAAGGGTACAGACAGCACTCTGAATAAGTTCCCCTTCTTGCTGTTCCCTGTTTACATTTTCACCTCTTCATTCTCTAGCAAAGTGGAAGCTACAGAGTGAGTGCTGTCCAAAAACAAAAAAATAATTTAATTAATTGACGGATGGCAATGTATTTCTAATCCTACATCCATGCACGTGATGCACACTCAGATCCATTACATGATCTAGCCATTCACCAGCCAACATAATCTATGGCTAAACAGTGTAATGGTCCATTCTAACCTCGCCGCCCATTATCGGTTGGTTTGCCTCTAACGAATATAAAGTACCCACAAACACATTGTTAGCAGACCACTTTTACTTGGGAAACGATTACAGTAAAACTGTAAAAGGTGGCCAGATTCCAGGGGTCTAGGGTGTCATACAAATGGTAGCAAATCACTTTGCCAATGCACAGAATACACCAATAAACAATATATGAACGGTTTTAAAGTGCCATGGGCATCAAAATAAAAGTGGTCTGCACTAGGAAATCAAATAGGTAAAAAGGTAGCCTACGTTTGCCAATCGGGGCAGTTTTGAACTTGCAAAACACTGTATGGTATGGAAGACTGCATGCATTTGTGCTTGCTGCTGGCAGTGTTATTGGTAATATAAGGGAAATCAACAATAAAAACCAGCCCACAATACCATAAAGCAGGCCCAAAGAACACAGCCTACACATTGATCTGTCGTACTAGCCCTTCGGGTGCTGCCAGAATGCCCCACAGCCCAGTCCAAGCCTGGAGCTGGCCTGCATCGCCTACAGCCGCTCCACAAATCTTTCTCCAAATACAGATGATGTGATGCCTTCCCTGGCAGGTTGCCTGACTGAGCTATGTGGATGGTAAATAACTAGTGAAGCATGAAGAGGGGGCTGGAGGTGAATGCGTGGTGAGGCAGGTAATGTAGAAACCCTCTAACTTCTGTTGATCATACTTGAATCTACAACTGTTTCCCGGAAGCAGTTGCCATTTGTGAACGACAGCCATCTTGATGAAGTCCTAGGAGCGGGAAACAAGACCCCAGCCCCTGCAAGCACTATCACTTCAAAGAGAAATCTTCCGACTTGTTTTTCAAGCTTGGCTTCTTGCAAGATTGCTGTGGAGATGCACTGGCAGCAGAGCTGAACAGTCCTAAGAGGGTATACATATTAATAGCCGCTCATAAATCTCTTTTACATGGAGCGCTCACTCTCTCAAGGGTATCCAGTAGATCAGAGGAGGACTTGAATTTGTAATATGTAGTAACAGATATCCCTACCATTAGCGGATTCTAATTCAATTACATTGTGAAGATGGCCACCTACGTTCTCTTCCAGGGCTTGAATATTCGAAGCTAGGATTATAGTCGCAGGGGTGCATTAGATACAATTCCTGTTCTACTTCAAATTTCACTGCTGTATCATGTGCCCTGATGCTCTGTTAACAACAAAAATGTGGAACTTGATGTACATGTTGAAGAATGATTTACGACTCTCTGGAAGGAGCCTTGCACTGCGCTGCACGTATCTCAGGATACAATCATTATAAACATCTCATATCAACAAGCATTGGCGAAGCCATTAGGTTTCACCTTTGGGACCTATTTACTTTGCGTAAGATTTTTTGCAATGCAGTACAGCACGGCTAAAGAAAATAAACTAAAGGTGCTATGAGGAGGCAGATGCGTCCTTTTGCAGGTACGCACACCACACATGCGTGCTCCTAGAAAATAACAAGCGCTTTTTAATTTTTAATTTACCAAGTTGCATCGTCAAAAAAGTCCCACAACACGGGGGACAGGGTGGGGTGGCACAGCAGGGGGCGAAGCAACATGGAGGGCCGGGTGGGGAAGGGCAGCAAAAGACGAGCAAGAATGATGGGGCTGGCGAGGGGAAGCAACACATACATTGAGGGTGGAGAGGAAAAGCAAAGGGCAAGAGAGAAAGAGGACGCAGCAGTCGGGGAAACCAACACAGAAGTGGGGGGTGAAAGAGCAAGATGCAGCAGGGGAAAGGACGCGGGTGAGAAAGCAATAGGGGAAGTACACAAGGGTGAGCGCAACATGGAGGAGGGTAGGGAGGAGGACATGGGTGACCAAGACAACATTGAGTGCAAGGGTAGCAAAGTACATGAGGGAGACAGCCGGTAAACATACTCACTCTCAAAAGAAAAAAATAGTGTTTGAGTCTGACATACAAGCATTGGAAGTATAGAAACAAGCCAATAAGAGATGGTAAGGAGACTATGTTTCATGCCAGGGATAAACACAAGATTGACAAGCTAGGACACGAGTAAGAAGCAGGCATATGAGAGTGACAGCAGAGCCAACCAATTGTAATCAGTGGTCAGGCTCTAAGCGCCTGTATGTTCTTGGTAAGTCCACAATATTTCTTTTGCGGTGGGCTTGACTTAAAAAAGGAGTTTCCATCCCACTCCCTGTGGACAGGACAGCATTTTTTCACGTTTCAAGTTTACTTTTACAAACCATTTCCTGAACATGATTCCATCTAATCGGTTCAGTTAAAGATAAGCAAGACTGCAACTTCCAAAATACATTTCTTTTTACATTTCTTTTTAAAGTGACATTGTCGGTTGACTCCTGACATTGAGTGATCTTAGTACCCTGAGCAACAGTCTAAAGAACTTAATGTATTAAGTTAGTGGTATTTGCGTAGTTCACATATATGATTCCTATTTAAATTGTAAGACATCATTTTTTCATCTCAAAGAACTTGAATTTCTTTTGACAAAAATGTCTGCTCTGTTCCTCCTCTTGAATATCTGAAGGCCCTAGGGAAAATAGTAAACCATGAAATAAAAATGTGCTTCATTTTTAAATTCAGTTTTGGAATTGTTCCTAGTTGCTTTGTAGCATGATTCAATGACAGTCGCTGGTGATGGTTTGATCAGATGATGTGTTGGCTTATACCAATATGGCCTCTTTCTTTTGACTAAAGTTCAGCTTTATACATTATGATGCTCTGGTTGGGACGAGCTGGAAGGCTCCTATGAAATATAATTTGAGGGAGCGACTCAAATTCAACAAGAAGTATCGAAAGGTTCACAAATGTGGATTCCCAAAATGTTCTTTATTGATATTATTGCAACAGAGATGATGGCGATCAATAAGTAGTACATCTTTGCTGTTCATTAATCAATACACATGTCAAACAGCTGACGCGTTTCGTCCAAACATGGACATCATCAGGGCTGTTATACCAAAACACAAAATCAAAAGATACAAATTAATTATCCATACTATTTTGTATAAAAAGAATTCAAAACACTTTAACAGAAACAAATTCCTGAGATAGTCTGTCTATTGCACAATCTCGAACACCTGCCTATTTGACAAGCTACAAAATAGAAAAAGCATTGCCCAAATTTTTATAAGCAAATAGTAATCATTCACCCTCCCCAGAACTCAACCAAATGTTTTTTTAAATTAACAAAGTATTCTAATCAAAGTATTCTAATCAGCCTACCTCTTGCTCTTGGCAATCGTTTGTGAAAGCTTTTTTGCTCGAAGCAGTGTGCGTGCGTATATTTGCTCTTGTGCAAATCTGAAAAGTAAGTGCAAATTCAATTATTGAAAAAAAAAATTCTCCAAGGGGGAATATTGTTCCTCTCCACTCCACACATGGACAAGGTGTTTTCCACTCTGGAAAAAAGGTTCTACTTCTACAAGGAGTAAATTTCCGACCTTTTCCTTTTTTGAGTGAAAACCCGGTTTTTGCATGTGTAAGCCTAACTTACAAACATAGGTAGCCCATCACATTTTAACTAAGACAAGACTTTGCATTATTTATGTAGCTGAAAATGTAAAAGCCCAGTCTTTGATATAGTGATTAGTATCTGATCATAACTGCAGCAAGGACAACTCTAGCACAGTGGTTGTTCAAAAATTGCACAATGTAGTCAAGTGCATTGATACACTAACATTTTGTGAAACTTAACGAATGCGTAAAAGTGAATTTGCCAGGACAAATTCACAAGAACATCCTCAGAAACTAAACACAGAACAAAAGCATGGATGTATCCTGATATAATCAAAACTCTGCCCTAATGAAAGCGCTGGCATATTCAGAGGCTTATTGTGATCAGTAAGCATGCCTAAATAGAGCCATATATAAATAGGGACTCTGCATATGCACTCACTGTGACTATACTAACGTGTGAGGTAAATTCAATCCTTATATGCTCAGAGTCCTGTATAACTAGAAAGCTATATCATCAGAGAATTGCTAAAATCCAAATCCTGACCCAATATGATTCGTGGCATAATCCGTGGGGCTGTTATCAAAGCTGTGATATATTCAGAATGCTTAAAAAACAAAAGTGTGGAGGGTCAAGGGGAATATTTAATGACCTGTCTGCTCAATCCCCTATTTACAAGATACTGAACACACAAAAGAGCAGACCAGGTCTGTGGATGGTGTATGGCTATACCAGTAACTGCGATACAGTTGGCTGCCCGTGTGAGCCAATGTTGCTGGAAAATGCGATTCAACACATAATGTTGCTGAACACACAAGCTAGAACAATTCTCATCAGCCCACCTCTATGGTGGAGTATTCGTCATGTGAGAATTGTTGATCATTCCATCCCGCAACTGACCATGTAGTGCCAGTGCGAGAATGGATATCAGACCTAGCCATGATGTTCATCCTAGACTGATGTAATTAATGTGCAGTGCTCAAATTATAGTGACAATTAAAATCAACTACCTAGATTCTGAGAGACATTGAAGCAGAAATCTAAGTGTCAAGGGTTAAAAACACGCCGAGTAATAAGATTACCCTGTGGCGCTGTGTAGTGCGGTCGGCATGTTTCAGCCTAAGGGGGTGGTGCCCCGGCTTTCTTCAGGACCTTTAAGACATGAAATAGCTACTGCAACTATACGTGATATGTTCGGATGAAAATATCAATAAATGTACTTGGAAAAAGGTACATATCTACCAGGGATCTTGAACACTTAATATGCCCACTGGAAGGAGGGAAGCATATCTTCTTCCTAGTATAAAGACAAAAGGTCTTATTACTCACAGCAACACCAAATCACACGCACACAACCGCATGAATACACAAATAACCGCATAGTCATTAACACCTGCATGAATAATTTGCATTCTGCATCTTGGAAAAGCATATTAGCTACATCACCTAGAGGCATTTCCTCATGGCGATACTCACCCAGCTTTGTGTGGGTGAAGACCTCACCTCACCCGGCGACCGCTCGGGAGTATGAGGTCCCGCTCTATAGTGTAGAAAAAGGACACTGTCAGTACACAACTGTAAAGTGCCCAAACCAATTGCTCTACACATGTAACCTAACAGAAGTGTGACAGACACCCAACCAAGAGACCAAAAGCCGTGTTGAAATCCCACATGCTGCAACCTGCCTAATATCACAGGACACAGTGTAAACACCTAAATGTTCCTTCTAAGCATATTCTCATTTAGATGGTTAATGGGGAGACCTTTAATGAAAGCCCCAGCGTGAAGGCAGGGATAAGAGCCCACAGATAGCTTACCCGGAGGCAGCAGATTACTTCAATGCATGGGGACTGGGAACAACAGAGTTCCAACAAGAAAATGAAGTTTATAAAATAAAGAGCCTAATAGTACTCAAATCTCAGCAAAGAAATTTTTACTCTATTCCCTTAACAGGCAAAAGCTGATGTGGAGAAAACACATAGAGAAGGCCATAAGTAGCTCACCTGTCCGTCGGTACCCCGAATTTGAAGCCAAGCGGAAGTGGAGGTGACTGTGATACCGCCCTTCCTTTCATTTATAGTTGCCGGTAATTGGATAATGCGCGGTGTACAGAGGCAGAAAAAGCGCAAATGCGCGAGGAGAGCACTGTTCCCTAACGCATGCGCAGTAAGCAGAAACCGCGAGGTAATGGCGCATTCTTTAACCGCGCTTCGGTTTCGGAGAATAGATAGGAACCTTCTGGACGGTCCTCTCATGTTCGTTTCTGAGGGCACACCATAGAAAATGTCTGTGGCACTCTGAAAAGTAAAGCGCACCTAGCAGTTTGTTGTATCCCTTTATTTGTGCAGAATCCGCCCTCCGTTCACACGCATGACCCGGAGTGAAACACTAATCTCACAGGCATGCGTGCGGAGGTTATTTGTAAACAAAACCGAGCTCGGCAGGACAACAAAGGAGGCATTCTCAATGTAGAAAAACCTAGGTAAAGACGGGGTGGGTTGTATCTTAACTATCCACTCGATGTTTATGTTTAATGGCACATCCTTACAGGAATCACTCCACATCTACATGCTCATATGAGGAAAAGCAGTGACTATGTCCCAGGTTCAGATCTATCAGTTGGAAAGAGATATAATGACAGTGAGTCATTATATGGTGGAACTCCCTAAAGGATTATTTTTAGTGATATTATAGTTGACCTAAAGTTACCCCATATATTAATTGACAGTGAGAAGGAAGATTGTGATTACTGGGTGTCACAGAGGGTGTGGGCTGGGCGAAATGGACAGGTGGGCATCACGCACACTTGAGTTAGGTGAGCTATAGGTGCAAACTAAGGTGTGTTAGCATCAATACTTAATGGACCCGCAACCAGAAGTTGCTCTAAATACTTAAAAAACAAAAGTGTGGAGGGTCAATGAGGCTCACTGTCATTATATCTCTTTCCAACTGATAGATCTGAACCTGGGACATAGTCACTGCTTTTCCTCATATGAGCATGTAGATGTGGAGTGATTCCTGTAAGGATGTGCCATTAAACATAAACATCGAGTGGATAGTTTAGATACAACCCACCCCGTCTTTACCTAGGTTTTTCTACATTGAGAATGCCTCCTTTGTTGTCCTGCCGAGCTCGGTTTTGTTTACAAATAACCTCCGCACGCATTCCTGTGAGATTAGTGTTTCACTCCGGGTCATGCGTGTGAACCGAGGGCGGATTCTGCACAAATAAAGGGATACAACAAACTGCTAGGTGCGCTTTACTTTTCAGAGTGCCACAGACATTTTCTATGGTGTGCCCTCAGAAACGAACATGAGAGGACCGTCCAGAAGGTTCCTATCTATTCTCCGAAACCGAAGCGCGGTTAAAGAATGCGCCATTACCTCGCGGTTTCTGCTTACTGCGCATGCGTTAGGGAACAGTGCTCTCCTCGCGCATTTGCGCTTTTTCTGCCTCTGTACACCGCGCATTATCCAATTACCGGCAACTATAAATGAAAGGAAGGGCGGTATCACAGTCACCTCCACTTCCGCTTGGCTTCAAATTCGGGGTACCGACGGACAGGTGAGCTACTTATGGCCTTCTCTATGTGTTTTCTCCACATCAGCTTTTGCCTGTTAAGGGAATAGAGTAAAAATTTCTTTGCTGAGATGTGAGTACTATTAGGCTCTTTATTTTATAAACTTCATTTTCTTGTTGGAACTCTGTTGTTCCCAGTCCCCATGCATTGAAGTAATCTGCTGCCTCCGGGTAAGCTATCTGTGGGCTCTTATCCCTGCCTTCACGCTGGGGCTTTCATTCAAGGTCTCCCCATTAACCATCTAAATGAGAATATGCTTAGAAGGAACATTTAGGTGTTTACACTGTGTCCTGTGATATTAGGCAGGTTGCAGCATGTGGGATTTCAACACGGCTTTTGGTCTCTTGGTTGGGTGTCTGTCACACTTCTGTTAGGTTACATGTGTAGAGCAATTGGTTTGGGCACTTTACAGTTGTGTACTGACAGTGTCCTTTTTCTACACTATAGAGCGGGACCTCATACTCCCGAGCGGTCGCCGGGTGAGGTGAGGTCTTCACCCACACAAAGCTGGGTGAGTATCGCCATGAGGAAATGCCTCTAGGTGATGTAGCTAATATGCTTTTCCAAGATGCAGAATGCAAATTATTCATGCAGGTGTTAATGACTATGCGGTTATTTGTGTATTCATGCGGTTGTGTACGTGTGATTTGGTGTTGCTGTGAGTAATAAGACCTTTTGTCTTTATACTAGGAAGAAGATATGCTTCCCTCCTTCCAGTGGGCATATTAAGTGTTCAAGATCCCTGGTAGATATGTACCTTTTTCCAAGTACATTTATTGATATTTTCATCCGAACATATCACGTATAGTTGCAGTAGCTATTTCATGTCTTAAAGGTCCTGAAGAAAGCCGGGGCACCACCCCCTTAGGCTGAAACATGTCGACCGCACTACACAGCGCCACAGGGTAATCTTATTACTCGGCGTGTTTTTAACCCTTGACACTTAGATTTCTGCTTCAATGTCTCTCAGAATCTAGGTAGTTGATTTTAATTGTCACTATAATTTGAGCACTGCACATTAATTACATCAGTCTAGGATGAACATCATGGCTAGGTCTGATATCCATTCTCGCACTGGCACTACATGGTCAGTTGCGGGATGGAATGATCAACAATTCTCACATGACGAATACTCCACCATAGAGGTGGGCTGATGAGAATTGTTCTAGCTTGTGTGTTCAGCAACATTATGTGTTGAATCGCATTTTCCAGCAACATTGGCTCACACGGGCAGCCAACTGTATCGCAGTTACTGGTATAGCCATACACCATCCACAGACCTGGTCTGCTCTTTTGTGTGTTCAGTATCTTGTAAATAGGGGATTGAGCAGACAGGTCATTAAATATTCCCCTTGACCCTCCACACTTTTGTTTTTTAAATATTTAGAGCAACTTCTGGTTGCGGGTCCATTAAGTATTGATGCAAACACACCTTAGTTTGCACCTATAGCTCACCTAACTCAAGTGTGCGTGATGCCCACCTGTCCATTTCGCCCAGCCCACACCCTCTGTGACACCCAGTAATCACAATCTTCCTTCTCACTGTCAATTAATATATGGGGTAACTTTAGGTCAACTATAATATCACTAAAAATAATCCTTTAGGGAGTTCCACCATATAATGACTCACTGTCATTATATCTCTTTCCAACTGATAGATCTGAACCTGGGACATAGTCACTGCTTTTCCTCATATGAGCATGTAGATGTGGAGTGATTCCTGTAAGGATGTGCCATTAAACATAAACATCGAGTGGATAGTTAAGATACAACCCACCCCGTCTTTACCTAGGTTTTTCTACATTGAGAATTCCTCCTTTGTTGTCCTGCCGAGCTCGGTTTTGTTTACAAATAACCTCCGCACGCATGCCTGTGAGATTAGTGTTTCACTCCGGGTCATGCGTGTGAACCGAGGGCGGATTCTGCACAAATAAAGGGATACAACAAACTGCTAGGTGCGCTTTACTTTTCAGAGTGCCACAGACATTTTCTATGGTGTGCCCTCAGAAACGAACATGAGAGGACCGTCCAGAAGGTTCCTATCTATTCTCCGAAACCGAAGCGCGGTTAAAGAATGCGCCATTACCTCGCGGTTTCTGCTTACTGCGCATGCGTTAGGGAACAGTGCTCTCCTCGCGCATTTGCGCTTTTTCTGCCTCTGTACACCGCGCATTATCCAATTACCGGCAACTATAAATGAAAGGAAGGGCGGTATCACAGTCACCTCCACTTCCGCTTGGCTTCAAATTCGGGGTACCGACGGACAGGTGAGCTACTTATGGCCTTCTCTATGTGTTTTCTCCACATCAGCTTTTGCCTGTTAAGGGAATAGAGTAAAAATGTCTGCTGAGATGTGAGTACTATTAGGCTCTTTATTTTATAAACTTCATTTTCTTGTTGGAACTCTGTTGTTCCCAGTCCCCATGCATTGAAGTAATCTGCTGCCTCCGGGTAAGCTATCTGTGGGCTCTTATCCCTGCCTTCACGCTGGGGCTTTCATTAAAGGTCTCCCCATTAACCATCTAAATGAGAATATGCTTAGAAGGAACATTTAGGTGTTTACACTGTGTCCTTTGATATTAGGCAGGTTGCAGCATGTGGGATTTCAACACGGCTTTTGGTCTCTTGGTTGGGTGTCTGTCACACTTCTGTTAGGTTACATGTGTAGAGCAATTGGTTTGGGCACTTTACAGTTGTGTACTGACAGTGTCCTTTTTCTACACTATAGAGCGGGACCTCATACTCCCGAGCGGTCGCCGGGTGAGGTGAGGTCTTCACCCACACAAAGCTGGGTGAGTATCGCCATGAGGAAATGCCTCTAGGTGATGTAGCTAATATGCTTTTCCAAGATGCAGAATGCAAATTATTCATGCAGGTGTTAATGACTATGCGGTTATTTGTGTATTCATGCGGTTGTGTGCGTGTGATTTGGTGTTGCTGTGAGTAATAAGACCTTTTGTCTTTATACTAGGAAGAAGATATGCTTCCCTCCTTCCAGTGGGCATATTAAGTGTTCAAGATCCCTGGTAGATATGTACCTTTTTCCAAGTACATTTATTGATATTTTCATCCGAACATATCACGTATAGTTGCAGTAGCTATTTCATGTCTTAAAGGTCCTGAAGAAAGCCGGGGCACCACCCCCTTAGGCTGAAACATGTCGACCGCACTACACAGCGCCACAGGGTAATCTTATTACTCGGCGTGTTTTTAACCCTTGACACTTAGATTTCTGCTTCAATGTCTCTCAGAATCTAGGTAGTTGATTTTAATTGTCACTATAATTTGAGCACTGCACATTAATTACATCAGTCTAGGATGAACATCATGGCTAGGTCTGATATCCATTCTCGCACTGGCACTACATGGTCAGTTGCGGGATGGAATGATCAACAATTCTCACATGACGAATACTCCACCATAGAGGTGGGCTGATGAGAATTGTTCTAGCTTGTGTGTTCAGCAACATTATGTGTTGAATCGCATTTTCCAGCAACATTGGCTCACACGGGCAGCCAACTGTATCGCAGTTACTGGTATAGCCATACACCATCCACAGACCTGGTCTGCTCTTTTGTGTGTTCAATATTCGGAATGCTGCCATAATTGTTCAGCTCATTACATGGCACCAAATGGGACAAGCAGTTTTTAGGTCGAGCCTGAGTCAGCGAGCATGCGCTGTTCTGCCAGATTTGTTCTAGCAGAGTATGGAAGAGAAACTATACCCATGTTTGTCATTGGTTTGTGTCCATCGTAAATGCTGGCTTCTGATTCTGTAATCGGCTTATTATTCCCTTCTTAGTACCACTTTGTCTTCAATTGTAACCTCCTGGGTGAATGGCCCCTTTACTTCGGTTGTTACACTGAACGTTTTCTTAAGTTTGTGAGCACTCTTTTCTTTAATGAGTTTCTCTCCGTGCAGGCACGACGTGCGCTGCTTCAGCTGGTACTAGGCCCTGCTGGCTCAGCTCGTGCCTGTGCGATCGAGGGACCCAATAGCTTTGAGATTTGTGGGCGTGCACCAAGCTCTTCCTCTTCCTCATGCGAAAATCGGTTCTTTCTATAGACAGGTGCTGCTAGAAGCTCAGTGGCGACACTTTGTTTTGAAAGATCACTGTCACTTCTCAGCAGCACTTCAACACGTTTAATGTGGCGCTCCTGGCACGACTGAGAAGAAACAGGGGCCACCCAACAGAAAAAAATGAACTCCTCCCTCTCCCCCATCTTTAAGCATGGACTGGAGGGTGCAGGGCCGCTGGACCCGCGCAGCGCTCAATGCCTCAGAGCAAGCCATGAGCAGAGGCCGGAATCGTCCCATGAAGCCAATTTAGAAATTCACAGTAAACAAACCGAGCATCGCGTCAACCAAAGGTAGCCGGCGTTTCTTTATGATGGAACAACCAATGTGAAGGCTCTTGCCAGTGTAATGTAAAAGCAGGATCATGGAAGGACATGCCAAGGTACCCAGTGCCTGTGCAACATTGAAATAATAGGTTAACTGGGCCCATGCCTGGATAATAGTGTCATACGTGGATGAATGAATGCCCATGGGAGGGGGGGGGGCGGGGGGGGGGGGGGGAGGAGTCCTTGGGTTGTGATGTGCATGCCTGCCTTACAGAACCTGCTGTGCATGCCTCTGTAAGTATGAGCAGGGCTATAAAAGGGTAGCTGGAAGTCCATGCCAAGGTAACAGCAAGTATATGTATGGGTGGTATGAGAAGCCCATGCCAAGGTTACAGGTATTTCATCAACCATTAACGGCGCCAATGCCTGGATAACAGTACCAACCTTCAAAGAAAGGATGCCCATGCAATCTACTAACAAGACGTCATCTTCCTTTTTATCTAAGGTATAATAACTACTATAATTTGTTGTTTATACGGCTCTCTGTGTTCAGTGTTGCATTCATTATAGTGGGTTGGCAAATGGGTATCCATTGGTAACAGGGCCATGTCTGGGTCACAGGGTAACAAGATATTCATGACTGGGTAACAGTAAGAGCATGTATGGTTAGCAGAAGGTGCATATCTGGCTAACAGGAGGGCCATGATGGACTAACAAGATGCCCATGCATGGATGACAAGATGCCCATACCGAGTGTTACAGAAAGTGCATATTAGGATAACAGTACCAAAGCAGAACGACAGTAGGTCCTAGAGGAGAGAGCCTTCATGGAGGTGGTGTTTCACATGATAGGCGTAGACGCTCACACTGTATTGCTGTGAAGGTACACCTTGGAGTGGAGCTGAGCAGAGTGAGAGATAGTTGTTCATGTGCATACCATCCTTAAGAGATATTTGATTTGAGATGTGGAGTGGGTGTGAGCCTCCGTTTTATGGGGTCCATAACATCCTTGTGATATGACACAGCCTTTTCTGGTCATGGAGACCTTTTTCTTTTCGTAAATAGTGCCTTTTTCCTCCCTTCACCCCATGGTGTTCACTTTTCTACACACAGACCCACACACCTCCTGCAGTTTTAACTTCAAGTTTCTCCAAGTTTCACACACTTAAAGTGTTGTTGCTGCTTTATTTACAAGCAAAAGGAACAAATGATTAACAGAAGGCTGAAAAATGCAAACATTCACTCCCAGTCCCAAAGATCTGGGTTTAATCCATCATTCTTTTGCTCATCACGCCACCACAGTTGGACCTAGCCATTTGCATATTGATCTTCATCATATTCCTCATCGGAACAGTCCAGCCGGAACTGCCAAGCCAGGTTCTTCCTGGACCAGAAGGAAGCAGTCCGGGACCGGTTTTGGATCATCACCCCTCATCACCCCTCATCAGCCAGGCTGATTTGAATCCAATGGTGCAGTGAGTAAAGGACCCACATCTGGGCATACCCTTCCCACTTAGGGCTACAAAATAATTTTTACGGCAGGGCCACTGCAATTATGCAGTTGCGTAGGATCACATTTATGCAGCAGGCTTCACTGAAGTATGCAGAAAGAAAAGACAAAAAAATTAATTTGGGACATTTTATGATCAGATTATTTCCTTATTGTCATTTTTACACTGGTTAGCATTTTTGTGGTGAAATCTTCAGATCATGCTGCAGATGATGGATTATGAGGCAAAAGCATAATAATGCAGTAAACGCTGCCACTGCAAAATCTTATCATTCCACTGGACCTTGTTTATAGTGTAGGTGTGTGTGTCTTGCCCTTCTCCTCATGGGAACAGTCCAACCCGAACTGCCAGGTCCTCCCTTTACCAGAAACAAGCATCCTGGGACCGGTTTTGGGGTTTCACCCCTCACCAGCCGGGCTAGCTTGAATCCAGTGGCAAAGTGAGCGAGGGACCCATGTCTTGGCATACCCTTCCCTCTTAGGGCGACAAAAGTAAAAAGAACAAATGATGGACTGCAAATAAAACACCATACATAAAAACAGTGTCATTTGTAACACCATTAGCTCTAACTTTACAAACGCGATATCTATTGCTTGCTTTTTGTTGGGATAAGCAGATTTTCTAAGCATATAGCCCCTCGGACAAATAGATATTGTATAAAACACCCCTATTACTTCCATAAATACAATTAGCTCAGACAGGTCCTTTACCCAGTTCCTTTGTGTTAGGCATGTAAGCCTCAGGGTGGGATTCTCCCAAACATTTTGCCTTCATCCTCTATTTTTCTGAATTTGTTTTTGCTGGCTTTAGGATGCTGTACACTTTACCATTGCTAACCAGTGCTAAAGTGCATGTGCTCACTCTCTAAAACATGGTAAAATTTGTTTACACCTATTTGGCATATTGGTTTTAATTATAAACCCCTAGTAAAGTGGTATACCATATACCCAGGGCTTGTAAATTAAATGCTACTAGTGGGCCTACAGCAGTTGTGCCACCGTCTCAAGTAGCTCCTTAAAACATGTCTCAGGCCTGCCATTGCAGCCTGCTAGCTGTTTCAAACTGCAAATTCGACTTGGCAAAATAACCCCCTTGCCAAGACTTAAAACTCCCATTTTATTACATAGACCTTCTCCCTAAGGTAGGCCCTACAAAGCCCATAGGGCAGGGTGCATTGTATTTAAATGTTTGGAAATGTACTTTTAAGTTTGACATATCCTGGGAGTGAAAAACTCATATATTAATTTTGCACTACTTTGAGACCTACTTCTCCCATAGGGTTGCATTAATACTGCTAATTTTGATTAGGAGCAGTTAGGAGATTCATGTTTGATGTCTACCAAATTGTAATTTAAAATCCTCTTCAATTGTAAAGTCTGATTTTAAGTCACAATTTTTTGAAAATGACACTTTTAGAATGTTGGCATTTTGCTCCCCGAGCTATTTTGTGCCTGCATCCGGTTCCTGGGTCACATGACTATGTGTAGTTGGCAGGTGGACTCTGTATTTTTCTCCTAGACCACCACACAATAGAGGGATTAGGTGTGCCTGGATGGTTTGTCACTGGCAGGATGGGGAGGGGGGAAGCTGGGCACAGCCCCACTTACAAATCAGAAGGTTGTGCCTTGCTTTCACACAAAGGAGTTCAGACAACCTTATTGTTCCTGTAGTCAGGCTGGAGCCAGGACCAAGAAGGTAAGAAACTCCAAGTCTGGCATAAGGAAAATATCTTGAAACTTCGTATACTGCTAAGAAGACACCAGATATAAAAATAGCACCCTCAAACCCACCCTTCAGTTCACTTTCTGGACCTATGGGAAGAGTCTCACAGGACTGCCTGCTGCTGTATACATCAGAAGACAGCTGTGCTGCACCTGGAAGGACTGCTCTCCTGGCTGAAGCCTTCCATGATCCCTCACAGTCCTGCCCTCCTACTTGAGCCCGGTTTCAATTCTGGAACCCATGATTACCAAAAGAACTCCACGGGCCAGTTTTTGGACTCCTGGTCTGAGCCTCTGAGTCAGAAAAGGCTCCAACCATCGTGAGTGTGCACCAGGGCTCAGTCAGAGTCCTGACCCTCCCAATGGTGCCCATCCAGTCCTGGATCCTTGGAAGTGGCCCATAAAATGCCCATGTAGCTCAAAAACATTTGGCTCAAACTGCTCTGAGAACGGAAAGGAGACAGGACCTACCTGCTTAACGATCCTCCAAGTTGCACTGCCAGCTCCTGCTGCGTTCTTCTCCGCACCAGCAAATCCCATTCAGCTGTCCCTCACAGAAGAGGTATTCTGCCTCATGAGGCCTGTGTCAACTCCAGCCTTGCCCTCCTAGAGATATTCTAAAAAAAAAAATAGAGACTAAGGGGGTCATTAGGTTGGCGGGCGGATTGCCAACGCCCGTATGGCGGTGGCAATCCGCCTGCCATAAACCACTAGCTGCATTGAAATTACCCCGCCACATTACCATGGTGGAAGGGACACCTGGAAGAGTCGACCGGGCGGAAAAGCTGCTAACATGGTGGCGGTGTCTGGGAGACACCGCTATCCATATTTGCATGTCTGCGGGGACATGACTTTCTGTGGCAGCACCGCCGCCACAGAAAGGCATGCAGTTCATGTAATTGGGGGCCTGGGGCAGGCCCCCAGGGATTCTGGGGGGGTGGGGGTGCACATGGGGGGTACCTATGGTACCCCCCTGCAGTTCCATGCACAACATGCCTTCTTGGCATTGCGGCGGGCGGTGCTGAAAGCACCGCCCGCAGCAATGTCAAGGATGCAGGAAGTGCCCACCAGTGTGGCGGGAGCTTCCTAATGTCACCAACGGGACCCATTGTGGCGGGCGGTCCCATTCCACGAAAGGATGACGGGCGGGCAAAGTCCGCCCACCATCCTAATGACCCCCTAAGTCCAAACATGGTTATGTTTGCTGTGATTTCGTCCAGCTGCTCCCCAATGACGACACCTCCTCCTCGGACTTTGCCTGCAGCCTTGTCCCGCTGAAGCTTTGCCTTCTCAGACAACTTTTCTTGAAATTTCTTCAAAGTCTGACAGTAAGTGCTGACCAGGCCCAATCCACTTCTTGTATCCGACCCATGCTCCATTGCGATTGGCCATATTTTTCTAATTTAACCCAGTCTTGCTTGACTAATGCCTGCAGTTGGCGCTTTGATCTTTTAGATTGGTGTGGGTTTTTTCTTGTGTTGTGTTTTAATTTTATTACTATTTTTGTGCTGCATACATATTTTACACATTGCCTCTAAGTTAAGCCTGACTGCTTTGTGCAAAGCTACCAGAGGGATAAGCAGAGGTTAATATGGGGTTTGCTTGTGTGTCACCCTTATAAGGAGTGTGGCTGTTGCTTGAGTAGGAATTCACCCCATCAGCCAACAACCCAATATCTCACACTTTGTTTTCACTGAACTGCTCTATTTCAGACCTTCCTGTTTCTTGCCCGCTGGTTGCCATTGCTGGTTTGATTCAGCGTGGGAGTGGGCACCAACCATCAGTCTCCATGCAGCCAATAAGAGGCTACCTATCCATTCATGGGTGGAATAGGAGAGCACGTCTGTTGAGCCAGACAAAATGTAGGGCACGTAAAGAGCCTATTCCTGCTCTTACCTGTTCTCTGCAAGCGGTTAATTGTGGCCTTATGCATTGATCACATATATCTCTGCTGGGCCGTGTCCACAATTAAATGTAAACTGATTGCTGGTAGAATGTTGGAACCAACACTCTGGCATGTTCTGTATCTCGAGCTTTGTCAGCTCAAATCCTGCGGTCTTTTGCCCTTTCTGCCTGGTGTCTTTGAGTGACAGATATGCTCTATAAATAAATAAAAATAAATATATAATTAGTTCTAGGAAATTCAATGAATTTAAGACTGGTGTTAAACTTGCCACAACTGTCCAACTGAGTGACCCTCCTGTTTTATTTAATAAGCTATAATTATATTTTTTGCACATGGCCATAACTTTGAAAAACAGCGTGCCGTTTATTACAATATTGTACGTCCAGGTACAAAGTGAATAGGATTTTCCCAAAAAGAAAATACTTTGTTATTGGCACCATATGAGGCATTGGTACAACGGATAGAAGAAACTAGCTTTATTGTACTAAGACTGCAGGAGCTGCTGCCGAATGTCCTTTTTAAAATAGATGCAAGTTCTTGCATTATGAAAATAAATGTTAAAAGGTTACATTTTAAGCATGCTGTTCTTCATGACAACTGTTCTTTTCTCTCTCTTAGGTTCTACTGTTCTGCATCACAGCTTCACTGTACATGTTCTTTTTTAGGTAAGTGGAATTATCAAATTTCATGTGTTTTAGCACTACTTTAAAAATATTTTTATTGTTCTTATATATTGTACTACCATCCACCTGGTATTTAGCGGCTGTAAATCGAAACATGAAACTGTACAGAAAAAACAGCAAATCAATTGTGCCAGTCCCCAACCATAAGGTAGCAAATGCATCAAAAATCTCTCTTTATTCGGTGACTGTGTTTTTGTTTTATAATATGCATGTTCTGTGGTAGAGCCTGGCAAGCGTGTGATTATATTTGCTCTTGAATTGCACAATCTGCTCAACTACATGAATTTCCATCTTACTGCAGAAAAGGAGCAGCTGTTATGCGACATGCAACATAAACATGAACAGGGCGAACTCATGTTCTTTTTGTTGGAATTGTACATAAATATAAAACACCTACCTTGATAACATTGTTCTTGTAAAGTGAACGATAAGCCCTGCATTCTTTCTTTGCACAATCATATCCGTTTGTATGGCTTTAACATAAACAGCTTTTGGTTTTTCTTTTTAGTGATAAGGCCCACACTTCCTGTTGGCATCCATGGGATAGAGTGTTCAGTCCATGCAGGCAGCCGGTTGTTGGAAATGACTTATTTTTATTAGCCTCGTCTGTTTGTAACAGGAACATTGGCCCTGTTCGGACTGAATAGAAGCAGAGAGATTGATGTACTTTCTCATTTTTATGTTTTACAGTTATTTATAATCTTCGTTTGTAAATTAAATTATAGTGTGCTTTTAACTTGTTTTTTTGTACATTCGTTAGCTGGATTGTCGAATTTGGTCTTGCAGTGAAAATATAATAATTAAAGGTGACTCACAGGAAGGTATATAGGCTAAGCGATTATTATCCACCTAAATAATGGCCCTACTTTGAGTGAATAAATTAAATCATTTAATTTAAAAGCGGTTGTGTAAGTTATGCCATGTCTGCTTGCCGGGCCCATGTTTCACTCTGGGGATAGTGCTGTAAAGACACGGGTTAACCCAATAAGTCTCTGGGACCTGGGTGAATAATTGATACAAACAAGGTGGTCCCAGATACTAAAGCGTATAAACCTTGACTGAGTAGCTTAAATGAATTCAAAGAAATTATAACAACATTGTTTTTATTCACAACGTGTATCGTAAAAAATTATTCATAAAATACATCCATAAAATAATCACATGTTTCACTCTGGGGATAGGCCTCTCACAGATACCACCTCAGAGAAAATCACACTTAGGGTCATAAACCACCAGTGCATTGCTAGAAAATATGTAGATGGGACATTATTGTTCCAACACAAAACCTGATAAACACTGAAAATCACCAGCTATGATGAGCAACAAGACAATAACTCCCCCAGCAAGCACGGAAGGCAATAGGTCATTGTGGCCACGCCCCACTTTGTTGATGATCCGCATTCTATGGGCTCAGGGTCTGACATATGATCACCCCATGCACTCAACACCCCACCCTTAAAAGATGACTGGAGATGGATTTGGGCCATGCCCATTGACCCTGTTTCCGGCCGGACTCTGAAATTTGATGCACACCGCAGTCCCTTTTGACCAGGCCATGCACTTCTCACTCCTACCTCTAGAGAAAGTCCATGATAATTGAACTCTGGGTGAGGGCCACGTGCTTCATTCCTGGGTGGTTCTCTCTCAGTAGCAACTTTGTTGATGTTATATGTGGCATAATGTGTGATGTAAGGAGTAGGGCATGGAGGTGTGTTATGGAGCGCCGTATGTTGTGTATCGTAACCTCAATGTTCAATGTAGTGAACTTGGTTAATGGAATTTCAGTACTTTTTTTCTAAACATCAAATAGTATTTCTCCTCTGAATAAGCCTGTTTTAACTTTTCTTTAACAAAGTTTTAATTCATTTCCGTCATGATGGATGTAAAGATTGCCTTGATCGAATTGAGGACTGCACACAGGTTGGACGTGCACAGTATTCCTAGATATAGGCTGTGCACTGAAATTAATGTCTGGAATTAGGAGTTTGTCAAAGGCAGGCCCTGGTTCTATCCCACACTGTGTCTAGAACCTGAATCCCCAGAACCCACTGTGCAAATCTTTGGCTGCACCCCTTTTCCGACCGCCTAACACTGGAACCTCCATCCAGATGGAATAAATGCTGACAGCAACTATCGCCTATTCTTTGGGTGGGAGCGCCATAGTAGCTGCATTCAGGGGCTGTGCTTAGATTGTAGGACTTCAGAGGCAGGTGACTGGAAATTCCTGTTGGCATTGTTCTGTCTGTGGGTACTGTGTGGCAGGTGGCCCACATTTGTAGCCGTAGTTGCCAACGGGCTAGCTGCTGCAAACATTCTTGTTAAAGAGTAGCTGTGGTTCAGTTGCTAGTCCTATTATTCTCAATATTGCCATTTTGGTCTTGACTTGCTATTTTTATGTTCTCAAGTCCACTTTCATTTATTGTGGCAAATTGCTGTGGAAGTCGGAATGTACTATTGAGTTATTGCTGTGCAATATACTCTGCCATGTCTTTTAGAAAAGGTATAAGCTAATACGTCTTGTGTCTTAATGTCTACACTTTAAAAGCCAAAGGTGTCTGGTTTTTGTCAACTTACATACATATCATACATGCTTATCATCAGACTGCATAAATGTATAAAAGCACAAACCCTTTCCAAATAGTTATCCAGGTCGCCACTGTTGGTCTGGAAATTTCTGACCACGAATAGTTGCATGTTATAGTCAATGCTTAATATTCACAAACTGGATGCACCTACTGCCTAAAACTCAACACTGTCAAAATACAGGTGCTGCTATTCTTAAAAAACAGCCTTTTCTGGTCCTTGGCCTGGTGGTCCTCAGAGCGAGAGCCGATAATAACAATACAATCTCAATGTCCAGCAAAGTCAGCACTGTCCCATCCACCTGATTTTTCATACCCTCAAGCTCCTCAAGAAAGTTTATGAATGGCTCCCACTGGACGACTGAAGATCTGTCATTCGAAGCCTGATCCCCAGTAAAATTAACTATGGCAATACCCTCTACATCTCCATCACCTCTCAATTCACCAAGAGACTCCAAGTCATACAGAAGATAAAAGCTAGGCTCACTCTCAAACTACCTTTCAGCTCCCATATAGCTGATAGAAACTTCTAGCTGCAGATTCCTTAACTTTGAATTACCCCCAGACGTCAGACTGGATTCTGAATTTTTTTCGTGAGTAGTACCCCTGCGCACCAGTAGGTGGCGGATTCAATACTGGAGTTCTTTAACGACAGAAGGCTACAGCCAGGTTCTTGGGCCTTTCCATGGCCCCTCGCCACCCTCAAACCACCATTCCCACCGTTCATGGCTACAGAAGGAGCATGCAGCCGCCTCCTTACCCTCCCAGCCACTGCGGCTTGCAAGCTTACGAGCCTCAGCGGGGCAGTGGACGCGGCTGCTACCTGCCCAATGAGTCTGGTGGTCAGCAGTCAGTCCACCATCCTCCCAGCAGCCACAGCCTTGAAACCTTCCTAGTCCACCCATTTACTATCACGGGCCCCCAATGGGCGGCAGGATTCGCCATCACCTGTCCCGCTGGCAGTCCATAAAATCTGACGGGTGGGTTTTGCAGATTATCTGAAAGGACTATTCCATCCACTTCAAAACTACCCCTCCTTCCATGCCACCTACTCGGAATAGGCTGATGTAGGACCATATATCACTTCTCGGACTTGAAGTGAGAGCTGCTTTGGCCAAAGGAGCCATAGAGCGAGTGCTGACACCAGAAGTGGGTTGTAGTGGTTATTTACGCTACTTTGTGGTGTCCAGGAAGGATGGAGGCCTTCATGCTACCCTAGACCTACGCTATCTCAACTTTTTCCTCAAGCTGGAGAAGTTCAGAATGCTCACTCTCGCTCAGGGCCTATCTGTTCTGGACCCAGGAGACACGATGGTAGCGCTGGACGTGCAGGATGCGTATTACCATATCCCCGTCCTGCCTGCCCACAGGCATGCGTTACTTGCGGTTCACTGTGGGCCACTAGCACTTTTAATTTGCATGTGCGCCCCTTTAGCCTCACCAGTGTTACTCTGTTCTTCACCAAGGTGATGCGGTGGTTGCAGCTCATCTGCAGAGATCAGGGAAGCCAATCTTCCCCTATCTCGACAACTGGCTGTTGAAGGCGGGCTCACCCTAGGTTTTTCTCCCACCTCCAGACTACGGTGGACCGTCTGCATTTGCTGGGGTTCACTTTCAATGTGGCGAAGTCACACACGACTCCCTCTCAGACCCTCCTTTTCTTCAGAGTTGTTCTGGACATGGTGCAGTAT
Organism: Lissotriton vulgaris; assembly: GCF_964263255.1. Classification (NCBI taxonomy): domain Eukaryota; kingdom Metazoa; phylum Chordata; class Amphibia; order Caudata; family Salamandridae; genus Lissotriton; species Lissotriton vulgaris. Next base: position 199,409,095 of record NC_141696.1, read on the forward strand.
CTTGTGGAACAACGTGTCCAGGATATTCAGGCTATGATACCCATATTTCAGCCTCTATCTTTTATTTCAGTGAGACTGACTCTAACGCTGCTGGGACTCGGGCCTCCTGCTAGTGACACAATCCTGCTGGCTGATATATGCTGGCTCTGCAGTGGGACCCGAAGTTCCAGTGGGCGCAACATCTGGGGAATCTGTCCAACATTGTTCAGATCTTGGAGGGAACTGTGAAAGATCTTCAGCGCTGGCTAACAAACCACAATTGGGTCAGCTGCAGACCCCTCTCTCTTACCAATCAGATCTCACAGTATTGACAGATACGTCACTCTTGGGATGGGGTGGCAATCTGGGGAGGAGGATATCAGAGGAATCTGGTCTCAAGTGGAATACTGACTCCCTATCAACATGTTGGAGCTTATAGCGATTCGATTGGCATTAAAGGCCTTTCTACCCTCTGGGTCTGGATTGGGCATGGAGAGTCTGGCTCCCTGCAGTCCTCCTATGAGGCTGCCCCTTCGGGTGGATCTTCTATCGGAGCAGAACTTTTTAATGTTCTGCCTTTTTGCTTGGAGATGAAGCGCCGACAGTTGACATTTTTAAACCCTCCGCCCGAAGTCTGTAATGTTATTTTGGCAGCCAGGCGTCACTCCACCAAAACAGTTTATGCCTGCCGTTGGGCAAAATTTGTGGCATTGTGCACAGAAAGACAAATTGATCCCTTTCTGCCCCCTTCTCCCAGGTTCTGCTGGTCCTCTTTTCCCATTCCCAGCAAGTATCTGCTCTGGCGCACTCTGAGGGGCTATCTCTCCACAATTTCTGCTTTTCTGTGGCTGCCTATTCCGCCATCCCTCTTAAAATCCCCTATTGTATATAGGTTTATGGAAGGCTGCAACATTTGTTTCCACCTTCTCCATTTGTTCTGCCTCAATGGGACCTCAATCTCTTCCTCACTTTCCTTTTGTACGTTTCCTTTGAGCCTTTGCACAATTTTCTCCTCAGGCTCCTTACCATCAAGACTGCCCTCCTGATTGCGATAATATCTGCCCAGAGAGTCAGTGAGCTTCAGGCCTTGTCATCCACCCCACCTTACTTCACCATTTACCAGTCTTCGCACAAGAGCCTCCTTTCTTCCAAAACTGGTCACTCTATTTCATGTAGGCCTTTCCATTTCCTTGCCTACTTTTTATTCTCTTCCGCCTCCCTCCTAAGAAGAAGAGCGACTGCACCATCTGGACCCCAAAAGACTGTTGTCGATCTTGACCGCACACGAGTTCTGGGTTGATGACCAACTCTTTGTGGGATATTTCGGAGTGAACAAGGGACAGGCTGTACAGAAAAGGACCATCTCCTGATGGATCGTACTCTGTATAAAAATCTGCTACGCATTGACTAAAAAGCAACCCCAGTAGGTTTGTGTTATCATTCCACCAGAGGTAAAGCTGCAACAACTGTGTTAGTTCGCCAGGCAGCCATGTGGCACCTCTGCACAATTTTTCCAAACACTATTGTTTGGACAGTGAGGTCTGTAGGGATGGGCACTTTGCCCATTTGATCCTTCAGGACTTCTTCATGTGAAATTGGTCCACAGACCCTCTTCCGAGGAGATATTGCTTGGGTATTTATAACAGGTAAGGAATCTGCTGCTAGAAGTCTCTATCACATGAACAAGTTACTTTCCCTCAGCAACGCCTTATCTGTTAAAGACTTTATCTAGCTGTAGATTCCTTACCAACCCAACCATCCTCCCCGCTCAGCAAACTGATTTCTAGAAACACTGTTTTACCCCTTTCACGTCCCTGGCTTTTCCACACCAGTGACTTTGTGACTCCATGCTTCTTGCGTGGAATGTCACGAAAAGTAACTAACATCAGGACACCTGGGCGCAACCTATAAAGGCACTACGAGTGTAACTTACAGTGCAGACGATGCCAATGAGCTACGTAGAGCTCACGGACACCACCTGCCGGTGCGCTGGGGTAGAGCTCGGGAAAACATTTCTGATTCCTGGGGGTAATTCAAAAGTAAAGAATCTGCTGCTAAATAGAGTCTATCAGTTAAGGCTTATGCAGTGGTGAGTAACTTGTTCATCTAAACCCCTCCACTGGCTCCCTATCCACAAACGAGGCCTCTTCCAGCTCCTCACACACACATAAGAAGTATTACATAATCAAGGCCCAGCATACTTCAACAGCCGAATATATTACCTGACACCTCTGCTCGGCCAGCTTTCTCCTTGCCCATGTCCACCACATCTGTTGAACCAGGGTTGGGGAATGCTCCTTTTCTTACCTGGCCTTCAAATTCTGGAACAACCTCTCCATACAAATCAGAGCCGCCAGCTCCATCTTTGAATTCCACTACAAACTGAAAATCTGGCTCTGCCACTAGGCTTTAGCGGTATACACCTGTTACAACGCATTTTTTACAACGCACTACTGTTACAACGCATCTATTACAACGCAGATACTGTTACAACTCATGTTTTTACAACGCATTTTTTTACAACGCAGGTACCTTTACAACGCATACCATTACAACGTAAGTATTGGTAAGTATATAATTATATTTTAAATGTTATATGTTTGGGGTAAAGGGGTATTTTTAGGGTTTAGGGTCAGTTTTGGGTTTTAGGGTAAAGGGGTATTTTTAGGGTTCAGGGTCAGTTTTCAGTTTTTGGGTAAAGGGGTATTTTTAGGGTTCAGGGTCAGTTTTGGGTTTTAGGGTAAAGGGGTATTTTTAGGGTTCAGGGTCAGTTTTCAGTTTTTGGGTAAAGGGGTATTTTTAGGGTTCAGGGTCAGTTTTTAGTTTTTGGGTAAAGGGGTATTTTTAGGGTTCAGGGTCAGTTTTTAGTTTTTGGGTAAAGGGATATTTTTAGGGTTTAGGGTCAGTTTTGGGTTTTAGGGTAAAGGGGTATTTTTAGGGTTCAGGGTCAGTTTTCAGTTTTTGGGTAAAGGGGTATTTTTAGGGTTCAGGGTCAGTTTTGGGTTTTAGGGTAAAGGGGTATTTTTAGGGTTCAGGGTCAGTTTTCAGTTTTTGGGTAAAGGGGTATTTTTAGGGTTCAGGGTCAGTTTTTAGTTTTTGGGTAAAGGGGTATTTTTAGGGTTCAGGGTCAGTTTTTAGTTTTTGGGTAAAGGGATATTTTTAGGGTTCAGGGTCAGTTTTTAGTTTTTGGGTAAAGGGGTATTTTTAGGGTTCAGGGTCAGTTTTCAGTTTTTGGGTAAAGGGGTATTTTTAGGGTTCAGGGTCAGTTTTTAGTTTTTGGGTAAAGGGGTATTTTTAGGGTTCAGGGTCAGTTTTTAGTTTTTGGGTAAAGGGGTATTTTTAGGGTTCAGGGTCAGTTTTTAGTTTTTGGGTAAAGGGGTATTTTTAGGGTTCAGGGTCAGTTTTTAGTTTTTGGGTAAAGGGGTATTTTTAGGGTTCAGGGTCAGTTTTTAGTTTTTGGGTAAAGGGGTATTTTTAGGGTTCAGGGTCAGTTTTTAGTTTTTGGGTAAAGGGGTATTTTTAGGGTTCAGGGTCAGTTTTCAGTTTTTGGGTAAAGGGGTATTTTTAGGGTTCAGGGTCAGTTTTTAGTTTTTGGGTAAAGGGGTATTTTTAGGGTTCAGGGTCAGTTTTTAGTTTTTGGGTAAAGGGGTATTTTTAGGGTTCAGGGTCAGTTTTTAGTTTTTGGGTAAAGGGGTATTTTTAGGGTTCAGGGTCAGTTTTTAGTTTTTGGGTAAAGGGGTATTTTTAGGGTTCAGGGTCAGTTTTCAGTTTTTGGGTAAAGGGGTATTTTTAGGGTTTAGGGTCAGTTTTTAGTTTTTGGGTAAAGGGGTATTTTTAGGGTTCAGGGTAAGTTTTTAGTTTTTAGGTGAAAAGGGGTATTTTTAGGGTTCAGGGCCAGTTTTTAGTTTTTGGGTAAAGGGGTATTTTTAGGGTTCAGGGTCAGTTTTTAGTTTTTGGGAAAAGGGGTATTTTTAGGGTTCAGGGTCAGTTTTTAGTTTTTGGAGTACAGGGGTACAGGGTAAAAATAAATTAAAATTAATTTTAAATTAAATTAATTAATTGAAAATAAATTAAATTAAATTACATTAAATTATTTTTGGGGTTGAGGGTCAGTTTTGAGTTTCTGGGGTACAGGGGTACAGGGTAAAAATAAAGTAAAATTAATTTTAAATTAAATTAATTAATTGAAATTAAATTAAATTAAATTACATTACATTATATTTTTGAAAATTAATTTACGATTATAATATTAATATTAATATATACTTACCAATACTTACGTTGTAATGGTATGCGTTGTAAAGGTACCTGCGTTGTAAAAAAATGCGTTGTAAATACATGAGTTGTAACAGTATTCGCGTTGTAAAAGATGCGTTGTAACGGTATGCGTTGTTACAGTCCGCGTTGTAACATCATATATCCGGCTTTAGCCAGGGCCACACCACCATTCTTAGCCGTCAGGATACCTTCCCGGGTGATATGCACACTGTACAAAGAAGCATCACATAACGTCAATCATTTTACACCAGAGCCTGCAAATGTTATGATATTTCAGTTTTATGAGACGAGTTTCAATCTTTTATTTGTATGATTAGGGTATTTTGAGACCCTGGGGAACAAAGAGATTTTGTTTGTAGTTTCCTTTTCAATATAATTTTACGTTTTATTCATGCTTTTATCACCAACAGCAACAATAGTGACATATAATTTGACCTGCTGACAGTCCAGCACTGCAGCGTCTGCTGTCTGGACTCGAACGACTCCTTGATGAGCGGCTGCAACACACCATACTAGCTGGCGGCACAATATTAACCCCGGGCGGAGACCAGCCCCGGGCCCGCGGAGTGCCTCCTTCATTTTCCGCAGAGAACGTGTAGACGGCAAATCTCCGCACACTCCGCAGCGGAGCGAAGATGGCAAAACACCGCCTCCACCTCCCCTGATTATCAAGTAAATCTACATTACGTACTAGTAAATTAAAACCTCTTACCTGGAGAAGTGTGGCTCAATGGTTAGAGCGGCAGACCCTGATGCAGAGGTTTAGCCCGGGACCAGTGTTCAATTCCCCGCCTCGGTGGGTCTTCGGCTCAAAAATTCCACGGACCTGATAATTCTCGCCGCGGTGCCTATTCCAATCATGGAGTCCCACTCTGCAACTCTGGGCAATAGCTTGCTTAATCTCCACAACGGCCCCCACAACGCTAAGGATGCCTGGCCTCCACCTTGGGGGTGCCCAGGAGTGGACACCTCACAGGGAAAGCCAGGATGGGTTCCACAGCGGTATTCGTACAAGCGCCTTGAGACCCTTGCGGGTGAGTAGTGCGCTATACAAGTATCAATTTACATTTACATATTTACATTTAGATGCGGCATTCCCAGGCTGCCCCCCTCCACTTCCTCGCAGTATCGGTAATCCTTGAGAAAACTGCCCATGCATGCGCAGTTTTCTCAAGGGTTGCGTTGTACATCTGGCCCGTACATCTGGTACCTCCAGTAGTAAATGCTTGCACCGTTGAGTCAAAGACCGGTGGATACGCATGGTGGTCATCCTGGACATTTTTGGGTTGCTTTAGTAGAAACAAAACAGATTCCTGAAAACCCATTTTCATGAATGTATTTGGGCAGAGAACGAGACCAGCACGTGGATTCTAACATAGAAAATAGGAGCAGGGGTTCAACGTTGCTGCTCTCTGCACAGCTGCAATCGTCCTCTTTTTCACAACCCTAATTCACCACCAGGGGAGCAATACTTAAGATGACTGAATATGGCATGTAACTTTTTTCATTTATGGAAAGTTAGAAGTTGGTGACTAAAATTATTAGCTCCTCTTGCTACACTGCCCAACCACCATCTGACAATCATGGTACAACCCCATCCCAGTCTTCTGCTTCAGCCTTCCACATTCCATCTACCCAGCAATACCTATTTGAAAGCTTCACTGTGCATATTGTTTTCAGATGCTTGCTCTCTTTAGCTTTTGATTCCCTTACAAACCTTATACAACCGGTCTCTCTTTTTCTGCTTCGTACGCATGGAAAGTATGACATTGGCTCTGCTGCAGACAAGGAAATTAGCCCATTTGACTGTTGTTGGTAAAATTAATCAATTATCAGGTGTCAGTGGTCCCCTCATGGCTCTGGGCACGGTGCTACTGCACCTGCTGTACCAATGGTAGCAAACTCTACGCCTATCAGATTATATAACTGTAGTCAACCGGATAGTAGAATAGGCTTCCTTCTGAGATACATCTGTTCCCTGTCTTAACATTGTTTAACCCCTTCACTGCGGTGGCTATTCCGCCGCAGTGCTAAGGGGGCGGGCCGGCCGCATGCTGGTGACGGAACCGCTCCGTCATCAGCCACGGTTGGGCTGTGCTCATGACGGAGCGGTTCCGTCATGGCCCCGCCCGCTCAATAGAGCGCACCGCGCAGGCGCGGCGGCCGGGCCATTACGGAACCGCTCCGTCATCAGCACAGCGCCACCGCAGCTGATGACGGAGCGGTTCCGTCATCAGCATAGAAAGGGTTAAGAGTTTGGCGCTTGGGAGGAATGGCTTTTGCTTTCACTTTCATGTCTCTTGCTCTAGAACAGAGATACTCAAAGTAGGGCCCAGGGGTCGCATGCCGCCCTCCTGACCTTTAGTTGCAGCCCCTTGGTGAACAGACAGAGCAGAAAAGAAGGTGTCCTAGACAACTTATCTTTAGGAACACTTTTAGTTTTAAATACAACTTGCACTAAACATGTAAATTATAAAACTCTCTGTAAACTACAAAAAGTGTACTTTATTAGCATGCATGAGTGTTTTACCTAGTAGATCAGATTATATCACTGCATTGAGAGGCACTTATTAGCAGTGATATTTTTGCAATTCATGCTGACCACATTCTGAAAACAGTGCCATTAGTGAACCAAGAGGCAAGTCATTTGTCAGGTGCACCTTATGCGCAGCCTTGATTGCTTTATAATTGGAACAACATTATAGTTTATTAAATAAAACCCAAGAGAAGGTTTTGTACAGCACACATCCTGAACTTGTATATTTCAAGGAGCTATCATATGTGACAATGAAGAAATAGGATGCAAAGTGAAATTAGCCAATTGACTAGGATCACACAATTTCGTCAAGTGGGGAAGTCAGGACTGATACCAGGTTTTCTGGTTTTATATTTTGCAATTCAGCTGCCAGAGGAGTATCTCTTTCACGTTGAACATTAGAAGTTAATGCTTTGACTTTAATACTTTGTGCCGGAGAATAGAATGTTCGTGGCAAACAGAACTCATGTGAAGGCTCGGCTCGTTGTCCTCTCCATGCATCTGCTTCGCATCCCCCAACGCCCACATTTCATCAACCAGAGCCTCGCATTGCTGGCATCAGTGCGGCCCTTGGGCATGCCACAAACAGTACTTTGCGGTCCAAGGGAAATGTTTGCGAGTACCCATGCTCTAGAATGATTTTTTATAACTCTACCAAAATATATGTGCCTGGTTTTACATTTTAATTTATTCGTAATTTCTTTTTTTTATTTTAATAATATTATATTTGTTCTTTTCCATTCTTTAAGTATTTTTGAAAGAAGTTATTTGCAAATTTATGTCAAAGCAATTAAAATGAAGCCGGGAGCAAAGTTGGCTAAACAGTCGACAGATGTAAAGCGGTAGTGATTTGAATATAGGTGTTTGTGTCTTTTTTTTAAGTGGTTTCTGAGTGCTTATAAACTCTGCCATTGTTTGTGATTAAAAGCTTACCTGAGGTTTTACGCTTCACCATGTAGGTTTGAGCCACCTGCTAAGTGGGCATTTTTTTGTTTTATCACCTGCGTCTCCTTTACTTAGCTTTCCAAATAGAAACACGACACAATGCCACACGTTCACTATCCCTGCTTTCTAAGTGCCAGTGTTCTTTAGAATAAATTATTGTCTTTGTGGGAAAATTTGTTTTTTTCTTTAACTTGATCAATATCATATGAGGCGAATCCTTTTTGCTGATTTGGCTGATTGTGTCTTTTCGTGTCAGTTTGAAACCCTTATCCATATATTAGCACGACTAGAGTGCACCACAAATCCTTGAGTTTTTAGAGTAAAACGTGAACTGCAGATGTGCAACAACACGTTTACTGGGGCTTTTCAGTGACCAGGGGTTTGCAACAGTCCACAAACTGCAGTGGCTAACTATGCGTTTTAAGTATGTTCTTAACTTTGCCCTCATCCTTTTATATCTCTGTGGTTTTGATTGTGGTTTATGACAGATTGTATATTCAGTATTTAACGATTCTGGTAGAACAACATAACCCTATTTTATTTATTTCTGTGTTAGACTTCTTGTTGTGTTGGGAAGTGCTTCAAACTTTATAATGTTTTTAAAACAGATCATATGAGCTTGAAGAGTGTATTCGTGCTGTTTAGGGTGACTGTCTTGCCCATAAATTTACTTTAAAATTTGAAATTCATTTTCTACTGTTGGAACCAGCTGCTGAAAGGTGCAGTTGTTTTTTGCTGGTGTGATGTCATAACAGTGGAAAGCCACTTCTTGTCTTTTGCTTCATTATGCAAGCCCTTCCTTTCTGTCAGTGCATCCAGCTTCAGTACAGTTAACGTCCTGTCATTTTGCAAAGTCTAACCTGCACAAGTGTGAAGGCCTTTCAGGCAGGGACGTTGCTAGTAAGAACCTCTATCTTTCAGCACTAGCACTTTGCAGTGCGTTCATTTGCTGAGACTGGGTACGGGTTGGGAAGAGGGTCTGTCAGATCTACAAGGAATCCCCTGCATGTATGGAACATGTGGTAGCATCCTACTTTCATGAAGTAGATCAGTGTTCCTCAAAGTCGGTCTTGGAGGGCTGGATCCATGCCAGATTTGTAAGACTACTACATTTATCTAAATGTGGATATGCTAAAAATCTGGAATGGATCCAGCGCCCCAGAACTGACTTAGGAGAACCCTGAAGTAGACAACAGATGCTGCTTCCTAGCTGTGGTCCTGACATTTTCCTTACTGCCTGTAGAGCTATTTCCAGTGATCCAGATCTTTCGGTGAAAATTGACCAGTGGTGGACCTTTTTCCCATTTTAGACGTTCACATTGGCAGAGAAGAATTTCTTTATTTAATTTTACTCAACAATGCCACTTCTAGATTTGCCTTACCTGTTTTAATATGATAACTACTGTGTTTTCTTCAGGTCTTTTTTGATTCTGAGACATTGAATGGCCTTAAAAATTAGCAATTTCTCTAGCCTCCATGCTTTGAAGCTTACCACTGGAAGCCTTTTAATGCTCATTCAGTGATATGTATTAACATTGAGGCAAACAACCCTGAGGTCTGCTCAAGTGAGCTCCAACACTGGATTTGACACATGCAAATCAAGGCTGTATGACCCGTCTGCAAAAAATATATCTATTCCCTTGTGCAAGAGTGTATGGAGACCAAAGTGCACCTTTTCTACAGAGGAATGCGATCCCAAATTCTACGGCATACTATTCATCATGGGAGGGTTCTATGTTCCCCACTCAAAGGCCAAATGTAGACTCCGCCCCCCCAGATACAGTGACATTTAAGTCTCATTGTGATGGTCAGAACAGGGGGACACTCCGTAAACATTTAGCGCTGGATGGCCAGGAAAATGGCAGTATGTCCTCTTTACAAAAACATCTAACATAACTTAACACATTGTTCTCTAATTAATTCACCATTCTTTTCTTTAACAGAAATACTAGATTGCTGGTGCCCGTGACTGTGTATCTTAGGCAATTTATGTAATCCTTTACTTTATTTGTCCGATTCTCAGTAAAAAATATCCCCGATGATGTGAAAAAAAATAATCCTGGAGAACACGATTAATTTGGTTATTGTGATAGTTATTTTAGATGCAAGCAATCTGGGAAAGGGGCATCAGAGTTATCCCTTGGTTAAAATAAATAAGGGAAAATCGGAGCTTCTCCCTTTCTCTCCTAAAAATCTATATAGTGAAAAACATGGCATTTATAATTTTTGGATTATTTGTACTTCTCATATTTTTTTAAATAGCCTATATCATTATGTGCTGTGTGTACCATTTTTTCTGGAAATGGCAATTAAGTCTGTTAAGGTAAATCATTCGATTTCACCAATTGCATAACTCCAAATTGCATTTTTGAAACGATAGAGCAGATTGTTGCTTACAGAACTACTGCCAGTACTACATCAATTCCAAGTTATTCTTTGCCTTTTATAAACATGTATTAACTTTTTTTGATGTGGACTATTCCAGTTAAGCTGTTGTATTACCATGGGCAGGTTTGACAAGATTTTTTACGTGATTTTCTACAACATGCGGAGCTTTAGTTATGAAAATCAAAAGGGCTGGTCTGGCAAGGTGCACCTTAAATCCCAGAATCCATACTTAAAAGATCTTCTTTACTATTGATCCTCATTGCTAAAAAGGAAGAACAAAGTGAATTGGGCATTCTCTGGCTTTGCCTCAATGCTCTGGGGAAGAAGACACAAAAAGGACTGAATCTAATGACCGTTCACATGGAGGACCTACTTGTTTAAATACCACTCCCACTGCTAGCCATTTCAGAGTCTATCTTCTTACATTTGGGGCCGTCATGGTTTGTGTTTGCTTGGATCTCGTTGGTCCATATATTGTGGATATGTCATATGACATTCCTGCAGTCTATAAATTGCTTTGCTGCCCCCCTGTTGAGAATGATGTCTAGACAAGCACTAGCGCCTGGATACCCTCATGGGTGATAACCCACGCTGTAGAAATTCTGATTGATTGCAAAATAAAAATTGGCAGCTACTTTATACGGGTATTGAGGCTAAATTAGGGTATATGACAATCATAATTCAGAAAACCTTCAGACAAACCCTTCTCCGGATTGCTGGCTCTGTTTTGGATCTCACTCTCAACAAATACACCGCTAACAATGAATGGAGGTGTGGCTAATGACTACGTTGCTAAATTTTGAACCTAGATTATTGGATCCTAAACCCAATTTTTCTGAGGCATTATATGATTCCAAGTAATTCACTTCATAACACTGTGTTGGAATGTGTGAGCATGTAGCAATGCTGGTAAAAGAAAATACAAGACCCTGTATAGTGCATAGAAATCTAACATCCTTTTAATGCAAAAAATAAATAAAACAGGAGTTCATCAAAATAAGCAAGGCAATTGCCATTTCAGTGAACCAAAGCATCGCCCAGGATCAGTTGGAGTATATAATGGTAACAACTCCTATGAATCCTTTGTAGTTTTCGTAGCCGTAATGTTAGAGGTCCTAGGTACAGGTCATTTGCGTAATCTACCAGCGATATTACTAGGGTCCTGTAGTGTCCGATGGGTACCCCAGGTGAGGGTAGGTGCCTCCTAGTGTCCGAATTGTATAGAAAGCAGTCCTAGTTATTTGTTTAACATTTGAAGTAATGATAGATCTTAGTTTGTGATCACTCTGAGGTTTCTTAATGCATATTGTGTGGTTTGTGGCGCCTCCAGTTCTGTGGGACTCCTGGTTGTAGGTTGGTAGCTGTTAAGTTGCCTACATGCCATGTTCTCAGTTTTTGCAGAGTTTACTTTCAGATGATTGGTCATGATCCGTTCATTTGTGGCACAAAGGTACTCGTTGAGTGCAGATGTTTCTGTATCCTTATGAGTTTCCAGTTTTAGGATAATCTGTGTGTCATCTTCGTAGCTGTACCAAGTGGTTGTGAGTAATCTGATACGGTCCAGTAAATGTTTGAGGTCAGTGGCGGCTGGTGAGTTTTGAAAAGTGGTGAGGCGTAAAATGATTGTTATACTGCACCGTAGTGAGCGAGCGTAGCGAGCGAGCCCGAACAACCTAAGGGGGGTTTGAAGGGGTTCTCCCCCTGAGAAAATTGTGAAAAAAACTGTGGACAAATGGTGCGCTTCAAGCAAATTTGAGACAGCAGGAAGGTTAATAAAGCAATTGTGAAAGTGCAGTTATTACGTTAATAAAGAGTTGTCTTCTACTCTACATCCTTTTTACTCTTTAAACCTACTTATTCAGCGTGCTTCAGTTGTGGACATGCTGGCATCTACATGTCTTGCTGTACACCCACCGGAACTCTATTGATACTTGACCACTGTGCACAGTCGCTTTATGCTGCTGCTACCTTTAAATCACATGTATACTTCTTACCATCATACTAGACACATGTATATATCTCCAGACATCAGGGAATGTTCAGCAATGTTATTCAACACAAACATACTTTCACTCAGTAATTCCTAGTTACATCATCATTTAAATCTGTTATGACAGTATTTGTTTTCATTTCTTTAAAAAAAGGAGAAGTGTAAAATATTCAAACTTTAATGGCCAATGCATTACCGGCCCCCTGGCCCTTCTTCAGGGGATTGAATCTACAACAAACAAAATCCAACCTTTAATTAAATTAATTACAATGCGCTGGGGATTGTCAAATAAAATCACATGATAGATAACAATAATTACATGCACATGTACTGTTGCAAGCTGATAAAATAAGAAAAACGCTGGTGAATATAAAAAGACCATGAGACCAAAGTGAAAGACAGGCTTAGTGTGAAGGGAAAACCTCAATATATTCTTCAAAAGAGCTCTTCCTTATGTGTACACAACCACTCATCACCAACAGCATGATCAATCTGTTAAAACATGCACAGGCACCTCAAAGGTGGTCAAAATAATCAAAAGAACTGTGCCGCGGCACCTTCAGTATGGAATGACACTTCGTTTAACCAAACATCCATGCTTAACTGTCCGGGAACTAGCTCTAAAGACTAAAAGCCAAGAAAGCACATGTTACTTAATGATAGCCATACGACCTTCTTGCTTGCCTGGCTCCCCCCACTCATTAAAAACACTCCTCCTCACCTGTAAACAACTATGCGTTAACCTGCCCCGATCTCCTCTGCACTCACTCAACTCAACTCCTGAAACCACAAACAAACATCACAAACTCAGTGTCACGGTTATTACACAACCATAAGCAATCCTTATAATTACCCCTCCCTCCACGTTACAGCGGGGCTTACCTCTATGTCTGCTCTCAAAGCCGCCATGAAATGCTCACAGTGCTTCCCCGATCGCACGACTGAACAACGCTGCGTGTTCCTTTACACTCCACGTGACCAGTACGTAAAGACCGATGATGGACTAAATGCAGAAGCCAACCTTACCTGTCTGTAGCCCTCACTGCGGGTGCCATATTTGAGATGGTGAAAATGACCAGATAACGTACTACCCACTCTACCTGACCTCATCATACCAAAGGGTAACGCTGCCACCTATCATGTCATTCCAAGTGAAACCACCCCTAATACCTCACATAAAAATGAAATCACACTAGAATGCGTCACGCACAGGTGCAGTGTTTACAGGCAGCCTCTAATGTGACAGACTGTGCTTTGGCAGTCCGTAGCGTGACAGTGTGTTTAGGCCTAGGGACATTCTGCCATGACTGTAAAATAATAACCTTTATAGTGCAGTCTGTGACATGACAGTCAGTTCAGGTACAGTGTTTATAGGCAGTCACAGTCTCTGGTGTCATAGTGTTTGTCGTGGTAGTCAGCAAAGTGACACTCTCCACAGGGGCATTGCATTGTGTGCAGTGATTATCACGTCAGCCAGTGAAATGGCAGTCAGTGCAGGGACAGAGTTCACAGGCAGTCTGTAATGTCAAAGTGTATGCCGGCCGGGGCAGTCATCAGTAGAGTGACAGTCTTCGTAGGGGCATTGCATGGTGTGCAGTGATTATCACATTTCCGCCTCTGACATGACAGTCAGTACTACAGCAGGTGCAGTGTTTATAGGCAGTTTCTGGTGTCACAGTGTGTGCCATGGCAGTCAGTAGAGTGGCAGTCTCTTCGTAGGGGCATTGCATTGTGTGCAGTGATTATCACGTCAGTCTGTGACACGACAACGAAATCAGTCTGTGAAACGACAGTCAGTGCAGGTACAGTGTTTACAGGAGGTCTGTAATGTCAGTGTGTGGCGTGGCAGTCATCAGTAGAGTGACAGTCTCCGTAGGGGCATTGCATGGTGTGCAGTGATTATCACATGTACGCCTGTGACACTACAGCCTGTAGCGGCCTTGCTATGATGGACATCCTCAGCTACCTCGGTGTTTGCAGGGGCAGCGCGTGCAGTGACAGTCCATGAAGTGACTCCGTGGCAGTCGCGTCCGGCATGACTTGGGGGTACGCGCGGGGAGCGTTTAATTAAATTAATAAAATAAAGACAAACTTACCAGGCATTTCCTCCGCCGGTCCTGTGTCGCATCACGTCTCCTCTCACAGACGTGGAATTAACTTTTCCCCGCTCTTTTGCTTGACTGGCAATTGGAAAATCATAAGACTGGATGCGACTGGGGGAGTCTACTCTGCTGTATCCTGCCATTCGACAGGGCATGGGGCGACTGTATGTCACCGCTCGAGCAGAATCCTATCTTCAGACTCCTGCTTTACACTAGGCATGCATAGCATACCTAATGTGATGTCAATGGAGGCGGGTGCTGAAATAAGAGGCGCTCTTCTCGCAGATGTGCATTGGAGTCTGGACTCCTGCTGCTCTCGCCTGCGTGCGATGTGCGTTTGTTGTTGACTCTTCTCATACGCACTTGAGGCTGTGAAGCAGCTGCCAGCACAGGCCAGAAATGTAAACAGACGAATTGTCAAAGCTGTCAATTTATCTGCTTACATTTCTTGCTGCCCGATTAGTGAGCAGTTTTTCTTGTTGATTGCCTAGTGAGACGCTTCCCCGCCGCCCCTATGGACCAGCCGCCACTGTTTGAGGTATATATTGAACAGTAGTGGATATTTTTTAATGTCATGGAATGCTAAAGTGCATGGCATAAGGTTGTGTAATTGATTTCCTAAAATCAGTCTTACTGCCAAACAGTCAAGACTGAAACACCGAATTGATGGTAGCAACACCTTTTTTTTTTTATCTCTTTCGGTCTTAAAAGTATTTGCACAATCCAGGTAAGTATTTGCACATCTTTTGAAGCTCTTAATTCTGCTTTCTGCGCAGACACCTGGAGGAAATTGCAATTTCCAACTACGGAGTTTGAACAATTTGCTCAATTTCTCACTTTTAGTCTGATTTAATTGTTTGTGGCACTTTCCTCTGTAAACCACAGACCAGTAATGTAAATTTTAAATAATTTTACTGGAAGAACAGGTATGCATGCTAACACTATACGGAAAACCTTAAATCTACGAACCCCTGCCGTAGGTTTTCTGCACTAGTGGCCAAATGTACCATTGCAAACCAGGGACATACAATTTGTGCAACACAGGTTTATGAATGGAAATGCAGTTTACAATGCGATCTATGTACTAACAAGTCGCTTTGCAAATTGATCATTCATAGAAGGTCGCAAAACTACCTGCCCTATGAATATTAATTAGGCAGGTTGCAATTTGCGACCACTTGTGATTGGATGCCAGTGCATGGTAATGTGGTCTCCATCCATGCATTTACTTGAAGGAACCAGTGCTGCTTTTCAATAAATATATATTCCCCTTTTTTAAAAACATAAGGGGGAGAAGGCCAGGATAAGGAATAAGTCTATGATTTCCATTTCCTTTAGAAATGCATGAATTGAGATTTGGGCGACTTAGAGAAGAGCTCAAGAATCAGTTCATGCTGTGTGTGATTTTGGGAGATCTTTAGATACTCTGCTTGAATTTGACCCTGTGATAACATGGTGAGAGAAGAACTGGCCCCACAGAACCAGTGTTGGCTTATTATTTGTTGGTAAAGCAACAATGTCCCTATCGCAGAGTAAATACAGAAAACCCAACACTAGGATAGTATTATGTTTATCAGAACTCAGAAGAGAACTAGTACCATCATGTCAAAAGCATAATATCCAAGAACAGGTGGATGTATGTATTAATAACTTTTTATGAAACAAAATAGGCTTCTGAAAATACAGGGTTTATTCAGTACAGTACATTGTTTTTATACATCAAATCAATATCATAAAAACACATATTAAAATACAATTTAAAATTTCCTGTAACCAGGAAAACAATGGTTTGGAGCGAAACAATGGTTTTGGAAAAAAACAGTTGTCGACACAGTGTTTCGTTCTTTTGCTTTAAAACACCTTCTTCAGGACAGTTTTTCTGAATGGTAAGAAACATACAATTAATCACATTATATTTATTGACAGCGACCTTTTCTTTAAAGAACTTAAGTGAAAGTTTGACATGGTACAGTTACAAGGTGCACTCTTTTAGGCATGCCTTTTTTTTTATAAAACAATTCTGAGCTCAAACAAACGTTAAAAACATGACTACTACCTACGAAAAAAATGACACAATTATATGTCATTTATACACATGCATGTTTAATATCTACTGTGTGACACCTACTGATCTCTGGAGTCTTTAATAATCCATGGTATTTACATACCTCAATGTAACACAGGCTTATTATTTGTGCCAATGAGGATTGATTTTGTGGCAAAAATGGGCTGAACGGGTAGTGTATTAAATAATGTAGAGGACCACTGCATTGGCTAAGTAGGACTGAGGCAGGCCTACCTGCATTTAGGCAAGCGGAGTGGAGAGAATATTATATATCGGCGAAAGGTTTCTCGGTAGGGTTTGACGAGGAACAAACAGACTCGCACTCCAGTGATCCATGTATAAACAAATGTGTTTATTGGCTATATATCAGTCGCCAGTAGGTAGTTATAGTTAGAAACTAGTTTCCAAGGGAAAAGCATTTTTTGATTTGCTAATAACTTTGGCATCGTTTGACGAATCTTAGCGAAATTCTTCCAAAAAATGTCTATCCAGCTCAGCTCCTATCCTGAAAGTTTGGGGGTGATTCGTCAAGCGGGGGCTGAGAAAAATGGAGAGTCCCATAAAGTGTTTTCTCCATGTTAATTTCCATAGGAAACTTTAGCCAAGGCTACAGCCCGAACTGCTAAACAGAATTACAGCAAGTTTGGCAAATAGGTAGAGCTTGGTTCAGAAAGCAACCTGTTTTTTTTAAATGGCGTAAATCCGTTCAGTTGTTCCTGATAAATTGGTGTAAATCCATTCTGTGGTTGCTGAGAAATTCAAAAAATAAAAGCTTCAAAATCATTTTTCCATAGGAAATTTTAGCCAAGGCTACGGCCCGAACTGCTGAACGGAATTACACCAAAATTGGCAAAAAGGTAGTCCTTGCTTCAAAAAGGGACCTTTTTTTAAAAAACGGTGTAAATCCGTTCAGTAGTTGCTGAGAAAATCAAAAAATCTAAATATCGATATCTATGGCCGCGGTGGGTTTGGGACCCCTCCTCACCACGAGCTTAATTATAATTGGCTGCCAACACCCCAAGCCAGGAAGTGTTGGCAGCCATCTTGTGACTCGGTAGAACCGAGTCACAAGAAAACAGTAAAATAAAGTGAAAAATGAAGAAAAGGGGGCAGGGTAGAAACACCCTGACCCCCTAGGCCTGCTCAGGGGGTCCCACATGGACCCCCCCCCCCAATGTATTTATTTTTTAAACGTCTGAATGCGTGCAGGGTGCGCAAATCAGGACTATTTTTTAAATTTCTTTTTAATGAAGCGGGGGCCCCCCCACTTAATTTAATTGAGCTCCCAGGTGGGCCAGGTCTCGGGGGATATCGTATAATTATACCGCCACCTCCTCAGGGCTATACAAATTATGGCCCTCCCGCAGCCCCGGAACTTTGAAAATAGGGGGAGGGGGCCGTGCGTCCCCCCTCCTAGAGCGCTTGAGGGCCTGGGGGACCGTCACCCCCCAGGCCCGGCTTCTGCAATGTCCCAGGGTGTCCACCCCCAGAACATTGCCGTTTGCTATGACAGAGCGTGAGCATGGCTTCCACCCTGTGATAGAAAACCCTGGTTTGCTTCGTTGTAGCGAGAGTAGTTAAACCTCCTCTCGCTTCAATAAAGGAAAGGAGAATTGCTTTTGAGCAAGGGAAGCTGCATTTTAGCATCTCCCGTTGCCCAAAGGCAATGCCAGCTCCCGCAGGAGGCGAGAGCCGGCGGGACCGTGGGGGCATTGGGGCTCTCCCCCACGTTCCCCAACAGAGGCCAGGCCAGGGGGATGTAGTCCACATGGCCAAAAATGGCCTGGGAGGGGGGCCACTCGGCCTACCTCCCCTTTAAAAAAAAAAATGTGGATGTGGGCATGCCTCAGGGAAGAGAGTCCCCGAGGCGAATTAATGAAAGTGAAAATTTTGGGGTTTTTTTTCAAAAAAGTTTGGAATCGTGACCCTAGCGTGAACACAAAGGGTGCGTGGCTCTTAGCGCGGCCCCTTAGTGTGAACGCGCTGGGTGCGCGGCTCCCAGTGCAGCACTCTAGTACTTCTCACGTCTTTAAAACACTGAGGGGCATATTCTCAAAGACACATCGCTGAGTTAACAGCACTTTATCGTGGCCAAAATGGTGATAAACTTAATGCACCATTCACATGCTGGTGCAAACAGCCCATATCACCAATTTACCAGCGATAACAGCCTCAAAAACATTGTCATAGATGACCCCGGCAAATATCGCTAATGAGATGCAGATTAGGCGTTCCCGTGCAAAAAGCAGCGCACACACCATTTCGCAACATTCTCAACGACCAGCAAGATCAGCGAAGAGTACACAAAACAGGCGATACGGTACGTTAGCACCAGGAAGTTTACACCTCCTCTGACCTGGTGTAAAGTCGGACTAAGACCTGCAACATGAAAGGGAGCCCAGCCTGGGGGGCGTGGCTGGCTAGCCACGATGGGGGTCGGCAGTTGCTGTGCTCCGGGCCCGCCTGGGGGCTTTATCCTGTTCCGAGTAGACTGGCTGATTTGTATTGACATAGTGGGGAGTAAAAGACGACCGGATCCCCCCGGGAGACCCTGCATGACGCCGACGGGGCTGAGAGCCCCGAGATCCTGTAATGAGAGTTCGGGCCTGCTGTGGCCTACTCCGGAGGAACGCCGGGGACGATAGTTGCGGTGAGGCCCGGCCGGCCGAGACAGGAGACACCGGAAGTGAGCGACCCTCGAGCATTGTGAATCCGGCTGGTGCCTGGCCCGCTGGGAACTCACGGGTGCGCGACCCCCGACGGCTGCGACCTGCTTCTGCAGGGGCGGGGGGCGCCTACACAGCCCTGAAGTGGTCCAGAGGAACGGCATTATACACGGACTGCCCTGAATGATTGGAGGTGCTTCTGCACCCCCTGATTCGAGAGGATGGCGACCTGAGGCGATATTGGAGGGACTTGGAGGTAGGCGACCTTGAGCCCCGAGAGAGGGGGGGACGCAGATTCCATCACGGGGGGCCCCCTTCACCCCCCTATTGCCTGATTCGCGGGCCTGCACCGGAGGACTGGCAGAGTGAGGCCCGGCTGCGGCGGCGCGTGGACTGTCGCCCCCTCCCTTCTCATCTCACCCCTCTCCTACCACGGTGGTGCTTCAGGGACCGACTCATTCCAAACATTCAATTTACAAAACTTCTTCCTTTCCTAGACTTTTAAATGCAGGCAACTTTGGCACAACTCCAGTTCATAGGTCAGGCTGGCCTTGACATCTCTTCCTCCGGGCATAAGCCATACACTTGTGACTTGACATTTCATTCGTGCATGTGTGGGGGCCATCTTTGGATTTCTTTTCCACCATTGCGTTCAGACTAGGCCGCGCAGGCCACAATGGGAATTAATATGAAAACAAACACAACAAACATTAGATATATTAAGCCCTTCTGTTTACCTCCCACCCTTCTAATTTTCCCATGTTAGGTGTTACCTAGCTAAGCGAACATATAGGCGATATTTACTTACCATCTGCATTCTTTTGCCACAGAAACACTTCTAACATAAGCACAAAACACACGTTTATTCAGTTATATCTATGACATCACAGCTCTATATTAGCTCGACTCATTGTTTTTATTAGCAAATTAGAGTTTTGTAAAAACAACAGTTTTCCAACGTGTTGTGTCTAATTCAGGTGCATTTAGTTGATTATTTTACATGCTTAACACAATTAATTTTATTACGGGTGTGAGAGAATGACTTTACAAGGGGTACTAAAATGTTTGTTTCTCCCCTGCTCCATCACCCACTACCCGCACAACCCCACCCACCCACACAGTGGTGCATGGTGAGGGTTTTATTGGAGAATCGAAAGAATAAATAACCTTGAGCTCTGATCTGTCTTCATCTCTTATTTGAGAAGATTTCCTTCGTGAAATCACAGTGACAGAAGAATGCGGCAGTACTGCGCTGTTTACACTATTAGTGACAATGTATCATTTGAGAGTTTATTCGTGTGTGCTTGCAGAAGGTAGATATAGGTTCGGTCTTAAAACACTCTTTTCTGACACCTCTTAGGGGCACTAACAAAGCGCACTGGAACCTGTTTACTTTGGAAGTGGGGAGTAAAATACACTTCTGCAAAAATATAAATACAGACAGTGAGTCATTCGGTAAAGGCTGACTTATCTCAGCTCTGTCTACAGTGTGGTTTCTCGTCACCTGCCACCTCCCATCTGACTGCGAACTGCCACTGTTGAACCAAGAGTCGTAAATCACACGGTGCTGCAGACGATCACACAGGCTGAATAACTGAGAGTGCCTCTACTAACACAACATCCCCATGTGAGTCAAATGTGCAAGCTTGCAGCTCTCAGGATAACGAGGGGGAATCTGTACAAATACCGTAAATATGCTGTTAGATGGGACAGGTTTTGTGTGCACCAACCATGCATCGGTTACAGGGGCCACTACTCCCATGAACACTCACTGTGTAATCCCTGCTTCCAACCTGTTGGAGCCTGTTCAGCTGAAAAGACTGTGGCCTCAGTTTGAGTTTAAATCATGAGGGAAATTGGTGAAAAGGGGCAGATGTCGTGTCCACCCACACTCTCAGTCCCCTCAATTCAATATAGAGTCTGGAGAAGCACCATGTTTCTGACAGTGAAGCTGCAACTGGCTCCACGCAAGAAACTTTTGTCACAAGGCTACTTCATCACGTGACTATCAGTCACTGTCTGAGAGAATCCACTACATCTAGGGCAGTTGTTCCCTCATACATTTTCCTATTGTGGACCTTAAGGGAAAGTGCTGGGGTCTTGAAGAGCAAACCAAAGAAATGACCCCCCCCCCCCACACACATATATATATATATATATATATATATATATATATATATATATATATATATATATATATATATATATATATATATATATATATATATATATATATATATATATATATATATATATATATATATATATATATATATATATATATATATATATATATATATATATATATATATATATCCCAGTTATTGTTATAAAGAATAGACGTCAGAACTCGAGTAATATAAATTATTACAGTCGAGTTCCGACATCACAATGCCTGCCTTCAGAGTCAGGAGCCAAGGTGAAAGGCTGGTCAGGTGATGGAGTATAATTGAGGCCGCTATTTAGCAACAAAAACTGAACCTTGCTTTTATTTCTTCTGCTGTATTTTTATAGTTTATATTGACAAGCAGGAGAACACGTTTATATTTGGCTCTCATGAGATAGTTAGAGGTAAGCTAGAATCTTTCTGCATGTTTATACACATTCCGAGCTAATAGATTTTTTTTAAACTATTAACTTGTATTGATCTGTTTCTAATATATGTTTGCAATAAATATCTATCAGGTTTTTGATGTATTTAATTTTGCAGTAGAGGTTTTATTTTTATTCTTCATGTTTGCAAATATGCTTGTTCTTTCATATGAATGAGCTACACACCAAGGTTTTAAGTGGTTTGTGTGAAAGGTGATGGTGGGACTATGTTTTATATGGAATAAAGTACTCCCTGGTGTACATAATATAGATATATTATGTTTTGTGATCACTACACCATGATTAGGAAAAAATACTTGCTACCAATTTTGCGTGAGGCAGGCTTTGTACAGGTCAGGCCAGCACTCATGTTCCTGCAACTTTTACCCACCGCAAAAGTAACATTCCATGTAGCAAATTTTTTAGTTGCCGGAGTACGCATTAACAAGAATCGCTTAAACTCAGGGTCTTCACTAATTAATATTTGATCATTTTTAGCATATATGATGTTTTTATTACTTTTTATAACTTTTTATAACTTTTAGATACCATCCATATGTATTAATTTCATGAAATATGGTTGTATGAATTTCTTACACTATTTAAATTCGTAATTAATAGATCAATGTACTGTGCTTGTAATGTTGTAATGATGTAATGATGAAATGTATTATGTGTCCATCTTTTTTGATTTTTATTAATCGAATAAAGAAACTTGACTGACTGACTATAGATATTGCAAGCCACCTTGGAGGTCCATCACGTTATAAAGGAACTTGGCCTTTGGCCTTGTTCCTTTATATGTTTATGGAACTCCTCGGTGACTTGCAAAATTCCTATAATGTTCGGCAGGGGGACTTTATCCCTTTAATACTTATATATTACAAAGCATCTAACAAACCGGAATAGATATGGAGTTTATTCATTAAAGTGCTTCTTCATTAATTGGCATCTTTGTGTCTGCATTGATGGAGTGAGCAGTGAAAGAAAAGGATTCAATGTTTGAATGATTTGGTGGGTGGATTAGTGAGAGGCTGAATGGATGAATGATTGAATGGCACAATGTTACAATGTTACACATTATATAATATATATATATATATATATATATATATATATATATATATATATATATATTTATACATTCCAATACAAGTTGCCTGTGCAAGAAGAGAGCCTCACTTGAAGATGTAAATAGCCACATTTATTGATGGCAGAAACCGCGTGAAGAGAAACCAGGTTGGCACTTCTTCAAAGGTGCTGGACTAAATTGGAAATGGCACGGCGATTTCTGGTTCCGCATTTGAAGTCATGAAGTCCCGCCCATAGGGGCGCGGCCACCTTTGTGGCTTCATGGTCCTTGTGGTCCCAATTTTTCACTAGTGCGCTGTCGTGCCAATCTTCACTTTCAAAATAAAACCCCAGTGGGTTGTGCAGCCAAGTTCTTTAACACACTGCTCAGATCTTTCCGCCAAAAACCGGCATCTTCTACCCTTGCAGAGACGTCGTTTGGCGCCTCTGCGGGAGGGCTGTAAGCAGCCACGGGGCTCCGCTTCGCGGCTCAGGAGGGCCGCAATCCATTCCAGCACAAGTTGCCTGTGCAAGAAGAGAGCCTCACTTGAAGATGTAAATAGCCACATTTATTGATGGCAGAAACAGCGTGAAGAGAAACCAGGCTGGCAACAGATAAAAGTCCTGCTGACACGTTTCATGCAATAAGCACTTCTTCAAAGGCGCTGGACTAAACTGGAAATGGCACAGCGATTTCTGGTTCCGCATTTAAAGTCGTGAAGTCCCGCCCATAGGGGCGCGGCCACCTCTGTGGTTTCATGGTCCTTGTGGCCCCAATTTTTCACTAGTGCGCTGTCGTGCTAATCTTCACTTACAAAATAAAACCCCAGTGGGTTGTGCAGCCAAGTTCTTTAACACACTGCTCAGATCTTTCCGCCAAAAACCGGCATCTTCTACCTTTGCAGAGACGTCGTTTGGCGCCTCTGCATATATATATATATATATATATATATATATATATATATATATATATATATATATATATATATATATATATATATATATATATATATATATATACATACATGTATATATATATATATTCACAGAAAAAACCATAGGTTATAGACCATATATAGTTAGGAATTTGCATTTACAAAACCTTGAAAATTCACTGAAAAAACCATAGGTTATAGACCATATATAGTTAGGGATTAGCATTTAAAAAACCTTATTTTATTTGCACAAAACCATTGAAATTCCATATATAGTTAGTTGCACTAACTATATATCGCGGACCCGCAATCCACTGCTAATGATGTCACATATTACATCATTCATGACATGGTCAGTGACATCACTGATGACATCACTGATGACATCTCAAATGACATCACTGATGACATCACTGATGACATCACTGATGACAACACCCAGTGACTGTATGTTTCTGTAAAGTTAAAATATGTCTTACATATTGAAGAATGAGTGGATGTATAAGTGTCTGGATGAAGGATTTAGTAGGTGCATGACTGACTGTATGAGAGAATGATTAAATGTGTCTCACTGAGTGTATGGGTTAGTGATTAAAGTGTCTTAATTTGGCAATCATTATTTATGTTGTTCTGTAAACTGCTGCTTGTTTAAATCAGTAGCTATATCAGTAACTATATGGGTTATTGAATGGTTGCCCAAGTATTTGTATGGGAGACTGAGTATGTGTGTGGGTGGCTGGGAAGTGTATAACTCTGTGCATAGATGTGTGAGCAGTTGATTCCCTAGGTGTATGGGTTCAAAAGTGCATGTAGAAACAGCTGTATGGACAGTTGACTGTGTGCATGAGTATATTGGTGAGTGAATGGATATCTCAGTGCTACATGTCAAAGTAAGTACATATGTAAAACACACTCCATGTGAGAGTTGACATATATAAATAACTGAACATAAGAGCCAGTGAATGTGTGAGTGGCTGTATGAATCATTGTGAACTTGTATCAAGGATTGTATAAGAGAGTAAATATGTGTTACTATATGTTTGAATAAGTAAGGTGTGTATAACTGTATAGTTGAGGAAATGGAGATGTGATTGATTCTTTGCATGACTGACTAGGTGTGTGAGTAACTCCATGGATGTGTGACAGTCTGTGAGTGCCTGTTTACACTGAGTGTATCTAAGGTTATATTAGAGTCTGAAGATGTATTATCACATAAATGATATCATCAGTGATGTAATCAGTAATGTCAAATGAGATGTCAGTGATGTCATCAGTGATGTCATTTGAGATGTCATCAGTGATGTCATCAGTGATGTCATTTGAGATGTCATCAGTGATGTCATCAGTGATGTCACTGACCATGTCATGAATGATGTAATATGTGACATCATTAGCAGTGGATTGCGGGTCCGCGATATATAGTTAGTGCAACTAACTATATATGGAATTTCAATGGTTTTGTGCAAATAAAATAAGGTTTTTTAAATGCTAATCCCTAACTATATATGGTCTATAACCTATGGTTTTTTCAGTGAATTTTCAAGGTTTTGTAAATGCAAATTCCTAACTATATATGGTCTATAACCTATGGTTTTTTCTGTGAATTTCATTGGTTTTTTAAAAGCTAATATCTATAGCTGTAAAATATATTCTTTATTAAGTGACGTATCACGTAGCCCGTGAGACGCCTCATGATGCATCGCATAACCGTGACGTATCGTCTCTGCAGCGCAAACCAAACCCAAAACGTAAGCGCGCCAGAACACGCTTAAAGATATATATATATTTTTTTAACCTTAATTAGACAAAATCCACACGTGCACATATCACAAACGTTCAAAAAACACAATATGTCGGACTCCCGTTACGCTGCCGGTTAGCTGCCCGGTTAACGTACAAGGAAGCACCTTTACCGCGAAAAATCGCAATTTTTTTTTCTTTTGCCCCGCAGGGAACTTTAATAGCCCCCTCATCAATCCTAGGGGTTCAGGAGGGGTCTGCCTTACCCCTTTCATTCATTTACACCTTTTTTTTTCCACCTCTTGTCTCTCGATCCTACCGAGAGACAAGATGGCGGCCGCTCTGGACTGTTTACAATGTTGACAGCCAATCAGCTACTCCTCAGGATTTTTTTTTTTTTGGGCCCCGCGTGGTTTTATAATATCCCCCTCATCAATCCTATGGGGTCAGAAGGGGTCTACCTTGCCCTCTTTCCTTCATTTCCCCCTTTGTTTTGGTCTCCTCTTGTCTCTTGATCCTACCGAGAGACAAGATGGCGGCCGCTCCGGACTGTTTACAATGTTGACAGCCAATCAGCTACTCCTCAGACTCCCGTTACACTGCCGGTTAGCTTCCCGGTTAGCTGCCCAGTTAGCTGCCCGGTTCGCTTACCAAGACGCGTCTCTACGGCGAAAAAATCGGATTTTTTTTTTTTTTTTTTTTGGGCCCGGCGTGGCTCTATAATATCCCCCTCATCAATCCTAGGGGGTCAGGAGGGGTCTACCTTGCCCCCTTTCCTTCATTTCCCCCTTTGTTTTGGCCTCCTCTTGTCTCTCGATCCTACCGAGAGACAAGATGGCGGCCGCACCGGACTGTTTAGAATGTTGACAGACACCGGAGAGCCAATCAGCTTCGCTTTGCAAAGTTCCGATACGCGAAAGGTTCGCTAACCGGATAGCTGCCCGGAGCGCTGTTACAGATATATATCTTGATTTAAACGTTAATTTCTCAAAATCCACTGAAGCACATATATTGAGACCTAGCAAAGGCACATCGGGCTAACAGTCCCTACAATTTTGCCAAGTTTCGTGGAAATCCATTCAGCCGTTCGGGCTAAAAGTGAGTCCAACCGCCCTATGGAAATTAACATGGGAAAAACGCGTTTTGGGACCCCCCTTTTTTCTCGGCCCCCCCTTGACGAACCCCCCCCAAATTTTCAGGAGCTGCTCAGAAACAAAATGTGCCATTTTCCTGAAAATTTCAGCCGATTCCGTCCACAAACGCCAAAGTTATTAGACATAGAATTTTCAAAAGTCCCATAGGAAAAAAATCCTAACTATATATACCTACTGGCTATCGCCAGTAGGTAATATATATATATATATATATATATATATATATATATATATATATATATACATGTGTGTATATATAGCTAGTCAAAAGTTTTATAACTAAATAAGGAACAAAAATATATTAATCTACCATCTGCTGAAATAGATGCAATCTGCAGACCAAAAAACAGGTAGCATCAAAGAATTAAATTGCTTCTGACATTTTTTGCTACTCTGATACCTAGAAGTAAAGCTTTATGTATTCTATAATGCAGTCTCCTGGTGGAGCTGTGACTCTAAGCAAACTGTTATAGCAAAAGGAACAAAACATGGTCAAAGGAAAAAAAACTCATAAATATTGCACTTTACAAACACGGTAATTGGGGCAACAACAAATGTAATCTTATGTTGCATATTAAAATGTCATACTACATTAAAGGTTGACCATATAGTTCCCAGCCATGGTGCGCCAATTTACATTTGAACATAAGATTGTCAGTTCCACTTGGCACTCCTTAGCATCATGTGCATGTGCGGAGGAACATGGAGAAAAGAAGGACTGGTGCTGAACGTGGTTTGGAGGCTGAAGGTTCCAAAAGTGCATACATGCTGTATTAAGTCTATGGTTGAGCAAAGAACTGATGCTGCACAGAATGTTGGTGCTGGCGGTAGCTGCGCTGCATGCCTGCTATCCTATATTGAAGCGGGCAGAATAGTGCACGAGGCAATATGGACTCCTCTTTGCAGCAGCAGGCTGCACCAGGCACTGGGAGCATGTGAGGGTGAAAGATGCTTCTTGTGCTGTGGCACAGACAGATGACAGTGGCACACCACCTTGCCTCGGCTTCCTCCTTCCAGTCTGGTGCTACTGCTGCTAAAGCACCCGGAAGGAAGGTAGTCCACTGTCACTCCATGCCCAGCCCAGTATTCTGATATTATTTCCTTCAAAGTTAAAATCTGCTGGATGTCCTGGAACAGTTTGTAAGCACAGCTACACCTACAAGAATACCTACAAAGGGCCCTCTATAAGGTCCCGTACAGCAGCTCTAGTGAGACACCTGCCAGGCCTTCTGAAATACAGTCTTGTGTGATGGACAGATGTCACTGAAGGATGGAGATGCATTACTCCCTCCCTACTCTCAACCTGCCGTGTGTCGACTAGTCTGCAATATAGAGCACAGATTACTGCACCTCTGGCTCCACTTGCAGGACTCTCACAGGCAGAGAAAACATAGGGAGGCAATGCATATGCAGGAACCTACATTAAATAAATACTTTTATTGTGAACACCTTGTTTAGGGTGGGTGGAATTTGGCGATTCTGTGTTACTCTTATAACAGGACGTTCTGGCCAAATTCTGCCAATCGCCATGGGGCGGATTTTTTTTCCTTGTGAAGCTCCAGAAATGTGAGCGAGATTTGGAGTCCCCTCGCACCATTTTTCTAACGTGGGCGGTCATGGTGAGAAGGCTTCTTCTGGAGTAAATTAGCTGCCACTGGAGTAAATTTTCTCCTCGATCGGCAGCACAATCAACTTGAATGGCTGGGTGCGTTTTCACACCGAATAGTGCAGTTCGTGCTGATTTTTCCGCGTAACTCGCTCTACTGTTAAATTGCAGCACAAGCAGAACGACATGCATATTGCTGCCTATTGGTGGAACGCCGCAGGATCTTGCACAGATTTTACGTAACTCTGCAAGTTCCACCAACTGGCGTAACAAAACTTGAGGTCCCCCCCCTGCAAGGTATGTGGTGGGGCCCCCTCCGGACTCAGTCAGGGGCTCTCCGGCCAGAGTATGGTGCTGAGAGTCTCCCCCCCCCGCCCCCCCCGCACGGGCTGCAGGTGCTTGTGTTACGCCACTGGTTCTGCCTACTCTTTGTCAGCTGATAAACTGATACAGCCTCACTCCAAGATGGCCATAGAGTTGTCTGAGTTCACAGCTCTTGTTGTTCATCTTTTGAGACACATTCAGAGGGATTTAAATAACCTAAAATTAATGGTGTTAAAAAAACACAAAATTGAACAGACAGAAACATGCCACCCTCCATCAATTAAACAGAGGCAGCACTGCATATGTCTACAATCCACATAGGCACAAATAAATGGGCAAAGAATGAGAAATGGCAAACTAGAGTAATAAAAACACATAAAATATTGAAAAGGCATTTCTCAACATGAAAAACAGTATTGAATATTAATAAAATAAGAAAAGAATGTTTACTTGAAGAAAAAACATACGGGGCCACTGGAATTTTGCAGCATGTGAGGGACGAATTATGTGGCAGAGTTGCCTAAATTATGCGGCATGAAAATTATGCTGCGTAATGCGGCACATTTTGTGATAGTATTACTTCTTTATTTTGTAATTTTTAGGTCTCTCGCCTAGCGTTGCAGTCTCTTGTACTGGGTTCTGAAACTGACCAAACGATTGTGCGTGTGATCAGGCTTTGGCCGGCTGCCATTGGGTTTAGCGTGTTTTTTTAATAAAAATAATGCACGCAATTGGGCAAAAGCAGCACATGTCCGCCTTTGCTCCTCCCATTCCAATCGGTGTCTAGCATGCGCAGCAGCGCGTGTTTGCGTTGCTGCCGCTCTCCCTAGCCCCCACTCCTCTATTTTTCGATTCCTGCGTCCGCTCCTCTGTGGTGCGCGCACACCACTGGTTGCCGTCTGGTTGTTTGTACTCTGCGTTTTAACTCCCCTTGGACAGAATTGCTCTGTCATTTCAGTTTGCTTAACTGTACAGCCAGTGTGACTTTTTCCCCAGTCAGTGTGGGCCACAGGCCAGGGAGGGGGAGAGGTAACTGGTTTCCATGGATACCACTCATCTCTGCCCGGGCCCAGCATCTTTACTTTGTATCTATTTTCCCCTCTTGTGAGATTTCATCCTGCTCAGGCGCTGCTCGGATGTAAGGTCAAGGAAGGAGCTGCACCTTCTCCGATGATCGTGTGAAAGCTGCAACCCTGGGAGAGGTCAGCTTTAAAAAAACAAAGTATGTGTGCATTGTTTTTAAACCGTTTCTGTTCACTTCTGAAAATAATACCTCCCTTTCTTGTGCTTAAAACACAATTACCGAAGTGTATGTACCTGTTAATACCGAGGAGTGAAATGTCCCAGACTTTCATTGCACGCGCGCCAATATGGAATCCTCCTGCTGTTAATTATAAAGGTTTGATTTGAGGGCTAGTTTTCTTTCTCCCTACACCTTGAATAGCCCTGGTACTTGTAGACACTGTGTGATATGTTATAAACAATGCAGTTATTAAAATGGGTGCACAGTCAAAATATCGATTCCCTATTATCGACCTACAGTAATATCGAGTCAAAAATATCGAAGGTGAAGAATATTGAGGCCAAGAATATCGTTGGACAGAATATCGACCCTAAGGTAAGTAATATTGATTTTTTTTTTAAATCGATGTAAGTAATATCGAAGTTAGTGATATCCATATCAAATATATCGATGTCACTAATTTCGATTTTACTAATATCGATATTTGTTATGTATTTTATTATGTATTTTATATGTTTTTTGTTAAGTATTTCATTTGTTTTAAATTATATGTGTACTATTTTTTAGATATTAAAAATTTTATTTTTAATTTAATTTTATGTTTTAGTACTACAGCGGGTTGTGGGTTTATAGGGGAATAGGGTGGGAAGTAATTTAATTGTAATTAAGTAATTATTTATTTTTTATTGATATTGATAATTATTTAATTTCTAATTAATTGGTAATTAATTATTTTAATTTGTAATTAATTTTTTTAATTGTAATTAAGGTTTGTAATTGGCAATTACATTTTTTAATTGGTGATTAATATTTTTAATTGGTAATTAATATTTTTAATTGGTAATTGATATTTTAATTAATTATTTGGTAATTTATATTTATTGGTATTTATTGTTATGTTATTGTTAATTAATTATTCAATTGTAATTATGTTTTTAGTAATTATTAATGGGTATTTGCAAATGATGTAGAGTTATTTAAAAATTAATTTTTTATTATTTTATTTACAACAATTATTTATAAGTATGTTATATTTAACTTCTACACTATCCAATGCTTTCCCTACTGTTGCACTCTCTGGAGTGGGAATAGTAATGTTTACCCCTAGGCTATCCAACACTTTCCCTACTGTTACACTCTCTGGAGTGGGAATAGTAATTTTTACCCCTACGCTATCCAACGCTTTCCCTACTGTTGCACTCCCTGGAGTAGGAATAGTAATTTTTACCTCTACGCTATCCAACGCTTTCCCTACTGTTGCACTCTCTGGAGTGGGAATAGTAATTTTTACCCCTACGCTATCCAAAACTTTCCCTGCTGTTGCACTCTCTGGAGTGGGAATAGTAATTTTCACCCCTACGCGATCCAACGCTTTCCCTACTGTTGCACTCTCTGGAGTGGTAATAGTAATTTTTACCCCTACGCTATCCATTGCTTTCCTTACTGTTGCACTCTCTGGAGTGGGAATAGTAATTTTCACCCCTACGCGATCCAGCGCTTTCCCTACTGTTGCACTCTCTGGAGTGGTAATAGTAATTTTTACCCCTACGCTATCCATTGCTTTCCTTACTGTTGCACTCTCTGGAGTGGGAATAGTAATTTTTACCTCTACGCTATCAACGTTTTCTCCCCCTTTGGACTCTCTGGAGTTGGAATAGTAATTTGTACCCCTACGCTTTCCAACGCTTTCCCTACTGTTGCACTCTCTGGAGTGGGAATAGTAATTTTTACCTCTACTCTATCCAACGTTTTCCCTACTGTTGCACTCTCTGGAGTTTGAATAGTAATTTTTACCTCTACGCTATCCAACGTTTTCCCTACTGTTGCACTTTCTGGAGTTCGAATAGTAATTTTTACCCCTACGCTATCCAACGGTTTCTCTACTGTTGTGCTCTGTGGAGTGGGAATGGTAATTTTAAGTTCCATGCTATCCAACATTTTTATTACTGTATTTTTTTTACTTATGGATTTTGAATAGTATTTTTATTTATTTATCTATTTTTTTGTATAAATGTAGATAATGTAGTATATAATTAATTTAAAAAATATTAAAAGTATATTTAATTTTGTTAAGTTTTTAAACATAGTTCTTGATTTTTTATTTGTTTTTTTATGTTTGTAAATGTATTTGTAATTTATATTTTTTATTAATTTATAAATTATTAAAATAATTATTACAACGTATTGTTAAATATGTATATATTATATATTTCTGTATATGTTTAATGTATTATTATATATGTATCATTTATTCATTTTAAACATTAGATATTTTAACTATGTTTATTTTATTTATTAGTGTTATTTACTTTATTTTACATTTATATTTTTACAGAAAAAAAACGATATTTTTAACATCTATATTTTTTTCCGATATTTTTGTACTAACCATGTTGTAGATAGGATGTCGATATTTTGCCTTCGATATTTTTGCATCGATATTTTCTTGGTCGATATTTTGTCAGTGATCCATTCAAATGTATAATATATTTATAATATG
This sequence comes from Lissotriton vulgaris, assembly GCF_964263255.1. Classification (NCBI taxonomy): domain Eukaryota; kingdom Metazoa; phylum Chordata; class Amphibia; order Caudata; family Salamandridae; genus Lissotriton; species Lissotriton vulgaris. Next base: position 199,441,209 of record NC_141696.1, read on the forward strand.
ACTTAAGTGACCCATTGCACATGTAATATAAAGACACTGTAACAGTTGCACATACTAATTTATGCGTACACATACAAAAATTGTGTGTGTATATTTGTGTGCACTATTGTACAAGTGTCTTGCATGGGTGCTGCTCCGTACCCCCTGTACATCTACACATGTACTATTTATGTTTGTGTGTGGGTGGCCACACACCACCCATGTTATGAGCTTAACATACGACAACGGATTACACCTCTGCGGTCACCAGAAGATATTTACCTATATATATCACACAAACAATGTTTACAGTTTTTATGTTTTACATTTCTTTTAACACTGTTTTAATCTGAGTTGCTTCACTCATTTATTTTTGTAGCTTCACTGGGGCACTGGGTGGCGATGACTTTGTCGCCAAGGCACTTCAAACTGCTGAGGCCTAAAAGGGGTCCACATAGACTTAAATCAATTGTCTTCTTCTCTTGCCACATCACGCATAAAATTAGTTTATTAAAACTTTTGAAACGATTTGTTTAATGTCCGTTAAAAAAAAATGAGACTAAAAGAATCCTTGGCCTGAAAGTGTTTTCTTTATAATCTATATAGTGCATTGTTTTATAGCTAGCTGGAAGCATTGAATTAATGTAATCTCTTCCACTGATGCTACCCAAAAAATTATTTTAGCCCTTATATAGCTAATTTTATTTTTCACTCCAGGCACTTTATTATAATTTTGAAGGCACTATAGATGGGCGGTATTAGTTAGGTGAAGCTTTTAAGGCGCTATGAGTATACAACGTCGGGGTCAGTCGTTAGTTACCAGTTGCTAAAACCCACTTTCTTCATTATGCCAATATCTGGACGCATAATAGTACCCTACAGACATCCCCTTGAAACCCTGATATCATAACGTTATGAGGCAAACACTACGGAATGTTTCGGCAGCTTTAATCTTTGGCCTGAAAGTGTTTGCTTGATTATTTGAATAATGCATCGCTTTACAGATAGCTGGAAGTATCTAATACATTGTACATCTTCCACTGGTGCTCGCCACTGTTGTTTTGGTCTCTATATAGGTTAGTCTTTATTTTTCACACCAGGCGCTTTATTTACATTTTTGAAGGTGCTCTAAATGGGCAGCTTTGGTGAGGGTGAAGCTTTGAAGGGGCTATGGATGTGTGCATTTGATGACAGTCGTTCGTCACCAGTTACTAATAACTACTTCCTTCATTATTCCATGTGCAGACACATGAAACTACCCTGTGCACACCCCCTTGATTTCCTGAGTCATAACGTTCTGAGGTAAACACTCCGGAATGTTTGGGCGGCCTTAAGCTTTGGCTGAAAGTGTTTGTTTTATAATTTATATACTGCATTTAGAGATAACTGCAAGCATGGAATAAATGTAACATCTCCTACTGGTGCTGCTCCCCCATCATATTGGCCCCTATATAGTTTGTTGTTTATATTTTACACCAGGCACTTTAGTTATAGTTTTGAAGGTGGTATAGATGGGCCGCTTTGGTGATGGTGAAGCTTTGAAGTCTCTGATGTGTGCGTTTGCTGATAGTTGATCATCACCAGTTACTAACACCCACTTCCGTCATTACACTTCAACCTATATTTCATGCAACGTATTTATGCGGCAAATATATACACTCAATTTCAAAACACATAATTCCACTTCACAAAAAAATTCCACTTCACAACATGCCACATAATTCCACACAATTCAATGCTGCACATGTCTGCACCACACAACATAACTACACTCAACATAATACATCTAAGCACCACAAAATTACACTACACATAATTAAACTCTGCTTAATACAACACAAATACACCTCACATAAACACACTGTATGGCACATCCCAGCAATCCATATAAATGCAATGCACACCATGACACACAATTTAAATAGACATAATTTCACTCTATGCCACTCAATTCCACACCTCACAATTCAAGTACTCACATTTACAAGGCTTTCCACATAATTTCACACTAAACCACACATTTTAAATACACAACACGTATCCACAAAACACCGCATACCTCAATACACACCACAGATTTCCACATCATGCCACAAGATGCAACAGCACACCACATATAGGAACTCAAAAAGCCACTCCACAACACACAATATAATTATATGTAAGTCTATAACACACATTCACACTCTACATAATTCCAAAAAACTCATTACCATTTAACTACTTTCCACATAATTACACACCACACAATTTCACAACAATTTCAATACAACATATCTCTCCCTTACACGTCTACCAATCCTGTCATCTCTTCCCCACACCCACTACCCCTCTCATGTCTCTCACACTACCACTGCACCTTGTGTTTTTAAACCACATACCTCCCTCTCCTGGAGATTAACATTTCCGCTCTGGGCTTTCCCGCACAGCAGACTACTTAGCTGCAGCGGGCTCTAACTTGATCGCGGCCATCCTCCTGAGGCCACGCCCACAATCATTAGGCCACGCCCCCGACAAGGGCTTTAAATCGCGCTGAATACGAGCGCCATTCAGAAGCCAACCCTACTCCTGAGGCGGAAGCCGGGAGACGCTAGAATTTTAACTTTGCCTTAAAAACTGTTTAATTGATTGTGTTTTGAAACCACATACCTCCCTCTCCTGGAGATTAACATTTCCGCTCTGGGCTTTCCCGCGCAGCAGACTACTTAGCTGCAGCGGGCTCTAACTTGATCGCCACCATCCTCCTGAGGCCGCGCCCACAATCATTAGGCCACGCCCCCTGACGAGGGCTTTAAATCGCGCTGAATACGAGCGCCATTCAGAAGCCAACCCTACTCCTGAGGCGGAAGCCGGGAGACGCTAGAATTTTAACTTTGCCTTAAAAACTGTTTAATTGATTGTGTTTTTAAACCACATACCTCCCTCTCCTGGAGATTAACATTTCCGCTCTGGGCTTTCCCGCGCAGCAGACTACTTAGCTGCAGCGGGCTCTAACTTGATCGCCGCCATCCTCCTGAGGCCACGCCCACAATCATTAGGCCACGTCCCTCGCAGCCTTATCTCCCTATAAATAATGTGCTTTCCCCGTACACGCAGCGGACGGGCGCAGCGGGCGCGCCATCAGCGTGCCAAAGGCAAGCCCGTCTGCGCCCCGCCGGGGACAGGGGCTACCCCCTCTGGTCCCCCCCACAGGACGCAATACAACTCTGCTACTCTTCTTACATTGAAACCCCCCACGAAGGACAGCTGCCTTCACCAACACCATCCTCTGAACCTTCCCACCTACTGTCAGCACTGCAATACCAACTTGCTAATGGCTCAACTCAAACAGCCACAGCAAAATTTCTCCTTACTGCTCCTAAACTGCAGGTCTCTGCCAAAACATAATGCAGAAATCTCACTTCTCTTAGACGAACGATCCCCTGATGCCCTCTTCCTAACCGAGACCTGGTTAACCCCAGACTGCGACCCAGATGTATTTCAAGCCCTGCCACCGGGCTACCAAATTGAACGCAAGGACCGCTCACGCGGAAAAGGAGGAGGCCTTGCCATCATCTATAAATCTATCTATCAATGCTACTGCACCTCTGACCCTATCCCGGAATGCGAAAGCATGTCTTTCTGCCTCAAACTTACTCAGAACGACAGTCTAACAGGGGTCCTCATATACCGTCCGCCAGGCCCAATGAATCATTTTCCCTCCTCTCTACCTTCGTTCGCGGCAGAATCTGCCATGTCCTCCTCTAATTTCACGCTGTTGGGTGACTTCAACATTCATTTTGATGTCAGCACTGACTGCACCGCCAACGAACTAGTCTCTAGTCTAGCCGCGATCCAATTACAACAACTAATCAGGTCGCCCACCCACGACAAAGGTCACTTGCTCGACCCAGTCTTTACCAACTGCCCCACCCTAACAGTCGGCACTATTACTCCTCTGCCTTGGACGGATCACCACCTAATTCCCCTGAACTGGTCTACGTGGAAAGCCATGCCGCCCCCCACCACACGGAAGATGAGAAACTGGTCGAAACTTCCGCTAGAACCATGGTCCAGCCTTCTCTCCACTTCCAAACCCATCCTCTCCAAAAACCCTGAACAAGACAGCAGAACTTTCAACAAATGGCTAGAGGACTCTATCGACATCATCCTCCCTGCCAAAAAAAACAGGCTAAAAAGAGCTCGAGAAACTGCCCCCTGGTACTCGGATAAACTCAGGGAACTGAAACGACAGTGCAGAAAAATGGAAAGGAAGTGGCGCCTGGGATACGCCTCCACCGACAAAGAAAGATACAGACAAAACATCAGAGCTTATAAAATAGAAATAAACTCTGCTCAAACCAACTACTATAGTGAGAAAATCATGGCGGCTCGATCCAAACCTAAAGAAATATACCAGGTAGTTAAAACCCTTTCCAAAATCCCCCCACCAACAACCACAACCCACGATACCATCTCCCGCTGCAACGAACTGGCTGACTTTTTCTTCCAAAAAATAAACAAAATTTACTTACCATTTACAGCCCCCAACCCTGTTATATCACAACCCCCAAGCGCCACAGAACACCTCGCGCAAGCTTACCTGAATGAATTTCCACTACTAGACCTGGAATCACTCAAATCTCTCGCACTCCAGGTAAAATCTGGCTCCCCCCTCGACCCAGCACCCCCGAAGATAATGAACATGGCCAATCAGACCATCCTTCCCACTCTCGTGGACCTACTCAACAGTTCCATATTAACAGGAGTGGTCCCCCCCGTCTGGAAACAAGCAATGGTGAGAGCATTGTTAAAAAAAAACAATCTTAACCTCTCAGACCCTAACAACTACCGCCCAATTTGCCTGCTACCATGGTCAAGCAAAATTTTGGAGAAGTACATTAACCTCCATCTCACCAACTACCTTGAGGAGAACCTTCTATTGGACGCCACCCAAACAGGGTTTCGCCCCAAACACGGCACAGAAACAGCCCTGCTAGCCGTCACGGAAGAAGCCAGGAGGATCTTGGATCGAGGGGGGTCAGTGGCAGTGGTACTCCTCGATCGAAGCGCAGCGTTCGATACAGTATGCCACAAAACCCTGCTGTCCCGACTACTCGATCTTGGCTTCTCAGGAAACGCCCTCGACTGGCTGAGCTCCTTTCTCAGCGAAAGAACTTTTCAGGTCTTCGACGGCGACTCATACTCTAAGAGTCGACCCCTAAACTGCGGCGGGCCCCAGGGCTCCTCGCTGAGCCCCACGCTGTTTAATGTGTACATGAAGCCACTGGCTAAGGTCGTCCGAAAATACGGTATCAAAATCATCTCGTATGCGGACGACACCCAGCTGGTGGTCTCCCTGACACAGAAAAACAGCTAGCTCCCCCAATTCAACCTGGCAGCCTGCATGGAGGATGTCAGAAGATGGATGACAATGCCATCCTTAAAACTCAACGGTGATAAGACCGAGATGATGATCCTCGGCCCTCCTCCTCCAATCACCCACGACCAGCTATGGCCCGCTAGTTTAGGCCCACCTCCAACTCCGAAGGAAGACATTAAAAGCCTAGGAGTATGGCTAGACAAGAAGCTCAACTTCAACCCTCAGGCAACAAAAACAGCTGCGACCTGCTTCGGGATTATCCGAATGTTGAAAAAAATCCTGCCGATACTACCCTTTGAAGCCAAGCAGGTGGTCATTCAGGGCCTCATACAATCCAGGCTAGACTTTAACAACGCTCTGTATCTAGAAGCCCTTGAATACGTGTTGGAGAAACTGCAGCGAACTCAGAACTGTGCTGCCCGCACCCTTCTCCAGATCCGGCGCAGACAGTCAGTCAAGGCAGGGATCAGATCTCTCCACTGGCTCCCTGTCAGAGAGAGAATAAAGTTCAAAACTCTCTGCATATCGTACCAAGCATTCCATAGAGCGAACCCGGAGATCAATCACTCACTTCTCTCCCCTTACTGTCCCGGTAAATCCCTTCGATCCACAAATGCATTTCTCGCTGCAGTCCCAAGAATCAAAAGGTCCAGAGCAGGAGGCAGGTCCTTCTCGCTCAACGCTGCCAGGCTCTGGAACTCTCTTCCCCTATCACTAAGGTCTAGTCCTACTCTCCCGCTTTTTCGCAAAGAACTGAAAACATTCTTATTCAGAAATTAACCTCCCCCTCATTCTTTCCCTCCTTTTCCCACCCTTCAGAGCTTCTTTTCTACTATCAGCGCTTGGACGCCCTCGGGCAGCAGTCGCGCTCTATAAAACTCCTTCACTTCACTTCACACTTCACTTCACCTTTATCTTGTAATGCCACTGCCTCCTCTTATCCCTCCCTAACACTACCTCTCTCTTCTCTATACTGTCTACTCACACATACCACCTTCCTATACCTCCTCACGCTGTACACTGGTTCATCTCTCACCTCCCGCTCCGAGTTGTGTGACCCTCCCATTCGTCCTTCTCTCTCATACTCTCTCTCACACCTCTCCCTCACTCTCTCACACACTCTTCCCATCTCTCTCATATTGGTTCACTTCAGGTATTCAAACACAGTTTCTTTCCCGTACCTTTCAAAGTTTCCGTCCCTAAAACCCAAGCTCTCCTTCTTTTCCTAGGGTACCTTCTGCATACATAAAAGGTCCCTCTTTATGAATCTGTGGCCTGCTCCACCCTTATTTCTCTCTCTCTCACACACTGTTTATGCTCCTCTGTCTCAAGTTCATGCACCAATTTGTGCACAGACTACCTATCCTTTTTAGTCTTCTTTTCTACCTATTCTCTGCAGGTCTCACCCCATCTCTTCACCATGTTACATAATTGCACCACACAAATACACTGCGCAACACACAATTCCACAACTAACAATTCCAATACAACCCACATAATTTCACTCCACGCCACATACATCCACTACACTACAAACGAAAACACATAGGTAAAAAACATTGTCATTTACAACGCCAATAGCTCTAACTCACACAAATGCGAGATCTATTGCATTGCAAATGCTTGTTACACTTATTAACACTCTAAATATTAGATCTGATGCATTTTAACTTATTGCCCTCTTATTTCTCAATAGGATGCATAATAGGACTCATGGCTCTGTAGGTGATTGTATTGAAATAATAAAAATTTTAGATCACTTATTTAATATTGGGTGTCCGGAATGTGGGCACCAATTTTATATTTCTTCACCTGTTGTATATATGAGTTTAAGATTGTACTGACTCAGCAATATCACAGATGTTTTTCCTTTCTTTGATGAATTTGGGGTTCTCTCGGATCTTTGATTTATTTTTTCCAAAGCAATTTGGGTCCGCCGAAATATAAACATATACATCACAAAGGCGTTTGAGTCATCTAGTTAGTTTTCGGAATAAGTTTAATTTGAGGAAATGTGTCTACTCACGGTTACACTCTTCCTTTAAGTTTTCCAGCTGGTATTTACTGTGCTTACACGTGACATCACCATTAACATCACCTTTTTTAGTGTTCATCAGACATAAAATTGTTTAAGGGTTTCTTCGGTTTCTTCTCGGGAACAAACGACACAGCAAATTTTTATGCAACGTTCTGTAATATTAGTTTGGTATGCTGCTAAACTTCTGATCAACTGGCGGCAATGTAAATAAAATTGACAAGTGCACGCTAAAAGCTGCGTGCTGTCACTGGAGTACCATCAAGGGGCTACAGTAACACCTGTTATTATGGTGCTTAGAAACGTTAGAAGTAAAACACCACATGAAGAGCAGTATGAAAAAATCCTTGTCATTGACATAGTTTGTTGCCATGTATACTCTGCATGGCAGTCCATGTGAGTGCATTCTTTGTTTTTAAGTTTAAGAGCTTTATTAACACCTTCCAAGCTGGTGACGGAACCGCTCCGTCACCAGCCTCGGTCGCACTGTGCTGGTGACGGAGCGGTTCCGTCACGGCCCGCCTGCGCGGCGCGTTCGATTGAGCGGGCGGGGCCGTGACGGAACGGCTCCGTCACAAGCACAGCGAGCCTGAGGCTCGTGACGGAGCGGTTCCGTCATGAGCATGGGAGCGCCGTGCAGCCCCCCTCCCCCCCAGCGCCGCGGCGGAATTACCGCCGCGGCCAAAGGGTTAAAGAATTTAAAGACATAAGTACAATATACATCCATGCAACTACAACAAGAAGCATTAAATGAGCAACTGAATATATATAATTTGGCCAATAACTAATACGGTAGAGCTAAGGGGAATGAAAAATATGCAAAAAGGAGGAACGTAGTAAGAAAAATATGTATCTATAATTCAAATAGCATTTTAAATGTTTTACTTTTAAAACATCCATTTTTTGTTTTGACAGAAATAGGTGTTTTCGTTGTGTAGGTGTGTTCAGTTCAGGCCTCCCAGTGACCAGGGCAGGCTGCGGCTGGGCATTAAGCCTGCACCTGTCTTATCACTTACCGCCATATGGCAGATGGGAACTCTGGGAGGCACCTGGCCCTCGCGGAGAGCCGCCACTTTAGCGCGCGCGCCTCTTTTCATTCAGTCCTGTTGCTTTCATGGCGCTACACACGAGAGGATGTTTACTCCTCCGACAGGGGCCGCGCAATGCCGGGTTCCACCAGGATCCCCTTTCAGCCCGGATCCGGTTTCAGATACGTGACCGCGGGCCCGCGAACCAGGAAGGTGTTTACCTGCAAGGTGAGCTAAAGAGGAACGGGAGACGCTTGCAAGGGCTCACGTTTCAGGCGCCCCCTGCCCGAGTCTTCCCCAGAGGAAAGAAAAAGTGAATCTCCTCCCCCTTTGTTCGGGCTCCGTGTCAATCACAAGGGCCCTTTGTCCCGCAGCGCATTGATGTGACTGCGCCTTGGCCCTTCATCATGTTCCTGTCATCCGAAAATGCACAATAAAAAGCGGGGGAAGTGGCTTCTGCTTCCCGGGCCCCGTGGCAGCTGGGGACCTCGGCGGCTCCCAGCTGCCCGCCTCTTTCTGCAGCGCGTTGGGCACAGACAATGCTGTACATTACCTCGTGATTTGGGCTCGGTTCTCAGCGCGGCTGAGGTTACAAGGCAGATGATGGGAAACGCAAGTGAGCTTCGCAGATTTCGTTTCTTTCCCTTTGATCCTGCCACAAAAGCTTAATCTCTGGCCCTGCAACTGTGATGGACGCTTCATTTCCGGCAGTCAAAGGTTTATCTCCAAGAAGAGCCATTCATCATTTGCGAGGCCTTAAATTAGATGCTGGCGTTTTGTATGTGCGGAAGAACTATTGTTTGGTGAACCCTCTCGGCGGTGCGCCTCCGCTGATGCACTGTAACTTAATAACTACTGCAGGCCACTTGTCTGAGCATTTTCCTGTCCCTGATTCACCAACACTTAACTTGTTTTTTTCTCTCTGACTTCCACCCATGCCTCGTTTATTTCCCTTATGTTTTACACAGAAAGTTACTAAACAGGAACTGGGCTGTTTTCTGCACTTGCCCTCGAAGGGATTTCACTTTTAACAATAGATGACCGTTTATGTGTAAGGGCCACTTACTTAGTTCCTGCTGCTAAAATATATATATATTTTTTGCTGAACTGTGATGGAAAACTTTGGTGAACTTTACCACAAGCATACACATTTTGGAATTGTCAGTGCCTATATTTCATACCAGTCTTGCTGGTGTTTTTCCCTGATCCTTCCAGCAAAAGGGAAAACCAACCAAGTTTCTGAAGTGAGTCCCATCAGTGGGTCGTAAATGCAGAAGCGGCCTGCATGGATCAGGGTGACTGGTGAGAGGGAGATAGGGCAACTGGGAGAGGATTCTAAAAAAATGTAAAAAGTACCTTACTGCTGCGTCTCTCCTCAGAAGTGGGACAGAAAGCAGGCAGCCAGGCTCCCCTGCCCAATCACAACACTGCAATGCAGGGTCGCGATTGATCTGAGCACCATGGTTCGGCGCTCAGCCGGGGACCTGGGCAAGTTCTCCACGCAGGCTGTAATGTAGCCTGCATGGAGAACATTCGAAGTGCGCATGCCCGAGAGGAAGGTGCTAACACTTCTCCCCTGCCCTGCTCTGTGAGAAGAGCAGCCCCGCCCCATCACGAAAAGCTGCCGCAGCAGGACAAAATAAAATGATAATAGCGCTACATTAGTATAATTTTATTTTTCCTTTCACTGCTTCAAGGTAGTGGGGCGGTGCTCCTCCACCTTAGTGGAGGAGCCGCCACTGCTTTGATGGAGGGTTGGCCCTCCTTGCCTTATTGGTGGACATGGATAAGCAGCGAGGGCTAGCTCAGAGGAGATAATGTAAGTCTGGCTTGGGGTACAGCCCAACACTTTTCAAAATTGCAATAAACGTCAGTGCACAGCTCTGAGGTTTGGGCAGGGTATTTGTCATCTTCCACAGAAAAAAAGTGCTTTCTCTCCACGCAGCTGTGATTATTTGGTTTATTGACCCTGCTGCTTGAGCCAGCAGCAGTATGACTGCCTAAGCTTGAACTTTGGGTCACACATTTGACTTTTTAATGCTGTTAAAGTGTCTTAAATAACTAGATAAATCACAGTGTTTGTTTTTGCATGGAATCTCACCAGTGCTTAATTTGAGCTGGTGGTTTCCAGAGCTCAGCACTGGCACTTAACCAGCACGTAATAGTCAACACAGCACTTATGATAGCTGCCACATTGTGGCGCTGTTGGTGTAATTTAAAGATGAGCAGAACAACAGCTATTATTTCAATATGCATTTAAAACAACTAATACCTGTTGCCAAGCAATTCCCTTTGCTTTGGGGGCATTGAATAGCCTGAATTGTCACACTTGTAGCAGTTTGATGGTTAGTTGTGTTGGTACTGCCATTGGCAGTGCTGACAGTGGCAACGAGTGGTGCAAGCTGCATTGGCCTCACGAGTAACCCTGGGCGTAGTTCGCAAAGTAGCGTTACGCGTAGCTTTGCGAAATGCACTACGCGAGCTACGCGTAGCACTATGCCAACTACGTAGTGCGCTGTTTACGATGATTGCACAGTGCCGGATGCTTGTCCGCACTGTGCAATCATTGAAAACGGCATCTTGAACAGTGAGAGCTGTCTTTTACTGCTGCTCGAGTATGTATATATATATGTGTATATATATTACCTACTGGCGGTCGCCAGTGGGTATATATAGTTAGGATTTTTTTTTTAATAGGGATTTCTGAAAATTCTATGTTGAATAACTTTGGCTTTGAAGGACGGAATTGGCTGAAATTTTCTGGAAAATGGCACATTTTGTTTCTGAGCTTCCCCTGAAAGTTTGGGGGGGTTTCGTGAAGTGGGGGCCGAGAAAAAAGGGGGGTCCCAAAACGTGTTTTTTGACATTGAGTTTTCCATAAGGCGGTTGGACTCACTTTTAGCTCGAACGGCTGAATGGATTTCTATAGAACTTGGCAAAATTGTAGGGACTGGTAGCCCGATGTGCCTTTGCTAGGTCTCAAGATATGTGCAATAGTGGATTTTGAGTAATTTAGGTTCAAAATAATATATATATCTGTAAGCGCGCACCGGGGAGCACACCGGGGAGCGCTCCGGGCGCGCTACGCAACTTGTGCGCGGAAAGCTGATTGGCTCCCCGGTGTCTGTAAACATTCTAAACAGTCCGGAGCGGCCGCCATCTTGTGTCTCGGTAGGATCGAGACACAAGAGGTGGCCAAAACAAAGGGGGAATTGGCCATAAGGGGGCAGAGTAGATCCTCCCTGACCCCCTAGGTTTGATGTGGGGGATTTAAAAGGGCCCCGCGGGTAAAAAAATAAATAAATAAAAAATCGTTTTTTGCGGTGGGGGTGGGGGGGGGGGGGGTCGAGGTCGAGCGCCCGGTACGGGAAGCGGTCCGGGGAGCGTAATATGGGGAAAAAAGAATGATAGACTTTTCAAATATTGTATGTTTATTGACTGTTCTTTTTGTTGTTTTTTTTAAAAAATTTTTATTTAAGTAGCAACATGTAGGTACCAATGCAGAGTCTAAAAAATAATATACACCGTCTCCTTTGTAAATATCTTGCATGTTGTTTCAGAATTTATTGTGGTATATGGAATTCATACCATAGTCTGTCAGGAAAGCAGAAAAAATATGGAGGCAGGAGATGATAAAGAGATGATAAATACACATTTGAGATAATATAGTTGGAGAAAGGAAGTAACTACGAGCAAACTTACTATGTTACACAAAAAAGTTGCACAGTATATTTTAAGTCTCACTTTATATTATATCTATTTTGGTACTATTTCATAATTTTCATATAAAAAAGAATAATGTGTCAAACAATTTTAACTTTTAAAAATAAAATTTATTGTTCTGATTTTTCAAAATCTAAAAAAATTTGTAACATTAATTCATCTGGAATGTCCTCCTTTTCATTCCATGATTCACATTCTTCAACACATTTAACCACATGGCTGCTAGGCGTTTTCCCGTCCTGCGCTGAAGATCCAAAATAACCATTATTCATGACGAGCTGGCCTTGTCATCAGCGCACGGCAGGTAAGCGCCATGACGAGCCCAGCTCGTCATTAGCTTCGAAGGGGTTAATTAAGTCTTGGTCTAAAGTGTCACCCAAAAACTCAATTTCTTCATTTTCTTCCTTAGGAGTGTTTTCAATCTTAATTTGAAAGGAAATATTATTTTCTTTCTGTTGTGCTTCCATTTTCTTGCTGTAAATTGCATAAAAAATAAATATATCAGTAGAGATAGGGCACTGTTGGGTTTAAGTTCAAACAGGTACTTGTGAGTTTTTAACAGTGAAGTTATCTTTGGGAACTGTATGGTTTCAGGCAGGAAGTAGAACTATTAAAAAGTGCCTGTGATGAAGCCTAAGTAAATTCATAATTATACCAGAGAAGCCTAACTCAATCCATAATTATAACAGAGAAGCCTATCTCAATCTCTAACTCTTACAGAGGGACAGTATATAACTATCTGAAAACGTTTTCCCAAATTAGCATAACATAGTTCTCCTTTCACATTTTTAAAATAACATCTTACCTTTCAAAAAGAAGTTTAAGTTGTCAGTGAAAATGCTCTTGAAATGTACTTCAGGAAGTAGTAGTCAAAATGGCTGTGTTTCTCTCTCTTTATATATATTCAGGTACATAACCAATCAAATGTCATGAAATAATAGTAGAAAATGAAAGTAACATTTTAATTGGTTGTCAATTCTAACACTTCATATGTGTTTTTGTCATGTAATTTACCTCAGGATATTTAGTCAGGCCTACAGCATAAATGTCTCAATGGAATTCCATCAAATTTGAGTAAATGGTAGGGACTGCTATGAGGTAGGGCCTATTCTATATTTGATGAAAGAGTCTCCAGTGGTTTTTCTGTAAATTACTTTCCCACCTTTTTTTATCGAGCGATTACCGATGCGCGCCCAGGTACGCGTACCGGCAGTGTTACGGGAGTCCTCCATTTTGTGTTTCGGTAGAATTGAGACACAAGATGGAGGGCAAACAATGTTCGGAATGGGTAGAAGGGGGCACGGTAGACACTTCCTGACTCTATAGGTTTTCTGAGGGGGGCTTAGGACGTTCATATAGGCAAAAAAAAAAAAAAAATCGCGTGGAGAGCGCCCGGTACGCGCACCAGTAAGCGTACCGGGGAGCGTACTTTGGTGAAACATAGTGAAAAAATTTAGAAAAAGATAAACGTTTAAAATGATCAGAGGTAGGGTAGCTCTGAAAAGAGCTATTGGGTTCTGTGGCTGATTTAGGTACCTACAAGTATGTTCCAATGTACAGTCTTAAATTCAGGAGGAATATTCTATTCCCCTCATCTGACAAGTGCTTACCATCTCCTCTGTAGATGTCTTGCATGTTGTAACGCAAGTTATTTTTGAATATTAAACCCATTCTAAAGTCTCTCATATAAGCAGAAACAGATTTATTCACATGTTTCTGTGCTTTCTCAAATTGTGGACAAAATTGGTTGGACCAGTTCCATTTCTGTCTTTGGCATTTATTGGAATATATCAAGGCAGTTTGGGGAAAAAGTGTCATCAATTGATGAAAGGTGTCCTTTAAAAGCATTTCCAGACCAACCCCAGTCATAGTGCCCAAATCATTTCCACCACAGTGCACTATGAAGAGGTTCAGGGTTTGGCAGATGCATAAAAAAATTATATTAAAAACATATAAAATATATTTTTCCTTTAAAAGAATAATACATTTTACAGCTTTTGATATTTGCTATTTAAAAACCATTGAAATTCAATGAAAAAACCATAGGTTATAGACCATATATAGTTAGGAATAAGTATTTACAAAACCTTGAAAATTCACTGAAAAAACCATAGGTTATAGACCATATATAGTTAGGGATTAGCATTTACAAAACCTTATTTTACTCACACAAAACCATTGAAATTCGAATATATAGTTAGTTGCACTAACTATATATCGCGCACCCGCAATCCACTGCTGATGATGTCACATATTACATCATTCATGACATGGTCAGTGACATCACTGATGTAAATGCTAATCCCTAACTATATATGGTCTATAACCTATGGTTTTTTCAGTGAATATATATATATATATATATATATATATATATATATATATATATATATATATATATATATGCAAAAACAACTCCCCATGCAATGAACAGTGAGTGAGTGTGTGTACTATGTCATTTATACTTTATTTCGGTTCAAGTAAAACCATAAAATGTCACACAAAAAACATAGAAGAAAATACAAATCATGCCGCATCAATAGTAGGAGGCGAAATAAAGAGTAAGCAACTCTACTCTATTTAGTTAAAAAGGCAATCATAATCGGTCGTACATTAACATACCAACCAAAATAATTCTATTTAAAATCTTTAAATAACTCCAATCTAGACATAGATATTTGCAAGTAATTCATTAAATCAGTAAGAGCTTGATTTCTACAGGGCATATTATTTTTAACAGTCCACACAGTTCCATTTAATTATTTATTTTTTACAATTTGTGCCATAAATTTAAGCTAATGGTACGTAAAGTAATACCAATTTTATTAAAATCATTATTATTATACTCCGTTCTTTTCCATCAGTAGTTAATAACGTGTTAGCCTTAGGAACATAAACTCAGAATTTAAGTCCCGCTTTAACTCTTATAAGACTCACATTAAATAAAAACCTACTTATGCTAAAAACAATTTTTTGGGTTGTATCAGTTTTCAATATTCTTTCTGCCTCTGTGCATGTTCTGATGTTCAAATTCGTTCTCCTTTGACGCATTCTTGCATAGTTCGCACCGATCATTGTTATTTTTTATTCCTATTCACTGCCCAATTCGATGAATTTGCGTTAATGTTTAGTACACCATACCTAAACTTCATGTATAGGGTTTTAGCCAGTGGAGGAAGTGTCTCATCCATAAACATTTCAAAATTGGCACATTTCTTATGTAAAAGAAACTTTGATGTCAATATACCATTATCTACATTATACATCAAGGTATTTTGGATGTAAGTCCAGAAAGTGGCTTTTAACACCTTGCGCGCTAGCGGTTTTCCCGCTGTGCGCTGGGTTTTTGAAAAACCCGCGTTACATGACGAGCTCAGCTCGTCATGAGAGTACCAGAGGCGTAACTCATGACGAGCTGAGCTCGTCATGAGCATAGAAGGGGTTAACAATGTTTTACTACACCCAATCAGTTGTGACGGCGCCTCCCAAAAATGTTTGAGGCCTAATTCCTTGAACCAGAAGTAAATTTTTTACCCACAGAGTGCCCCTACCTTTATCGATTTCTAGAATCTCTTTAAGGCCCTCTTTGTAACTGGACACTTCAGGAGTTGTTCAGAGTCGTACCCAAAATAGTAGGGGTCTTAATACGGCGTGATAATCCAAACGTTTGATATTCAAGTCCATCAGGATGGGTATTAGTGGTGTTCTTACTGGCAGCCCTAACACCCTCCTAATGAACTTGTTTTCTCCCAGTTCCAAGGTCTTTTTACAAAGTGGTCCCCAAATTTCGGCACAGTATAATATAGCTGCTTGTACTTTATACGTATACACTTCCAGGGCAAGAGTCATTACTTTTGAGGTGCTAGTCCCATGCATCTTTATTATTGGGAGCAAATTTTGAAGTTGGGCAATTTAATTTTTTTCCAGCTGCTGTTTCCAGGACAGCTGTGCATCCAACCTTATCCCTAAATAGTTAAAACAATGCACGTACTCTAGCTTTTGGCCCCTAATAGATACATTCTGCTTAAAAGTCTTCTGTGGGTTTATGGCCATGTACTTTGTTTTGCCAGAATTTATTTCAAGGCCCTTTTCTTTGCAATATATATCAAATAAATTCAATCAAGATTGTAGACCTTTGGGGGTTTGGGATATCAGAATGGTGTCATCAGCAAATAAAAGGGCTGGCATTAGATCCCCCGAACTTAGGAGAATCGTGTGCACAGCCCAATAAATAACTAGGAATGTCGTTAACATAAAGAGAAAATAAAGTAGGTGCCAACACACACCCTTGGCGTACGCCTCGTCTGACAGGAATTGCTTCTGTTAATTCACCCCTAGGGCCCCATCTTACTTTAGCAAAATTGTCCTCATGTAGTCTTATTATTTGGTACAGTAGCTCAACAGAAACACCCTGTTGTTTTAAACATTTCCAGACCAAATCTCGAGGCACAAGATCAAAGGCGGCCTTAAGGTCTATAAAAGCTATATATAAGTGGCCCTTTCTTATATTTATATACTTCCAGCACAAACATAAAAATCTAAAAACCTGATCGATTGTGCTCGTTTTTATTCTAAATCCCGCCTGGAATTTTGAAATCCCCATATTTTCGTCGAGGCAATCATTTAATCTCCCTAAAAAATGTGTAGAGTATATTTTTTGTAACATATCGATTAAGCTGATTGGTCGGTAGTTTCCGGGATCGTCACGACTACCTTTTTTTAAAAATAGTTACAATTTCCGCCCCCTTCCATGTTTCTGGTATCGGCGAGCCACACACTATTGCATTACAAAAATAATTAATGTAAGGACCCCAGACACTGTCATCATGCTTAAATAAATCCCCCGGGATTTTATCAGGCCCTGGGGCTTTGCCTGGTTTGACAGCTCTGATTGCTAGGAGTGTTTCTTCAAAGCTAAAATGCAAAATACTTGATTTGAGACCAATTTGTTTGTCAGCATAGAGTTTAGAGAAATGCTTCTCACACGTATTTGCATCTAAAAAAAGATCCCTACTTGTCTTACTACCCTTGGCTATTATACGCCAGAAACCTTCTTGGTGTTTGGGTTTAACCACTTCAGTTAACGCTGTCCAAGTATCATCCTCCCACTCTTTCTTTGCTTGTTCTTGGACTTGTTTATATTTAGTTCTCTTTGCTCTCGTATCTAATACATTATTCTTTTTTATTGCCAGTAGGAGATCGGCTTTTGCCTCTCGGCACTCCTTAATATACCAAGGGTTGGCGCCTGATTTTGCTCCAGTTCCTACTCTACCTTTTTCTCCTGGCATTTTATTTAATATAGGTACCAGTGCCTCCTGCAACTGAGAATGTGCGGCCATTATCGGAAAATCCACTTCTGAAACGTCTAAATATGTCTGAATAATATCAGAAAAAACATTATATATTTGTGACATGGATTCCACATTTCCTAGTATTTTCGGCCACTTTAGGGTACGACGAATATTACTTATTGTAACACCATCAGATAAAGGCATTATTCACTCTTTATTCTGAACTTTATCAATAAAGAGGTCTGATTTTATTGACAAATGCAAGGGTCGATGGTCACTGTCAGATCTAGCGTCTATTTCCATGTCTAAAATATTTGACCAAAAATTAACAGATGCTATAATATAATCTATACAGCTCCTATAAGTGCCTCTTCAAAAGGTAGAAGTATTAGGTTTATCTGAAGGTACACATCCATTACAGGCTCTAAGCCCGTGCTCTGTTGTTAATGTCATTATCTGAGCAACTGCTACAGTGCAGGGCACTAGCACTAGCGGGCTACTTTGCAAG
This sequence comes from Lissotriton vulgaris, assembly GCF_964263255.1. Lineage (NCBI taxonomy): Eukaryota > Metazoa > Chordata > Amphibia > Caudata > Salamandridae > Lissotriton > Lissotriton vulgaris. The sequence continues at coordinate 199,459,135 of NC_141696.1, forward strand.
ACAGGGATATTATGAACAGTATCCTCATCTTCAAATAAATTACCTAAGCCCACTACAGGTTCAAACTTACAGTTAAAGTCTCCTCCAACAATTATCTTTTTTTTTAAAAACTTTTTTTATTATTCCCCAGTAGGAATAAGTCAACAGCACAAACAGAACAGATATATCACAAGTCACATAATTCTATTTTACACCATTTGTACTAGCAGTTAACATTTAACATTTCAGCATGTCACAACTCTAAAAGTTCTTGAATTGCACCCCAAATTAACATACCAAGTCTTCGTTTTTTGCCCTCTTTAATGCATAAAGGCTCCACTCTATTTCATAAAGATTATATAATTTAGCTCGCCAAAATTCAAATGCTGGGGGTTCCTCTTGTAACCAATCAGAGGTGATCCATAAACGAGCTACCGTCATAGCAACAAATAAAAAATATCTGTATTTATATAAAGGTGTTCCCTTTTTCACTTTATCCCCTATACCTAATAGCATAAGTGCCGGAGAAATCATCACATTGGTCTGAGTAATCATAGTAAGGAACTTTTCAATATTAATAAAAAATTGGTGCAATTTAATACAACTAAAAAATATATGAATGCTACCAGCATTATCAGATCTGCATCGGAAGAATTTCCCATCGTATTGTGAGCCCCGTTTCATCATCCGCTCTGGAGTGTAGTACAGTCTAAATGCAGTTTTAAAGAATTGAGCCTTCAAATTAGCCGATAGGAAAGCTTCCTTAGATAGCAAAATCGCATCTTCTATTAAAAGATCGGGCTCCCCCCAACTGACTTTGCTAATACATATTATACTTCTGTAAATCATCAGATCTATACTCCATTAACATATTATACAGAAACCCAATTTTTTTCCGAGTTCGAATAGCCTCTATGGTTAACAACTGATTGTATGTGCCTTCGGATTAAAAAGTCCCTAACTTGCAGATATTTAACAAGCATTTACAATGCAACGGTTTCGCCTTTGTAAAAGTTTGAGCTATTGGCATTGTAAATGACAAATTTTGTATTTATTTGTTGATTTTGAAAGCAGATAAATAAATGGCATTGTCATTTACATTGCCAATAGCTTAATCTCTCACAAATGCGAGACCTATTGCATTTGCACACACACACAGAGCAGAAACACACACACAGAGCCACAGACAGAGAGCCACACACAGACAGAGAGCCACACACAGACAGAGAGCCACACACAGACAGAGAGCCACACACAGACAGAGAGCCACACACAGACAGACCTAAAGAGTTATGAAAGTTTTTACAAAAGCATACTTTGACATGCTACATTGATATAAACAGCAAATCTTTCTATGCTACTACTGGTAAGTAATTAGAAATAAAGACATTTTGCAATTGGAAATGGCCCCGTTAACACTCATCACAAAAGTGTTTATCTTAAGCTGGGAAACAAGCAGCAATTAAACATTCGGTCACAAATCAAGACCTTGAAATCTCATCAAACTCCATTTAGTGCAATAAAATATGATTAGTTTGAATATTAGCAGGGTTGGCTCATTAATAACTCACTCTACGTCGCAGCAAAGAAGTCAGCATGGTCAACACAATCCAGCAACGTTAAAAATATATGTAAAGATTGACTCATGCACCATGAAAAAATGTTTCACTATCAACCTTTACATAAATAGTCACGGTCACAGAATCCTGCAGATTGCCATAGCATAATTCTAATAGAAGAAAATACAGACTCCAATATGGTTAGCATTGCTCCGATCTATGGTCTATTAGCAAAACACTTGAGACCTACAGAGTGATAATCTCTCTGCAGTCTGTTTCCTAAAAAAATAGGTGCAATAGCCAATAATAAAGCACAGAGCAAGGCCATAATGTTCAACAGTAATTGGAAAGAAAATTATAAATGTCTCTGACATGACCGTTAAGTTTGCTACTGTTGCCTGAAGCATTGCTGTGAATGACAGCAGTATACAAACTGGGCTAAATTAGGTGTGTGTGAGTGAGGGAGGGGTATTATTACACTGTCCATTCTCATATAAATTGCTTTGTCAGATACATGAAAACAGTTTTCTTACAGCACACTACCATTTCAAAACAATAATTTACGTAAAAAAATGGTAACGCGAATGTGCAGGCAAATGATGTCCTTACTGTGGCATGATAACAAGTTACGCGTCATTCACATTTGTTTAGAAACAAGGGGTGAATTATTAAGTTCCCAGCTTTAAAATGTTGGCCCGAGGCGGGGCAAACCGTAACAACCGCAAAGTTGAGGGGTTTTGTTTCTTTCAAAATATTGTATTTATAGAAACGAGGAATGGTAACGTAATGGTAACATATACTTATAAATATTAGGATGACTTTTCAAAAATCCCAAACAAATAAACTCCTGTGTGCTCGAAAAAAACTATAACAGCGTCCGTGTAATTTTTGGGGGGTAAATATACACAAACAGTACCAACAGCAACAAATATAAATAAAGATAGGGGTGCAAGCGTACATTTAGCAAGGATATGTAAGCTTCACCATCATTAATGTACACAAGTGAAAATGACATGCAGCCTCTCTAAAATCGCGTTTACAGTCTAGCCATGTTACCGGTCTTCCAAGACAGATTCGGGGGTGGTACACAAATGAAAATGACATACAACTTGTATAAAATCGCTTAACAGTCTAAGACATGTTACGCATCTTAAAAATGGAAGAATGGAAGAGATCATTTGTTTAAAGAGATTGGAATAAGGACGCCGTTCTTTGCTCCACCCCCTCCAGTGAAGTTCAGTGTCAACATTGTAAGATCTAAATCAGCAAACTACGAAAGCTAATGAGGAGCAACAGGAAATCCACCAAATCGTAGGGGTGCCCGAGTGCCAGAAGTAGTACTACGGGTTTGTGATGTAGGTTGAGGAGATGGAGGAAGAATGCAGGGACTCCGTGCCCAAACTCCAATGTTCTTTATGTTGTACAAGGAAGAGAGGATGTGGGCCAACACTGATTGGTTACATGAGCACCCTACTCATTCCTTACAATGAGATTGACAGAATACGGATAAACGCGGGATAGGATTAAATGTACCGCGTGCGGCACAGATGTTCGGTCCTCCTTACCACAAGACTAAAGCGATGCCACTCTGTTGAGATTAAAACCTCTGTCGAGACTGGTTTGTTTTCGCCTTGGATATCGCCTCCCCAAGGACTAAGAAAAGTCCCGTCCCTGCATGTTGTGACCTTCCCCCTCGTGGCTATTGAGACGACATTGCCTTGGGAAACATGGACCCAAACGGATGGGGGTAATTTATTAAAACTCTACGTAACTAACCTCCCTATCCTTCGTCCAGTGCTTTGCCTTTTCTCCTCCTCATCCAACCGAGCAGCAAGTGCACGGCATACTTTCTATCGCACTTCCGGTCACGCCCCCTCCCTTATCCACATTTTCCGGTTTCCTCCCAACTCAAAGAATAGATAGGAGACTAGGTGCGCATGTCCACAGAGAATTCCCATGCCAGTGAATGAAAACTGCATTCCGCCAATAGCAGCGCGTCCCGAGCAGAAAGGGAGGTGCCGGCAATGCCGGACCAGATTCAGGGGCGTTCTCGAGAATTGGCTTTCGGCTGACGTAGCGTGACGTAGCCAAAAGCCAAAAATTCTCGGGAACGCCCCCGAATCTGGTACAGCATTGACGGGCAAACGTGTCTTCCAATGGCTAGCCTCCATTTATGGAGCTAGCCAATGGAAGACGGGGGCGGATTCCAAGCCCCATACTATACTCATTAGGTTTTCGCCTGCGCGAAAAAGCTGCGCAGAGCGCAGCTTTCGCCAGGCAAAACCTAAAAAAGGATGACCTAGTTAATTGATATTTTAATGTCAGACTTTCGTACGTTGCTATTAGCCCATCTGATTCATACAAGTCCCCAATTTGCATTATCCCTCTATGTGACCATTCTCTTGCCACTCGATCCCAAAAGACTCAGGGTAATATTTTCTCTGCATTGAACGGTGTATAATAAGACCATTTCCCTAATTTTATCATTCTGGATACCTTCCTCCACACTTTAAAGGCCGATTCCAGGACCTTGAATCGTCTTCTTTTATAATGATTTCCTTCAAGTTCTTTAAATAAACAGCGTCTGGCTTGAGACCCTAGAAGTAAATAAAATATAGATGGTGCTTCTGCCGGATCCTCTACAAACTCCCCAATCAATAACATTTGCAATCTTTGTAGAAAACATACATAAAAATATAACAGAAAATCTGGAATAGCACGCCCGCCTCTATCAACCGGAAGTGTCATTAACCTCATTGCCCAGTGGGATTTCCCAGGGGCCCAAAGAAATCTCGCACATATGGATTGCAGCTGTTGAAGATAATTTAGTGGAATTTCTAAAGGTATAGCTCTAAACAGATATAAGTTTTTTGATAAAATACTCATTTTAATAATGTTCCCCCTTCCAATTATTGATAATTTTAAACGTCCCCATCTGTCTAATGATTGCTTGATTTGTTGCAATGTGGTAGTCCAATTAATATCCACTATATCTTTCATTGAAGTCTTAATTCTAATACCAAGATATATTACTTCCAATACATCTCTGGGGTCACTAATTTGAATATTACCAGTACATAAGACTTGCGTCTTAGAGGAGTTTAATTTGTAGCCTGATATTAGACCAAATTCATGGGCTAACCGCTCAATTTCTACTAAGGCCTCACCTGGATTGACCGTCGCCACAGCGGCATCATCCGCATAACCAACAAGCATTTACAATGCAATGGTCTCGGCATCATTAAAGGTGGAGCTATTGGCATTGCTCATGACATTTCTTTTTTTTCTTTAAATCATAAATAAATGGCATTGTCATTTACATTGCCAATACACACCACTCTGCACTCAACAGCACACACCACTCTGCACTCAACAGCACACAACACTCTGCACTCAACAGCACACACCACTCTGCACCTGCACTCACTACTCTGCGCACTCACTCTGCACTCACTACTCACTACTCTGCACTCACTACTCACTACTCTGCACTCACTACTCACTACTCTGCACTCACTACTCACTACTCTGCACTCACTACTCACTACTCTGCACTCACTACTCTGCACTCACTACTCTGCACTCACTACTCTGCACTCACTACTCTGCATTCACTACTCTGCACTCACTACTCTGCACTCACTACTCTGCACTCACTACTCACTACTCTGCACTCACTACTCACTACTCAGCACTCACTACTCGCTACTCTGCACTCACTACTCGCTACTCTGCACTCACTACTCGCTACTCTGCACTCACTACACACTACTCTGCACTCACTACTCACTACTCTGCACTCACTACTCTGCACTCACTACTCTGCACTCACTACTCACAACTCTGCACTCACTACTCTGCACTCACTACTCGCTACTCTGCACTCACTACTCTGCACTCACTACTCACTACTCACTACTCTGCATTCACTACTCACTACTCACTACTCTGCACTCACTACTCACTACTCTGCACTCACTACTCACTACTCTGCATTCACTACTCACTACTCTGCACTCACTACTCTGCACTCACTACTCACTACTCTGCACTCACTACTCACTACTCTGCACTCACTACTCACTACTCTGCACTCACTACTCACTACTCTGCACTCACTACTCACTACTCACTACTCTGCACTCACTACTCACTACTCACTACTCTGCACTCACTACTCACTACTCTGCGCTCACTACTCACTACTCACCACTCACTACTCACTACTCTGCACTCACTACTCTGCACTCACTACTCACTACTCTGCACTCACTACTCACTACTCTGCACTCACTACTCACTACTCTGCACTCACTACTCACTACTCTGCATTCACTACTCACTACTCACTACTCTGCACTCACTACTCTGCACTCACTACTCACTACTCTGCACTCACTACTCACTACTCACTACTCTGCACTCACTACTCACTACTCTGCACTCACTACTCACTACTCTGCACTCACTACTCACTACTCACTACTCTGCACTCACTACTCTTTTACTCTGCACTCACTACTCACTACTCACTACTCTGCATTCACTACTCACTACTCTGCACTCACTACTCTGCACTCACTACTCTGCACTCACTACTCACTACTCTGCACTCACTACTCGCTACTCTGCACTCACTACTCACTACTCTGCACTCACTACTCGCTACTCTGCACTCACTACTCGCTACTCTGCACTCACTACTCGCTACTCTGCACTCACTACTCACTACTCTGCACTCACTACTCACTACTCTGCACTCACTACTCACTACTCTGCACTCACTACTCACTACTCACTACTCTGCACTCACTACTCACTACTCTGCACTCACTACTCACTACTCTGCACTCACTACTCACTACTCTGCACTCACTACTCTGCACTCACTACTCACTACTCTGCACTCACTACTCACTACTCTGCACTCACTACTCTGCACTCACTACTCTGCTACTCTGCACTCACTACTCACTACTCTGCACTCACTACTCTGCACTCACTACTCACTACTCTGCACTCACTACTCTGCACTCACTACTCTGCACTCACTACTCTGCACTCACTACTCTGCACTCACTACTCGCTACTCACTACTCTGCACTCACTACTCACTACTCACTACTCTGCACTCACTACTCACTACTCTGCACTCACTACTCTGCACTCACTACTCACTACTCTGCACTCACTACTCTGCACTCACTACTCGCTACTCTGCACTCACTACTCGCTACTCTGCACTCACTACTCGCTACTCTGCACTCACTACTCACTACTCTGCACTCACTACTCACTACTCTGCACTCACTCACTACTCTGCACTCACTACTCACTACTCACTACTCTGCACTCACTACTCACTACTCTGCACTCACTACTCACTACTCTGCACTCACTACTCACTACTCTGCACTCACTACTCTGCACTCACTACTCACTACTCTGCACTCACTACTCACTACTCTGCACTCACTACTCACTACTCTGTACTCACTACTCTGTACTCACTACTCTGTACTCACTACTCTGCACTCACTACTCACTACTCTGCACTCACTACTCACTACTCTGCACTCACTACTCTGCACTCACTACTCTGCACTCACTACTCTGCACTCACTACTCACTACTCTGCACTCACTACTCACTACTCTGCACTCACTACTCTGCACTCACTACTCTGAACTCACTACTCTGCACTCACTACTCTGCACTCACTACTCACTACTCTGCACTCACTACTCACTACTCTGCACTCACTACTCACTACTCTGCACTCACTACTCTGCACTCACTACTCTGCACTCATTACACTCACTACTCTGCACTCACTACTCTGCACTCACTACTCTGCACTCACTACTCACTACTCTGCACTCACTACTCTGCACTCACTACTCTGCACTCACTACTCACTACTCTGCACTCACTACTCACTACTCTGCACTCACTACTCACTACTCTGCACTCACTATGCACTCACTACTCACTACTCTGCACTCACTACTCTGCACTCACTACTCTGCACTCACTACTCTGCACTCACTACTCTGCACTCACTACTCTGCACTCACTACTCACTGCACTCACTACTCACTGTACTCACTGCACTCACTACTCACTGCTCTGCACTCACTACTCACTGCACTCACTACTCACTGCACTCACTACTCATTGCACTCACTACTCTGCACTCACTACTCTGCACTCACTACTCTGCACTCACTACTTCACACTCTGCACTCACTACTTCACACTCTGCACTCACACTCTGCTCACTCACTCTGCACTCGCTACTTCACACTCTGCAGTCTGCGCACTCTGAACTGTGCGCACTCTGCACTCACGCTATAATAATCCTTATGCAGAATTCCTCTACAGTATAAGCAGCTTGGGTTTTTCCTATAAGCGCCAAAGAGTCAATGATAGGAAAAGAGGGCAGAGAGTGCTAACCCCATCTCCCCACCCACAGACAACCAAAAATTATCTTCTGCGTTGCTTTGTTCTAATAAATCAGGAATAAGGAATTTAAAGTATATGTATGGGCGAGTGGAAGGTGATCTATCGTATTCAATATATTTTAACACAATTGGTGTTCATGGTTACCTTTACAAACGTGAGATGAAGATGATGCTCAGTTTTTAGTTATATAAGGATATTTTGTCGAGTACGTTCAAGTTCAACCCACTGGCTGTAAGCAACAAGCTGAGGATCAACAGGCGCGAAACAGCGTGGTGGGCGCGCACGAGACGCAGCGTGGGCGTGCACATCATCTGAAGATCCCCGGAGAAGACACCGAGTCTGCCTGCTGCCATGACTGACCCGCTGCGAGGGAAAGAGCCCGGTGAGTGGGGGTAGAGGGGGGGGCGGCAGAGAGGGAGTGGGCAGAGAGGAAGGGGGTGTGTGTGTGCGTGTGTCTGTCTGTCTCTGAGTGTGTGTCTGTGTGTGCACGGCTCGTGACTGCCTGCCTGTGTGTGTGCGCGTCCACAGACCCCGGTCGGCTGGGGGGGGGCAGGAATGTGTGTGTGCATGTGTCTGAGTGTGCCGCTTAGTTGTAAGGGGGGGTGGTGTCTGTGTGCTCCTGTGTGTGTGTGTGTGCGCGTGATTGAGAGGCGAGAGGCTGCCTTGCTGTGCACAGTTGGAGCAAGAGATGTGCACGGCTGAGGGGGGGCGGGGCTAGGCTTGCGCGTTCACGAAGGGCAATCGGCGCTCGTCCCCCAGTCTACGTCCCTTCAGACCCATCTCGGCAACAATAGGTCTCGAAGCCCGAGACCTAAAAACTGTATGCAGTATATTTTGAGCAATGAATGTTTTAATAAATGGGCTATTAGATAATCTATTTAAGAAAGGATTTATAAACAAGGCAAAAAGTAACGGAGAGCAGGGGCACCCCTGCCTGGTCACTCTTGTGATTTTGATCATTTCTGATTTCCTGCCCATAGCTGCAATTCTTGCGTTCGGCGCAGATTATAACACTTGAATTGCAGTTAAAAAGTTGTCTCCAAACCCTAATTTGCGCATTACCTCCCATAAATAGTGCCATTCTACGCGGTCAACCGCTTTCTCAGAGTCTAGTAATATTAAAGCTAGTTCTCGATTTTCTGCTTGAGCGATATCGAAAAGAGTGATAACTTTATTTATAAGTGTCACAGTGCCTCTGTTAGGAATAAATCCATGTTGATTTAAAGAAACTAGTGGGGTAATGACTTTAGAGATGCGGTTAGCTAAAAATTTTTAATACAATTTACTATCGCAATTAAGTAGGGAAATCGGGCGATATGAACCCGGCATCTCTGGAGGCTTACCCTCTTTACTGAAAACAGCAATAGTTGCATCTTTCCATGATTTTGGTGCTTTACCCAGTTGTGCCGCTCTAAAAGTATCAAGCATAATATATTTTAATTGTTCAAAAAACAGTTTATAGACTTCTCCAGGAATGTTATCTGGGCCTGCAGCCTTTCCATTCGCCAAACTTTTTACAGCCAATTCTAATTCTTCCATGACAAAAGGGCTGTCCAACCATTCTTTATCATTCTCACATAATTGTGTAAAACCCCCTAAATCAAATACTGAATCTGCTCCATCTACTTTTTGTTGCGTGTATAATTCAGTATAGAATTGTTGAAAAATATCTAGAATTCTATCTGGATCGTGTTGTATAATACCATACTGATCCTGTAGTTTAACAATTGATCTAGATGTTGCCTGCATCTTTAGACGCAATGCCAGGGACCTCCCGATTGCCTCACCATATTCGTATGATTGACGTTTATGCACCAAATACTTTCTCGCATTTTCTTTACTTTAAATACCCGATATCCTAGCCCGGTATCTAGTTACCGTGTCCTCAGCTTCTTCAATGTTCCCTTGGTTATCCCCCTTTTTTAAAATTTCCTTTATTAAATTCTCCTCCGAGTTCTTTAACGCCATATAAAGATCTTGTATTTCCGCCCTTTAGCTTCTTCTGGTGATAATTGCCATAGTTCAACACCTCTCCTGTAAAACAGGCTTTAAATGATTCCTATACCATGTCAATACTGGCCGAGTGCAGATTAAAATTAATAAATTCAGTTATCCAGCTTGACATATAGGACTTAAATTGTTCATCTAAACAAAGTTTTCTGTCAAAGGTAAAGGTTCTACCTGTGTGAATAATCTTTAAATCAGGTATGTTTATAACAATTGCAGCATGATCGGATGTTACTTTGGGGTATAGTTCCATCTGAGCGTCAGTTAATAACGATAAGGGAGCAAAAAAGTAATCTAGTTGAGCCATTTTCTTGTGTGGAAACGAATAGTAAGTGTATCCTTGTAAAGCAGGATTCATGTTACTCCAAGTGTCCACTGAACCGTGGTCTGTTAACAAATTATTAAGAGCTTTAAAACACGGGGTTTACGTCCCCTATAGTTATCTGGCCCTCCTGCTAACTCTGTGTTGTTTAAGTTAATATTCATATCACCACAAATTATCAACGGCGTTGCCCAGGTTGCTAATTCCATATTCAAGCTCTCTAACACCTCAGTTTCATCCAAATTTGATCCATAAATTGAACAAATAGTGAATCGAGAGGAATTGATCTTTAACTCAGCGATGGCCCATCTCCCCCATTTATCAGTTAAGCTGCGTATGGTTGTGTCTACTCGTGGCTTCGATAATATTTGGTTGTATATAGCGAATTTCCAATGCAACCCTCTTTCTTTTATTCAAATTGTTGAGACCAGACACATTTAAGGAACATAATTTAATACTACGAGCCATTGAAGATTATCCTAATGCTCAACACTGGAGTGCACCTATTACATATGTTCTCAAATCTCCTTGAAAAAACTAACATTATATTGATAATTTCTTTATTCTTGTGCTGTGTCTTGTGCCAACCAAGGTTTTTTCCCTTTTTACCCCCCACCATGCTGCCCACCCCTTCCGAACCCCACCACCCTGGTCACCCATCCCCCCTCCCCACTCCCCCCTTCCCCCACCTCTTACCGAGGCTTTAGGACTCATGATCCTTGGATGAGAAGCTTCCCGAAGTCCACTGCCAAACCACACAGGGATACAATATCCATGAAAAATATCATCACCCAAGGTAAAAAAGAGAAAGCAAAGTCTACAATCCAATATAACTGTATAACCCGTCTGCCTTAAACACCCTACATAGCATGTAAATATTCCTTTGCTGCAACCAAATTGGTAAAATAACGAGTATTTTCCTTATGAACAACTTTAAGTTTAGCTGGATTCATTATATAGGCTTGAGCGCCCTTACTCTGAAACTGTGTAACCAACTGGCGTAACTGCCAACGAGTATCCATCATATATTTACAAAAATCGGGTGTTGCACAAAATTCAAAACCTTTACCCATTCTTTTCCTATTGGGCCGAGTATTCAAAAACACATCCTCCCTAGCAAGAAAACTATTAAATGCGACAAGAAATGGCCTAGGTCTAGTATCAGTTGCCCCCGGGTGTAAGCAGATATTAAATGGATATCTGTGTGCCCGCTCTATTTCTCTGTCCCAGTCCTACTTTGTTATCTCTGGAAAAGCATGTTTAAATAACTCTACGATAAAATTGCGAGAGTCTTGACCCTCTTTTCCTTCTGGGATCTGCATGAGTCTCAAATTATTGCGCCAAGCGCGATTTTCAAAGTCTGCCATTTTCCACGGTATGTCCTCCTTGTTAAAACTCAATAATTCAGTGGCAGTCTTCTGTTGAGCGAGTTCATCTTCAATGTTGGAAATCCTTGTTTCTGCTTCAGTAAATCTTTTCCCGAAGTCGGATTGTGATTTTACCAGACGCCTTATTGAGTTTTGTAACTTGCCACAGGAGTTTTGTATTCTTTGACTTTCTTGCTCCGTCTTATCCATATGTGATAGGATTGTTTGATAAATAGTATTCAAAGTGATATCCTCCTCTGTCGATTATGCTTTTGTGCCACTGATTGCAGCCTGTGGCTGACTCGCAACGTCAACCTTGTCTTCCATCATTGAATCTCCCCTCTCCCGTATTGTTGCTGGGCTGTCTTCAACAAAATCCGCGGAGTACTCCAAGTCAAAGTCACTATCGTCAGCCATGCGCATTTGTCTTGAATACTGCGCTGTTAAATCTTCGCAAGATGAAACTGAGCCTTCAGAAAGGGAATAAAAATCCCCTGATTCCCCATCAATAACTGACGATTGTGGTACTGACAATGCTTGTACTGGCTGTATTTGTATCTCATTTTGTGAGTTGCCGCCCCTCTCTAGTGCCAAGTTATTGTTACTTAGGGGTTGGTTAATCTGAGAGTGCGTTAACTCTATGGCTCTTTGGCTGTGGCTTTGTGAATAGTTGCGGATGTTTCATGGGCTATTACTACTTTATCACGCGGTATCTCAGCATTTACATAATTCTCTCCCCCCTCAAACACAGTCTCAGTCTCAGTCTCTGTCTCGCTCAGCGGTACATTCTCCGTGTTATCTGCCTGAGCATTGACACCTACATTATCGAAGTCAGCATTATCAGCGTTATCAGCATTATCAAGGCGATCATTAGATTGAGCAGCTGCTGCCACTGAGTTTACTTTCCCTTTTCGCTTCTCCTCAGCAGCAGTAAATATCGCTGGAATCGTTCTGTTATCTGCCATACTCTTACCGGCATCATTCATCCTCTTCTCTGCAGCGCCAGCAGTCTTACCGGACTTATTTCCCTCCTCCGGTCCGTTTTCCATACCAGTACCAAGTGCTTCCTGAGCCCGCTTTGCTCGAGCTCGCTTCTGAGGCATGCTCCGACCGCCAATCTCTCTGCCGTTCTTCGGAGTACCGGTGACCAGCCTGCTCAAGCTCCGTAGACCGCCGGCAGCTGTGCTAGTAACCGCCCACCAAGCACAGCGGCACCTAATCGAAAAGACACGAAACGCCACAAGAATACCCAGCATCGGGAGTCGCTCCTCGCTCTGCTACACGCCAAGAATCAAAACCGTGAGCTCTTCTGAATAATAATGTTCAACTTCCGTTCATCCATTAATCAAAATGTACTCTCCGCCGCATAGGGCACAAAAAGAACATGAAGAAATGCTTACTCTTGGAATCTCCCTGTGGGGAGGCTGGAGAGGTCAGCTCACGCGTCCACTCGCGGGGGCGCCATCTTGCCTCGTCTCCTCCAACAATTATCATTGCACTTAACTCAATTTAGTTCAAAAAGGTATCCAAATAGTTTATTATTATTGATTCCATTGTAATTGGGCCTGGCCTGTTGTAGACATTAATTAGATATAAAAGATTATTCCCATATGTTTTTATTTTTACAGTGGCCAAATCCTCAGATGGTATGTGTAGTGCTACAGATTCTATTTTGAGGGTTATCCTAATCCATATAGTAAGGCCTCTCGAGGCCCTACCCCTCTTTGAAGGAATCACTTTTACATTGAAAGTCTTATACCCTACTCAGTGAGGGGAATCTAAGGCCCATGTCTCTTGTAAAAGTAAGATGTCACTATTTTCCGTATACTCCATCCAATCGGCGTCTCTAAGGTTCCTATTTAACCCTGCTTCATTCCAGGATGTTAGTCTTAAAACTTTATCAGATTTTATATTTAACCTTTCATTACTATTATTTAAACCAGGGGGGCATGTACGGGCATAGATAATGTCCGTTCTTGCTCTGCATCCCCAACACTTGTGCTCGACCTGCGTATGTTACAATCTACTGGCTTCCCCAGTCCCTCTTCTTGATGCTGCATATTAATAATAGATGTTTCTCTCCTGTTTCTATTTGTTGGATTTTTTCCTTCCCAATGGTTTCCACTGCCAACCTCAATTGATTGTCATTCTCCTGCATCAAGTGTGGGTAAAGCTTCAAATCTATTTGAAGATAATATTGGGGCGTCATGAAAGTCTGTTGGCCTTGGGTTAGGTTTATAAAATAACCCAGTGGGAGAGCACTTATGCTGGTATTTTGTATAAAAGTTTCCTCTCTGGGATTCAAGAGAGATCTAACCAGCTGCGGCCGGCGGGAATTTACTATTATGCAATCTCTGTCTATATTTTTGGTAGAATCCCCAACCCACCCTACTCTCCGAACCATCAAGTTTCATTGATATATCTCGGGCTAATTTTTTTGTTTTGTAAGCCAATCTGCAGTTTTATTTCGTAGGGTCATCCGTGATTCATTTTGTCCTATTTTTAGCTCCTGGACCCCTTAGGACATATGGGCATGCTGCCGTCGGCAAGCCTATAACATCAGGATATGAAGCAGAGGAACTATCTTTTAGGGTTTTAGTTCTGTCTAGCCCTACCTTTTTTATAGGCTGATTTGAAATTCCGTTACCATTCAGATTATCTATTCAGAGACGAGAATGGACAGGGAAGGAAGGCCTGGCAGAAGAGCTGTTATGTCTGACGCTTGTGGATGTCTGACACTTGTGGATGTCTGACACTTGTGGATGTCTGACGCTTGTGGATGTCTAATGCCTGATGTTTGTGGATGTCTAATGCCTGATGTTTGTGGATGTCTGACGCTTGTGTATGTCTGACGCTTGTGTATGTCTGACGCTTGTGGATGTCTGACGCTTGTGGATGTCTGACGCTTGTGGATGTCTGACGCTTGTGGATGTCTGACGCTTGTGGATGTCTGACGCTTGTGGATGGCTGACGCTTGTGGATGGCTGACGCTTGTGAATGGCTGGCGCCTTTGGATGTCTGACGCTTGTGTCTCGCATTAGGAAAGTTTGAGCTATTGGTATTGTAAATTACACATTTTTTATTTATGTGTTGGTTTTGAAAATAGCGAAATTAATAGCTTTGTTATTTACAATGCCAATAGTTTTAACTTTTGCAAATGTGACACCTGTAGCATTTGTAATGTATTATGTGTTGTATTTACGTGACCTAGATGTATTGATTACAAATAACAATGGCTTTTAATTTTTTTAAATAATTAATACTTAAATAAAAGTTATTGAAATTTATAATGGCAATAGCTTAAACTTTTGTAAAAAACTTTTGTAAAGATTATGTTCAGTGTATTTTATTGTGACGAAAATCCAACAACAGAAGTGAAATATTAACATCTTTTTGTGACATTTGTAATAAAGCTTGAAACATTGAGAGGACATATTTGAACCAGTTGTTGTTGAATGGTTGCACAGATTGATGCTGTGGTGGTGCTGAGTGATGGTGTGGTGGCGACGAGTGATGCTGTGACGTTCAGTGATGCTGTGGTAGCGCATGAGTGGTGATGCTGAGGTGGGGCTGAGTGATGCTGTGGTGATGCGATAGATTGACAGAGTGAGATAGATAGATAGAGGAGGGCGATAGATAGGTAGATAGATAGATAGGGCGACAGTAAACATCCCGTATTCGAGGAATTTACTGTGTGCAATTTTAATTTTGAATCAACGCTTTGATGCGTGTACTCGAGCACCTGTGTTATGCTACTAATATAAATGAATTCGCATATGTTAATCACTGTAACCAAACAAAAGGAGGCAGACATGTGGCCTCTGGCTTCAAAGGCACAAAACCTGAGTTCAGATCTTAGTTCCTGCACATAGGCAAAGCGTCTTATCTGATAGTTTTGTGCTTTCTGACCGGGCGGGCACAGTGAGTGCTGAGAAGCCAGACTACCAGTGTGCTCATTGTTTTGACTACCTCCTAACAGTTTTTTTTCTATCTAGCCATGAAGTGAAGGCACCTCAGCAAGTTAACTACACCACATATTTCTGTGTGCAACGAGAAGTATCTGGGGTCTGAATCCAGTCGGGGCGAGTTAGACGTTTATCCTTTTTTGACCAACAAAGTCAGTTTGAAATGGACAGTAAAATAAATAAAAGACACTGCAAGCCTTCTGCTGTAGGCTCAGAGACAAGAATGGACAGGGAGGGAAGGCTGTTATGGCTGACGCTTGTGGATGGCTGGCGCTTGTGGACGGCTGACGCTTGTGAATGCCTGAAGCTTGTGAATGCCTGATGCTTGTGCATGCCAGACCCTTTTTGGATGCCTGACGCTTGTGGATGTCTGATGGGTGCTGCTTGTGGATGCCTGATGCTTGCTGCTTGTGGATGCCTGATGCTTGTGGATGTCTGATGCGTGATGCTTGTGGATGCCTGATGCTTGTGGATGTCTGATGCATGATGCTTGTGGATCCCTGATGCTTGTGGATCCCTGATGCTTGTGGATCCCTGATGCTTGTGGATCCCTGATGCTTGTGGATCGCTGATGCTTGTGGATGCCTGATGCTTGTGGATGCCTGATGCTTGTGGATGCCTGATGCTTGTGGATGCCTGATGCTTGTGGATGCCTGATGCTTGTGGATGCCTGATGCTTGTGGGTGCATGATGCTTGTGGATGTCTGATGTTTGTGGATGTTTGATGTTTGTGGATGTTTGATGTTTGTGGATGTCTGATGCTTCTGGATGTCTGATGCTTCTGGATGTCTGATGCTTGTGGATGGCTGATGCTTGTGGATGCCTGATCCTTGTAGATGCCTGATGCTTAAGGATGCCTGATGCCTTTGGATGTCTGATGCTTGTAGATGACTGACGTTTGTGGATGTCTGATGCCTGATGTGAGGGTGTGTTAGGGTGTGTGAGGGTGAGAGTGTTGTGAAGGTGAGAGTGCTGTGAGGGTGAGAGTGCTGTGAGGGTGAGAGTGCTGTGAGGGTGAGAGTGCTGTGAGGGTGAGAGTGCTGTGAGGGTGAGAGTGCTGTGAGGGTGAGAGTGTTGTGAGGGTGAGAGTGTTGTGAGGGTGTGTGAGGGTGAGGGGGAGTGAGGGTGGGGGTGTGAAGTTGAGGGTGTGAGGGTGAGGGTGAGGGTGAGGGGGCTGAGGGTGAGGGGTGTGAGGGTGAGTGAGGGTGAGGGTATTGTGAGGGTGAGGGGGTGTGAGGGTGAGGGGGGTGAGGGTGTGTGAGGGTGAGGGTGTGTGTGAGGGTGAGGGTGTGTGTGAGGGTGAGGGGGTGTGTGAGGGTGAGGGATATGTGAGGGTGAGGGTGTGTGTGAGGGTGAGGGGGTGTGAGGGTGAGAGGGTGAGGGGGTGTGAGGGTGGGTGAGAGGGTGTTTGGTGAGAGGGTGTGTGAGGGTGAAAGGGTGGGTGTCAGTGGGTGAGAGGGTGAGGGTGGGTGAGAGGGTGAGGGTGGGTGAGAGGGTGAGGGTGGGTGAGAGGGTGAGGGTGGGTGAGAGGGTGAGTGAGGGTGAGAGGGTGAGTGAGGGTGAGAGGATGAGTGAGGGTGAGAGGGTGAGTGAGGGTGTGTGTGAGGGTGATGGTGTGTATGAGGGTGAGGGGGTGTGTGAGGGTGAGGGTGTGTGTGAGGGTTAGGGGGTGTGTGAGGGGATGTGAGGGTGAGGGGATGTGAGGGTGAGGGGATGTGAGGGTGAGGGGATGTGTGAGGGTGAGGGGGTGTGAGGGTGAGGGGGTGTGAGGGTGAGGGGGTGTGAGGGTGAGGGGGTGAGAGGGTGAGGGGGTGTGAGGGTGGGTGAGAGGGTGTTTGATGGTGAGAGGGTGTGTGAGGGTGAGAGGGTGGGTGTCAGTGGGTGAGAGGGTGAGGGTGTGTGTGAGGGTGAGGGTGTGTGTGAGGGTGAAGGGGTGTGAGGGTGAGGGGATGTGAGGGTGAGGGGATGTGAGGGTGAGGGGATGTGAGGGTGAGGGGATGTGAGGGTGAGGGGGTGTGAGGGTGAGGGGATGTGAGGGTGAAGGGGCGTGAGGGTGTGAGGGCGAGTGAGGGTGTGAGGGCGAGTGAGGGTGAGAGGGCGAGTGAGGGTTAGTGAGAGGGTGTGTGAGGGGGTGAGGGTGTGTGAGGGGGTGAGGGTGTGTGAGAGTGTGTGAGGGTGAGGGTGTGTGAGGGTGAGGGTGAGGGTGTGTGAGGGTCCGAAGTAAATGGTGGCAGGGCAGACATCATAAGACAGAGAGAAACACAAATGTTAAGATAACAGTGCTCGAAGGTGGAAATGGGATTAAAGGAAGAAAGGATGAAAAGTTAAGTAGGAAAAGGCCAGAAAGGAGACACAAAGCAGTGGATATTGCAGCACGGGGAGCAGCTTGGAGTGCAGCACTGCACAGCAGCTTACAATGGAGCACTGCGCATGTGGCAGTAGATTAGAGTGCTGCTGCGCATACTGGGCAGCAGCTTAGATTGGAACACTGGACACAGGGCAGCTTATAGTGCAGCGCCGCACACAAGGCAGCAGCTTGGAGTGCAGCACCGCGCATGGGGCTACAGCTTAAGAGTGGAGCGCAGCGCACAGGAATTGCTTGAGGACCTTGGTATGGAGAGAGCCGCAGTAGCCTCACATACTACTCTCTAGGATCGGCCTCATTGATGCACTACTCTTTATGAGAGCCGTGGCATGCCCGAAAGCTGCTGGGTGACACCAGTCTAACTGCGCTGACAGAAACACTCAAGTGCGCAGCTTCCAAGGAACGCATGTTAGTCTCCCAACAAAGAGTCAGACTCTAGCGGCCATTTGCTATCTTTTCTGCTGCCATTGTCATGCTCTGTTGCTTGCAGATAGTCAGATGGCAATAGAGGCACTGTGAGAGCTGAGGTTGGCGATTAGGGAGTGTTAGAACTGGCTATTTCTGGTAGGCTAAGGCTGACGCCAAAGCCAGGCAGAAACCACCATTCTAGTCAGGGCAAGGAAGTCACACGCCAAGATAACCTCTGCTCACCCCCTTGGTAGCTTGGCTCAAGCAGTAAGGCTAAACTCGGAGGCAATGTGTAAAGCATTTGCGCCAGCGCACAACAGCAACAACATACTAGGCACACCACAAAAGAGACTCTACACAAGGTTATTATAAAAATAACTTTTGTATTGTAAAAACATATCAGATAAAATCACACATATACATTGTGCCAACTGGCACGGGCAATATTCACAGGGATTATGTACACCAGACAGGGCCACATGGGCGCCTGTCAGAATCAGATATAGTACTGCTAGATAAAATGTAGAATGTAAAATCACTTCTAGAATAAATGTAACACAAAATAATAATCAAAGATAACAACCAGTAACCACTGGTAACAGGAACCAGGACCTTACTAGGACCACCTGTACTAAGAAAGAAGAACCACCTAAGTATCACACAGCATTAGGGGTCTAAGAAAGAATACATTACTCATGATGCAATAAACCTACATTCAGAGGAGTAGAAAAGACAACCACCTAAGTATCACTCAGCATTTAGGGGTCTAAGAAAGAATACATTACTCATGATGCAATAAACCTACATTCAGAGGAGTAGAAAAGACAACCACCTAAGTATCACTCAGCATTTAGGGGTCTAAGAAAGAATACATTACTCATGATGCAATAAACCTACATTCAGAGGAGTAATAAGGGAAAGAAAACACACATGATGCAATAACACATTCAGAGGTGCATAATAAATCAATTAGCGCAAAAACTCACATTAGCAATAACTATTAAAAAGCATAGAAATCACATTGCGCCAACCCTACCTAAGCCACTACCTGTGGCAGTCCCTAGGCCAACTGGCCTTGTGGGGCAAAGATGCCCTGAGTCCAATGTCAGGGTGCGCTGCCATGCAGCGCCAGTCTCAAAGTACAAAAAGCCTAAACGTGGCAGCTGCCCACAAAGTGCTGGGCAACTGGGATCAGAAAGCTGTAGCAGGGCTCTCAGTAGCCCCTAGAACAATTTTGCGCCACCTGAGCCACACCGGCTCTAAAACAAACACTGTGGCCAAACGTTGGAGCCCTCAGGCTCTGCAGACAATGCCCCCTGGAGCCTCCCTGGACTCTCCAAGCGTTGGGGCGACCCACTGCCAACCGGGGCCGCCCTTGAAGCCCTCGTGGCTTCACACTGCAAGAAGCGCGAGCTCGCGCTATTGGGGAGGGGCGGACACCGACAATGTGTCCCGGCGCCCCTCCTTGCTCTTCTGCCCCCTGGTTGGAGCCTTGCAGGGCTCAACATAAACACTGGCCCTCAAGAGCCCCCTCGCGGGCTCTACAACCACGGTGGGACGACCCACTGCCATTCGGGGCCGCCCTTCCTTGGTGCCTCGACCGGCACCACAAGAATCCATCTGCTCCCTCACGGAGCAGCAACATCACGGAGCCCCCCCAGCCCTCTTGACTCACCGGGCTGTTCTCGGCGGGGGCTCCTCTTCGCCCGGTCTCCCTCCCTGGGACCGGGTCACTCACTGGCAGCAGGCGGGGCTATCCTTCACTCGCGGTGGGGGCAGGCACCGACAATGTGCCTCGCGCCCCCCCCGCAAGTCTCCGCCTGCCGCTCCTCTCCTCACTCGGGGCTCCCTCTGCACACGGGAGCCCCAGAAGCCGACCACACTCCTCCTCAGATGCCGCCGGGCTCTCTCAGCTCCCGGGAGCCCGGCCGACCCGCCGCCATGCTTCTTCTCCGCCTCCCTCGAGCAGCCTCCCAGGCTGCGGGGCGGGACTTCCGGCCGGCCGCGCTCCAATTGGCCGGCCGGCAAACCACTTCCGGGTCGCTGCGGGCAGCGCAGCGGCCCTTCTCCTTTAGGCAGGCAGGCGGGGGCAATCAAAATATCGGCGTGGGCAGCCGAAAATAAAGTAAAGTCAACAATAAGCGAGGTGGGCACTCGCCAAGGCGGGCAAAGCGCTCCTCAGCGCCATAATCCAAATAAAGCGCTCTAAAGCGCTATGGGGCAATAAAGCGCTCCCAAAGCGCTAGACACAAAGTACCAAGGTCCTTCCAGAAATGCAGCTCCACCATGCTGCACACAGGTCCCAGAGAGTCTCAGGGGCAAAACAAAGTCCCCCCCATCAGCCCATCAAGGCAGAGGGGTCCCCCAGGAGTCCAAGAAAGTCCATCAGAGGTCCAGGGGATGGGCAGGACCCAGGGATTCCCCTGAGCCCCAGCAGCAGCATGCCCCTGGCAGATTCAAGTTAGAAACAAGAACCTTTTGGAAGGGGACACAGCCCCTTCTTATACACAGAAAAGCCTTTGAAGTCCTTTGAAGCAGGCAGTGTGAGAACCAGCTAGACTGGTTTAGAGGGAAGTCCCCTTCAGTATCAGGGACAGAGGTGTCAGTCGCCCAGCGGGAGGTGGAGCCAGCTTTGTAGTTAGGCAGGCACAGCCCTTCACTATCAGGTGCCATCTCCTCCCACTTCCCTGGCAGCAGATGCTGCCTTTCATCCATGGGCTGACTTCAGACAACCTCCTGGGCTCTCCAGCCCCTGTCATCCTCAAACCAGACAGTCAATCCACAAGCAGGCCCAGGCACTCTGGGCCAGGCTCACCAGCCAATCACACGCTAGCACCAACTTACACAAATATGCCAACTTCCAAAAGTAGTACCTCTAGACTAGACACAGTCATGCCGTATACATCATTTTGCAGCATTCACTCTCACGAGTTCATCCATACCAAACTCGCCCCTGCACTCCCCACACATCAGGAACTACCATGAGCATACATATTCCCCATTCATTCCTATGGGAGGGCAGGTCACTCACCACACATACAGAGAGCTCAAGCACTTTACACTGTACCACAGTGAAAAAGTGCGCAGAGGCCTAAAATCACCAACACCAGGTTCCATAAACAGGCTAGTAAAAACCAAAAAGTCTAGGGTTGAACCTGCCCAACGGGCCGGGCCCAACAGGGAGGTGGTGGGGGAGGGGTTAATTTGCAAAGCATGAAGTTTTGGAAGACGGAACAGGGGCCCCCAGAAAACAGCGTGGTGCCTACACAAATGCACAACTAGTATTGTCTGAAGCTGCACTGGTGAAATATAACTTACACCACATGACTGGCAGCTGGCAGAACAAAGTTGACATGTTACAGGGGACCGTACAGTGGACAAGACGATAAACAAGCCGTCTTAATGTCTGTGGATATTGGAAAAATAATTTTAAAAACGCACTTGAACATCTTCAAAATTATGTCACATTTCGGGCGTAAAAAGGAAGCAGGAAGAAATAAACGACGTTAAACACGGGGAATTGTGGAACTGTTAGCCTACACTCCAGCTCCATGAAGTCCTGTCCGGCGCATTTTTCACCCAAATGTGTGAATTACTTGACACTCCCAAAATAATAATGTTAAAAAACACATGAAATTATACGAAAACAAAAGAATTTACAACGCGCATTAGATATAAATGATTGACAGTCATGATCACGGACGGTCTACAAAATTGGGGGAGCACTTTTTGATGCGCATTCGCTCCAAGGGATTGCTCGACCAATTGATGAAACTGTCCCATTTCAGACTACTTTACACTTGGAACATGCTTCTCTTTGATCTTTCGACTCACTGTTTACTATTATCAGTGTAAGGATGAAACGCAACGTCTTCATGATGGAAATACTGTATAAATCGTATTTGTGAGAGTGACTGAATATTATCACTACGAGGAAAGAAGAAAACGTGTTTGAGAAGGCAACAGGAAAGAAGAATTATTGAATGGAGGGAAGGAAGGAATGCAGTAGGGGACTGAAGATATAGAAGGAAGGATTTAATGAACAAGGGTGTGCGTTTTAGGGCCTGGATTAAAGGGGGAGCTGCCAAATCCCTACAAGATGAGACTGCGGGATACTGTTGTAACATTAGGGAATACATTATGGTTGTTGCCTTTAGCTATATTACAGCTAACATTAAATTATATGAAAAAGTATTGTCTCTGGACACAGTTAAACGTGTTTTATGTAAAGTGCTCAGATAACCTTCGTGTGTAACACAACTCTATCAAAACAAGCATTGGCGCAGCGCGACTGTAAATGTGACGCCGTGCAGCAATAAAAAAAAAACGTCGGATGGGGTGGGGGGCGGGGGAGAAGGGGAGTGAGCGAGTGGGAGGGAAGCGCTGGCTCTTCGCATTGCGTGGGCGGGGGGCGCATTCCTTTGAAGTGTGAAGCAGGCAGGCGGCTCGGGAATCAAATAGAAAGCGCGTGCACGGACACACATGCACTCGGCGCAATCTGCCTGGTTTAGCTTTCCTGGTTTCAACTCAATAGTCTCGACATCTGCAATGCGCACGCGCATTGGCAGAGGTCGAGACCTAAAAAGCCCTCAATGACAGCGTTGAGTCGGGCGTCTCGTCTGGCTTTGACGGGGGTTTGTCGAACGGAGGGAAACGGAGCAGCAATCCGACGTCTGCTTCCCCCCGCACTCAGCACTCAGCTCTTGGCTCAGAGCACCTGGTGAGCGCAAAAACCTGGACTGGGACAAAACTCACACAGATGTCACTGAGGCAGCAGGTGCAATGGCACTGAGACTAAGGTACCTGTGTGTACTATGTATATTTCTGTACAATCAATGTCTATTTGTTTCATGGCGTACACACGTTTGCATTTAAAAAGTTGTGAGGGGACTTTATATATATATACATGGTGTGAAGCACACATTTCTTTGTTGTACACACATTAGCAGTACAGTAAATTGTATTCCTGTGACCTAATTGCTGAATAGAACAGGAAAGAAAAGTTGGCTTGTAGCTGGAGATTTGCGGTCTTGTTTCTGGCTTTTTGCCACAAGCTAAATTCCTAAAAGGGTTGGAGGGAGTTAGAGCTATAATGAATGATATCAAACACATAAATCGCTCTGAGCCAAGAGCATACATTGTGCCCTTTTATCCCAACACAGACAAATTATTTTGGACCGTTTATACTCAATTTACATTTACATGTTGCTATTGTGTACCAAATGTGCACATTAGACTGAACAAACAGTTGAACCTGCTGTAGGTTTTTTGGCACAATTTTTTGATTTGGCGACCAACTCGCCTTTATACTTTCCACTGCGATGTAATGGAACATGAGAGGTATTTCTGAGGCACATGCAAAATTCAATTTGCGACCTTCTCTGTTTATGGAAGCTAGAACAAAAATAAAGTTGGTAATCTTGTAGAATGAGGTTTACTGTTGCCTTTTTAAGTTTCCTACATTCCTTGGTTGTGAAAAACAGACGCACTCTGGCGATTGCATTTTAAACAGCACATAGATAGAATAGAAAGTTGCAGACCATAGCTGGGTTTATTCATAACACTGCTGTCGTCTGTTCTATCGCATCATGGGTGGAAAAGTGTGACTTTTTCGAATCTGCCAGGCTGGTCTTGAAGCTGCATAAAGCCATGGCAAATATTATTTGCACTTAGTGAGTCGAACCCTGTTGCAGGAGGGTTATGATTGAAGAGGTTTCTCCTCCAATTTTATTTTTTGGATCAAACAAATAATTTTACAGAACATTTCCCCAAATATATTTCCATAACATCCTTATATATTTTTTTGTAACTTGTTTTTATTAACCTGTTTGCTGCTTCGAACGTTCCGCGCCAGTGCGGAACGTTCTATTAAGCGGGCGGGGCCGCGTTTGCCAACTGACGTGCGCAGCACTAGCGAGGTAGTGCTCGCGACGGTCGTTGGCTGACAGCAGCAGCAAACGGGTTAAACACTGCATCAAAGGATATCAATAATGTTCCTCATGCACATGCATTTACATCTCAACAGTTGTTTTTGTTGCAATAGGTTAATTACATGACTTCACTTTTGCTTCGCCCTCACTGCACGTGAACATCCTTAAACTTAACAAACATAATTTAAATAGTCGGTGTCGGTTAGGCTCAGTGCACTAGAGTGGCATTTTTCTGCAATAGAAAAATCGGGTTTATTGCATCCCAGTTCGATTGTTTAGGCAGGAGTAGGGCCAGACTGCGAACCCAAAGCAGCCCTGGCGAATTTTGTCAGATCAGCCCCCATACGGTGCATCGCGAGTGCAGTTAGTGAGCCTGACCACTACAAAGGGGGTTGATATTGAAATTGTTTTATTAAGCTCAGGAAATGCCCAAAGGCCTCTTGACACTGACATCAGAACATAGATAGCACCGAAAAAAACAGTCTTAAAGACAGTCTCAAAAAAAGCCAAGTTTTAAGTTGCTTTCTAAAACTAGATAAGTTGGACTGAAGTTTAAGTTCCAGGGGGGAGTGTGGTCCACAACTTGCATGTGGAGTGCACAAACTCCTGCCCCCCCATGAAACTTTATTAGTTGGGAATTGCCAGAGCTCTGGATGCAGTGGAGCACAGGTGTCAATTAGGTATGTACCACTTAAAAGATTTCTGCAGAGGTTTTGGACCAAACCCACATAGTATTTTATGGGCCGTAAGGAGTACCTTAAAGGCCCCCGTTTCTTAATCAAGAGCCAGTGAAGATCAACTAACGCTTGTGACGCTGAGTGAAATTTAGGTATTTTCTTTAAGAGACTGGCAGCAGCATTCTGTAAAAGCTGGAGTTTATTTAATGTGCCTATTTGAAGACCCTGGTAGAAAGCAATGTAGTAGTGCAGCCTCAACAACACTAATGCAATGACCACTGATTTTTGTAGCTCAAAAGGGATGAAGGGAAGAATTTTCCTAAACATTTTTAAAATGAAAAAGCAAGATGAAGTAATTTTGCTAACCTGGTCTCTAAAAGTAACGTTTGCATCAAACATCTCCCCTAAATTCTTGACTTTAAGCGCTGGACTAGTGAGAGTACCAAGGGCGGAGGCCACCAAGAACAGTTCTAAAATGAGGTGTCCTTGCTCCCCACAAGAAGATTTGGGGACAAATGGTGCACTTGACAACACATTTGTCATTATATATGAAATTGTATTCACTTTTAAAGCATAGTAAATTGATGACCTTATTGTGCACCAGGATACAACAATCTTTGTTGGGGCTCTCCAATGATACCTCACTATTACCCTCCAACAGTGCCTCTCATCTCTCCATAGCCCCTCTCATACCAGTGTAGGGAGTCGGAGCACTTTACATCACACACACAGAGACAATGAATCATACGTGTAAACCAGTATATAGAAAAATGTTTCAAAAGGCAAAGGGAATCACAAGATGTAGGATTCACATGTCATCCGTACTGGTAGGCATTGTTTAAGAGTGCTTGGTCTGGAGAAGCTCAAACTTAGGATTCAGAACATAACACAGTGGTTAGCTCTGACTTTAATAATAAGAATTTATTTTTACCCGAACAAATCTTTTTTTAGCAGCATCATGATAATGAAAGACTGGGAAAAAAACATAACTTTCTAACCTGTACCATGCAGTTTGCATCCAGCACTTTGATGGCAGTTCTTAGCTCACTGCACTTGATTACGAGGAACTGCAGAGTAACAAAAGCATCTCTGTGACAAACGTAGTAACCCACTGAGCTATGCATATAAAGTATTATTCTTTGATATGCATGGTACACGTTCTTTGCAGGGGACATATTAACCCTCTGCAGTACCTTAGGTGAGTCAAAATTGCCTCTTGACAAAACTCCCATCTCTCTCCAGCAGGTACATTATTCACCAGAGTTAACTTGACACTTTTATTGTTGCCTGAAATCTGTTGAATATAAAAGGAACTTTGCAGTGCTTTTAAAACTGCTGCACTGCTACAAAACTGGCATCCCCTAACAAAAATGGGGCCCCATTAAGAAAACCGCCCCGCCCCCACTAAGAAAACCGACCCCCCACCCTTCCAGCCTCCCGGGAAAACACCTGATGCCCAGTCCGGCCGGTCCGGCCTTGGGCGGGAGTATACTGAGCATCACTCACCCCATCCAGCTCTGATAGCCACCCTGTCCTTCAGCCTACCAGGGATGGTCCCATGTCCCTTTAGACCACCTCCCTTTTTTTTAGAAAGTGAGTTTTTAATCACTTACCTGACTTATCACACCATTATGCACCAGCACTGGTGATATAAGTCATACCATACCTTTCACATAAATCCTGCTTCACTCTGCAGAAAGCCTTGAAATGTGGAGCCCGACCTGCAATCCAGGCTTTTTGGCGCTGTGAAGAAGGCTAATGTCATTTCACGCTATGACTACCTGGCTAAGGGCAACAAAGTCAGAAAAATGTCATACCGCAAAGAATAGGTTTGAAGTTGCGGTCTCACTATTCGAGAAGTCCATTTTTTAAGAGTTATTTTTCAATTATTTTTTGCTCAACCAGTGTTCTTCCACACCTCAGGTTAGCCAAGTGAGAGGACTTTCTGCAGAGGTAAATTCCTTGGGCAGATGGGAGCCGCGGATCTTTACTGTGCGAGATGTGATTGGGCAGCAGCAACGTCAGTTAATCCTATCATGGCGTTCGTTGGACACTAGGATAGAATTCAGGGTTGTGCTTGCCTTTTACGATCTTTCCAGAAGGCCACAAAGCGGTATTTACTGGAATTTTCCTGAAACACCCATTATTGTAAATGCAGCCTACGGGGCTATTTGTCAAAAACTTGTCATCCGTTAGGTAATAAACCTTTTTTTAAAGAAGGCCATCGTGCTTTTAGGTTTAGGCACTTAGATTGATAAAAGGGGTGTAATTTTCTTTCTCATTCTTTTATTAAATTGTGTGGTTTCCCTCTGCAGTATTTTCCGCTTTTATTCGTTTAACACAGGTTAACATATGATTTGATAAGTGACGCAATCCCCCCCAAAAATTTAATTGAGTAACTTTTTCTGCTAAAAGCCTGCTTTAATCCACTAGCATAGTGGGCCAGCTGGAACTATTAGCATCCTCATTACTGATGCATACATGCCAACATTTTAGAAGGGGGAACTGGGAGATTTCTTTAAAAATAACTTCCTCCCTTTGCCTTCTATTGAGGCCTAAATCGGGTCTATTGTCATGTACTGGGACTAAATGAAAATATATGATTTTTTACCTTACTTGTCGGGAGCACGGCGAAAGCACTATGGCAGGCAGAGAAAGTGTTTCAAAAATGTTGTGCACTGCCCTGCAGGAGCAGATTGCTGGCAGTGTGTACTCGGAGTCACACAAAACCAGACCCTGTCTGCAGAAGCCCAATTAGGAATCTGGTTTTAATATGCAGGAATTGTGAGGCAGTAGACTTGCCTTGGAATCTGTAGTCTACCACCTAAATCGGGAGGGCTGGCATATATGGTGATGTAATGATATCTGGGTGCGGTAAAACCACCTGAATAAATGCTGGTTTCCGTCTGGTGCAATTTTTCCCTCCCTCCCTTACCAAAATGCAAAACTCTGAATTGTGAGTGTGAGGGCAGGTTTCAGTTGTGTTACCTCTTAAAATTTTGATAGGGAAATAGCCTAAGTGAGTCAAAAATTACTATACCACTCAAAATTGAAAGCTGTGTTTGCACAAGATTTTGCATGGCCCTCAGAACGAGAGTCATATTGTAGTGAATTCGAAGTGTTAAGTATGCTGTAATTTTCACATAACACAGGGACCCATGCGTTCCACTTACTTTCAGAACATGTGTACTCTTAATTTTTGATTTGGTAATTGTGATATGTAAACATTTGAAACTAAAATGGATTCATGTAAATGGTAGATGATTCAGTATTGATTGATCTCACGTGTGAGTCAGTCAGGTTTGTTTGGTGTTTAGTCACAAGTACAATCTCTTACTCCGGAAGCTGTTATGCACAACACTACAAAAGTAATGAAGTCAGGGAAGATCTAGGGTTGAAGGAGGTGCCACCTTGAACTGACGCGGTACTAGTTGTGAAAAAGGGTGAATACATGATGGTGTGTTTGGATGAATTGAGGAAGGGTTGTTTAAAGCAGAGGTGACTGCTAGGACAGTTAAGAATCATGAGAAAGTAAGTGAGAAAGAGATAAGTTTGGAAGGCTAGTGTTACAGGTCTGGTCAAACTGGTCATATAGCTAGCATCAAAGAGTGCATTGCTAGAAGGCTACATTCAACAATTGCAGAAAGAAAGGAGACTGAAGTGTTGCACGGGTGAGGTGAAAAGAAGGAATTAAAGGTATGAAAGAGATTTGAGATGAAATAGTGTTGCATTTGAGCACTATTGGATGAGAAACTCCCTCCTGATCTTGGGTAGGTAGATAGAAGAACCATTAATATAATGCTTGATTCTGGTTTACATTTGCCTTTCATATGTGAAGACACCTATAAGAAAAATGTTTAGAGATTGTATAATTGCAGAACGGGCATTAGTCATGTAGAATTGGTTGGTAAAGCTATACAAATAATTGATTATTTCCAAGTGGTCTTGGAGTTTCGCGAAAAAATGGTGAGGGGTAAAGTGTATGTATGGTCACAGGAGATAGCATCAATGGATGGCAACTATAAAAAAAAGATCGGGTATGTTTCTTAACTCTAATGTCAAACCACAGGTATGTGTGCATCATGTTGTAGAGTGTCTCTAAATCTAGAAAGCATATGTGCAAGTATGTGAATTTGAACTATAATGTTTGAAATCTTCTATTCATAATATAAACAAACATTTACAATGCAATGGTCTCGGCATTATTAAAGGTAGAGCTATTGGCATTGCTCATGACTTTTTTTTAAAATCATAAATAAATGGCATTGTCATTTACATTGCCAATAGCTTAATCGTTAAATAAATGGCATTGTCATTTACAATGCCAATAGCTTAATCGCTCGCAAATGCATGACCTATTGCATTTACACCCACACAGAGCCACACACACAAAGCCACCCACCCACACACACATACAGAGCCACCCACACAGAGCCACCGACAGTCATTCACATAGAGCCACCTACACAGAGCCACCCTAACACAGTCATTCACATAGAGCCACCTATACAGAGCCACCCTCACACAGACGGAGCCACCCACACATAGAGTCACCTACAAAAAAAGCTACCCACACAGAGCCACACACACACACACACACACACAGAGACCCCACACACACAGAGACCCCCCCACACACACAGAGCCCCCCACAAACAGAGCCCCCCACAAACAGAGCCCGCCCCATACACACACAGAGCCCGCCCCACACACACACAGAGCCCGCCCCACACACACACAGAGCCCGCCCCACACACACACAGAGCCCGCCCCACGCACACACAGAGCCCGCCCCACGCACACAGAGCCCGCCCCACACACACAGAGCCCCCCCACACACACACAGAGCCCCCCACACACACACAGAGCCCCCCACACACACACAGAGCCCCCCCACACACACAGAGCCCCCCACACACACCGAGCCCACCCTAAACACAGAGCCCCACACACACACAAAGCCCCCCACAAACACACAGAGCCCACCACACACAGCCCACCCCACACACCCCACCCACACAGAGCCCGCCCCCACACAAAGAGCCCGCCCCACACACACAGAGAACCCGCCCCACACACACACAGAACCTGCCCCACACACACACAGAGCCCCACACACACACAGAACCCCCCACAAACACACAGAGCCCCCCACAAACACACAGAGCCCCCCACACACACACAGAGCCCACCCCACACACAGAGAGCCCACCCCACACACAGAAAGACCACCCCACACACAGAAAACCCACCCCACACACAGAAAGCTCCATGTAAAGATTGATCAATGCCTAACAGCATATCGGCACACAAAGTAGTTTTGTTGAGTGCCAGTAACTAATGTGGCAGTGTGTGCTTTGAGACCAAAAACTATTTTTGCTTTTGCCAATGTTTGTTATATTGGTGAGAGTCCGGCAGCTCTCACACATCTAATAAGATTTTACAAAAACCATGCCAAAACAAGTCACGCATTGCCAAAACTAAAAAGCTGACTACCATTTCAGACCTTTTAGCTTTGCCAATGCTTGTTTATTTTTGTTTCCCAAAATCTTATTGAAACTGGTTACACTGATTTTATAATATGAATATTTTGGGGAAATAATAGCATGCATCAACACATTTTACAAAATGATGCTGAAAAGAAATGGTAACTGACATTTTACAGTAGTTTAGCAAAAAATGTTTTTTCCTACTTTCATTTTTTAGGAACATTTTATATTGAAAGCAAAGAATCATTAATCTTGCTTTCAAGCTTCTGCAAATATTTGCATCTAATCAGAGAGCATTCTGGGAGCATTATGCATAGCCTCATACTGCTAAACTTTGAAACCGTGTGCACATTTTTATACTGGAACCACTGTCAGTAGTGCAGTCAGAACTTACATTTACTGAGAGCGCTCAGCCTAATAATAAAGGCTCTCAATTAATGAACCATAAATACAAGTTTGAACAGCAATAACATATGCACACAAATATTAACTTAACTGCAGGCAGTGCCCTTCCCTGATCCTTAATGTGGTACTGCAAACTGGCAGCCAAAGGGTTTGCTCTTCAGGGGGTTGGGCCTGCTTGTCCCAAGGACAAAATGCACTTTAAAACTTGTTGCCCTTGACCCCAAACAATATGTCCTGGGCGTCGGGCTATAGGAAATCCACATCCCTGATTTTACCGCACATCCTCCCCACTGTAAGTTAAGGAAGAATAATTTATGTTTAGCGCAACAACGGGCAGGGTATAAAAAGGAAAAAGGCTAATATTATCCGCATTTCTTCGTCCTAATCACTGCCTGGTTTGCGCAAAGAAATAAAGTATAAATGAGGGTGTGAATATATTTAAAGTTGGTTTTCAGGGTGTGGGGGGTAAATTACTGAGGTCTACAACACCCTAGAGGAGAGTTTAGAAGACGCCATTCTTGTCAAAAGTGACGGCCCAGTCACGCATCGAGATTCTGTTAAGTTTGCGGCACAGACGGTTAACGAAACATTACAAACCCGAACTCCAAGTATTGCAAACGTAATAAATGTTTCGCAAATCAATATGATGAAACACACCCCATTTCGAATGGCTAGCTAACAGGTGTCCCCACGTCACGTGTGGCACCTTCAGCTAACACTACGTTCTTCGCCGTGAGCACTTTGCATGATGAGATTTTGAAATACTTTTGATATTTGACGCTGAGCTGATGAGTTCCTCCCATGGACCTGGGTAGCTTGAAAGCGCTGTACAAATGCAGAATTAAGTAAGGCATGCCGTACCTCAGGGTCAAAGTCGTTGTCTCTCTGCAATGTGCGTGCGCGCCTCTTACCTGTACACTGGCAGGTCTGGTTGAAGAACTTGACCGGCCACCTCTTCCGGTCGTCCACGTTCCGCAGGTTGTAGGGGCCGCTCCACGGCCGCTCGTCCAAGTGCACCGGCGCCCACCTGCCCCGGCTCTGCAGAGAACCGCACACGTTGGAAGGCTCCGGCCCCAGCGGCGGGCAGTACTGCTTGGACACCAGCGACTCCACCGTCATGCAGGCCCGGGGGAACTGGGCGTGCACGAGCCCGAAGGCTGCCAGCCAGAACAGCGCCCCCCAGAGCGCGGGCACCGCTCTGAAGCAGTACTGCGCCATTACTAGATGTAGGCCGTATTAGCACACCTAACAGCGCCCTTTATGGCTTTCATCGGCTACTTCTAGTAGACAAGGCGGATGACCGGAGCGAACGAGTAAAAAAAAAACCAAAAGGCCCATTTCCGGAGTGAAAATAGAAAGAGGACTAACTTAAGTAACTACGTTCGGCAATGAAAGATGACCACTGAATACCGGGGATAATGTCCGATAAAAGAGGATATGGAGCATACAGGGAGATAAAAAACAAGAAAAAAATAAAAACTTACCTGAAATGGCAGCGGGGCTGTTCCTGACAACAACAACAACAACAAAAATGGCTGCCGCAAAGGTCCAAAATTTTCGGAATCGGGGGCGTGTTTTTTGCTGAGTGACGGATGACGTCACAGATAGAAAGAACGGAAAAAAAAACCCCCGAATCCGAAAAAGACGGGGCTTGAACCGAGTGACGCCCCTCTCCTCCAATGGCTGGCCTCCGTTTCGGAAGCCAGCCAATGGAGAAGAGGGGAGGGGTCCAACCCCCTATAAGAAACATAAAATATTCGGCTGCGCCCACTGCTACGCAGTGCGACGGTCCTCGACCTAAAAAGAGGCTCATCTTGTAGTTTGAAGGGTAAACGGATTGCCAGGCACTGTTCAAGATGCTGAACCTAGAGGCTGTTAGTAGTGTTAGGGGGTGGAGTTAATGCTGAAACCTTGATATGGTTTCCTGTCCATGCAGTGCCGCAATTTACCAGGCAGATCACGAGAAGAGGTAGCATTGGATAGTGTTGGCCAACTGAGGGGAGAACAATCTACTACATTTTTATTTGTATTACCTGATTTGTTCTCTAGAATGTCAGAGCTCATGTGGACGGGAGATATTTCAAGTATGATAATGTTTTTAGAGGAAATAGGGATTCCCCATGTCATTTAGAATGCAGATTTGTTCAAGAGGAAGTCTGCAATAGAACTGATTCTAAGACTTTGGTTTTTGGATGAAGATAAAAGCACCTGTGGTTTTGGCAAACCAGTTAAAACCACTGATGGTCATCAAGCCTTTCAGACGCAGGGAAACTAAGGACGGAAGAATCTGGAATCGGAGTTGACTTGCTGTGTGCCAAGGTGTACATGAACGGAATGGAGTGGAAGTTGTGTAGATAGAAGTTGTGGATCTGGGAAGAGCCTAAATGTATGTGGACAGTCGTGTTTCTCAGAAAATATGGGCGGTGAGAAAAATAATTACTAAAACTAGCTAATCTCAGAGATTCGGTTTCTTTCTCATTGTTGTAGCCTACCTACTGTGCTCATTCATGACTTTATTTATTTCTATGCATGTGTTTTGTTTTTCCCCTCTTTCAGTCCTGCTAATTCCCAGTATTATTTATTTACTCTTGTTTCACTCTTCACCTCTTGCAAAGTCCTTATTTAATTTTTACTTTTTGCTGTTAAAAAGGGAACATGTGTGGTATCTTCCTGTAAAAAGATGTAGGTGGAATCCCGATGCAGATAGGGAGCTAGCTGATGGTTTGAAGAGCGTTAGTTGGTTGGAAACTGACTGTGGCTGAGGTGTTGACGAGTTGTCCAGCAGTTTTTACATAGAAGGGCCCAGAGTTAGGAAGAAGAAGCAATCAGCAGGATTATTGCAATAAAACCAGGGTACAGAACTTAAGTTAACTTAAGTTGTGAAGTGTCGACTTGATAGGTTAATTCCCTTTTACAAGCGGGAGACTAAGTGGTACTTGGTTGCACTTAGTAGAAATACTGATCTTTTGCTCATGCATTATTGAGTTTTTGCCTTAGGAAACAAGTGCAATGTGTAACCCCTACTTCTCAGCACATTATCCATTCTCCCTTTGGCTCTGTAGAAAATGGCATATCCAAAATAAGAAACTGGATGGAGATGGCCATCGGAGAAAGGATGCCTACTGGTAAATGTGGTACTCATGGATCTTTAGACTATCCAATTACCCATGTCCATCCTCAATTCCAAATGTACTTCACTAGCTTACAAGCTACTCGTATTAGGAAGTAAGAATGGTAAAAAAAGATATTGTGGAAAGGCGCTTTGCCACTTGAGGAAGAACGGGCGTGCCCAATGTGGTGCCACATTTATGAAACAGCTTAGAGTTGCTACCTCCTTCATCACAAAGTGAACCTGTTCCAGAAGTTGGCAC
The DNA here is from genome assembly GCF_964263255.1 of Lissotriton vulgaris. NCBI lineage: Eukaryota > Metazoa > Chordata > Amphibia > Caudata > Salamandridae > Lissotriton > Lissotriton vulgaris. The sequence goes on from NC_141696.1 coordinate 199,493,444, forward strand.
AGAGCCTTATGCATTAATGGTTCCCTGGATTACAGAGAAGTAGCTTTCCTGTTCTTTGAGGTGCCCCTGTTCTGCATTAAGAGGTCCTTAATATCTTCTTACTTTCCACTATAGCCGCCCATTCTGGGGCAGACAATCATGTCAATTACAAAAGACAAGTTCTTTTGGAATTGTGCACAAATTAAGCCATGGTTGATGTTTGCCGTATATATGTTATTGTCCATTTTATGTCTTCAAATATGTAAATGAGGTTGTGCTTACTACTTGTGTATGCATTTTATCTTCTGTACTTTTGCGCAAGCTGACATTTTAATCTTGTGAGAGAAATACTCCTTAATATTCTGAAATGTTCTAATTCCAAACATGTGGAGAGCTGAGGAGTAGGGTAATAGCACTATACTACAAATCATCTAAGAGAAACATATTCCAGACACTGCAAGGCTGAGAAATGCCATTGCGTAAGTATTAACTAAAGATGACGGATAGTCACTCTGGCTGCAGTTGCCTTTGCCCGAGTTACAAGAGCAATATTCTTAGGAAAACATCATAATTCATGCATGCTTCACCTTGCCAGAAACTTCCAACTGTGCTAATGGGAATAAATACATTCATAATTCATATCAAGGCTGAATGGGAGAGAACGTAGTGGCATTTATCAGCAGAGAAATGCCAGATTCATTCCATGGAGACGCATTCCTTGAAGGGAAACTTTGCTGCTTGGTTCCATGTTCTATTTCCTGCCAGGTTTGTGTCCCATTGGTCAACACGAGCCAAATTTCTCTCCCCTACACAGGCCTACAGTTTGGACTCACTGGCCGGCGCCGTCATAATGGGAACTCTTATGCAATGGAAACCATGTGTGCCTCATTAATCAACATAAGGTTTTGGCAGAAAAGTTGCATGCCTTCTGCTCGAAGCCAACTGAGACCAGTGGTCTATGTCGGAAATCAAGTGTGTCCCTTGAGACACCAGCAAGAAACTTCTCTCTGCTTACAGTCTCCAGACATGAACTGTTAAATACATTAATCACGCTATTGTGTGACCACAGTGGCCTTTTCAAACTTTGTCTAGTCCTAATTGTATTTAATGCTTCCATAGTTCTCATACTGTAAATGAAGAGACATGGCAAGGACGTTCTTTCACTAAAATGAGCCGTGCCCCGGAAGTGACATCATGCACCCTTTGACCCCCGTGGATAGCAGGGTTAACTGTTTCTACACTAAACCCTTCAACATTCTCTTCTCTGAGAGTGGGAATTACAGACGGTAAACTGGACTCACCAGTCTTGGTTCACTTTCCTCTTGCTACGTTAGTGATTTTCCAGGATAAAACAGGGTAAAAAACAGCTAAAATAATCAGTTGTAAAAAATGTTTTTAAAAAGCACAAAAAATACCACCGTTCTAATGTACTCCATTGAACCTTCTGAGTAAAAACTTTCAACATGGTAAAAGATTTAATCTCAACAAAGTCAGTCTCTAAAAAGCGCCAAGACGTAATTTAAAGTTAGGCTGGATGGCCATCTCTGTCACCCCAGCTGGTCCTCCTGATTCAGAGGTGGCGGCATATTTTGCAGCCAATGTCCTCCAAAAACAACACCCATGTAAAAAGCAGGAGCGGCTTTGGTGAAAGTGATCCATGACGGCAAGGCCACAAAGTCATTCCGGTGTGGCAGACTTGTCATCACTTATATTATTTGTGAAAAACAACACCCAGAGAGTAGTTCCTGCTTCCGAAATTACACAACTAAAGGACTCGGTGCTAGGAGATGTCCTCAAACAAGTGGCTTATTTTTTACAGCTTTTTCTGCTTGGTAATGCAAAAAGGGTGGCCTGGGAATGGCATCGGAGGTGCTACTCTAAGTTGAATGGTCATTGCTGTGCCATTCTACTGAATATATAGGTATTGGGTTTGCTACAAAGGCGTTCTAGAGTTGGTAGTGTCTTTGTCATCATGAAACAGCTTTCCACTACACTGTAAGTGAGACTGTTGAATCCAGAGAAGGGTTGACAGGAGATCCATCTGTTTTTGGCAGATATTCAGTTACTGCAGTCTTCTTAGATGAGGCCATACAAGTCTGCCAAATTGCTCAGTGGGCCACGGTCCTCGGGTTGACAGAACCGCCAGGCCAGCTGGAAGTACAGCCTGTACTCACTAAAGGATGTGACCAAGAGACATACTAGCATCTGTGTAACAAGGTTCACTACCAATCAGAGGTCATTACAGGTTGCTACGCTTAATTTGAGCAGGAGCTTTCATGTGCTCAGCACCTGCACTTCTTTCACAGGGCCAGCCAATTAGCATACAGCTTGTGCTCGGCAGGGTGCGTGGATCCTGCGCGGCCATAGATATATATGTACTTTTAATTGTGATTTTCTCAGGAACTACTGAACGGATTTACACCATTTAAGCAAAAGGCACGAGTCTGAACCAAGGACTACCTCTTTGCCAAATTTGGTGTAATTCTGTTCAGTAGTTGGGGATGAACGGTTCCTATGGAAAATTGCATGGGGAAAACACGTTTTGGAACCCCTCTTTTTTCTCAGCCCCCGCCTCCCGAACCACCCCGAGACTTTCAGGATAGGAGCGGCCCGGAGCGCCCCACCAGTTTTGAAAATTTTGCGAAGATTCGTCAACCGGCGCCAAAGTTATTTCAAATAGAATGTTGCGGATTTCCTATGGATTATAGGTTCGAACTATAACTGCAAAACACACAATATGATGGACGGAATGTTGCACAATGGCAAAACATTCACCCCCAGTCCCAGATCTGGGTTTAATCCATTGTTATTTTGCTCACCAAGCCACCCCAGTCCAGACATGGCCATATGCAAATCAGTCTTGACCCTGTGCCTCATGGGAACAGTCCAGACCGAACTGCCAAGCCATGTCTTCCCTGGACCGGAATCAAGCATCCTAGGACCGGTTTCTGGCTATCTGCCGTCTTCAGCCAGGGTATCTTGACTCCAGTGGCATAGTGAGCACAGGACCCACATCTGGGCATACCCTTCCCACATAGGGTGAACAGCAAAACACACAATATGATTGACGGAATGTTGCACAATGGCAAAATATTCAACCCACAGTCACAGATCTGTGTTTAATCCATTGTTATGTTGCTCACCAAACAACCCCAGTTCAGACATGGCCATATGCAAATCAGTCTTGTGCCTAGCAGGCACCGTCCACAACATTAGGATGTGCCATGGTAGAGGCCTTTCCATTGGCGGCAATGCCACCATGAAAAGGCAAAAACAAGTAAATGATCAGATAGGTTCTTGAACAGGCTGGCAGGGATTGGGTTTAGGGGGGCGTTGCGGGCCCCCTTTGTGTGGGGGGAGGGTGTAGGTACACTGGGGGGTTCCCATGGTACCCCCCTACGTTGCCATGCCAAGGTGGCTGGCGCCGCATGGTGCCTGACACGTTGTGCATGGAAATGCACATCTGGGCATTTTAAGATTGCGAACGGTGCTGCAGCCAATAGCACTGTCCGCAATGTTGAAAGGCCTGGAATCCTAATTGGGCTGGTGGGACTGCCACATGCTTGGCGGGCGGTCCCAGCACCGCTATGATGGCATCCCATCATAATGAGCCCTCAAGTGTGATGTTACATCTGAAAAACATTCATTTCCGTCATTGCAGTGGAGATTCTCCAATAACCTCCTGCCCGTTCTCCACTTCAGAAAAAGACTGAAGATACTTCTATTCAGCTCTACCATATCACAATATGGCCTCTCTGGTAGTAGACCACCTGAAATGTGCTGCACCATCCTTGCTGCCTCCTTCTCGCACCATATCCATGTCCACCCAAAGTGCATCTCACCTATACCTGCCACCCTCTCCCTTGACTTCCACCCCCGATCAAGCTCCTTACTACCCACTATTAGCCAGGTCACTGCTGTGCTGTCTCTTACTCACTTCCTCCCTCTTCCCCCCCCTTTCAGCCGCCTAGTCTCCCCTCAGCATTTTATCCCCTTTCGTATTTTACATACTTTGTTGCTTTATCCTCTAAGGTGCCGCACACGCCCCCGGCCGTCTGACGTCACCGTGGGCGTGTGCGGAGGACGGCCCCCTGCCATCCGAAACACGTCCACTCATTAATTTTCCCCCACAGCTGGAGAATCCGCGCAGTGTCGAAGGGGTTATAGCTTAGTCCACCCCATATAAATCCCTCACACTTGTTGTGTCCTGCTGGACACAGTCGAGTGTTTCGCAAGCCACTCCCTCGAAGGCTGGCCCATACACTGACCCCACACCCATCCAACACAGGTGTTACAAGTTAATTGACCCTGCCAATAAAGGTGCCCGGGTGCACGTGCTCGTGGCCGCTGTTAGTAACGATAATCATTGTGTTGGTGTTCGCCTAGGGCCCACGATCCAACAACACTGAAATCATGCCATTACGTGGTTACATTTTTTGTGCCATTTTTAAAGAGAAATATATTTTTTAAATTGTTAGACATTAATCTGTTTTTCATTTTCTATTTGGATACTGTTGATGGTTGAAGGACACTGCAGTCACCGATGACTGAGGTTAAGACAAAGAATGATCGCTCTTTGATCCTGTATTTTAAGATCTATAGGAGCATTCTTTCCTCCCATAAAATCCCCAGAAATGTTTAGATCATTTTCTTTTTCTAAATGTGTCCTAATTTTTTTTTTCATCAGTTTTGCCTGGGACATTATGTATGAATATTTGTGTTAATGCCCCAGGCAAGCTGGAACTGAAGGATTTATCAGAAAAGAACCCCTGAAGAAGAAATGCAAATTCAAGGTTTTATGTCAGGATCAATACTTAGGGATGCATCACCTTTTTTCAGAGTTCGACTCTAGTTGTGAATTACTGGCCGCTTGGTTGATGTGAGAGGTAAGACATAGCATGCTATGAAAAAAAGGAACATAAAATAATTGGGACCATCTAGAGCACACAGAAAATTAAATAGCATACACAAATCTAAATGATGAATTCAATTCAAGATAACTTTCATGTGTTGTCCTCTCTTCTGTCAGCTGTGATTGGCCTACGCTACTTTCAGCTCCTAGGAGACATGGAGGCCCTTATAGTCCATAAAAGCCTTGCCGAAGATGGTACGTAGAGTATATGATATGCACTGTTCTATACCAGAGACTGAGGTTCTCCCAGATAAGTGCAAAGAGAATAAACTACATAATTTTATATATTAGAGACTAAACTTTGTATATAGGATTCAGTACACCTAACAAAGAGGCATGGGATACAATTAGACTATGATACCACAGTATTAAGCAAAAAGTCTCTTTTTTAAATTATTCCCAGGCATATATATCACGTTTTTCAGTGATGTACTAATTAGCATTATACATCATATGGATGAAGGCAGATTATTTCAAGACATTATGGAAAATTAGTGTTGTGAAAAAGAAGCCCTTGTTAACTCTTGAAATTATTAGCAATATTGAATGCAAAGCTGGTCATTAAGTGGAAAGTGTAGCTGTCCGTGTAAATGCTGCATTATATGGATTTAGGGTGCAGCATACCCTGCACACAGTATTGTTTGTGCCGACCACCTCTACCTTACCAAAAATAGCCTATGGAGAAAAAAGCAGCAAAGTGGTCCCAATGTTGATGTGCACTCACTCTAGGCTTAGCACAGCATCTTAGACGTCAGTTGCAGTCACATCATTATATATTTAGGACTTCCATTCTTTATGGAGGGCCCACTGGAGAGTTGCAGCACTGGCTCCACATGTTAATGCCTTAAACAGGCTACTTCTGTCTGGGGCTTACCCTTCCTGTGGAGTTACCTAGGTTTGCTCACTGGCAACCTTCATTGGGAATGCTTTTACAGCAAGAAGCTGAAAGGGTAGGAATGGCAGCAGAATTATGGGAGTAAATTATCAAATTGTGCTGTGAGCATATTTTCATGGTTTGGTTTACCTCCTGAAAGTAACCACCTAACTTCCCTTACGACTGAACTGGCTTTCTACCTTGATTTACCACTATTATATGAACGTCTGTAGGGAACTCCTTTACTATTAAGACATGTAGTAACAGTGGGTCCACTCCAACCTATATGCAAGGCAGTGCCTTTTCTGAAAGGTGGTTATTGTGGTTACCACGTGGGAATTAATATCGACTTTTTAATTCATATGGAAAGGAATAATTATTAGCATTTATCAATCTTTCTTACGTTTTCTTGTCAATGACACAGTTCCTGAACTTTGTGTGTATTTGGAATGTCCTTTACTTCAAACAGTGAGCACTTATATATTTTTATTTTTAACTAAATGCTTTAGTTTGATCCACAAACGCTATGAAAACCCTGAATAGAAAGTTTTTTTAAAATTTGAAATCCGGGTTGGGCAGCGCAAATTGTGGAAAATATTCAGGATCATGGAAAGATGTGTTATAAGGACAGTGTCATGGTCGATGCTTTTGTAATTTTACTTTTGAGTGGATTAACCCAGTCTAATATTGTCTCCTGAGCGATCCTACACAATCTATCTAGAACTTTATTTCGGTAAACAGTCAAAATATCGATTTTTTAATTTCGACTTACACTTATATCGAGTTGCTAATATCGATGGGACAGAATATCGATGTCCAGAATATCGATGTCCAGAATATCGACCCTAAGGTAAGTAATATCGAAATTACTTATATCGATAGCATATATATCGATGTAAGTAATTTCGATTTACTAATATGTGTTAGAAATGTTAGTTAAGTATTTAAATTAATTGTTATAATATGTGTTTAATATGTTTTTGTAAATAAAAAAAATATAAAAGTAAATAATATGTTTTACTACCAGAGCGGGTTGTGGGTTTTTAGGGGAATAGGGTGGGAAGTAATTTATTTGTAATTAAATAATTATTTTTTAATGATTAATTTATTTTGCAATTAAATATTAATTGGCATGAATTATATTAATTGATTAATTGATTAATTAATTGATAATTTTTGTATATTTTTAAGTAAATTATATGTTTTACTACTGGAGCGGGTTGTGGGTTTGTATGGGAATAGGGTGGGAAGTAATTTATTTGTAATTAAATAATTATTTTTCAATGATTAATTTATTTTTCAATTCAATATTAATTGGCAATGAATTATTTTCATTGATTAATTGATTAATTAATTGATAATTTATGTATTTTTTTAATTAAATTATATGTTTTACTACTGGAGCGGTTGGGTTGTGTGTTTATAAGGGAATAGGGTGGGAAGTAATTTATTTGTAATTAAATAATTATTTTTTAATGATTTATTTATTTTGCTATTAAATATTAATTGGCAATGAATTATTTTAATTGATTAATAGAATAATTAATTGATAATTTATGTTTATTTTTAACTAAATTATATGTTTTACTACTGGAGAGGGTTGTGGGTTTATAGGGGAATAGGGTGGGAAGTAATTTAATTGTAATATTAATTAATTTTGGGTAAAGGGGTATTTTTAGGGTTAAGGGTCAGTTTTCAGTTTTTGGGTAAAGGGGTATTTTTAGGGTTCAGGGTCAGTTTTCAGTTTTTGGGTAAAGGGGTATTTTTGGTGTTCAGGGTCAGTTTTCAGTTTTTGGGTAAAGGGGTATTTTTAGGGTTCAGGGTCAGTTTTTAGTTTTTGGGTAAAGGGGTATTTTTAGGGTTCAGGGTCAGTTTTCAGTTTTTGGGTAAAGGGGTATTTTTAGTGTTCAGGGTCAGTTTTCAGTTTTTGGGTAAAGGGGTATTTTTAGTGTTCAGGGTCAGTTTTCAGTTTTTGGGTAAAGGGGTATTTTTAGTGTTCAGGGTCAGTTTTCAGTTTTTGGGTAAAGGGGTATTTTTAGGGTTCAGGGTCAGTTTTCAGTTTTTGTGTACAGGGGTATTTTTAGGGTTCAGGGTCAGTTTTCAGTTTTTGGGTAAAGGGGTATTTTTAGGGTTCAGGGTCAGTTTTTAGTTTTTGGGTAAAGGGGTATTTTTAGGGTCAGGGTCAGTTTTAGGTTTTTGGGTAAAGGGGTATTTTTAGGGTTCAGGGTCAGTTTTCCCTACTGTTGCACCCACTGGAGTGGGAATAGTAATTATTGTTAAGTAAGTATATATTATATATGATTTTTAATTATTTTTTTAAATTAAATATGTATTATTATTTTTTTTACCATTATTACATATATTTAAATATGTTTAAGTAATTAATAGGTATTATTTACAGTATTTTTTATGTTATTTTAAATTAAAAAAAATCGATATATTTAACAACAATATTTTTAACATCGATATTATTTTTTCGATATTTTGGTACTTACCATGTTGTACATAGGGCGTCGATATTTTTGCTATCGATATAATTACGCCGATATTTGTGTAGGTCGAAATTCTGTCTGTCGAAATTCTGTCATAGATCCCTTTATTTCTGATGGATATTTCTAACTTCAGATTCATCATAAGTTCCTAACTGGATCCTGAAGATTTGAACAGCTTACTGGTATGTGGCAACATGCGGCTCATTTATTTTGAAGTGAAGATGGAGCTGCATATAAGTGCCACTCCTTCCATTCAGCATTAGTTATTTTCTTTCCACTGCCTCGTACACACATCCAAAGTTTACTCCCACTTTTTATTGTCATTTGACAATTTTTTTTCTCAAGTTTGTTTTTTCTGGAACTATGTGCCCTTCCAAGAATACATGGTTTAGACCATGTAGGGACTTTCACAAACAAATGTCAACGATAGACCCCATAAGTAGTGCTTTTAATATTTGGGTTCGGGGCATAATTCCAAGTCCTGTGAGGAGTGTGAATAGAAAGCAATCTGAGATTGAATAGAAAGCAATCTGAGATTGTGAAGTGAAGTTCTAAGTCACCGAACACTGAAAGAAGTTACAGAAGCCTCACTCCTGCTCAAAGTTGAGGACACAGATTAATTTACGCTTTCAAGGCCGTAGCCGAAACTGGACCTCGTCGCAGTCCAAGTCATATGGAAATCACAGCTGAAGCAGAAGCACAAGAATGCCAAAAGGGGTTCAGTCCAGTACCACCATTCTCAGCCTGAGAAGCCAAAAGGACATTAGATTGCCTCTCGCTTTTGCTCCTGGTCTCCGCCGATTAGGCAGCTCTACAACTTATCCCAATGTACCCCAAGTTCCCGGTGGCATCAGTGCCTTTTAACAGATTGAAGCATTTAAAGTGGCCATTTAGTGACTCTTTGGCACTCTTATGGCTTGGTCTGGTGTTCCTTCGGCACCAAAGATTCCTTGTTTCTGTCCACCGGTTCGCACATGAGTAGCCAGATGCCAAAGCCGAGCACCAGGTACCCTGGTTTTAAGATGCAGCACCCTAGGCAAGAAAGTCTTGTGGTTCAGGATTCTACCATCAGGATGAACCCCAATTCAATTAATTACCTGTGACCCTCAAACCCCCAGCCCATAAGTGGAAAATAATTTGGGACACCGATGTTTTCATCTGCCAGTCTAGCCCTCCGTTAGTGCTATCAGTTTGCTGGGAAGATACTCCTATTCCTTATGGGACATTGTTAGCAAGATCTTGGTGGCAGTCCCTGAGGAATTTCGCCCAACCTGGCTCAAACCATCCATGTTGGTCTGGTAGCAGCCCAATACATTGCCCGTTAAACACTGGACACTTCTAACTGTTTGGGCAGAACAGTCATCACTAGCGTGGTGCTTCGGCATCATGCTTGGGTGAGATCCACGGGCTCCTCTGATGGATATGCCATTCGAAGGATCTTGTCTTTTTGTCAGGAAGCCTGATTCTGCATAGGAACGCATCAAAGAAAGCCAGGCCACAGCACGTTCCGTAGGCCTTTATACTGCAGGAAGACTTTGCCCTCAGCAATTTTTTTCTTTTTCAATTCTACTCCAGATGTTTGTCCGAGCAAGCCCAAGGCCTTCCACCTCCCCAGCATGCACCCTAGCCCTTTTAGGGTCTGGGACAGAGATCAAGCAGACAACATTCAGGCCCTGGGGTAACAGACTTCCCAGTTCTTCACCCCTGCAGCATCAGCCTCCAAGCTGCTTTAGTTTGCCCTTAGGAGCCCATTACCACCTTATGGAATGCAGGAACAGGCATCTTCTCCAATGCTGGAAACATATCTTATCCGACAGTTAGTTCTTTCATATTATTGAACGGGGTTATTCCCTGCCATCATTTTCAACCTGCCACATCTTCTGCCCACATCAGAGTGGTTTTCAGAAGAACACTTCTCCATCTTGCTCCAAGAGTTGCAAGAGCCTTTGGCCAAGGGCCCTGGCACTGGAAATAGTGCCTGGCTGTTACTTCTGCTATTTTCATGTGCCGAAAAAGGATAGAGTCCTTCATCCTATTTTAACTCTTTGTCCTATGAACACCTTCTTAAGGAAGTACAAAATCAAGATTCTCATGTTGACCACGGTTCTGTTTGCCATTATCAACGCGACTGGCTGGTGGCTTTGGACCTGCAATATGCCTACTTTCATTTACCCGTCCTGCAGTCCCACAGATGCTACTTGCAGTTCAAGGTAGGCTATGAGCTTTTTCAATTTACAGTGCTCCTCTTGGGTCGCATCAGTGCCCCCTGGGTGTTCACGAAAATGATGGCAGTAGTCACAGTACATTTTCTGGGGCTGGGAGTTCCAGTTTTCCCCTATCTCGATGACTGGTTGTTGAAGGGGGCCTGTCACAGTCGGTTGTAGACCGCCATCAAACAATGGCAAACTTCCTGACTTCATTGAAGTTCACCATCAACTTACAGAAGTTACAACTGAGGCACCCTTTCTTTAGGCCATTCTGGATATGGTGCTGTTTCTGGCCTTCTTGCCACTGCAACAAGTCCAGGACATTGTCTATGATCTTGATGTTTAGGCCTCTGACCTGTATCTTAATGAATGTGGGTGAGAGGGTTCTGGGCCTCTTGGTCTACTGCATCCTGCTTATGGATGTCACATGCAGGGGTCTACAGTGGAATAGAAAGTCTCAGTAGCCCCAGCTCCATGGGCACCTGTCTGATAATATCCAAGTTTATGGAGGAGACGGCAAAAGACCTGCAGTGGTAACTCCTCAACCACAATTGACTGCTGGCAGGCCTTCTCTCCCTGCTTACCCATAGCTGAAAGTGGTGATGGATGTGTTGTTGTTGGGATGGGGAGGCGGTCTGGGAGAGGTGGAGATTGAAGGACTCTGGTCTCTGACAGAAACCGATTTCCACATCAACCTGTTGGAGGTACAGGCCGTTCACCTAGGACAGAAAGCCGTCTCACTGTTCATCAAAGGGAGTCTGGTTCAGGTTCTCACAGACAATACCACCATGTTGTGGTACTGCAATAAACAGGGCGGTATACTTTGCCAAAAGCTAGTTAGTTACTGGAACTGGCTGAAGCGCATGGCATTTTCCCTGTTCAAGAACGACCTGCTGGTTTCTTTGAACTTCAGGGAGGATAAACCCAGCCAGCAGCCCCTGTCGGATCACAAATGGCGATTACACACTCAGCTGGCACAGGGCATCTAATGGTAATGGGGATTAATGTTGTTAGATCTTTTCACCACCTCTGAGAACATTTAGTGCCAAAACGTTTGAGCACTGGAGTTTCCAAGGAGACTGTCTCTCGGAGATGCATTCCAAATAGATTGGAGCACAGGACTCCTGGACGTCTTTCAGCCATTGGATCTCCTGCCCCAAGTTCTGAAGATGATCAAGAATGGTCGGGCCCACATCACTCTAGTGGCTTCAGATTGAGCAGGAGCATCTGCCTTCTGATCAGGCTACTGTTTGCGATGAATCTCCTGTTGCAGTAGCTGAGCAGTGTCCCGCACTCAAAACTGTACAATCTGCATATCCATGGATGGGGATTGAGCGATGTTAGATCTGGGGGTCTCTAGTTGACAGAGGTAGGTACCAATTTCCAGATAGGCACCCTCACTTCTAGTCAGGGTAAGGGGGATACACTCTTCAGATAACCTCTGCTCACCCCCTTGGTAGCTTGGCACGAGCAGACAGGCTTATCAAAGGCAATGTGAAAAGTATTTGTACCACCACTCACAGTAACACAGTGAAAACCCCACAAATGGACTCCACACCAGTATAGAAAAATAGAAGTATTTAATCTAAACCAAACAAGACCAAAATGACAAAAATCCAACATACACAGTTCATGAATATGATATTAAGAGTTCTAGGGTTTGCGGTAAAATAATCCACAGTTGCATCACGTTTAGCCCAGAGTACCTGTAGATTCGACAAAGTTCCAAAATGAAGCTGCAGCGTTGAAAAACAAGCAATGCCTCACTCCTGAAACCCTGGGGAGGCGATGCGACAGCCCCGCTGGATGCGGCAGGCGTGTTGCGACATATCGGGTCTGTATGGGGAGGGATGCAATATCTTGTATAGATTCCGGTGTGCAGGTTCGGTAGGAAGCGTCTCGCACAGGCATGACGCGACGATCTTCGGGACGGCAGAGATCTCAGGTGCAGCGATGATGTGCTGTGCAGTGTCGATCTGCTCCTCTCGCAGCCCCTCGATGCGATGACTCTGCGACGATGTTCGCAGCGACGTGATACAGTCCGCAATCAAGCGGTGCGGCGATTTTACCCAGCGACGACAGGCGCTGCGACGATTTCGATCCTCGCGGCGGCGGGAATTTCCTCGCACTGTCGGGGATGCACTCCGCAAGCGAGTGATGCGTGTAAATTGCAGATTGTCTTTGTTTCTCCTTGTCCAGCTTCCCAAACAACAGGCCACAACTTCCAGAGGTCCCTCAGTCGGATTCAGCACTCCAGGAAGGGCAGAGCTCTATCAGCAGAGTTCAGGGGGAAGCTGGGGGTGAAGTCCTTATGTTCCCGGTACTTCTAAACAGGAGGCCAGCTCTCTTCAGGCCCTTGGAGATCACTTCAAAGCAACTGCATTTCAGCCCACAAACACACAGCAGGACAGTCCTTTCCTCTTCAGTCTTCCAGCTTTCTCCTTGGCAGAGGTTCCTTCTTGATTCCAGGACGATCTAATCTTCTGTAGTCTGGGTAGCCCTTTTTATACCAGTCTTTCCTTTGTTCTCTGGAGGCAGAGAGGCCTTGGCTTAGTCAGAACCAGTTCTGGTCAGTCCTGGAGCACTTTGTTTTCCTGACTTCTTCTTTCCTTTCAGAGAGAGGTGCAGGGTCGTCAGCCACCCAGCAGGAGGTGGAGCCAGCATTGTGGAAGGCAGGCACAGCCCTATTCAGTCCCATGTGCCTACCCCTCCCACCACTCAAGATGCTGCTTTTCAGCCTAGGGCTGACTCATCCAGCCTCCTGGGGGCTCCCCAGCCCCTGTCACTCACAAACCAGACAGTCAATTCACAAACAGGCCAAGGCACACAGCAAGGTCAGACAAGAGAACAGACACTTTCTTAAAGTGCTGTTCTCAAACATAGGATTTAAAAACCATCCTTCCGAAAAGATAGGTTATTAAATTCTGAGTTCAGGAATACCAGACTTTAATTTTCTATTTTGCTCCTATGGGAAGATATGCAGGTAAACATTATACACAGCATTCCTCATTATAGCCTATGGGCAAGATAGCCCTCTCAATAGTGAAAAACGAAAATGGCTGTAATTCACTACCAGAGCATGTCACACACACTAGTACATGCTCTACCTTTCACATACACTGCATCCTGCCCTGGGGGGTACCTTGGGTCTTCCATAGGGGTGACCAATGTTTTAGAAAGGGAAGGGTTAGGCCTGGTCAGTGTGGGCACTGGCCAGGTCAGCATGGCAGTTAGCAACTGCACACAGGCACTGCAGTGGCAGGCATGAGACACCATTTTAGGGCTACTCATGTGGGTGGTACAATCAGTGCTGCAGGCCCACTAGTAGCATTTGAATCACCAGCCCTGGCACCCTCAGTGCACTTTACTAGGGACTTCCTGGTAACACAAATAAGCCAATCATGGATATCCAATCACAATAACAATTTAAACAGAGAGCATATGCACTTTAGGACTGATCAGCAGTGGTAAAGTGCCCAGAGTCCTATTGCCAACAACCACAGGTCAGGAAAAACAAGGGAGGAAGGAGCAAAAAGTTTGGGGATAACCCTGCAAAAAGGGCCATTTCCAACAAGCGACAACAGTTCACTGTGTTGGATTGTGGGTGCCATCCTTGATGCAAGGCTCCCCACTGTAAAGTCAAAACAAGGAGATGATGGACGGAGGACTGTAACTTTTCAGATACTCACCCCCAGTCATAGATCTGGGTTGAATCCATCATCATTCTTTGGCTCAATTCGCCACCTCAGTTCAGACCCAGCTATATGCAAATCAGTTTTGACCCTGTGTCTCATGGGAATAGTAGAGCTGAACCTGCCAAGTCAGGTCTCTGGCTGGACTGTTCCCATGAGGCACATGGTCAAGACTGATTTGCATATAGATGTGTCTGAACTAGGGTGGCGAAGTGAGCTAAAGAATGATGATAGATTCAACCCAGATCTGTGACTGGGGGTGAGTGTCTGAAAAGTTTCAGCGCTCCGTCCATCATCTCTTTGTGTTTGCTTTGTTTGCCCTAAGTTGGCAGGGTATGCCCAGACGTGGGTCCATTGCTCACTATGCCACCGGATTCAAGCAAGCCTGGCTGATGAGGGCTGTTAACCTGAAACCTATCCCAGGATGCTTGTTCTGGTCCAGGGAAGACATGGCTAGGCATTTCGGGCTGGACTGTTCCCTTGAGGCACAGGGTCAAGACTGATTTGCATGTAGCTGGGTCTGAACTGGGGTGGCGAAGTGAGTTAAAGAATGATGATGGATTCACCCAGATCTGTGACTGGGGGTTCATGTCTAAAGAGTTACAGCGCTCCGTCCATCATCTCCTTGTGTTTGCTCTACTACAAAGTTAGTGTGCGCTGGGAGTTTGGATAAGTAGGTAGCCTGGTGTGGCATTCGCAGTTTGGACACCTACAGGTCAAAGTGTTTGATTTCTTGTTATTTGTTTTATCTCTGACCAAGCCGGGACTTGCAATGGGCACCGTTAAAGATCATTTGTCAGCTCTTTTGGCTTTTTTGAATTTGCCAGAGCAGCCGTCCATGTTCCAGTCAGATGTGATTAGGATTCTAAAAGCTTTGACACACAAGTTTTCTCCCAAACTCTTTGTGATTCCACAGTGGGATATCAATTTGGTCCTCATTTTGCTCTTGCGCACTCCCTTTCATACAGTGCACAGCTATCAACTACGTCTCCTGACTGATACTTTACCTAACTGCAGATTCCTCACTGCCCTCCTACTTCCCCATTCTGTTGAATGGTCTCTTTTTCCATATAAAAAGGCCCCAAATTAGAAATCTGCACACTGGTAGTCTGATTGGATTTTAGGCTCCTCGTCCAATGGCGCGGACATGGTCATGAAACAAACTGATGCTTGCGCGCAGTTGTAGCGCTGCACGGCACCACGTACCGGTGCACCGAAGCAATGTTATGTAAATCTTCTGGATCCTGTCTGTGGTCTAGAGTAACCACCAGAAACATCAGTCCCGAAGGTAAGTAACTTGTTCTTTAGGGGTCTTTTGCTTACGCTCCCACATATGTGACCATTGTTGGGTCCGCCTCCGGTTTTGATCATCTTCTCCTCACGTGATGCCCTTGAGTACTCCACTCTCGAATAATTACACATCTATGCATGCTTCCTAACCCACTTACACAAATACTACAGGGCCTTAACCTTGTACCCATTGCTGTAATCTCATGGGTAGTTAGATGTCGCTCTTGCTAATTGATCATTACTTGCATATATTTAACTGCTGGATTGAAAACAAAATTCCTGAACCTTGGTCGATACAGACACTTGGTCTGCTAAGATCCATTTACCTTGTCTGCCAAAATTATGCTAATGTATTGTAGATGCCTAGTGCATAACCATTGCCATCCCCAATAATGCTGCCACTGAAATCACTCTACAACAATGTTGAGAAAGGTGACACAGAGTCCCTGGACTGAGAAGTAACTGAATTTGAAATGCAAGAGGGACCTTTATGAAAATGCACCTCCAATAGTGCTTTTTGAGAATGCCTGGTAAGACTCGATCCCTCTTTTAAATGTGTACAGAACAAGCACTGCATCAACACTTCACTCTTTTGTAGGCGAAGCACATCTGAGCTGAATCTCCCATGCTGACGTGAATTGAACGAGAAACGATAGGCCCTTCTATTAGCCCACTGACGTATACTCACACTGTGTTGCCCACAGGTTTAGGGAACAGGGAATTAAATATTGGAGCAAATATAGAGGAAGACACAGGGATGAACTCAGATATTCAACAAAGATCCAGTAACTCCTTCACAGAGCCACTAAGTGATTAACTCGAGGTCGTTCTGGTGGAGTTTGAATGTAAAGAAACAGAAGAAAGGCCCGGGCTGAATACACATTTACAGAATGCAGCCTGAAGGAGGCAATAAGTCAACTAAAGTTAGGAAAAGCTAAGGCACCTAACACAATACTACAAAATTATTCTTATCTCTACAGCCATCGTAGTCACCATTTCTGAGCTATTGGTTACTTCAATTTAGAGTTAAAGTTGAGTTTCCTAGCTCATGGATAAACAGTTTGATTGGTCCAATTTCTAAGAAGGGTCGACGCAAGAGCCTAAATCATACAGGCCAATCAGCTTGACATAGACTGTAAACTGTATACAAAGGTTATTTTGGAGGAGCAGAAGCTGTGAACGGAATAGGGAAAAGTCATATCTCCTTCTCAAGGGGGCTTTCGAGAAGGACTTGCCAATACTGACCAAACATTTGTTGTTACCTTGTTTGCAAGTCGGAAATGACAAAAACGATGGAATTCTTTGCAGTTTTCATTGACATTTCATCCTCATTTGAGCTTGTGAGCAGAAGCAAACTGTGGAAAAAACCGAAGGGTCTGATCATTGAAAGGTTCCTCCTTAATGTCATCATTTTTTATTTTTTTTTTAAACAAATTTTATTAGTTTTTGCAAGAAAACCATTGAAACCACAGTACAAAGGCCGCCATTACACAGATGGCTCGTGCTGCCACAGGATAAAAGCAAATATCAAATAATCATCCCTCCTCCCAGACCCCTCCGTCCCCCCCTCCGTCCCCGCCCTCCCCCTGCCAGTGTGCCCCACTTAGTTCGATCATAGAGATAGCAAACAATTATCCAGCTACACAGCCAGTTAAACAAATGAAAATCAGATGCAGCATCATGGTAAAGTGCTGTCACAAAGCTCCTTAATGTCATCATAGACCTCCACTTTAAGATCCTTTACCAGGTGCAGATGAGTTTGAACAGAAGAATGACTAATACATCATAACATAAGGGTGTCTTTAAGCCCCCAGTTTCTTTCTTTATATATCAATGAAGTGCATGAGGAGGTGCTGGTAGCTGTGCATGACATCCCCAGAATTCAGCATTGGGAGCCCCTCTTCTTGTATGTAGGTGACTCAGTAGTTCTTCCTCACAATCCAAATGCAATATAGACGCAGATGAGGGCAGTAGAGTTCTATTGCAGAACGAATGACCTAAAAATCAACATTTCAGAATCAGAAGTGATGACCTTTGAACAATCTGCACACCAGCAGTCACCAACCAAGTTAATCGTGGATAATAGCTATTCGGAGGAGGTTAAGGTGTACCCTTATTTGGGGTACAATTGGCAAACACTTTAAGTTCGGAACACCACATATAGAATAGGCTCTAATAAATGTAGAAGCAGCAGGTAATGTGGTAGTCAGATTTGCCTGGAAACATGGTGATGTTCTCTCTTCACGAGTGTCCAAAGTGTTGATAGCAAGAGATTACAGCATTTGGGGATTGATTTTCGTGTATCAAATATTGGAGTAGGTGAAAGAGTAATAAGAAAAAACTGATAATGCTTCCAAAAAGCTTTCTGTGAGGATGAGCTTACTTTTAAGTCAGCTCAAGTGAGATATAAATAGCCCACCCAGATATGCTGTGAAGTGGTTGACAACCACAACTGATCACTTGCCTGACAAAGCTTGGAGAGTACATGGCAAATCCTTCTAAATCCTCTTGAGCTCTCAAAAAAGATGTTCATATAGTCAAAGTCAAAAGGTTTATTGTTTCCAATTATTAAAAATTATTACAAAAATACATTAGAAAATCATTCATTAAACAATGTGCTCGTTTTATACAATGTTGGATTTGACTGGTCCATAACATTATTTATTTATTTTATTTTCTGTTATGTTTTTCTTTTTTTTTTTTGCTGGTCAGCTCAAATCAGTCCATTTCTCCGCACTTTGATGAGTTGTTATGATAATGCTGAGCTTTGTCTGTCAAGCGTTGGGATTACCATTTTCAACTTCTCTTGTCTCCCCTAGTTCCGCTTGTCGGAGTAGGGATTGTACTTTTCTCATGTATTTAACCCCCCTACAAGCCAACATGGGAGACGATCCCTCCAACCATCGAATTACAGCTTGCCTGCATGTACGAATGTTCAATTTATTACAAATATTTTTTTAAGTCGTCTCCTTAGGTCCATGAGAGCTGGGCAAACGCATAGCAGGTGGGGTAATAAGATGTTCATATAATGAATATGAGAAGCTCTCATGCCGCTGGAGCAACATCCAAATGACAGCAAACTGAAGTTGAGGCCACTTTACCTGCTAGAAGGTAAAAGTAGCATTGCAGCTGAGATGTCTATTGAAATATCTTTTCTGTAGATATTGACAACCTTAATGAGGAGATGCTGGAGAATGCCCACCAAAGATAACTGTTTGAAATGGCTATGAGCAGTGGGCCACCAGTGGCAAAGAATCCAGCAAGATTGAACTTGACAATGACCGCAATCTGTACCTGTCAGTTAAAACATACAGAAAACTAACAGCCCCTTATGCTAATCTGCCCCATGTATAAAGCGATTGGAGGAAAAATAATTGCCTCTTGGTTAAGAATACGGAGGGTAGAGATACAAGGCACTGCAATATTGCTTCTTCTCTATGATTAAGTCCCACCTGCAACCAACACAATGGAATAATTTCTGGACGTAATAGGGAAATTGGCCACAAGGTTTATTAACACTGTGCATCTCAGTCATTGAAAGAACAGTGTTTTAAAACGAGTGATGTATAGAGGTATAAGATTTTCAAAGCGGTCGGATCTCCTAAGCACATAGCAAAGGTACATATTTTAACTGAGGAAGATGGAAACTACGATATGATTTTGAGAACTGATCTCTTGCGCTCACAATATTGTCATAGGGAGCACCAGTGAATGATGTCACAGGACATCTCAGAGCCCTAGCTGACATCAGATAAGGCAAATAAACCAAGATTCTAGAAAGCCAATTGTTGCCAATTGTTAGAGATACAGGACTGGAGAAGAGAATTATTTTTATTTCTACTCTGGATGGTCACTTTAATATCAAAACTCTGGTCCAGAGCACGGCTGGTATGAATCCCAACTTTTATTGATACCTAATTTTTTGTTTGTTGAGTGTGTTTTATTTAAACTTAAATTGTTTATTATTTATTCTCTAGCACTCTGTTGAGTGCCTGCTTTTAATATACATCAGAATCAATTCGATTTTTTGATACATTTTGAGTCATTGTTCTGTATTAAGAATGCTTTACTCTTTATTTACTTTTTGGCCAAAGAATTAAGTTGAAAGCCAATAATATCTCTAATGTTTGAAAAGTGCCTGTACCAGTCATGAACCCCCATGAATTGATAACTTCTATATAGTCAACCCTCTGCGGTAGAGCAGTTTGTGAATGTCAGGTGCTTTTGTCTTAGCATAGGAAAGCTATCGGCGTCCTGCTGGGGCTCGGAAGAGGCACCACATCTCACTGAACCAATGAATGCTCAGGGAGTGAGCCATTGGCATTAATTCCAAGCAAATGTCTGCCTCAGTTACCACCAACCTACCACCTTCTGAATGTGACATAATCCCAGGCAGATAACCACCAGCTGTAAAACTGAATCAGGTGGAGTGATTGAATGTCAGCTCTTATTGACTCAGAGAGCCCCTCTCCACTGTATTCATGACACCAATTCATGGCAAGGCACTGGGTGATTGTGGTATCTGTGTGTCTTTCCGAAGCAGTCTCTCCATAATTTTAGGTCCCCTGCTGTTCAGCTAGTGTGACCGTGAGATATTAGAATGCTGATGTGTGCATGGTTTAGATGAGTGGTCAGTTGGAATACGGGAGCTGAGCATCAAGGATGCTGCTTCCGGTTGGGCCTACCTGGTTCCTTACTACCATCTTTACCTGTAACCTGGGACTCCTAGCTTGAGAGTAAAACTTATCCTGTTTCACCTATACTACTGGCTACCCTGCGTCTTCATTTACCACAAAGATTATGGTCATCAGTGTATGTTTATGCAATGAGATCAACTTCCCTACATGACTGAAGTCTACCTGCTCGGGTGTTACCAGCATCAGATTCAGTCCTTCGGCCGGGGGGGAGGGGGGGGGGGGAAGGAGGAAGGCGACGGCATGGGGGAAGGAGACACAGGGCAGGCAGGGGCTACTTGGACATAACTGTGGGGTTTGAATTATTATCTCTCTTGTATCCTGTTGTTGAGTCGCAAACTGGACCACGTATACACCTACCACACTTGACTCTCCGAGTAGCAAGGGCGAGCAGTTCAAGGCTTCTCAGGGAGATAGTGTGTGAGGTAGAGACACAGAACGCAAGCAGTCAAACAGTAGACTCAATAGGTGAATACCCAGTCCAGTGCTTTTCTTTTAAGCAAAAAGAGAAGTAATGTAATCACACTACAGCACGGCAATATGCATATGGAATATGCAGCACTACATGGAGTTATTACACAGACAAACTAAAGCTTTAGATTTCCTCTCAGATGCAGGTTTACTGTGGTGAAACGGGACAGCTTTCCTCAGTTTTGTGACCTGTAGTTCAATCCTATGCTTTGATTAAGCAGTTCTTAAGTGGGCTGGAATAATCTCTGCAAAGTTCCACCTTAATATGTTAGTCAAGTTGTCATTCTCATTCTGATGGCCCGTCTTATTCTCTCAGCATTGGTCTGATGATAGTTGTAGCAATACGAGTGAAGGAACCCTGATTGGACAGGCCCGGAACTTGTGACTGGGAGATTCCTTCCGCCTGTCCATGGTGCAGGATTTTAATTCTCGAGGTGCAGCAAAGGCAGAGTCAGCATAGGTCCTGTGGTCTTCTCTGTGGCAGTCACTGGAATGAGCAAACTTGCAAGTTGCAGGTTCACGTTGGCTTATCATGTGTATGCATAGAGGTCAGGAGACCCTCTGGCACACTTGGGTCAACTCTAGGTAAACACTTCCGCAGCAGTTCACTTTTCCAGGGCTGCTCCTCTCTCTGGACTCTGCAGCTAGGCTTCTCTTCCTCAGGCGGACAAGTCTGCCCCCACCACAATTCAGCTGGCAGGCAGGCTTCCAGATCTCATGTAGGCCCACATATCTCAATGACAGTGCATGGATATGAGGTAATGTCCCTTCACCTCTGGAAGACCTGGCATCATACCAGATCACACCACTTTGCCAAGTATTCCCTCCTTGGTCAGTGAAGAATCTTGGAACTGGAACAAAGCGACACAGTGGAAGAGCTAGGGTCCCACTTTTATACACGATTTCCAGACATTTATCCAATGTCTATCGTCCACAGACCAGTGTGGTATGTTTCCTTTTCACATTTGATTTTCTGGCTGCAGTGCAGTCATAGTCTTTGTGTAAGCTGATGTGTCTCTCATCAGGTAAGGAAGAGGCTGGTCTCAAGTAGGGTACCCATAACATTAGTACCCAACTGTGATGCTCTACATCTGGCCGTCATCAGCCTTCCTGGATGGGCCTGTCACAGGGAAGACAAAAGGACTAGGCCTGCCCAGAAACTTCCCGCTCTCTCTTACAACTGAACCGTTGACTCGCGTCCATTTACCAATCAAATGGCAGTGGTCAGGAGGGACTAATCAGCAATCCTTTTCTAGAATGGTTATCACACAAATTCTAAAGGCAGCCCTGTCGCCATCCCTCCACTCTGCAGTGGTTGTGGCTATACCCTCCCCCTCAATGTTGACATGTATGTTACTACATTTGTTACTATAACCCCTGTGTCCATATTGTGATTAAGGGGAATGCAGTGCTGGTCTTTGCTTTATGTTGTGTATCTCTGAATAGTTCAGTAACTTGTGGTAGCCAGCCACTCCTGCAGTATAATCAGCAGTCGAGTGACAGGCTTCAGCGCAGGGTTGTCTGTGGAAGGTCCAGTCAGTGCTTGATTTGTAAAAGACATAAGTGCCCGGGCTCTCATCAGGATGCAAAGCAGTTTGCAACACACATTGCCCCTGCCATGTCGCCAATGATAGTAACAGCACAACCACTAAAGGTCACACTCCTTCAAGTGTGACAATTCCGACTATTACTGGCCCCTAAAGCTACAAGAATGGCTTGGCAGCAGGTAATAGTCATTTTAATATATATTGAATTAATAATTAACTGTTGTTATGGTCATCTCTAAAATATCCAGACAGCGACACCTTGTGGCAGACTGTACCAAGTGCTGGTGTTGTGTTGTGTTGGAATCTTACCTGTGCTTAAGATTCTCTCCTCGCTCTGCTCTTTCTCCATGTTCCGTGTGGAACATCTGGTACACGACACTCGACAGTTGACAGTTGTCCTGCGCTGTCGAGGTGGTCGGATGCCAGGTTGCTTTCTTCCAATAAACTTACCTGAACAAGGCCTCCGTGTCCTGTCTCCTGCTTTCCTGGCTGTAAGAAGCATCACAACATTTTTGGCGACGCTTTCCTGATGCTTGGATCTGCCTCACTCGGTTTCATCGTACGAAGAGCAACCTGGTAATTCCGCGACGTCTCCTCCAGCCCTGAGTTTGTCTTCGGCTGCCTTCGCCTGCTTTCCGGATTTGTTCTCTGTGATTTCGTCTGTTTTGGCCACCTTCAAGGTACTGTCTTTAAGATTTATTTCCTACGCTTGTCGAACTTCAACGTTCCAAGCTCTTCGGTTTGCCCCACGTCACTGCACCGCATCTGACGTCTTTGCAACGCTTCTGACGCTTTGCGTGTTGACGTTCTGGCGTGTCGACGTGTTGACGTTCTCACGTCTCCTGACACCCGTTCATCGTCATTGAAACGCATCGTCAGCCTTCTTTATTACGTCTGCAAGGAGTGAACGTTCTGCTTTCTCCCACGCAGTTCCCTTTGTTCTCTTCAGTCCTTCACCGCAGCTCTTCCTTACGTTCTACTGGGCTTTATGACATCATCCTGACTGCCTTTCGGTGACTTCGCCGATCCACTCAACGTTCTGCAGACACTTTCACGGTGATTTGCACACCCTTACTTGCAAGTTTGACATTATCATTACTTTTAAAGTATTTATCCATATTGTTTGCATTTGTTCTTCACTATGGCCTCAAATATTGTTATGCCTCCTATGTTTCTGTCCTCTCAAGGCACACCATCAATAGATTGGGAGGACTGGGTTGAAATGTTAGACAATTACATCACGGCGCTTGATGGGAAAAACTTTCACCCTGAAAGGAAAAAAGCGCTCTTGTTAAGTACTCTTGGCAATGAAGGCCAAAGAGTATTTAAGTATTTACCAGTTTCTTTAGGTCCCAATGGCCAACCCATGGATGACGCATACAAAGAGGCTCTGAAAAGACTAGAGACTAGATTTGCCAAGGAGGTCAACCTGGTTATGGCAAGATATCGCTTTTATACTCGCCCTCAAGCTGAAAACGAGAGTATTGATGAATTTGTGTCCAGGTTACGTGAACTTTCCATCAAATGTCGTTTTGGTAACATGACTGATGAGTTAGTTCGTGATCAGCTTATAGTACAATGCCGCCATAGAAAAATTCAGGAAAGGTTATGGGCTGCCAAAGACCCCTCCTTAAAAGAGGCAATTGATATGGCGAAGGTTATCGAAGAATCTCAGAAGTGTATCAAAGAATTAGAGCGTAAAGATAAGCCTTCCTCCCAAATTGGCAGTGTTGATTATGAAGAGTGTGTGGAAGGTTATGAAGTTAATGCTGTCTCTAAACGTTTTAACAAGAGTAACCCTAACAATTTTCCTTCTAGGGTCAGGAGCAAAGAATGTTGGCGTTGTGGAAGCCAATTCCATTCAGGTGATTTTAAGAAGTGCTATGCCCTTGACCAGATTTGCTGAAAATGTGGTCGCAAAGGTCATTACCTTAGAATGTGTAAACTGAACGAGGGTCCTGATAAAGCCAAGTCTTCTGACACCTTCGACAAACCCAAATCTAAAGTGAATGTAATTGACAACAGGATTTTAGTTGTTCAACAATTAAATTGTGACTTAGTTAGTACCACAAGTGACTCCCCCAGGTTGTCTAGACCGTCCGCAATATTCTCTATTTGTGGTCAAAATGTGTTACTTATGGTTGATTCTGGCTCTTTGTTTACCATCATTCCGGAATCTACCTTTTCTTCCTTGTGGCACAATATTTCTCTCACTGAAAAAGACATTGATCCTGTGGGATACCAAGGAAAACCCATTGATGTTCTGGGGTACATGTTTGGGGTCATCGCTTTTAAATCTAGGAGTGTCAATGGGAAAGTGTACATAGCTAGAGAAGGTCCTCCAATCTTGGGGTGGATGCACCAGTTTGATTTGAATATTGTGATCAATCCCTGTTCGCCGGATGTAGTTATGACAATTGAGCGTGATGTTCAAGTTAAAGACATCTTAGATGCTGCTCATAGAGTATTTGCTGACAGGTTAGGATGTGTTAAGGATTATTTCCATAAAATTGTTTTGAAGCCCAATGCTTCTCCTGTGCAGCATAAACTAAGGAGAGTTCCCCTTTCTGTTAGACAGGGTTTGAAGGATTTGTTACATGACATGTTGTCTACCAAAGTGATTGAACCCATGGAAGCTTCGCCCTGGATTTCTCCCGTCGTAATCACGTTGAAATCCGATGGGAGGTTGAGATTTTGCATTGACCTCAGGTCCCTCAACCAGGAGATTATTACTGACACCTTTCCCCTTCCCAATATCAATGAGTTGTTACAATCTGTGGGGGGGGGGGGGGGGTAGATTCTTCTCAAAGATCGATTTGAGGAGTGCGTACCACCAAATTAGATTACACCCTGACTCAAAACCTTTGACTGCCTTCATTACCACCGAGGGTACCTTCCAGTTCACTCGCATGCCGTTTGGCCTCGCCTCGGCTGCTAGTGTCTTTCAGCGGATGATGTCTAACATGCTTAAAGGTCTGTCTGGGGTTGTCTACTTTCAAGACGACATTCTAGTGTCTGGGAAAAGTGTGAATGATCACAATTTAGCTTTGCGTCAGGTCCTCTTCAAATTAGAAGACACCGGTTTATCTGTGAACAAGGATAAGTGTGTTTTCCTAACTGAAAAGATTGAGTACTTAGGTTATACTATCTCCGCTGATGGCATTGCTCCCAAAAAAAATCTGTTACTTGCCATCAGCCAGGCCCCAGCACCCAGTGACAGGGACCAGCTTCGCTCTTTCTTGGGCTTAGTCGAATATTATTCGAAATTTGTTCAAGGCTTTGCTTGTCTGTCTGAACCTTTGAGATTGTTACTGAGAAAGGGCAACAAGTTTGTTTGGGATAAAGCCCAAGAGGACTCCTTTCAACAGATCAAGGAGAATATCTGCAATGCTGGTATTCTAGCCCCCTTTAATCCTGGGTGCAAATCCTTCTTGACCATAGATGCCAGTCTTACTGGCATCGGTGTGGTGTTCTCACAACTTCAGCGTGGTCTTGAAAGAACCGTTGCTTTTGCTTCAAGAACACTTACCCAAGCTAGGAGGAACTACTCGGTCATTGAACGAGAAGCCTTGGCTGCTGCTTGGAGTGTTGAGTACTTTCGTGTATACCTGTGGGGTGTGAGGTTTGTGTTGCGAACCGACCACAAGCCATTGCTGAAAATCTTATCGGGTGGTGGTGCTGGAAAAGGTTCTGCTCGTCTTGCAAGGTTTGCTGCAAGGCTTCAGGAATACTCTTACGAAATTGTTTTCATTCAAGGATGGAAAAACGTTCAAGCGGATTGTCTTTCTCGCTTGTCTGTTGACTGGAAGTTGGTTGATCAAGATCTTGAAAAGTGTACTGTTGATGAGGCCGTTGCTGTGGTTGGGATGTTTGTGAATCTCCGGTGGGTGCCTTTTCTCAAGACCAGTGGTTGACTGAGATGAAGAAGGACTCTGTCCTCCAAGAAGTTATTCTTCTGATTAGGAGAGGTGCTCCCAGAGAAAGCATGGTGCCTGTGGCTGTCAGGCCCTTTTGGAAACTCTTAGATGAGTTGTCTCTGGCAGGTTCAGAGATCATTATGAGGGGCGATCGTTTTGTGCCACCTGCTGGCCTGAGATCTCATATTTTCAAGCTGGCACACTTGGGACATTTGGGCCAGGGCATGACTATCAGGAGAATAAAGCAAGAGTTTTGGTGGCCGGGCATGGATGATACTGTTCGTGTTTGGGTGGAGAATTGCTCTTTTTGCAAGGAGAGCGAAAAAAGGTTGAAAGTTGGTCTTCAAGCCATTCAAGGGCACATTTCTGATCCTGGTAAACCCTGGTATAATCTGTGTCTGGATTTCATTGGCCCTCTGTCCAGTCTTCCTCTTGATATGCGTTTCGCTGCTGTGGTCATTGATGTCCATTCCAAGTGGCTTTGTGTGGAGTTTCTTAGAGATGTCACTACTAAATCCACCATTGAAGTGTTTGAGAATTTGTTTTCTTCTGAGGGTTTCCCCAACATGGTTTTGACTGACAACGGCACCCAGTTAACCTCCAATGAGATGAGGTGTTTCTTTGAGAAGTGTGGTGTCAAACATTCTCGCACTTCCTTATACAACCCCATGGGCAATGGAATGGTTGAAAGGTCCAATCGCCTTGTTAAAGGTACCATCCAACTTGCTTTAGCCAACAATTTAGACCCCAAACGGTTGGTTCAAGACATGGTTTGGTCTTACCGGACCACCCCCCACAGTGTCACTAAGATGTCTCCTTTCCAAGTCATGCGTGGGCGATCCCCTGGTTCTAGAACTGTCCCTGCTTGGTTAAAGGATTGGGTACTGTCTGATGGCGTGAGTTCTCCCGTTGTTGTGTCCGGGAGGATCGCTGTTGGCGATTGGGTCAAAGTTAAGTCCGGCAGAACTAAGGCTGGTCTGCATAAGTTTAAGGGCCCTTTTCGTGTTGTTTCTGTCAGCAAATTTTCTCTTGTTCTGGAAGGTGGTGACAGGTGGAACCTCAGAAATGTCGCTCTTTACCAGAAGGGTGGTTCGTTTCATATCCCTGCTTCAAGGGGTGAGGGGTGCTCGGGTGCTATGTTCATGCCTGACTCTGATTTCAGAGACCCTCGGTCTCAGGATTTGGTTTGTGATTATGGTCCCTCTGTTTCAGGTGCCCGTGAGTCTTCGTCCGATTCCCTTGTTCGTCCCCCTCCAAGTGTGAGTTTGCCTGTTGGGCCCAGAGTGCATAAGACTCCTGCTTATCTCAATGATTATGTCCTTTCTTAATGTTTTTATGTTTTGGTTTGTTTTTTTTTTTCTCCACCGAAGTGGGATGGATTCTGTATGGTTTTCATGTTTTTCATGTTAGGTTTTTATTTTATCCTTTTCCGATTGCACGTTTTGATAGATCGTTTGCATTTTGCTTTCCTTTGTTTCACTCTCTTCTAGGGTAGAGGATGTGTTGTGTTGGAATCTTACCTGTGCTTAAGATTCTCTCCTCGCTCTGCTCTTTCTCCATGTTCCGTGTGGAACATCTGGTACACGACACTCGACAGTTGACAGTTGTCCTGCGCTGTCGAGGTGGTCGGATGCCAGGTTGCTTTCTTCCAATAAACTTACCTGAACAAGGCCTCCGTGTCCTGTCTCCTGCTTTCCTGGCTGTAAGAAGCATCACAACATGTTGACAATCAAATGGCGGCATTGAGCACCGGAAACCACCTGCTCAAATTAAGCCCTGGATCCAGTAGAACCAGATCTGAACTAGATTTTCAGAATAACCCCCGAGTGAGTATATCAATGAGTTCCATTCAATTTTTCTGTATGTAAATATATTTCTTGTTTACAGCCTGAAAACCAGGCATGAATATGAGACTCTTAGATCAATGCTGGATAACTCCAAACTATTCCAATTGTGCACTCAACACTAACGTATTTTGATGGCGTGGAGTGTGAGGTGGGAGCAGATAATGACTGTGTTGAGGATGTGGAACAGCAGCCACCACTGTCATGGAGTAGGACGAGTGTAACAAACCTTGTGAAATGCTCCAAATGGTGAATGCAGTTTAACGAGTGGAAGGAGTCTTAAGGCATCTGAGATGTCGATTTTTTTATCCTTCTTCGGTTCAGTTTCATCACAATAATATTTAATTATATATTCATGTGCATTGTATCTCCCACATCGACAAGGACTGAGCATCCACCACTCTGGAATCAGCTACAAACAGTGGCGTATCAGGGTATCCTGGGCCTAAATGCAAGGAAAGGTTCGGATGCCATCAAGGGTGTGAAACCGCCCGTCAGGGCCCCGGGCGCTGGTGCCGCTGCACATCCTGTACTGTTGCCAGTGACGCCCATGACAGAAACCACATGACAGACAGACACAGAGTTAACAAAAGAGCGCTAATGAGAATGCATGTTCAGTGTTTTTCTAGGCGCCGGTGTTAAGAACACAGCGGCGGGTGCTTTCTATCGCCCACCTCCAGTTGGACCTCTCCGGCTTCCGTAGGTAACTGAACGCACGGTTCATGCCTTTGACGTGGGCCTGGCGCTTTAGAAAGATCTGTCATCGGCTGGAAGTGCTTTTTGTGTTCTAATTTCTGTTGACAGCTAGTTCTTACAGACACGTTGCTATATCCGTTCAGACGCTTTTGCAGCTCAGGCCAAAATTGTAATCCTTTCTCGTCACTCGAACATGTTTCCTGAGCTTTGCCACCTCGGCAGTTTGTTTTGTGTGAACATAAAGGTATAGGGGATTTGCACAAAGTTTACATTGGAGCTCTGTCCATTAATCTCATTTATTGTGTGGTATTGTCGACTTCCCCAAACAGCTGGCGTAAAGATTATATTGAAAAGTAAAAACCAAAAATAAAAGAAACCATGTGAACTTGACCAACTTTAATTTCAAATAGCTCATTTGGAAATATTGTATTTATGCCAAGATCTGAGAGTATTTTGTTGAAAGAATCGTTTATACTGTGAGACTACAGGCAGGATGTAAGTGAGCTTTGTAATGGGAAGAGGACACTTGAGCAAGGATTAGCAGCTCTGTTGGCTCAGCAAAATGTTACTTCCTGCAGTGCGTCTTTGGCAATCAACAATTATCGTTTTCTGAATCCTGCACTGTTTCGGTGCTGCCATTAGATGCCACCATAAGGCTCCTGTCTTACCTTGAATCATGGCCAGGCCCACCCTAGTTTCCTTAGCATCCAAGGTGACCAGATTTTTTGGTACGGTGTGGGTTCAAGACTTGTCCTCAGAAGAATTGTAAATTGTAAATTGTAAATTGATACTTGTATAGCGCACTACTCACCCGCAAGGGTCTCAAGGCGCTTGTACGAATACCGCTGTGGAACCCATCCTGGCTTTAACTGTGAGGCGTCCACTCCTGGGCACCCCCAAGGTGGAGGCCAGGCATCCTTAGCGTTGTGGGGGCCGTTGTGGAGCTTAAGCAAGCTATTGCCCAGAGTTGCAGAGTGGGACTCCATGATTGGAATAGGCACCGAGGCGCGAATTATCAGGTCCGTGGAATTTTGAGCCCAAGTCCCCCCGAGGCGGGGAATTGAACCCTGGTCGCGGGCCAGACCTCTGCATCAGGGTCTGCCGCTCTAACCATTGAGCCACACTTCTCCACTGGAACAATGGAAAAAATAGAACAAATAGAACTTAAGATATAAAAGTCCTTCTCCTGTTTCAAAAGGGACCTGAAACTCCTTCGAATAAACAAATACTTTCATGACCAACGTCAACTAACCCAGTCTTCCTTATCCAAGCTGTCTCCCCTCTCCCTGGACTCTCACGGATAGTGGGTGACCGGACAATGTCGTTCTCACCCTTTCTTTTGCTCTCTCCCCCTCCGCTGTACTGCATATCCATTCACGCCCTTATTTTATTTGGATCTATGGTTTGCTTCCTTACTGTAGGCCTACTATGTAATTGTAATGTCCTCCTGCTGTGTACTGTGTGTATGTAAAGTGCTCTGATACCTACGAGCTAGCGCTATACAAAACTTTAAAAATAAAAAAATAAATACATAAAATTGCAGAGGATAGGACTCTATTAGACTTACTACTGCCTATTTTGACTAGACGGACACTGATCGAATGGAAATCAGCTAACCAAATTTCCTTCCAAACATGGTGGGCATGGATCTCATATGTTCATAGCACAGATAAACTGTATCTTAAGTTAAGGTACAGTTTGTCTTCACCAAGGTTCAAATACAAAATATTCCCCCTGTCTGTGGAAGTCTATCGTTCATTCAAAAAATGAACCCCCTTGAGAACCTGCATTAAATCCCACCCCTCAACCCATGCGGTAAGATGGACACCATAGGACTATTTTGTGATCATTAGGTCACCTAAAATTGTATCCAGCTCTTCACTCCCCTCCTTCTTGTCCTTCTCCACCTTCTTCTAACTTCTATATGGAGTGGTGTGGCTCACTGGTTAGAGGCGGCAGACCCGTAAGCAGAGGACGGCCCAGGACCAGGGTTCGATTCCCGACGCGGCAGGGTCATGGACCAGGGTCAGCGGGCTCGATAATTCTCGCCTCAGTGCCTACTCCAGTCAGGGACCACACTCGGCAACTCTGGGCATTAGCTTGCCTCATCTTCACAACGGCCCCCCCAGACCGCCGGGGATGCTTGGTCACACCTTAGAGATACCCATTAGAGCCCATCTCTCAGGGTGAGCCAGGACGGGTTCCCCAGCGGTCGAAGCGCGGAGATACTCCTCCGGGATTCGATTCCTAGCGCTATATAAACCCCCAATTAAATTAAATTAAATTAAATTATACTCTCACAAGGTAGAAAATCTAACAATATGTGTGACACCACACAAGATACACCATATCTTGTGTGGTGTGTGGCTACTGTAATTGTATAAATTGTATGTATCGCTCTACCACAACTGCTGCAAAATAACCGATGATGCGCCCATAAAATGTCTGTTATGTACACATTATTTAATTTTACCATGTAAATGACGCTATATTTCAACTTGATTTTTTCTGACAAGAATCATCTTCACCCCTTAATGTGCCTTGCATTTCTTTTCTACATCTCTGTATCTCTAGTCAATGTCCTTAAAAAGGTTTAATAAAACGCATTGAAATAACAAAAAAAAGTTGGATCCAGATCAAGATAAAATAAAAGGCGTTTCACAAAATGAGTACCTGAAAGTGGTCAAACAACATTAGAAGGGGTAACTGGGATTTTTCAGCGGCAGGATGGAATGCCTTAAAACAAGGAGCATTGCAAAAGCCTATTAATCTCGTCTTTGGAACCTATTTGCTTTGCCAATGGTTTGAATCGTGTAAAGACGGTTTAAGGAACGGGCAAATTGGGAAATTGCCCAGGACTCGCCCACCTTCCAAGGACCTCTTGGGAAAGTGAGCTTCTCTGTAGCTCACAATTTTTTTTCTCTTAATCTTTAACGCATGAATCAATATTGTTAGGCAGAATAGGGCATAAACTAGGAACCATTGGAAATAAAATTCAAAGTTGTTTCAAACAGGGGCCCCCAAAATATTTCTTGACCGGTGTGAGAAGTTGGCCCGATATGCAACGTTCGCTATTCTAGCGACCGCTATGTATCGTTCCAACGACCCTTATGGTGTTTGGTTGTAAGTCAACCTATAGACCAGCTATCCTAGTAGCGTGGATACGAGCAGTCTAAGGCTAAAGACTCGAGAGGGCGCGTTAAGCCAGCTGTTTACCACACATGTACCCCTTGAACACCCAGTGAAAGGACACCACACAAGTGTTATGAAAATAAACAGTATATTTATTAAGAATCACAACAGCCCTGTACTCTTTATGAGGACAGGGTACTAAGCACAAACCAAATCTCTTTAGCAAATACTTCAAGTGCACAATTAAAACAAGTGTCCGAGGACACGGAAAGATTAAGGTCTCGGGCGGACCCGATAAGGCAAGTCGGAAGCGAGGGACTCAGGACCCTAGAGTAAGGAGGCTATGCAGGCACCGAAATGCCGAGTTACCTAGCCACGAGGGCTGCGGCTGCACAAGTCTTACAGGCGTCGGGGTCTTCGCTGACGAGCCAGGAGCCGGAAGAAAAGGAGTTGCTGGCCGGCGACCAGTGCTGAATAGTTCGTAGAGATCCAAGCCTGGATCGGAGATTGATGAAACCTGAAAGCAGAGGGGACCAAGTTCGTACTACTAGCCAGTAGTCAGAGGGTACCAGGAAGGCACCGGTTGGCCGTCACCTCGACCAGGTGAGTGGGCGACGCTAGGCTCTGCAGTCTCACGGACCAGGAGGGGTTGTCGGCGACCACGGTGGAGGTGCGAGCTGTCCCACGAAGGATGATGCTGTCGGCGTCGCTGGGCCCAGGATGGGGCAACAAGCCTTGGCAGATCTCAGGGCCACGTGGTGGGCCTAAGATGGCGTCTTGAGTGGACCAGGAGGGTCCGGGGTGCTTCTCGCAAAGATGGAAGCAAGGGCCAGTCTGGAGCAACCAGACCAGCAGTGATGATTCTCGGATGTCGTCACAGAAGGGCACAAGCCAGCGGCTAGTGACCAGACAACGTGCTGAGCAGCGAGCAGAAGGGCCCCACGCAGATCGTGGAGATGCTGGGAGACTGCACTTCGGTGCTGGAGCGGCTCAGGGTCGGGGCTTCTCGGACCCCAGAGCACTCACCAGAGAGTTACCTCGATGGTCGTGCTGGTTTTAAGAGCGTGCAGGTTCTGATGATGGCCGGTCCCTCGAGGTCTCGTCGCACCCACAGATCACAGCTGAGCTGATGACGTGGGTAGAGGTCAGAGGTGCCAGGGAAGCCGGTTCTCGTCGAGCTGGGCCGTCGGATTCCTTGAGGAAGGACTTACAGCAAACCGCAGAGTTCTTAGTTGGTGCCCGCTGATGCAGGGTGACTACTCCTTAGCCACAAGGGAGAAATCTTGAGAAGAGTCTTGAATGTCCTTTCGTAGAAAGTAGTTCTTGAATCAAAGATGATCTAATTTGGAAGGGTCCCCGCTCCGGTCTTTATTCTAAAGAAAGGGGTGGGTACATGACTAGGTCCTGCCCTAAGGGTGGGACCAGGAAGGGGGGTAGTTACACCCCTCTCCCCTGCCGGACTTTCCCCAGGCCAGGGCTGTCGCCCCTGGAACTGGTTCTAACCGGCAGATGCGTAGTGAGCACCGGGGTGCCACTCCGCAGTCACCTTCTCGCCAAAGCCCTACCTACCCAGAATACACAAACCCTGTCTGGGACGGTGCGAACACCGCCCTCGACAGGAAACCCTTTGTCCAAGTGCTCCTCGCTGGAAGGACTCCCAGCAGCAGGAGGTCAGACTCATGTCTGTGGTGGCAGCATCCATTTTGTGGAGCTGAGGCTTCAGTTAACTTTAACCGGGGTTCACAGTTACGTACATGTCGTGTCCCTCTAGAAGGGTGGGATGCTAACCTCATCGCCAGAATTGGTGAGAGGGCAGCACCCCGATTCGTATGACACCTTACTCGACATGCCTTGATAACGCAACACCGGAGTTACCGATATGGTACGCGTTATCATGGAACAGCTATTGGGTCTTGATTCCGCAAGCTGCAACCGGGCTCGGCTCGGGCCTGAACCTAGCTCACACGAGCCCACGCACTCTGCCTTCAGGATCGTTAAGGCCTGCCATAGGAGTGACTGATAGGAACTCGGGTGTCCATTGTATGGTTAGATATAGAGCTACTATACCTAAAGCGAAGGGTGGTTACACGTCTTCGCCCCAGCTGTCGTGCAGCCAGTTGTGTCAAATTTAGGAGGCCAGCCAGGGGTGGCATAATACATGCTTCAGCCCCTGGCGGCCCTGGGTACACCTATGCCCTGCGTTACGGGGTCTGATAAGGTGGCCCAGTACCAATTGGTAAATGCACCTAGGGTACATATCGTAATTTGGAAAGAGAACAGCCAGGCTGTGGGTCTGATTAGCAGGCCCACAGCCAGAGAAAGTCGTAAACCAGTGAAACAAAAGCAAAAAATCTGGGTGATCATAGGATTGCAGACCCTACTCTCCTA
Organism: Lissotriton vulgaris; assembly: GCF_964263255.1. Classification (NCBI taxonomy): domain Eukaryota; kingdom Metazoa; phylum Chordata; class Amphibia; order Caudata; family Salamandridae; genus Lissotriton; species Lissotriton vulgaris. Next base: position 199,527,579 of record NC_141696.1, read on the forward strand.
CATGACCCCCCCCCAAACGTCGGAACAATAAGCTAACCTTGACCAGGTGAGTCTTCTTGTTCTAAGTGGAAATATCTGGAGAGCCCATCGGCATTGCCATGATCAGTACCAGGTCTATGTTCCACTGTAAAGTCCATCCCCTGTAGGGAAATGGACCACCTAAGCAGTTTGGGGTTTTCACCCTTCATCTGATTTAGCCACAAGAGGGGCTTATGGTCGGTCTGAATCTTGAAGTGAGTGCCAAACAAGTATGGCCTCAGCTTCTTCAGGGCCCAAACCACAGCAAAGGCCTCCCTCTCAATAGCTGACCAATTCTTCTCTCTAGGGGTCAGCCTTCTGCTTATAAAAGCAATGGGCTGGTCTTGACCATCAAAATTCAGTTGAGAAAGAACAGCTCCCACACCCAACTCAGAAGCATCTGTTTGGACAATGAATGGTTTGGAGTAGTCCGGACTCTTGAGGATAGGCGCCGTGCACATGGCCTGCTTTAGGTCATCGAATGCTTTTTGACAGCTCGCTGTCCACTGAACTTTTTTTGGCATTTTCTTACTTGTCAGTTCGTTTAATGGTGTCACAATGGAACCATAGTTCCTGACAAACTTCCTATAGTAACCAGTCAGGCCCAAGAAAGCTCGAACCTGAGTCTGGGTGGTTGGAGGAGCCCAGTCCCTGATTGACTGTATCTTGCTCTCCAGTGGCTGAACCTGACCTCCACCTACAAGGTGGCCCAGGTATACAACCTGTGTCTGCCCTATCTGGCACTTGGTGGCCTTGATAGTGAGACCTGCTGCTTGCAGTGCCTCTAACGTCTTCCGCAGGTGGACCAGGTGATCCTCCCAGGTGGAGCTAAAGACAGCGATATCGTCAAGATACGCCGCACAGAAGTCATCCAGCCCAGTAAGGACTTGATTCACCAACCGTTGGAAGGTGGCAGGTGCATTTTTCAGACCAAAGGGCATCACCACGAACTGATAATGCCCACCAGGGGTTGAAAATGCGGTTTTAGGCTTGGCGTCCTCAGCTAACCTGATTTGCCAATACCCAGCTGTCAGGTCAAACGTACTTAAGTAGTTGGCCGTAGCCAATCTATCGATAAGCTCGTCTGCCCTTGGTATTGGGTGGGCGTCAGTCTTAGTGACTGCATTGAGACCCCGGTAGTCTACGCAAAACCTCATCTCTCTCTTACCACCCTGGGTGTGAGGTTTCGGCACTAGAACTACGGGACTAGCCCAAGGGCTATCCGAGGGTTCAATGACTCCCAGCTCCAACATTTTCTGCACTTCACTCTTGATGCAGTCTCTAACGTGATCAGGCTGCCTGTAGATTTTACTCTTGACGGGCAAGCTGTCACCAGTGTCAACCTCATGGGTACACCAATCGGTCTGACTGGGTGTTAGAGAAAACATATGTCTGAACGACTGAAGAACCTGTTTACAGTCGCTCTGTTGATGTTCGGAGAGGCTGCCACAAAAGACAACACCATCTACCGAGCCATCGTCAGGATTCTGAGTGAGCAGGTCGGGGAGAGGGTCACTCTCCTCTTCCTGTCCCTCATCTAGGGCCATGAGCAAACTCATGTCCTTCCTGTCGACATATGCTTTTAGCCTGTTGACATGAAGCACCCTGTGGGGGCTCCGGGGAGTTCCCAGGTCGACCAGGTAGGTGACCTCTCCCTTTTTCTCCAGGATGGTGTAGGGCCCGGACCATTTGTCCTTGAGTGCTGCTGGGGCCACTGGCTCCAACACCCACACCTTCTGCCCGGGCTGGTAAACAGTCAAGACAGCCTTTTGGTCATGCCAAGCTTTTTGGAGTTCTTGGCTGGCCTTAAGGTTTTCAGATGCCTTTTCCATGTATTCAGCCATCCGCGAGCGGAGGCCAAGCACATAGTCCACTATGTTGGCTGCAGGCTTCCTTCCTTCACCAAACACAGGGGTCCCCTTACAGGATGCCCGTACAAAAGTTCAAAAGGGCTGTAGCCAACCCCCTTCTGCGGGACTTCTCTGTAGGCGAACAAGAGGCAGGGGATCAGGACGTCCCATCTACGCCGAAGCTTTTCCGGTAGTCCATGAATCATCCCTTTTAGGGTCCTGTTGAATCTCTCAACAAGCCCATTGCATTGTGGATGATAGGGTGTAGTGAACTTGTAGTTAACACCACATTCCTTCCACATAGCAGTTAAGTAGCTCGACATAAAGTTTGCACCTCTGTCGGAGACGACCTCCTTAGGGAAGCCCACTCTGGAGAATACTCCAACTAGGGCTCTTGCCACAACAGGTGCTGTAGTGGTCCTAAGGGGAATAGCTTCAGGATACCTGGTGGCATGATCCACTACCACCAGTATAAACTTGTGCCCTGATGCTGTAGGTGGTTCCATGGGACCGACGATGTCGATCCCCACCCGTTCAAAGGGCACCCCCACCACAGGCATTGGTATAAGGGGGCCTTTGTCGTGCCACCTGACTTACCACTGGCTTGGCAAGTGACACAGGAGCGGCAAAACTCCTTGGTATCTTCGTTCATGTGAGGCCAGTGAAAGTGTGAGACAAGCCTGTCCCACGTTTTCGTCTGGCCTAAGTGACCTGCTAAGGGAATCTCGTGGGCCAAGGTAAGTAGGAAACCACGCTGAGACAAGGGTACAACCAACCTCCTGGTCATGCCAGGCTTGGGGTCTCTTGACTCAGTGTACAGGAGTCCATCTTCCCAGTATACCTTGTGGGTACCTGTGGCGTTCCCAGCAGCCTCAGCAGCAGCCTGCTGTCTGAGGGGTTCAAGAGAAGGGCAGTCTAACTGGTCCTTCCCCAGGTCTTCCCTTGAGGGTCCCCCTGAACCCAAGAATTCAACTTGATCAAGTTCGAATTCCCTAGGCTCAGTTTCCCTCAATTCTTGTAGGTCAGCCTCCTCTGAGACTTGATCCTCGACCTGGGGCAAGGGGGAAGGCGCAGCCTTAACCCTACTGCTCTTTTTCTTGGGAGGTGTCTGGTCCGTTGTTCCAGGATCCAGCACCTGTTCAGTGGGGCATTTCCTGACCTGTGACCTAGTCACAGCGAACACATGTGCTGGCAAACCTAACATTTCCATGTGAGTCCGGTGCTCCACTTCTGACCATTGTGACGACTCCAAATCATTGCCCAACAAACAATCCACTGGGAGGTCTGGACTAACTACAACCTTCTTTTGGCCAGTTACCCCTCCCCAGGAGAAAGCTACAATTGCCATACTGTGATTGGTAGTGACATTGCTTGCATTGGTCACCAGGAATTCTGTACCTGGCATGATCTGTCCAGGGTCCACAAAGTTAGGCGTCACCATGGTGACGCTGGCACAAGTGTCCCTATAGGCCTGAGCCATCTTTCCATTTATGAAAGGCGTCTGTCGGTATTTGCCCAAAGTATTGGGGCTTACGTCAGGGGATACGTCCGCGTCCCCTGTACTGACAATGACAGCCTGAGTGAGTGTGCCAACTAAGTTGTCACGCCCCTCAGAACCCAGGGTTAACCCTACTAAACCCTTGGGAGGCGCACTACCACTGCTGACTGTACTAGGGGGCACAGGTGCCTTAGGGGCTGCAGTGGCAGGAGTCTGCCCTCCTCCTTTCTTGGTGCACTCACTAAACCAGTGAGATTTACTTTTACAGTACTGGCACCATCTTTTGGATTGGCCTTCTTTCTTCTTTTGGGGAGCCTGACCCCCACCCTCTTTGGGTTGTTGGGGACCTGTCGAAGACTTCTGGTCATTTTGTTCCCCTTTAGAATCTTTACCCTTCTGGTCTGCTTTCTTCTGACCACCTTGATTCTGGCCCTGGTTCTGTTTAACTCTTGTACGAACCCATCTGTCTGCCTTCTTTCCCAATTCTTGGGGAGAGGTCAGATCCGAGTCGACAAGATGCTGATGCAACAACTGGTTCTGACAATTGTTTAAAATTTGTTCTCTCATCATCAAATTATACAATCCTTGATAATCAGTAACCTTACTGCCCAGCAACCAGCCCTCAAAAGCCTTAGTGGTACAATCGACAAAATCAGACCAATCTTGAGACTGCGTTTTCTGGGTATCCCTGAACAGCACCCTGTACTGCTCAGTGGTTAGGCCGAACCCTTCAACGAGTGTATTTTTCAAGATTTGGTAATTGTTAGCATCCTCCACCCTTGTGGTGAGGAGCTTGTCTCTTCCTTTTCCTTCAAAGGAGAGCCACAAGATAGCTGCCCACTGACTCTGGGGAACACCCTGCACAGTGCAGGCCCTCTCCAAAGCAGTAATCCATTTGTGGATGTCGTCCCCTTGTTTAAAGGGGGGCACTATCTTACCAAGGTGTTTCGTATCGAAACCCTTTTCCCTATTACTAGGTACATTGCTGCCACCAGTGGGGACTGCCCCACTTAACTGTTGCTCTCTAGCAAAGGCAAGCCTCTCTTTGGCCAGGGCAAGTTCTTCCCTTTCAATCCTTAGATTGGCTGCCCTTTCCTTAGCTTCGTACACTCTCCTCTGAGGGGACGTCATCCCTCTCTGAGAAGAGTTGTGAGAGCCATTGGTTTGAAGGGATCTGCCAGAGTCTCTTGACAGAGATCGGGCTCGTCCATTCCCAATGTTAAGCTGACCTGATAGTGGCCCCAGGGGTCCCCCAGTACCGCTATCATGTTTGCTTAAGTTGGACCTGCTTAGTCTGACGACTTCTACCTGTCCCTTATCTGCCTCATCCCCAGAGAGATCCTCATCCTCATCCTCCTCCACATCTTCGTTCTCAGTTGCGAGGTGGATGAGGTCAGGATCGTCTCGGGTTCCCTCGAGGGGAGGCATGTCTCCTTCTGGATTAGAAGAGCTACAAAGTTTCTCAGCTCTTCTGGCATCATAAGTCTCCAAGAGACCAATCAGAAAGGACGTTGTGGGGTTAGACCCCTGCTGAATCTTCCTGGAGTGACACAGTCGTCTTAACTCCTTGAAGCTCAGCACAGTATATCCTGAAGGGATGACCTGTGGAGGGTCAACTGACACAAGGGGAGACCCAGAGTTTCCTCCTTTGTCCGACATACTGTTTCTAGTGTGGTGTAAGTGATGCACCTACCTACACTACGTGTTTACCTACTGTACCCTTGCTAAGAGTTGTAGCCAAGGTGTGCTAAGCCTTGAGGAGCTACAACAGCTGGTTCAGTAGAACTCAGAGTATTCTAAGCTTTTAGTTATATGTACTAACAGTACTTGTGCGATCTTTCAACAAGATATTCTTAGGATACGTGTGGTAAAACAACAGCAAGCTCAAATCCCAACCGCTGCTCACCAATGTGAGAAGTTGGCCCGATATGCAACGTTCGCTATTCTAGCGACCGCTATGTATCGTTCCAACGACCCTTATGGTGTTTGGTTGTAAGTCAACCTATAGACCAGCTATCCTAGTAGCGTGGATACGAGCAGTCTAAGGCTAAAGACTCGAGAGGGCGCGTTAAGCCAGCTGTTTACCACACATGTACCCCTTGAACACCCAGTGAAAGGACACCACACAAGTGTTATGAAAATTAACAGTATATTTATTAAGAATCACAACAGCCCTGTACTCTTTATGAGGACAGGGTACTAAGCACAAACCAAATCTCTTTAGCAAATACTTCAAGTGCACAATTAAAACAAGTGTCCGAGGACACGGAAAGATTAAGGTCTCGGGCGGACCCGATAAGGCAAGTCGGAAGCGAGGGACTCAGGACCCTAGAGTAAGGAGGCTATGCAGGCACCGAAATGCCGAGTTACCTAGCCACGAGGGCTGCGGCTGCACAAGTCTTACAGGCGTCGGGGTCTTCGCTGACGAGCCAGGAGCCGGAAGAAAAGGAGTTGCTGGCCGGCGACCAGTGCTGAATAGTTCGTAGAGATCCAAGCCTGGATCGGAGATTGATGAAACCTGAAAGCAGAGGGGACCAAGTTCGTACTACTAGCCAGTAGTCAGAGGGTACCAGGAAGGCACCGGTTGGCCGTCACCTCGACCAGGTGAGTGGGCGACGCTAGGCTCTGCAGTCTCACGGACCAGGAGGCGTTGTCGGCGACCACGGTGGAGGTGCGAGCTGTCCCACGAAGGATGATGCTGTCGGCGTCGCTGGGCCCAGGATGGGGCAACAAGCCTTGGCAGATCTCAGGGCCACGTGGTGGGCCTAAGATGGCGTCTTGAGTGGACCAGGAGGGTCCGGGGTGCTTCTCGCAAAGATGGAAGCAAGGGCCAGTCTGGAGCAACCAGACCAGCAGTGATGATTCTCGGATGTCGTCACAGAAGGGCACAAGCCAGCGGCTAGTGACCAGACAACGTGCTGAGCAGCGAGCAGAAGGGCCCCACGCAGATCGTGGAGATGCTGGGAGACTGCACTTCGGTGCTGGAGCGGCTCAGGGTCGGGGCTTCTCGGACCCCAGAGCACTCACCAGAGAGTTACCTCGATGGTCGTGCTGGTTTTAAGAGCGTGCAGGTTCTGATGATGGCCGGTCCCTCGAGGTCTCGTCGCACCCACAGATCACAGCTGAGCTGATGACGTGGGTAGAGGTCAGAGGTGCCAGGGAAGCCGGTTCTCGTCGAGCTGGGCCGTCGGATTCCTTGAGGAAGGACTTACAGCAAACCGCAGAGTTCTTAGTTGGTGCCCGCTGATGCAGGGTGACTACTCCTTAGCCACAAGGGAGAAATCTTGAGAAGAGTCTTGAATGTCCTTTCGTAGAAAGTAGTTCTTGAATCAAAGATGACCTAATTTGGAAGGGTCCCCGCTCCGGTCTTTATTCTAAAGAAAGGGGTGGGTACATGACTAGGTCCTGCCCTAAGGGTGGGACCAGGAAGGGGGGTAGTTACACCCCTCTCCCCTGCCGGACTTTCCCCAGGCCAGGGCTGTCGCCCCTGGAACTGGTTCTAACCGGCAGATGCGTAGTGAGCACCGGGGTGCCACTCCGCAGTCACCTTCTCGCCAAAGCCCTACCTACCCAGAATACACAAACCCTGTCTGGGACGGTGCGAACACCGCCCTCGACAGGAAACCCTTTGTCCAAGTGCTCCTCGCTGGAAGGACTCCCAGCAGCAGGAGGTCAGACTCATGTCTGTGGTGGCAGCATCCATTTTGTGGAGCTGAGGCTTCAGTTAACTTTAACCGGGGGTTCACAGTTACGTACATGTCGTGTCCCTCTAGAAGGGTGGGATGCTAACCTCATCGCCAGAATTGGTGAGAGGGCAGCACCCCGATTCGTATGACACCTTACTCGACATGCCTTGATAACGCGACACCGGAGTTACCGATATGGTACGCGTTATCATGGAACAGCTATTGGGTCTTGATTCCGCAAGCTGCAACCGGGCTCGGCTCGGGCCTGAACCTAGCTCACACGAGCCCACGCACTCTGCCTTCAGGATCGTTAAGGCCTGCCATAGGAGTGACTGATAGGAACTCGGGTGTCCATTGTATGGTTAGATATAGAGCTACTATACCTAAAGCGAAGGGTGGTTACACGTCTTCGCCCCAGCTGTCGTGCAGCCAGTTGTGTCAAATTTAGGAGGCCAGCCAGGGGTGGCATAATACATGCTTCAGCCCCTGGCGGCCCTGGGTACACCTATGCCCTGCGTTACGGGGTCTGATAAGGTGGCCCAGTACCAATTGGTAAATGCACCTAGGGTACATATCGTAATTTGGAAAGAGAACAGCCAGGCTGTGGGTCTGATTAGCAGGCCCACAGCCAGAGAAAGTCGTAAACCAGTGAAACAAAAGCAAAAAATCTGGGTGATCATAGGATTGCAGACCCTACTCTCCTACAACCGGGTCCCCCAAAATCCTTAAGATGACACTGAACAATGCTGAACAGCATCCCCATGGCTGTGCCTATGGCTATTTAAAAAAAAAAATAATAATAATGCGGCGGGCCTCTTCATTTTGTAGATGTGCACGCCTACAAAATGACTCTGGCGTTTTTCTTTTTTCTTTTGCCGTATTCGAGTTGGATTGGTAAAAAAAAAAAAAAGTAGTATAGGTGGGGGAAGCAACAGTGAGGGACAACATGGAAGGGGAAGCAACAGGAGGGTTGGCACGAAGCAACATGGAGGTGATGGTGGGATGAAGCAACATGGACAGCATAGGTGAAGCATTCGGGGAGCTAACGGAGAGCGAGAGGAATGTCAGGGGAGTAAACAGACAAGAGAGAGTGCAACCTGTAGTGGAGGGGAGAAGCACACGGGCAATAAAGCAATGGAGAGGTGTGTGATAAACCAACAAGGGCTGGTGAAGCACATGAGCAGTGTAAGCACAAACCAGCGAGTGCGGCAGAGTCGAGATGTACACGAGGGAGACAGCTGGGAAACACATGCACTCTCCTAGAACGCTTAATACAAAAAAAAAAGTGCCAGAAAATGGAGCATTGAAAGGACACTAATAAGCGTAGACTCCAGAGAGGAACAAGGCCAAGAGGAGGAAGTCAATCAATCAATCAGGATTTATAAATTGGAGCTAATCACCTAATAGGGAATCCAGACGCTTGCAGGCACTGAAGGCTTATTCGAACAGCCAGGTTTTGAAGGGCCATTTGGAAATCCAGTAGTGATTTGATGGTCCAGAGGTGCATGGGGAGGCTGTTACAGGTCTTTGCTCTGATATGGGAGATGGAGCGTCTTCCACTTCTGCTTCGGTAGATGCTGACAGTATGGGCAAGTAACAGGGAGGTATAGCATAGTCTTCTTGACGGTTGATTGTAGTTCAGGCGGTGGCTAATGTAGGCGGGTCTTTGGATGTGTAGAGCCTTGATTGCATTGGTTAGCAGCTTGAATTGGCATCTCTTCTGTAGGGGAAGCCAATAGAGTTTACTGAGATGGCATGTGATGTGGCTTAGTCGGGGAAGGCTGAGGATGAGTCTGACTGTGATGTTCTTTATGGTCTGAAGTCTCTGTAGAAGGTGTGCTGTGATTTATACGTAGGGGACATTGTTAGGAAGGAAGTGAAGCCCACGCGCCTTAATGAATTAGAAGCAAGCAAACGAGCGACAATGGAGCCAGCCAGTGGTAATATGCGGGTCTAAGCACACCTCCAGAAAGTGGTCCCCCTCACACGTACAGCAGCGCATAACAGATGGAAGGCCGATCTGGAATGCACACTCATTGACAAGGAATAGAGGTAGATCTTCCACCGAATATGCACAACAGCATCCAGCGCAGCAGGTAGGAGACCATGGTTAAGACCGCTCAGTATTGGTATTACACCCCAGCCCGAGTACACTCTTGGTCCACAGGCAGATCCCCGAACTGCTGGAGGGGTGCAGCATGCCTGGCACAGTTGTCCATCTCCTCTGGTGCTGCCCAAAACTCAAACCCTTTTGTGCGTCCGTCATAGCATTAATGGAATATTCCACACAGACATCCCTCCGTTTCCTGCATATACTGTTGTAGAATTACCCTACACCCTCACGTTTCCGCTGCGCTTATATAAAGGGAGGGCAATGCCCCCGACTCTCTGCGCATCGAAAAGACTATTCTCACCGACTGGGGCAAAGGAGCCTCCACCCTCGGAGTATGGAGCTTGGCTTCACCGCCACTGGTATTTGTTGGGAACGGAAAATATTTCTGCAATGCTTGAGACAAGGGAGCCCGCGTTTGAGAAATCTTTGGGTGCATGCATTGCTTGCCTAGCACAGGAATATAGGGAGCTCACGTACCCCAAATATCTTAGACCATTGCAACTTGCCCCCCGTCTCCCTTCCCTAATTTTCTAAGGCCTTACTCCGAAAATAGCTGTTGCCTGGAGAACTAGTGTTGCTACTCCCTGTTGGGTGTTGCGGATAAGAGACTTGGAAGACATTGATGAGTAATTTGAGAGAGGCTGAGTGGGTGGAGAGGATTTGGGATGTGGGGCTGGGGGTGGGAGGGGAGTCACCCTGGGTGGGGAGGCAGGTTGGTGGTACTGATTCAGTTTTATGCTTTATTTAATGGTTACACTGGGCTGGATGTAGGTGGTATATGTTATAAATGAATAAACAGATTTAAACCAAAAACAAATCAAAAAATCTGCAAATGTGATTGGGCACCACCGAGTTCAAGGTAAGGGTAGAGTAGAAGTGTGCTCTGTGCAGTGTAATCTTTCTCCCAAATCCCCCCTGAAAATCACAGTAGCTTTTTGAAGAAGTTGACAATAGTGAAACCAATTAAAATTATGAAAACAAAAAATCGTCTTGAGGTTGTCTTATTTTAACTAGATTTCAAACGTGTGTTCCTTGTGGTCTTTACTGTTGTGGGCTAACAATATTCCGACCTTCAATGCCTAGACAAAGCAGTGTAGGCCCCATGGCAATGTTGTCACATTTGTACTACACTTCTGATAATACTCCGTGCCAGACTGTGGTCATGGCAAGGCTCTGCGCCCGGGCCAAGTCTGTGGAGGTCAACCTTCATGTCTGATAGCTCAGGGACATCCTATGTGTCATACTGAAGGTTGGTGGAACATTCTTTGTTGCACAGATGTCACACTGCAGGATTCTGAACTATTCCTAGCGAAAGGAAAGCTTATGTGGAGGCGAGCAGCTTGTAACCCTACAGATGGCATCTTCCCAGATATTCTGCAATGATGATAAAGGCAGGGTCTTGATCCACCATCATCTCTACTGGAGACCCCATACCAGAATTCCCCACAGCACTGCAGAGCAGAGTCCTTGATTTAAGAGCCAGCTTGCATTCAGTCATTCTTGTAGCAAACAATGTACATACAGCTTTCTGTGGCGGGACAGGGACAAATGCGCTCTCTTTCTACGGATGCTCTTGGGACATAGTTAGTCAAGAGGTGATCTTGCACCTTACTGGGGATCTTTTTCCTAGTCCCAGCATGGAGCTGCTAAGCTTTTCTGGAGTAGGATCAGCAAGTCTTTCCAGCAACATGGTATATTTGTAGTGCAGTCTAAGGATGGGATTGGATACTCAGGGTAGACTAACATCATTTGTATGCAGCTAATGCCGACGTGGTAGAGGGGGGTTGGCCTGGGAGGAGGGTGACCATTTTGGGACTGTTGTTGGTGCTGAATCTTTTCTGTATGTTTGTGTAAGCGAAGATTATGCTGGGATGATTTGTGCTGCATGTTTTCTTTGTGTGGTAAGGCGATTTTACAGCTGCTTACAAGGCCATGTATGCACCTGTAAGAAGAGAGAGAGATTTACAAAGTTTCGTCCCCACAATGACAAGACAGCAACAGAGAGAGAAAGAGAGTGTGTGTGTGTGCAAAACACACAGACACACTCTCTCTCTCTGTTGCTGTCTTGTCATTGTGTGGACGAAACTTAGTGAAACACACACACCCACTCTCTCTCTCACTCTCACTCTGTTGCTGTCTCGTCCTTGTGTTGACGAAGCTTTGCACTGCTGCTGTGCGCCTGGCTGTCAATGGCCTCTGTGCCAGGAAGCACAAACTGCGGCTGCCAGAGCTGTACCTGTGGCAGGTGAGGCTGGGCTCGGAAGATGGAGTGACAAGAAAGATCTGATTTATTGAAGAAATCGGATCACAGCTTTTACCTCCTCCGGGCAGAGAGTGAAAGCCATGCTGTCCTTGGAGGAACATGCTGCCGCCTCTGATGGCGCTGGGCGGTAGCCTTGGGTGCAGTCACATTTCCTGCTGTTCACCGCTGGGAGGTTAGATTTACTTCCTTTTAGACTCGCTCATTGTTTTCATTCTCCCACGGACGCAATTTGTCTGTTTTCTGATAATAGCAATTTCTTTTTCAGAGGCTAAGATTCCCTGGTCTCCCATTCATGCATGGAGATGGGACTGGTGAGAACGAACAGGTGCCCCAGTTATCCGTGCCGCAGAGTCCTGTGGGTGCTGAGAGAGTGTCAGTGTCAGGAGTCACATGAGCACTGTGGGAGAGTCCACAGCTCCGTGTGTGTGCGGCCGTGTGAGGGTGCCAAGGTACGAGCTAACTGGCCTATTGAAAGGAAACAGAGCGATGGGAGCTCTGATACCGGAAAGGCTTGGACGAGCCTCATTGCAGCAAGCTTAGTGCTGCATCATCCTAAAAGCAGTAAAGTCCATGCCTGGCCCATGCATGAGTAACTAATCTGAATAGATGTTACCTATGCATGCAAATGGCGGCTGCTAGCAGGGGAAACTGGTGGGGCAGCGCAGGGGAAAAGAAATATTAAACAAAACTTACATGCAGCCTGACGTCCGCCGCTTCGCCTCCTCTTCTGCTCTGATGATGCTCGCACAGGCTCCCAGAGTCCCCTCTGCCAATCCAGACGCTACTCTGATGCTGGTATTTCCCAGCAAGAGAGAAGCGTAGGGATTGGGTGGAGCAGGGACTCGAAGCTGTGCTCCTGAGCCCTGCTGATATCTCCAAGCAACAGCCTGGAGATATCCAAGTGCGCATGTCGGTTTGGCCATCCTAAGACGGCTAGCCAAACTGACATGCGCACTGGCAGTTCCCTGAGCCCACCACTCCTGCTGCTGCTGCTGGCCCTGCCCTCAAGACTCGGCTGTGGCTCCAGAGTAAAAGAAAATTATACTAAAGCAGTTTTATTAACTGCTTTATTATGATTTTATTTTTTATGTCTCTGCTGGTTCCAGCAGTGGGGCAACACTCCTCCACCATAGCAGAGGAGACACCCCTGGTAAATGGAACCGATATATGTGTAATGCGAAAAATGGTTGACTTTATGAAGGACAATCACATTTTGAGTTGGATAAGAGCAAAGGGTTTTCCACAGGGAGTGTCAGACTGGGAGGCGTTATGCAAATATAAGGATAACGCAGAAGTACATTTTAGGTGTGAAATGATTTCTAGACTCCCTAGATGATTGTATGGTCCACCCTACACTCACACCCAAAACCTTTAAACCAGAATGACTCCTTGCTTACTCCAGATCAGGCACACCTCCTACAGAGACTTCAGACCATACAGAACGCTGCACCAGACTCATCCTTCCCCAATGAACCCACATCACATCTCACCTCAGGCAACTCCACTGGCTCCCCGTACAGAAGAGATGCCAGTTCAACCTACTGACCTACGCACACAAGGCTCTACACAACCAAGGACCCACCTACATTAACCACCACCTGAACTTCCACCAACCATCGAGAAGACTATGCTCTGCCCATTTACCTCACATCTACCGAAGCAGAAGTGGCGGACGCTCCTTCTCCCACATCGCAGCAACAACCCGGAATAGCATCCCTAAGCACCTCCGGACCATCACCGGACCATTACCTCACTTCCGGAATTCCGAATGGCCCTCAAGACCTGGCTGTTGGAATAAGCATTCGGGACCTGCAAGCGGCTGTATACCCTATTGGGTGATTAGCCACCATTTATAAATTCCGATTGGTTGATTGATTGAAGACTGAATACGGACTCAGATCAATCGAAGCACTAGGAATCTCCCTAAAAAATAGTGTTCTGTGTGACATCAGTCCGGCTCACTTTAAACTCACATCCTAGCCGTTAGTCCCAGTCCCTGACCAAGCATTTATTTTGGCACGGGGGAGAATTCACCGCCAGGGAACCTTTTTCCTCTTTCCTCCCATATCCCCTCCTCCGCCTAGCTCCTGCCTCCGGCTCATATATACCACTGGCTCATATTTACCACTAACTCTGAGGAGGTAGTAAATGAGTGTTGTAATTCCCACAGAACAGGGATGGACGTGCAGAACTCCACCTGGTAGAACCAGGTTTGCATTGTTATTCCCCGTTCTGGAGGATTAACTTGTAATTGCATGGTACTGTCAGGGGATATTACCCCAAGGTAACATTAATTTATGTGTGTGGTTTGCACCAACGGATGCCATGCAACTTGTAATGAGAGCCTACATTGGCTGCAAAAAGCTAAACCTTTGACGGCGTGTGACTTTGGAACTGCAATGAAGTGGTCATCATGGTTATTAATATTATTCTAATTATTAGGGAATATTAAAAGTGCAACTATCACTCAGAGGGAGGCTCTTGGCACCGTCGGAGGGAATATGGTACTAGAAAGGCCTTTGAGAAGCCTCCTGAATTAACCACCCAGAATTTAAAGAGACAGATTTTAAGTTTCTTTTCTGAGTTTAATAAGACATGACTCCAGACGAATGTTAATGGGAATACTGTTCCAGACCAGTGCTGCTTGCCACCCTTAAGATCTGCCACTCCTCTTGTTTCTAAACTTGGGAACTGTGAAAAGAGCCATTACTTCTGAGCGGTGGAGGGGCGGGGCTATGTCTTGTTTTATATTTTGAAAACTTTTTACTAAGAAATTCGAGGAACTTTTGTAATAAGTCTTGAATGCGACTTGCACATCATGTGTTTGCTCGCAGGACGCCAGTTGTTTCAAATAAAGAGGGATGCAGACGCATTTTTTAGCATTGAAGATTAATCTACCTGTAGTAATTTGAATGCATTTCAGTCATTGAATACTTTTCTGGGGTAAACCCAAGTAGAATTACAAACATCCAAGCGGCATTGAATACAAGCATTAAACACACCCACAGTGATTCTTTGCAGGAAAGCTACACAGTTATTTGACAAAGCCAATCGGTCTTGCCTATGTGAGATCTATTGACTTTGCCAATATTTTTTAGACGTGTTGCACAGCAATATGGGAAAAGTAAAATGGGGAGGAGGGAGGGAGCACGAGAGGGTTGCTGACAATGGAGAAGAGATGGGTGTGTGGTAAAAAAGCACCACGCTCAAGGGGGAGATCAGAACAAAAAATAGTAGCTCAATCACGTCGGTAGCACCAGACGAGCAATAATTATGTTGAATCAATCTGTGCTTCGTCCATGCAGCACAGAAAGGAAAGGATGGGACGCTTGGCATTGGCAGGCCTATTAGGAGACAGCAAAGAAGAGTGACACTGAAGGCAACAAATGGTAATCAATAGGCGGGCTCCAAGCCCTATATTGTGAACAAAACGTCTTGCAAGAAAGAGTAAGTGCAGCAAGTGTGCTGTTGCAACCTAAAAACGAAAAATGCGTTCCAGGTGTGAATGACGGAAACAAGATCTAGCATCTGTGGAGATTTTATGGTTGAAGTCAAGTTTGGCGTCCATCATTGTCTCTAAGCTTCTTTCAGACTCAGGACATCTTGCCACGATGCAGGCGAAAGGGATGCATCCCTGGTATTTATTTTGTTGCCTGCAATCAGAACGTCGGATTTCAAAGGATTTAAATAATTATATCTATTTCTCTTCCAAGGGCATGTGGATACTAATGTGATAGCACGCTCATGAGCCGCAGTGAGGGGATCTTTTCTCAGGTTGGATGCCAGTGGGTGTCATCTTCATACATGTGTGTGTAAACCTGGAAGTCTTGTGAAAGGTCACCCAGAGGTCATAAGTGCAGGTACAGGTAACGGAGACCTGGAGGAGCCCTACGGCACTTCCCATTTAACCTGTTCAGGATCTGAAGTAACAGTGCAAAGGTTTGTACTACCTGCAATCGATGGGACAAAGGGATGACGGACAGTATAACATGGTATCTTCCACAGCTGTGCTCCTCAGCATCTGGACCAGTAGTTAGTGGTCTGCAGTGTCAAAGGTGGTCTGGGCGGTCTAATAGCTCGTCCAACTCACCTTTATCCATCAGCATTTTTAAGTTTTCGGCTGCAGAGGTCACTGCTGGTTCAATGCCCCGAGAGCCTCATGTAACAAGTCATTAACTGTAGACTGAAGGCACTGTCTAGGCTCCCCTTCGAGTGCAAACATAGTTTGGGAATTGAACCCAGTTCATCAAGAATTACAACGAGTTGCCACTATAGTTTGATAGCTAAAGCTAAATTAGTTTACTGGTTTCATGTGTATTACTATCGCATTAATAAAGCTAGACCCTATTCCTTTATTATTGTATTATTAATGGCATTAGAATGCCACTTATTGTACTAACAATTGTTCTATATATATATAGAGCTCACCACTCCAATGCCTTTTAGCCTTTCGAAAATGTTATTTTTACCCTACACAAATATTAGTTCTTTCAATTACCTGAGAATGATGGCAAACTGAATCAGCCCTTCCACTCTCTGAGCCTGTGACCTACAGACCTTTGGTTCTAGGTCGCACAGCCCACCGAACTACCTTACTTCAGACCTCATCTATTTTCTATAAACTGAACTGTCTGATGTGGCCAAGAAATGCATCTCTCATGTGTTGCTGGTTTAATAAACAGTAAAGTATTTTTAAGACAAGGAAAACATTGTTTGTGCCTTGCATTATGCGTTTAAAATACAGAAAATTATACATTGACTAAAGTAACGCACACATACAACCAGTACATGCCAGTCCATTATTATTGCCTGCCTTGGGGAAAAAATGTGTTGAACTGAGGAAACCATGCATTTACTGAGTCAGGCGTAGTCACAGAAAGCTAAAATGGCGGCCTGAGCTGCCTAACTATTTACGGGAGATAATTTGAGGTTAACATTTTTATTTAAAACGAGACCTCTGCATTGAATGCCTCAGTGTTGAAGTGCTCAGGGCCCACCTACCGCAGTAAAGGCCTTTCATACAGACTCAGGCCTGCGTAAAGCGCGTTCTTTTAGCGTCAGTGAATGCAGGCCAAAGGTCGCGGCCCAGGGGTCACTGATATTGTGCAGAGTGTGTGATTACATGGATTTATCGGGGCCCCTTCTCTTCTGTCTCGGCTGTCCGCTTGAAGTTATCCCGACGCCACACAATCAGTAAGCTCTGTTTACAGGCCTCCTAATGCCCGCGCTGGGTTGTTGTTTTTGATGGTGGTACACGCCTCCAGCTGAGCAGCGCCCTCTGAAGTGATTGATTTTGTGGACTCATTCTGACATCCCACTGCCTGGGACCTTTCAATTCGTTTCTAAAGAGAGATTTCACTCCAGATACCCGAGCGATTGATGAGGGAACTGCTCTTCGAGATTTTTAATTTGTCACTTTTTTGTCAGTTTGCGATAAACTCTAGATATACATCAACATTGAAGTGCGCCTGTTGAAACCTGGGGGTTGGTTTGAAGTTTAACCCACAATACTTGGTGATTGCATGAAACAAATAGAACACGTTGCTGCATCGACAAAGGGAGGTTCCATCGTTAACCCCCGATGTCTTCGTCAGACCTCCTCTAAGAGCAGAACGCACACAATTTTATCGCCCTAATTGAGCTGTTCAGACACGGACATGTCTACTATTTTGCAGTGACTGCTTTGGTAGCTACAGGCGATAGGTACCGAAGGGCGCACTGAAAAGGTCGCTATGAAAAATGAGTGTGAGCTATTGGCATTGTAAATATTAATGGCTTTTATTAATGTTTTTTTTTAACAAGAGTAATATTACGGTATCACTATGGGGACTGCATATGCCAAGGGGAAAGTGTCTCATGATGCGGTTGTGAGTGTAGGGCCTTCTCCAAGGGACACTGCGGAGCACTGTCCCTATGATGACGTGGTAAGGGGGTTGGAAGGGGGAGTCGCACTGCACCAGAGTGTTAGTGCCAGGGTGTAGTGCCTTCTCTGAGGGACACTGGGCAGCACTGCCTGACCTGATGACGCGGGAGGGTGGAGTCGCACTGCACCTCAGTGTCAGGGTGTTGGGCCTTTTCTCACTTCCCTAATGACGCAGTAAGTGGGTGACCCACAGCCACGCTTGCTTCTCGGAACAGGCTCTTGAGGTGTGTGACTGGGGGCGACGAATATAGAAACATCCAGAGGTTTCTCCGTGGTGCTGGGCTTGGACAGGCCACGGTGGGCACAACCTTGGCAGATGCGAGGATGTTTCCTTTCAAAGGAACTGCTGTTCGGAATTTCCTCGGATGTCTACAGAATTCTGGAGCATATCCGAGCAATTCAAAATGGGGACATGTCCTACGCCATTGCTAAGCATATGTCATTGCACATTGGCAAAACATGGAAAGACATACGCTACAGTGGGATAGCAACAATACTTCCCAATGAAAGAGGAGGCAATCGAAAACTGCAACTGAAGAGATTAGAGTCACGTCTAATCATACGCTTTCAAACTAAGACGCCGAGAGGATTGAACATGGACGATGAGATGTACGTACATCTCTAATGATCTTCTGATTATTGGGGACTAAAACAAAAAAGATATGAGAGGTCTTGACTCCATGCATTATGCAGACTTTATGAAAATCACTTTCTTAATACAACTTTTTGGACACTGAGCCCTACATAATGTTTAATTGAGGATGGGACTATCAATGAGGAACTATGGCACTAAGCCAACAAATGAACTACTACAACATAGACATTACATCCGAAAATTTGGTAAATAATGTACTGTGTGTCGGTATAACCAATACTTAGGTTAGATGGAATTTTTCCATGCATAAAACCGACTTTCATAAAAAATGCTTGAAAGACTGCCCTGTCCCCTCTTAAACTCTTGTAAATAATTTAACAGTGATGAACAAAATGTTTAAGTTGGTAAAATATATTCATATGCAATGCTTTAAAAACGTTTTTGATTTCCAAATATTTTGGTAAACTACATCTCCCAGGATGCTTCATTATAAGTTGATGGGTAGAAAATGTATATAAGGTGAAAATAGAAAATGGACTATTGGCAACACTGTAATCAAGACCTGCTGTCGAAACGCGTAGGTGAATGGGGCTCCTTGAGTCTCTTGAATAAAACCCTATTTTGAGCAATTGGACGAGTGCAGACATTATTTTCTATTTGGTGAAGGATATATATATATATGTATATATATTCAGAAAGCTCCAGGTACTTCCTATGACAAACATAACCGGATTCTCTGGTACGCTGATATACATAAAGGGAACCGTGGACCAGTCTAATTGTCGTTGGTGAATCTGGTTTCTCTGCATCTACAGTGTTAGCAGCTACAGATCTCTGAAGCACTTTGAGCATGTGTGCGGATTCCGAGCTCACTCCCTTTCCAGCAGAGTACCACAACAGTGTGGCTGATGTAAGAGGATTGTTGAAATCCGGCTTCCTCTTTCGTGCTTTTTGGCTGCATTTGGTTCAGACTATTAGCAGTCTTGTTTTTTGATCTGGCACCATTGCCCAGGTTATCACTTGGTACCATGGAGTATTACAACAGTCAGCTGATCCCACAGCGTCTCGAGACCCTCACGGGTGAAGTAACCACGCTCTACAAATACTGATTGTTTGACAAGTCACTATTTCTTAAGCTGAGATATGGTCCATGTCTTTGTGAGATTGTGTTACAGTTTGCTGAATTGCTTGCTATAGCTCACTTTCTTTAAACACAGCTCTACCTATATGCATTGCTTCTCTGTATCATTACTAAATCCTGGCTTGTTCTTAGCATCATGAATTCTCGACCTAACAATTTCCCTCTATGTGGTAAACAAGGTTTAATCTTTGTGGAAGATAAGGGAAGCCCTTGGACTCCAGGGAGGATGTGCAGTTTCAGGTCTTTTCCACGATGCTTCACAATAGTATTAGGTTTGTTTGCTTGAAGTGATTTCAGAGACTTGCTGTTTGGCTTTGAAAAGCCTGGATTTGGTCATTTTAGAGTGGATTGAGATGTGTGCATCAGTGTAAATGGAATTAAAGATGTCGGTGTTGACCCAAAGTATGTTTTGCACTTTAAGTCTCTGGGGAAGTATTTTGGAGAAGGTTTGTATTGTTAAAAATTACTCTGTCTGTTGGACAGGATAGTGTGTAAGTTTGGTGGTGAAAGGTTGCTCAAGCAGGCATTGTGCCCATGACTGTTCATTAAAGTAGAAAAGCAGAGGAAGATGATTTCTTGTGGCTATTGGAATGGATTCTTTTAAGTTCAACCTTATTGTTTTTGTGAAGAAGGACGTTGAGGTGAATTTTTTTTAGGGCTAATGAGACTGCGAGCAGGGTCTTTCCGTGAGCACAGAGGATGTCCCAGAGTTTGGTAGCTGGTGGTTCAGCATTCACTCATTAACCCAGGTTATTAGTCACTGGGATCTGGTTAAAGATAGTAGCTTGGGATCGTAGGAAGTGAGCAAAGCAGGGATATAGGTGAATTCCATATGATAGTCCGTGGTTTCCTCCCTTCTGTCCTTGGTGACCTCCTTGCATTGTTGATACTTCTGAACTGGGAAATAAATGAAGGAGGATGCTAACTGTATCAAGAAGATGGTTTTGTTCAAGGGGACTACGGCTGACGTCCTTCCATAAGTGACTCCAGTTTTGCTGATCTGACAGTACCTGGTGCGTCCTCAAAGGAGTATAGTAAAGGGTACCATGTGGTAGTAGACTCTTTAGTTACTTCTTTTTGTAATCATACCATGTCATGCAGGTAATGTTGGTACATACATTCACAGTTGACAATCTGAACAGTAGGTACACACTGCATCTTCATGTCTTGGCCAACAGACATTCATACTAAGCCACTCTTCTTAAACTTGAGGGGTTTTGTTAAAGTATATGAGAGTTACCTACAATGCAGCAAATTAAAAAAAAGTACACGTATCTCTTCTGATCTGTCAAAGGAGGAGCAGAGGTCCTAAAGACAAGAATTGCAATGAGGAAGTGATGTGTGCCAATATCTGAAGCTTGTGTGTGCCAGTATGGTCAAAGAGTGGTAAGCTGATATAGCAGAAGCCAGCTATTAACTGAGACTGTATTATTTTATAACTTCAGTCACATTGGTCTGTTATGGAATATCTATGTGGATCATGCACTCGCATTAACGAAATTGCTTTAAGATATTCCTATCAGGATAAGACGCATCCATAGGCATGTACTATTGGAACATCAAATACATTAGTTTTGACTGCGGTGTGTGTTTCCCTGGAGGAATGGGCTGTACTGTGGACTCACCCCTGCCTTCTCTGCCTACACGGACACTGACCCACGCCTCGCGGCTCTCGCTTCGCGGGCGCCGCTCGTGTCCCCGGGGGATTGAAGCAACAGTGAGAAGAGGATTCAAGCCACATTCCATCCCCGGCTTGCTGCGGGACTGCGAGGACCAGCGGGCAGTGCGCTAACCTGCCACAGCTGGTCCTCTTCCCGCCGCCTCCTCCCTGTGGCTAGAAATCAGGGGGCCAGACCTGGGCTTCGTGTGTGTTTCCCTGGAGGAACGGGCTGTACTGTGGACTCCCCCCTGCCTTCTCTGCCTACACAGACACTGACCTACGCCTCGCGGCTCCCGCTTCGCGGGCGCCGGTCTTGTCCCCGGGTGATTAAAGCAACAGCGAGAAGAGGATTCAAGCCGCATTCCATCCCCGGCTTGCTGCGGGACTGCGAGGACCAGCGGGCAGTGCGCTAACCTGCCACAGCTGGTCCTCTTCCCGCCGCCTCCTCCATGTGGCTAGAAATCAGGGGCGTGGTCTCACCTAAAGGACTATATTGCCGGACCATCATTCCTGGCCCGCGGGACGCGCACGGGCGAAGACCGGGCCAAGAGCGGGCCCGTTTGTGCCCGTTCGTGACCAGTAGTGACCGGACCGGGCTACCCCACTAACTGCTTTGTATCCACTTGTTAACTGGATTATGGCTGGTCGAGAAACACGGAGTAAATCCTTGATAGGCGGAGGTTCTTCCGCCGCAGGAGGTATGGAAAAATTCCTTATCAGGGCGAACAACATTATTGATAAGGAAATTATTACTTTGGAGAAACGGCTATCCAAAGAACTAATGTCTTTAAAACGTTCATCTATAGGGACTTTGGCAAATGCCAAAACACCGGAAAGAATCATTGAAAACTCTATTGTTGTGGTAGATGTTCAACCTCCCATTTCCGAGGTAGAACATCCGCTAAGAGCTGACTCTGATACTTTGGCAAACGCAAACGTTACTGTAGCAGAAATTAACCATGCCCCCAACAGTAATAATGTTTCAATTATTTCTGTCCCTGAAGAGAGTTCTATCCATTCTAAGACCCAGGGGGAGAGAGAAGGTGCCATTAGGAAACGGAAAAGAGTATACAATAAAAAAAGACAATAAAGTTGGAAGGTCCGCTAAAACAGCTAAATCGCATGGCGACCCGATACCACCAAATACCATCCAAGAAGTCATTACCCCTAGTTGTGAGGCGTCCATGGAAAGGATTGCTGCTTTATTTAAATCGATTGTATCACCGTTAGAGGCCAAACTAAATGGGTTGGATCTTAGAATATCCAACATTGAGAAAACCACTGCCTCTATCTTAGCCAACTCCATTAAGCCTAACAGTTTAAGCACCCCTCTTATTGTTCCCACCCCCCCAGTCCCCCACTCCACTAATGTGATTCAACCTCTTATTTCTTCTATAGCAAGCTCCCTACCTGCCCCCTCCTTACTTAGCAAAGACAATACCGCAATTTCCCAACATTTTGTGAGCAACCAATCTGGTTTGCCCAACCCACCGGGACTTATGGCCGATGAGAATCAAGGGTCTCCAATTAAAGAATACAAAACCCCTAGACCTAGACGGCCTGATCTCCCGCCAGAAGCTAATCGGTTTATGGTCGTTTTAGCTGGAGCACCCCCATTAGAAAAAGGGGAAACTGAAACTTTTAGCTCCCTGAAAAGTAAAATCATTAAATGGCTTAATTGGAATAGACCCCTACCGACCCATTTGCATAACGAAATTATTATGGTAAGGAGGGTCCCTTGGATTGGTAAGACTCCGAAATCCATTAACGGAGACTGCATTACTGTTAGTTTTAGAGACCCCCGTACGGTATCCCACATCTGTGCGGGATTCAACAGGTCATTTGATTCCACTATTCAAACCCTCCCAGTTTCTTTCTTCTTTCCACCTAATAATACCACCCATTATACTAGAAGAGGTGATTGGACCAGAGTCGAACGTAGGGGCAGGCAACGATTATATGATACCAGACCTCCCATGCCACCCCAATATTTGCCCCAGCACAACCCTTTTTCTGATTATAATCGGTATAGCTAAAAAACAGAATCTAATGATGGACCCTTCCTAGTGACAGCACCTGACTCACTTTCTCCCCGTGATATTCTTTGACCCCTAAGTTAATGAAGGGGTATGTGTGCACACTGAATGGCACCCATCATAACTGTGCCTAATCCCTAGGGAATTTCAATGCAAAAACAACCGCACAGGTGCACCACAGACAATAAGACAATCAGTGCAAATAGTATTTAGACACAGTGAAGAAATATTTCTCAGAAAGATGTTGTTAGTCTTCTCTAAATCTTTATTTGCAGTTTGCAGTAAAACGTACAGCCGACGCGTTTCGTCCCAAGCTGGGACTTCTTCAGGGCTGTCGGTAAAAACATATACATACAATCAATTTTTTTTTTTTTTTTTATAATCGGTATAGCTGTCTAGAGGGTCTCGAGGGAGTCGATTGACTACTCCCCGAGCTACCATCTTTTGAGCTGGTTACCAATACCGAAGGTGGGGAAGTCCAGGCCAAAATCATTTCTTCAGATCAATGTCTGGTAGTTCCTCTTATTCTAGATATGATTCACCCGACACCCGTCCCATCTGTTGATCCGAAGGAGGTTTATCCTACATCCCATGCCCCGGGTCCATCAGACATGGGAAGTGCAAAAACAGCTCCCCCTATTATAAATACCCTAACCGAACTGGTGCCGGTTTCTAGTCCAACAGGATACTCAATGGCGAGCTGGAACATTGCAGGGTGGCGGCAAAGAGTTTCAGCCTTGGTATGGAGGGAACACATTTTAGGCTTTGACATGTTATGCCTCCAGGAAACCTGGTCTATTACTGACATCTATTATGACGGTTTCGTTTCTTATAATTGTCCTGCCCAAGAATCTGTTATGGGGAGGGCAAAAGGCGGTTTATTGATTTTTATTATCTGTGCACATCCCTGTACTTGTAAAATCTTGTCTCACAGTGGGGTTCCACTCCCAAATATTGGAATTAGTAGTTAACAGGGGTAGGAACATCTTGTTGATTAATCACTACAACAATACTTTTGATTCTACCAGCACTTCTGTTGTAGATGAACTCGAAGCAGCCCTGGACAAAATTTTTTATAAATCACCCATATCTTATGATATTATTTGGGGGGGGGACTGCAATATCAGAACTTGTCCACACTCATACACCATTGCTTGTGGGTTTGATGGGGATATTGGGGAGAACATTTCTCACACTCCCCTTATGGTGCTTCTCTTAATAATCTCCTGTTAAAGTATGACTTGGTTATCCATCAACCTGCCCCTGATAAAGAGGGTAATATTGCTCCTACTTTTACCGGGAGGAATACCACCTCTGTTATCGACTACCTGCTGATCTCGACCCCGATTGTCCCGTTTTGTACGGTCCCGCTTATCTTGGACCTTGGCATGAGTGACCATAACGTCTTAACTATGTCTATCCTTACAGGGAGTTCAAGAAATGTCTTTACCGGTAGGGTTGTAGATGACATTATCCCATGTAGGCAAAACGGGATACGGATTAAATGGTGTGGAGAAAAATCTGAGAATTTACACCGTAAAGTTGTGAGAGCCGGTACCAAAGTGATACTCCGTTGCCTCGAAATCGATGCTTCATCCGAAAGTACTATAAACGACTTCGAGGAACTTGGCACTATAATTAAGAAATCTCTTACCACCAACAAGGCCCCAATTAAACGGTAAACGTTAGGTTGGTTCGACCAAGCGTGCACTCTGGCGCTAAAAGCCCTCAAGAAAGCGCTATCCAATCTCCCCAGAGATAGGGAAGTGGTTAAACACCTGAGGGCCAAATATAACACCGAACTGAAGCGTAGGAAACAAGAACTAAGAGAGCAAGCCTGGGATGACCTGAATAAAGCTGCAGCCCTCTGGGATAGTAAACTGTTCTGGAGTACCATCAATAGTCCATTCCTCCAGAAGGAAGAATTCCCAGTTCTTACTGCCCAAGTAAGCGAAGATAGTTGGGTTCTACATTTTACTGGGATCTTTGATCCAACCAGGGAGACCCAAGATAACATCTGTAATAACCCCATTATATCACCTCAGCCATTGGGAATTACCCTCCATGAAGTCGACATGGCAATCAATAGTAGCAAAGGGGGGAAGGCCCCAGGACCAGATGGGGTCCCGATCGACCTTTACAAATTCGATCCGGCCCAGTGGAGCCCACTATTGACCCAAGCTTTTAATGCCGCTGTCGACAACAAGACCCCGTCAACTTGGAGTGAATCCATAATTATACCAATCTACAAGAAGGGAGATAGAGGAGAGGCTAAGAACTACCGCCCTATCTCCCTTCTGGATTCCTCATTAAAAATCATGAGTAGGGTCCTATTGATACGTCTGGAAGAATGGGCCGAAGGTAATCACATTCTTGCATCGTCTCAATACGGCTTCAGAAAGGGTCTTGGCACTATAGAACAGTGTATTAACTTAAATCTCCTAATAGGAGAATACACCAAGGCCAAACCGGGTTCTCTGTTCCTGTGTTTTGCGGACCTTTCTAGTGCCTTCGATCTGGTGAACCATACCTTGTTGTGGTCAACCTTACTGGACATGGGCGCACCCTCTGCTATTATTCACTTCTTAGCAAGACTCTACTCCAACTTATCGGCCCAGATCCGCTACGGACCAGAGGGGGAGTGCACTAGAAAGATCAAGGTTAAATCTGGCATCAGACAGAGATGCGTCCTGGCCCCGTTGCTTTTCTCGCTCTTTATTAACTCAATTGAGCAGGAATTGAAAAAAAGTCCAAGCCGATGCCCCACAAGCAGGAGGTCAACCTATTCCGGTATTGCTTTATGCCGACGATACCGTTTTACTCTCAAGAACCCCAATAGGCCTCCAGAAGCTCATGAATGGTTTTTATGATTTCATTCAGGGGAATAAACTCAAAATTAATAACTCAAAAACATTTATTATGGTTTGCGGTAAAAAGGTAAATCATCCTAAACCTTTTTATTTTAAGGAAAACCGTATTGAGGTTGTCGAGAATTTCTGTTATCTGGGCATTACCTTCAACAATGGAGGGTCATGGGCCCCAGAGCAAAATAATGTAAAAGCAAGGATGGGGAAGGCCTCTTTAGGCGTATTCCGCTTTGCCACAAAATTGGGAAGCCGACGTATCCCAGACATGCTGAATATTTACAGACACAGATGTACATCAATAGCATTGTACGGTTCAGGGGTTTGGGGACATTGGAATTCAAGGGACCTGCAAATAATGGAAAATGTATTCCTCAAACGATTACTCTGCCTCCCACCCTCGGCATCCACCGACCTAACTCACAAAGAACTAGGGTTGGACTACATAGCTGACCTAATTGGATTGAGACCACTATTGGTTTGGAGATCTATTTGGACCAAGGTTGAAACCAGCTTTACTAAAGAAATTATTAAAGACTGTTTGTACTTGGAAAAAGTTTGTAAAATCCCTTGGTTAAAGTATGTGATCTCAACCTTTAATGAACTGTATGATATGGATGTATGCAAAGATCCTGCATGTGCAATTACTCTGTCCAAACAGGAGGTTAAAGTTGAATTTCTGAGGGTCAAAACTAATATGCGTAAAGCAGAACAAGAGAATATCCAACTCACGTCTTCTATTATTCTCATAAAGATGAAGTTCTTGGTTTACCCATGTACCTCAAAGCCAGTAGTAGACGGTCCCATCAATTTGTCCTTTCAAGATTTAGACTTGGCATTGTACATAATTTGGTGGCATTCCTAACGATGAAAAACCATCCTGCCACTCCTTGTCCATGTGACGGCTTAACCAAGCAAAGTACCTTGCACTTCTTGCTAATTTGTCCCTTGTATAAAGCCCTGCGTATCTTTTATCTTAAACCATTGTTTATGAAATATTCTACGTATACTACAGGAAATGCTATGAAACTATTATTTTCACTTGCTAGCCCAGATCTATGTTTTTTTACCGCAACCTTTATTTTAAAATCTATTACTGCAAGAAAAAGTATGGTTTTCCAGTAATATCTTTATATTAACTACTGCTGCCAGTTTACGTTATACCTATTAAGTAAACGTTATGATATGTACCTCCCCAGCTGTTGTAATTTTTATATGTGCCATGTTTTAATCTGTATACTTTTATGATGTTTTTATAACAATCGAATAAAGTTTATGAAATGAAATGACTGCTTGACTCCCATCTGTAAATATTGCACCCTATCCTTTTTTTGAAAATACTTCTTTAGTTAAAAACCTTTGCCAGTAACTTGCAGCAAAGCACAGCTCTGCCCTTACTAATATAGCACCAGACGGTGAGGAGCAGACATACTCCTCTCCTCAAAGTAAGATGGCTCATGGATCTGAAGTGTATCATTTTATGAAGATTGATATATACATTGATATTTTCAAGCCATGAAGTTAATTCATATTATTTTAGCACATACAGGGCAGAGCAGTACTACTG
Source organism: Lissotriton vulgaris (assembly GCF_964263255.1). Lineage (NCBI taxonomy): Eukaryota > Metazoa > Chordata > Amphibia > Caudata > Salamandridae > Lissotriton > Lissotriton vulgaris. The sequence continues at coordinate 199,554,793 of NC_141696.1, forward strand.
ACACACTAGCTACTTAAATCTAAGCCTGGGCGGTGAACTCCGCTCTGTTCGTAGATTTTGTGGAGTTTTTTGCGCGCCACGTAGCAGATTCTTTTCCTCACTCACCATTGGTAAGTTGGCAAGTGCGAGCGAGGAAAATCCAACGCTAGACCACTTCCCTGCGAGATTTCTCAACATGTGCGGTCGCGGATCGTCGCTACTGCTCGCATTGAGAAACCTTCCATTCGCGTTGAGGAAGCTGCTGCTCAAGTAGAACTTTTACTCGAGCGGAAAAAAGAAGCAGTACCCTCTTGCACTGTGCGAGATGCTGTTCGCACTGATTTTACAGTGCGGGACCAGCACCCAACTCAACAAGCACTGGCGTTGCTAATAGGTCTTGCAGTAGGAAAGTTGGAGCTATTGGTTTTGTAAATGACAAAGCCCTTTATGATTTTAAAATGAAAAAAAAATAAAAGGCATTGTTATTTGCAATGGTAATGGCTCCAACTTTCCTAATGCGAGACCTATTGGCAACGTGAGTGGTGTTGCGTGTGTGAGTGGCGTTCTGTGTGTGATTGGCGTTGCGTGTGTGAGTGGCGTTGCGTGTGTGAGTGGCGTTGCGTGTGTGAGTGGCATTGTGTGTGTGAGTGGCGTTGCATGTGTTATTGGTGTTGCATGTGTGAGTTGCGTTTCATGTGTGAGTGGCGTTGCATGTGTGAGTTGCGTTGCGTGTGCGAGTGGTGTTGCATGGATGAGTGGGGTTGCGTGGATGAGTGGCGTTGCGTGTGTGAGTGGCGTTGCGTGAGTGAGTTGCGTTGCTTTGAGTGAGTGGCGTTGCATGTGTGAGTGGCGTTGCATGTGTCAGTGGCGTAGCATGTGTGAGTGGCGTTGCATGTGTTAGTCGTGTAGCGTGGGTGCGTGGCGTTGCGTTGATGAGTGGCGTTGCGTTGATGAGTGGCGTTGCGTTGATGAGTGGCGTTGCGTGGATGAGTGGCGTTGCGTGGATGAGTGGCGTTGCGTGGATGAGTGGCGTTGCGTGGATGAGTGGCGTTGCATGTGTGAGTGGCGTTGCATGTGTGAGTGGCGTTGCATGTGTGAGTGGCGTTGCATGTGTGAGTTGCGTTTCATGTGTGAGTGGCGTTTCGTGTGTGAGTGGCGTTGCGTGTGTGAGTGGCGTTGCGTGTGCGAGTGGCGTTGCGTGTGTGACTGGCGTTGCGTGTGTGACTTGCGTTGCGTGTGTGAGTGGCGTTGCGTGTGTGAGTGGCGTTGCCTGTGTGAGTGGTGTTGCCTGTGTGAGTGGCGTTGCATGTGTGACTGGCGTTGCATGTGTGAGTGGCGTTGCATGTGTGAGTGGCGTTGCATGTGTGAGTGGCCTTGCATGTGTGAGTGGCCTTGCATGTGTGAGTTGCGTTGCATGCGTGAGTGGCGTTGCATGCGTGAGTGGCGTTGCATGTGTGTGTGGCGTTGCATGTGTGTGTGGCGTTGCATGTGTGTGTGGCGTTGCATGTGTGTGTGGCGTTGCATGTGTGAGTGGCGTTGCATGTGTGAGTGGCGTTGCATGTGTGTGAGTTGCGTTGCGTGTGTGAGTGGCGTTGCGTGTGTGAGTGGCGTTGCGTGTGTGAGTGGTGTTGTGTGTGTGAGTGGCGTTGCGTGTCTGAAAGTGGTGCTGTGTGGGTGAAAGTGGCACTGCGTGGGTGTGAGTGGCTTTGCGTGAGTGAGTGGCGTTGCGTGGGTGAGTGTGGTGTTGCGTGGATGATAGTGGGCTTGCGTGGGTGTGAGTGGCGTTGCGTGTCTGTAAGTGTTGCTGTGTGGGTGAAAGTGGCACAGAGCCTTTGATGTGGCCTGGCGCAGGAGAAATGCTGCTGCTGCTAATTAAATGTAACTAGGGTTGAAGGCATGCGGTGGAGCTGATGGCCTATTTGTGGGGCGCACGTACTTTCTGTGGATTCTGACAGTCTGGAGTGCTGACTCTGCCGGCTCGGGTGTTTCCCATTGTCTTTTTTTCCGCCTGCTAGCGCAGAAAGAAGCCAAAACAGTAATAACATTTCACTTTGAAGGCTCGTAAAGAAAAACACGTGACGGATCAGTAGTTTTAAAGTAAAAAGAACAAGACGGAGGGAAGGCAAGGCAGATTGCTTGACTGGTACAGAACGATGTGTGGATGAAAGGGGAGCCCAGCTGTTGTATCGAACTGTGGGAGTTCACTATAGTTCAAATGCGACACGGCGGGCATGGGAGGGGGCCGAGAGGCATTTCAATTTGAAGGCTCGTAAAGAAAAACATGTGACGGATCAGTAGTTTTAAAGTAAAAAGAACAAGACGGAGGGAAGGCAAGGCAGATTGCTTGACTGGTACAGAGCGATGTGTGGATGAAAGGGGAGCCCAGCTGTTGTATCGAACTGTGGGAGTTCACTATAGTTCAAATGCGACACGGCGGGCATGGGAGGGGGCCGAGCGGCAATGAGGGTGTGAAGCAGCAGGGACCTGGGGGAAGCTGGCTGGGGAGGGGGAGGAGAAATGAACAGATGTCCGTGAGGTGTGGGAGGAGTGCCTGATGCGCGTGCATGTTTAATCACGTGGTTCACGTGAACTGCATGAAAACCGCGGGGCTGAAAGCCCTTTGGTTTGACGATGTTTTCGCCACTTGAATTCTCGCTCCGCTCGATGCGCTTGCGCACATCGAGAGGTCGCGAGACCTAAAAAATCAGTGCGAACGCCGCGAGGTTACCCACTCCACCGCTCGCAGAACTCTGCGTAGCTTGGCGGAGTTTTTTTGTAACTTCGCGGAATTCCACGAACTCTGCCCAGGCTTACTTGAATCTCTCGGATATATTCTGAGCTGAGCTTATTAATGAAATACAACATTTCAGGACAAGAATATTCAATACTTTTATTGAGTTAGTGGGTCTGGTGTTAGAGAATGGATGCTGGATACAGTTTTAAGCAGCAGTGTTTCATATATTCCCATTAAACATTACAATAGGAGCCTAGTTGAACTTTTGGAGTGCCAAAAAGGGCTGGATTGGAAAACTTCTCCCATGAATATTCACAATAGAGAATAATGGGAAAATTACTACATATTGTGCAATGGTGTGTTGGATATCAACCAAATATTTCATAGGAGTAACATTTAGAGGGATGTATTTGGAAACAGTTGTGCATGTACTCGGAATGTGGCTCCCTACATCTACCTAGAGGGCTCCACGATTGCCCTCAAACACTTTTTGAGCTACAAGTTGATGATAAATATGTGTCAACTACGTTAGTTTTTTCCATGTACGAAAGAGGCGTGGGTTCATTTCTCAATTATTTGCAGATATTTGTCTCTTTGAGTGCTGTAACCCTTTAAAGTTCTGATCTGTAAGAAGCAATATCCTCCCCTTTCTGTCAGTGTACTCTAGTATCATCCCAAGCTGCCATGGATGGTCGTATCAGAAAGTCCCGCCCCTTTATTATTAATGCGTTACAAGCCTGTATCATATTCATAAAGAGATTGTTTCAAAGAGTACTCTCTTTGTAGTTGCATTGGTGTGTTTATGGAAAGCAAAACTGAGGTGGTCAGCTGCCACACTCAATCATGCAGCTGAAGAAGAAACCACATTTGAAGCATTACGTTGGTATTTATGTATATTTGGTTCCTCAGGCACCCTCTATTCTCCCAAGGTATGAGACTGGCTGTTGTAACAAAGGTACTTGAAGACACCCCCTTTTGTTGCTTAGTTGTGGGACTTAACAGTTTTGTTACCTGGTGTTTGATCAAATGTAATCTTCCTTCAGGGTTTTAAAAAATCTTGTCTCTCCTATTAGCAGCATTGAAGTCAGTCCATAACTTTTATATTGAAATCAAAGCAATGAGATTAGTACATCATTCACATTTTTGGTCACGACCAAGGCTTTTGAACGCTCGCTGTTCGCAGCTCAAGCACTCAAAGGGCAGGTGGAAGCACATTGGCAAGAACATGAAAGGTAGATGAGCACATTTTATTCCGCCTTCACATCCACAAATGAGCTCTTTGCCACCAGACGGCCAAACCAACCCCCTCTTGGGCTGGGCTTCAAGGGCTTTCACTGGAGCTCTTGGACTCGGGTCTCGTGAAAGTAAAGCAGCATAGAATTCATTGTGCGACTGTAATGAAGGGGAAACGAATTCTTTTCTAACATTATTTTGTTCATTTTTGTCATTTTGTGCACTCTTTTGAGTGTGTATATTTTGGCTTGGTATTTATGTTAAGCATTGACTAAGTTGTGTTTGAATTGTGATAAATCAACTAATAAATGTTGAAATAAAAAAAAACATTGTGTTAGCTTAATGGTTGCCCTCAAACAACAGCCTTGCGCATGCCTGAATGTTCTACATCCTGCTCCACCCGAAAGGGGTTAAAATGGGCTTTCGATCATCCACCAGTAGATGAGGTCTGTGTGCTTTAGTGTGGGGGCCTGCTCTGATCCTACTCTGAGGATGTGTTGCTTGTGTATGAAAGCCGGGTGGCAGACATCTGTGGGCTGCTGTCAACATGATGTAGGCAGTGTCTGTTTAATAATTTTGTAATCGCTTTCAGTCCAAGTTTACATAATCAAGCACGTATTTAGTCTTAAAGTGGCAAAGACCAAAATATCCACCGTCCTTCTTTTTGTTGTGACTGTCTACTCTCTGTACTCCTTCTGCAGCGGCAAAAAGAAACTCGAGAGCTTATTTATATTAAATTTCAGTTAACCGCATAGACTTTGTATGTAAATGTAAATGTACAGGAATTTATATAGCGCAAATCACCAACCGGTTTCTAAGCGCTTGCTTAGGGAACCCGTCCTGGTATTCCCCTGTGAGATAACCCCGGCAGGGTATCCACAAGGTGAAAGCCAGGCATCCTGCTGCGAGGGGCCGTTGTGGAGATTAAGCAAGCTATTGCCCAGAGTCGCAGAGTGTGAACCCATGAATCGAGTAGGCACCGGAGTGAGAATTGTCGAGTCCATGGACATTTTAGGACTCAAGACCCCGCCGAGCTGGGAATTGAACCCTGGTCCTGGGCTGACCTCTGCTTCCAGGTCTGCCTCCTCTAACCAGTGAGCCACACTTCTCCACACTTCTTGTATGGCAAGACCTTACAGTGAAATATGCATGCTAGTGTTTGATTATCTGTCCGGTAAACTATTTTTTGTGTTCAGTACTAATTTGCGAATATTCATAGGTAAAGATTAAGAAAATTAAACATCATAGGCCTGTGAAAGCCCACGACCCACCCTCCCCACTTACCTGATAAAGTGGCTACAGCTCCCATGGAGCTCCCCAAAGTAAGCTGGCAGCACCTACAGGACAATTTACTTCCCCCTGGCTGGGGAGGGGGAGGAGAAATGAACAGATGTCCGTGAGGTGTGGGAGGAGTGCCTGATGCGCGTGCATGTTTAATCACGTGGTTCACGTGAACTGCATGAAAACCGCGGGGCTGAAAGCCCTTTGGTTTGACGATGTTTTCGCCACTTGAATTCTCGCTCCGCTCGATGCGCTTGCGCACATCGATAGGTCGCGAGACCTAAAAAATCAGTGCGAACGCCGCGAGGTTACCCACTCCACCGCTCGCAGAACTCTGCGTAGCTTGGCGGAGTTTTTTTGTAACTTCGCGGAATTCCACGAACTCTGCCCAGGCTTACTTGAATCTCTCGGATATATTCTGAGCTGAGCTTATTAATGAAATACAACATTTCAGGACAAGAATATTCAATACTTTTATTGAGTTAGTGGGTCTGGTGTTAGAGAATGGATGCTGGATACAGTTTTAAGCAGCAGTGTTTCATATATTCCCATTAAACATTACAATAGGAGCCTAGTTGAACTTTTGGAGTGCCAAAAAGGGCTGGATTGGAAAACTTCTCCCATGAATATTCACAATAGAGAATAATGGGAAAATTACTACATATTGTGCAATGGTGTGTTGGATATCAACCAAATATTTCATAGGAGTAACATTTAGAGGGATGTATTTGGAAACAGTTGTGCATGTACTCGGAATGTGGCTCCCTACATCTACCTAGAGGGCTCCACGATTGCCCTCAAACACTTTTTGAGCTACAAGTTGATGATAAATATGTGTCAACTACGTTAGCTTTTTCCATGTACGAAAGAGGCGTGGGTTCATTTCTCAATTATTTGCAGATATTTGTCTCTTTGAGTGCTGTAACCCTTTAAAGTTCTGATCTGTAAGAAGCAATATCCTCCCCTTTCTGTCAGTGTACTCTAGTATCATCCCAAGCTGCCATGGATGGTCGTATCAGAAAGTCCCGCCCCTTTATTATTAATGCGTTACAAGCCTGTATCATATTCATAAAGAGATTGTTTCAAAGAGTACTCTCTTTGTAGTTGCATTGGTGTGTTTATGGAAAGCAAAACTGAGGTGGTCAGCTGCCACACTCAATCATGCAGCTGAAGAAGAAACCACATTTGAAGCATTACGTTGGTATTTATGTATATTTGGTTCCTCAGGCACCCTCTATTCTCCCAAGGTATGAGACTGGCTGTTGTAACAAAGGTACTTGAAGACACCCCCTTTTGTTGCTTAGTTGTGGGACTTAACAGTTTTGTTACCTGGTGTTTGATCAAATGTAATCTTCCTTCAGGGTTTTAGAAAATCGTGTCTCTCCTATTAGCAGCATTGAAGTCAGGTCATAACTTTTATATTGAAATCAAAGCAATGAGATTAGTATATCATTCACATTTTTGGTCACGACCAAGGCTTTTGAACGCTCGCTGTTCGCAGCTCAAGCACTCAAAGGGCAGGTGGAAGCACATTGGCAAGAACATGAGAGGTAGATGAGCACATTTTATTTCGCTGTCAAATCCACAAATGAGCTCTTTGCCACCTGACGGCCAAACCAACCCCCTCTTGGGCTGGGCTTCAAGGGCTTTCACTGGAGCTCTTGGACAGGTCTCATGAAAGTAAAGCAGCATAGAATTCATCGTGCACCTGTAATGAAGGGGAAACGAATTCTTTCCCAACATTATTTTGTTCAGTATTGTCATTTTGTGTACTCTTTTGAATGTGTATATTTTGGCTTGGTATTTATGTTGAGCATTGATTAAGTTGTGTTTGAATTGTGATAAATTAACTAATAAATGTTGAAATAAAAAAAAACATTGTGTTAGCCCAATGGTTGCCCTCAAACAACAGCCTTGCGCATGCCTGAATGTTCTACAAGGGGTTAAAATGGGCACTAGTAGATGAGGTCTGTGTGGTTTAGTGTGGGGGCCTGCTCTGATCTTACTCTGAGGATGTGTTGCTTGTGTATGAACGCCGGGTGGCAGACATCTGTGGGCTGCTATCAACATGATGCAGGCAGTGTCTGTTTAATCATTTTGTAATCGCTTTCAGTCCAAGTTTACATAATCAAGCACGTGTTTAGTCTTAAAGTGGCAAAGACCAAAATATCCACCGTCCTTCTTTTTGTTGTGACTGTCTACTCTCTACTCCTTCTGCAGTTGCAAAAAAAACTAGAGAGCTTATTTATATTAAATTTCAGTTAACCGCATTGACTTTGTATGGCAAGACCTTACAGTGAAATATGCATTCTAGTGTTTGATTATCTGTCAGGTAAACTATTTTTTTTGTGTTCAATACTAATTTGCAAATATTCATAGGTAAAGATTAAGAAAATTAAACTTCATAGGTCTGTGAAAGCCCACGACCCCAGCTCCCCACTTACCTGATAAAGTGGCTACAGCTCCCATGGAGCTTCCCTAAGTAAGCTGGCAGCACCTACAGGACAATTTACTTACCTTCGGTAACGCCTTATCTAGTAGAGACATGATCTAGACGCAGTTTCCTTACCTTCAAACTTCCAGATGTCTGGCTGGATCCGGAAGATTTTTGATAGCAGTACCCCTGCGGGCTGGTAGATGGCGTTGGTCGACTCCGCGTAACATTGTCGGCGTTGTGTTCGTCGTGCCGTCCACATTGTCAATATAACCGTCACTCCGGGTTGCTGACGTCAGTACTTTTCACAACTTTCCACACCGGAAGCGTGGAGCCATGAAGTGACTGGCCATGGTATGTTAAACAGACAGCTAGGGTCCTGAACGGGAACAACCCTCACACTAAAAACAAGTCTGCAGTGCGGGGAGGATGGGTGGGTTGGTAAGGAATCTGCCGCTAGATCATGTCTCTACCAGATAAGGCGTTACTGAAGGTAAGTTAACTTATCCATCTGATAAAGACATCCAGCCGCATATTTCTTCCCTTTGAACAGCTACCCAAGCAATACCTCCCCCGGAGGCGGGACTGCAGAAAAGCTTTAAACTAGGAAACCCTGCAACACAGAGCGGCCAAACAGGCCCTCCCTGCGAACCTGAGAATCCAGGCAACAGTGTCTGGTGAACGTGTGCAGAGATGCCCACGTGGCTGCTTGCCAGATACCCGCAATAGGGACACCACGCTGGAGCACCGTGGTGGCTGCTTTTGCACCAATAGAATGGGCCCATTGGCCTTCAGGAGGTTGTTTCTTGGCTAAGGCATAACATATTTAGATACAGAGGATAACCCAGTGTGATATGGTGAACAGCACACCCCTGCTTTACTTCCACATACCCTATAAGGAGTTGGTCATTCACCGGAACTCTTTGGTGCGATCAAGATAGAACGATAACGCTCTTTTTGCATCCAGACTGAAGAGACTCTCCTCTTCCTTAGAAGGATTCCCTAGTACGGAGTACTACTTTGTCCGGAAGGACAGTCCGGTATGGAGGCTGTGATGACAGTGCCTGCAGTTCGTGCACCCTACTGGCAGAGGTGATTGCCCCTATAAAGGCTGTTTTAATAGTGAGCAGCTGTAGAGGACAGTTGTGTAGCGGCTCAAACAGTGCACTCATCAAGAAGGTAAGGACCAAATTAAGGCCCCAGTGTGGCATATTAAAGGGGAAGGGGGAAACAAATGGGTTCTCTTAAAAAATCTCTGCACATGAAGGGATTTAAAAAGAAAGGCTGGTCTGGCAGCCGAAGTAAGCCAGATAGGGCCGAAGGGTAGCACATCAGAGTACCCAGAGCAGAGCCCTGCTGGGCCAAGGAAATAATAAACAGGAGATCATCTGACAGATGAGGGGTCAATATACCTTTCTGTACAATGTTTACAAAATCTGTTCCATTGGTAGGCATATACTGACTTTGTGGAGGGACTCCTGTCTTGCAGGCTAACTTTGTAGACTTCGGCAGGAAGTTCAAAAGCTGTCAACTGTCGCCACTCAATCTCCACGCAAGGAGGGGGAGAGTGGACAGGTGCGGGTGGAGAACCCGTCCCTGCTGCTGCAGTAGAAGATCCTCCTGAAGGGACAGACTGATCTGAGGATAGATGCTCATTGCCAGAAGCTCAGGATACCATACTGTCCGTGCCCAGTCTGGAGCCACAAGAACAACTGGTGCTCTGTCACTCCTGATCTTCTTGAGCACTCTGGGCACAAGTGGTATGGGTGGAAAGGCGTACAGGAAGCCTGAGCTCCACTCATGACAAAAAGCATGGCCGAGCGAAAGCCGACTTGGAAACTCCAACGTACAAAACTGCTGCCATAGCGCGTTCTCTTCGGAAGCGGACAGATCTAACCAAGTCTCTCCCCACTGCTGAAAGAAGTCTTGCACCACCTCCGGATGGAGACGCCACTATTGATTCACAAGGCACGTCAGCTGAGTTTGTCCGCTCTGGCATTCAGCAAACAGGCCAGATGTTGAACCAGCAGGGAAATGCCCTGTTGTACCAGCCAAGTACAGAGACGCAGGGCCTCTTGAGAGGGTCCACGACCCCACACCGCCCTGTCTGTTGCAGTACCACATGGCGGTAGTGTTTCCGTGAACACCTAAACTAGCCTTCCCTTGATAAATGGTGAAAAGGCTCTCAGTGCCAACCGGATCGCCCGAAGCTCCAACAGGTTGATATGGAGCCTGGCTTCTGCCAGAGACCAGAGTCCTCTGATCTCCACCTCCCCCAGATGGTCACCCCATCCCAGAAGAGACATATCTGTCCTTACTGTGAGATCTGGGTGGGAAAGAGAGAGGGGTCTGCCTCTGACCCAAATGCGGTTTGTTAGCCACTACTGCATTTCTTTCACACTGCCCTCTGATATGTGAACCAGGTCGGTGAAATTCCCCTGATGCTGTGCCCATTGGAACTTCAGGTCCCACTTCAGAGCCTGCATGTGCCATCTGGCAGGGCCCACAAGCAGGATGCAGGAGGCTGAGGTCCAACAGCCTCAGAGTCATTCTCAGTGAAATCGAGGACAGAGGCTGAAATATTGGTATCATAGCCTGAATATCCTGGACTCGCCACTCACAAGGATAATCCTGAAACTGCACAGTGTCCAGAATTGCTAAAATGAAAGGGAGCGTCTGAGAGGGAGTCAGGTGTGACTTCGGCACCTTGATAGGGAACCCCAGTGAGTGCAGGAGGTTCGCTGTAGTCTGGAGGTGGGAGAAGACTGCCTGGGACTAGCCCGCCTTCAGCAACCAGTCGTTGAGATAGGGAAAGACTGGAACCCCTGATCACCGCAGATGGGCTGCCACCATCACCTTTGTGAACACCCGAGGGGCTTTGGGCAGGCAAAATGGGAATATAGAAATAGGCCTCCCGCCAGTCTAGTGCTACCATCCAGTCTCCTGGGTCCAGGGCAGACAGTACCTGAGCAAGGATGAGTATTTTGAACTTCTCATTGAAGAATTAGTTGAGGGCTCTGAGGTCAAGGATAGGACAAAGGCCTTCGTCCTTCTTTGGAACCAGAAAATAGCGGGCGTAAACACCAGTCTATTTCTTGCTCTCTATAGCTCCCTTGGCCAAGAGAGTCTTGACTTCCTCACGGAGTAGGGCAAGGTGATCCTCCGTCAGCTGATCGTAAGCTGGAGGCATGGTTGGAAGGGTAGTCTCGAAGGGGAGGGGGTAGCCCCTTCGGACTATTTGCAACACACACCTGTCCAAGGTGTTGTCCCGCCAGTGGTGAAGGTAATGGCGATTCCTGCCACCAGCTGGACATGTATGATCTAGAGGGATTCGACTAGGAAAGTTTTGCGGTGGAAGAGGGGATTGTGGCTTGATTTGACTTATGGCCACCAGGACCTCGGGGTTGTGGTGAACCACGGCCCTGCAGTGGTTGCTGAACTTGCTGAACTTGCAGGACTTTCTGGCTGTAGTAGGGTTGGCGCTTTTTGAAGCCCCTTCTATAGCCACGAAAGGTACAAAAAGCAGACACAGGCCTGGATGAAGTCGTAAGGCCTAAGGACTTGGCCGTAGCCCGTAAGTCTTTAATACGCTCCAGCGCTGCATCAGATTTGTCTCAGAAGAGACAGGAGCCACCAAAGGGCATGTCCATAAGATTAGCCTGGACATCCCCTGAAAATCCAGATGTCCTCAGCCAGGCGTGGTGCCTTATGGCCACTGTCGAGGAAATCGTTCTGCCTAGCGAGTCTGTTGTGTCCACGCCACAGCTGATAGTGAACTCCGCTGCATCTCTCCCATCTGAAATAGCTTGGGGGAGCAGAATTTGGCCCTCCTCCGAGACTCTGGGCAGCACCTGCGCAACCGTATCCCATATCGATTGGGAATAACGACCCCAAAGGCATGTGGTGTTCACTGACAACAATACGATGCTGGATGAAGAGAAAATCTTCCGAAGCTTTCAGGCCCTTTGGATTCCCTCTCCGGCAGTGTGGAAGGGAACTCGCCACGAGAAGTGGAAGCTTGGACAACGGAGCTTTGTGGAGCGGAGTGGGGCTTTGAACATTGAGGCTCCTCCATCTCTTTCCTGATGGAGCGGAACGGGTAGGTGTGCCGGAGTGCTCTGAGCGGGACCAGCGACACTATGTTGAGTGTCCATATACTCCGCTGCGGTCTGATGAAGCAGCACTTGAATACTTAAGAGGTTGGCTGCTTTTCTCCAGGGCAACGTCCTGCAGAGAGAAGAAGTGGTATGTAGAACCACACCACACACTGTAGGTAGTTTTCATTTAGTCACTAGGTCCTGAGGAATCGCAACTGATCTATTAGAGACATTTTATTGGCGAGAAACATGTTGACCACTAAGGGGTAGAGCGTAATTTTTGTCAGATTAAAACAAAATAGTCGCCCTCCTTTTTCTTTTTACTTTTTAAGCAGGTTGTGACCTCTCCAGAATGAAAATAATTATAGAGGATTCCTTTACCTGTTTTAATCCACACACCACATCTACATCTTACCAGGCTCCTCACACCCACGGCACCTATACGGCAAGGAACAAAAGATCTCCGATAAAGAGCCCCTTTATGGGTGCCCGTCGAGGATTGCAGCGCCGGCTCGACGAGGAGCAGACCCATATGATGAAGCATGACACCTAGCTTTCTGGGTGTGTGAGGGTCCTAGTTCCGAAAGGAGGTATTCCCCACCTCCCCACCACTCTGAGTACTCACCCGGTGACCAACTTGCCACCCAGGAACACCATACATCTCTTGCCTTCTAGTTCTACCCAGGGCAAGTACGGTGGACCTTTATCAAGCCCTCATTGTCCCCCTTGTTGTTTACTAACTCCTCCATCTCATTGCCATATATCTGGATATTGCCCCCAGAAAGTAGAGCCAATGGAGGTTGGACTATCTAAACCCATATTGTATGCAAACCTGACCCTCAAACACCGTAGCATTGTCTCCTGAAAGTGAATGGAAGCCCAGTGCCTGCTCTGCTATATACAGGATGTCGACGGAGCATGATGAGACTACAGCTCTTCAATGGAGAACCACCTGAACAAACCACTGTAGTGACTGTCCAATGAGTTCACAGAGACTATAAATCATACTCAGTAGTGAAAATGGATATGCAACACACAGGAGAGAAACCGGTACCTCTTCAGGTGGGGTTGATCCCCAAACTACCTGAATTCCTCATCGTAGGGACAGATTATCCCAAACTGGAGTCACAAGTTAAAGATTCCTAAACAGAGGGGGACTCTTGGTGGAAGGGAGACCTTTTTCAAGAGTAGAAGATGGCGAATTGCCTCCCCCCAAACCTAGGAAAAGCAAGAAACAGAGAAGGGAGGAAAAACATGGAGTTAAAATAAAAAAAATTGATACTTGTATAGCGCACTACTCACCCGCAAGGGTCTCAAGGCGCTTGTACGAATACCGCTGTGGAACCTATCCTGGCTTTCCCTGTGAGGCGTCCACTCCTGGGCACCCCCAAGGTGGAGGCCAGGCATCCTTAGCTTTGTGGAGATTAAGCAAGCTATTGCCCAGAGTTGTAGAGTGGGACTCCATGATTGGAATAGGCACCGAGGCGAGAATTATCAGGTCCGTGGAATTTTGAGCCCAAGACCCGCCGAGGCGGGGAATTGAACCCTGGTCCCGGGCTAGACCTCTGCATCAGGGTCTGCCGCTCTAATCATTGAGCCATACTTCTCCGCTCTCCACACTCTCAGATAACCTTGCTTGCTTATAAAGAGGAGGGCATCAGGCAGTCGGACAAGAATTTGAAACCTGCACAAAGGAAAGGTCCCCTTTTCAGTGAGAACTGGAATAGAGCAAAAGAAGAGAAGGACCGCCAAGCGGTTGGTCCATAGTTTTTTCATGTGGGAAGGGGTGTTATATCGCAGGGTTGGAAAGACGAATCCCATACAGCTGCTTGTTCCAGAGCCCCTTAGGGATAAAGTCTTATTCCCAGCTCACAGTCATTTGTTGGTGGACATTTCAGACCAGAAAAGACCAAGAAGTTTATCTTAGACAGGTTTTAATCGCCCTGTCTTTATAGACGTATAAAATAGTATTGCAGAGAGTGTGCTATTTGCCTGAAAAATAGCAACTGTTGACCTCAAACAGCTCCTTTATACCCTCTCTCTATTATAGATGAACCTGTCTCTAGCGTGAGAATGGATATTACAGTGACACTTATTCTGTCCCGAAGTGGTTATAGTTTTGTACTAGTCATAATAATAATATTAATTCCTATTTGTAAAGCGCGAACATATCACCCTCTTAAGGGTTTCAAGGCGCTGCAAGGTCTGCCAATTTCATGCTAGATATCAACGTATGAGTGTGCTTTTAAAGGAATCAACTGATATGTTTGAAATGTTAAATATGTTCAGAGCTGCCAAAAACCTCATATCCTGCGAAATACCTTCAGTCAGTCGTGGAATTTTAGCAAATGATATGCTTCATTTTGGGATTTCTTGTTTTGTGTTAAACATTGTAACTGGACTCAAAACCCAGAAAGAAAGCGTTTTTGGCTAAAGTGCCAGAACTGCCTAAAGGTCACACATGGGACCAGTTGTCAGATAGACATCACAATCTGAACAAATTAAAAGGCGAGGCTGATCGCCAATGTTTGCTCTCTAAAACCCCAGCACCTTTACGCTCTTTATGATGTTTTTCATTTCACATATGTGATTTATTATAAGACTATTCTTTAAAATGGCTTTTCTTGATCGCCATCTTACCTGAAATGCTTGGCTAGCTTGCTATGTTTTACCATGCCTATATTTATTGTGATACCATGAAAAGCATTACTGGATATCGGTTTTATCTGTATTAGTGATGGGTGGACTCTCACTACAATTATTTAGCTTGCTTACAGTATTGATGAATTTATAGAATTATTGTGCTTCGGTAAGGGTGTGTCATGGAAAATATTGAAGACCACTGATGTAGGGGAAGGGACATCTTAAGTGTGGCCAATATATTTCATGTAATAGCATGTTCCCAAGAATATTCTTGGACATTTTTTGTGACTTCCAGGACAGAAGGAAATGAAAGCAAAATGTTGGCATAAGATGTTTATGCATATCAGACTGACCAGGTGGAAGTTTAGTGAATCGGGCAAAGTACTGGTAGTTGCTATACATTCGACATGTGTGGTGATTGTGTCATACTACTGTTAGTTTCACCGCCCTCAACACTGGTATAAAAGGGTGTGCCTTTTGAGCTACCTTCGTACAATGCACTTGAGTTTAACGAGGTGTTTAGGAGAATCCATCATTAATGGTGAATCCAATGTTTGGTATCTCTTTGTATTGACTGAAGTCTCCTTGTGAAGTTGTTGGGAGCCTTTAAATGAAGTAATATGAACAGTAGCGGTAGAGTGCAACATAGAAACCTGGCCTGGCAGTCAGAAGGCTTCCTATTCATGTTTCTGGGGGAATTTGTTCCACCAAAACCTAGTAGGAAAAAATGTCATAGTTTATCACAATAAATATAGGCACCTGCCTAACACTTTTTTAATTATTTCCGGCCAATCACATAAGGCCTGAAAGTGGATCAGCTGTAACTGGCTTAAGACCCTGAAATACTTTTTTGAGGCAATGAGGGGTGTTCAATATTTTAGTTTTTTTTTCAGTAAATGTGAGCCCTATATGAGAATATAAACACCACCTGGATAGTCAACATACTCGGATAGAGTGCAAACACATACATTTGAGGCTCTGTCTATCTGTAAGTGGTGGCTGGAAAATGTGCAAGAGGAGTTTGTGCTGAAAAGTGGTAGGGGTGTAGAAGGTGTTTTCTTAGGTGTGTATTCCACAGTAGGGGACCAATGGTCTGAGTGTGCATTGGGCTGATCATCGTGCGAGGTATAAAAATTCTAGTCTGACCACTGCGCCTTTCAGTAGGCCGGGTCACCCCCCTTGTTCCTGCTGCTACCTGCTCCTGCCGATCCTGCTGGGACTCCCGCCCGCCTGCTCCTGCCGCCGCTGCCCTCCCTGCACCCGAGCGACCCAGCCACAGCTGAGCCGCACAGCCGCCAGTTTTTCCCGCCGCTGACCCCCTGCTGCCCTGCCCACCACCAGCCTATTGGCCGCCCCGCTCCCGCCAACCCTGCTGACCCGCCCTCCCGTCCCCCTACTTATGACGCCCCCAGAGTGACCGTGCAGCGGACGCGCGCAGCGGGAGCGCCGAAGGTGCGCCAAAGGTAAGCCCGTCTGCGCCTGTACCGCGCCCAGTGCCAGGACCCCTGGCTCCCGCAGACACCAGCCCACCCGCCGGACCTACGACGCCACCGAACTCGACGTACTCAACGCCGGTTGAATCCCGGGCTGCTATCGAGCCACCCCGAGACGCACCCACGGACCCTTCTGCTGCCACTCCTGCAAGTTCACCTGCATCCGGACCTGCACTACACCAGCACCGACCAAGCCGAGCACCAGCAGCAACCACCTCAAGTGCATCCTGCTCAACACCCGCTCCATCCACAGACACGCCGTCGAGCTCTGGAACCTGCTCGACACCACAGCCCCAGACGTCGCCTTCCTCACGGAAACCTGGATGAACGCCTCCTCAGCGCCCGACATCGCCATCGCCATCCCGGACGGCTACAAGATCATCCGGAGGGACCGCGTCAACCAGACAGGAGGAGGCATCGCCATCAGCCACAGGAACACCATCCGCATCACGACCAACACCGACGACACCCTCGCACCCGCCGAACACCCGCACTTCCAGATCCACATCAACCCCAAGACCACCCTCGGAGGCACCCTCATCTACAGACCCCCGGGACCACGCACACAATTCAGCGAAGACATCACCGACTTCATCAGCCCACACCCTCTCCTCTCCGCTGACTACATCCTCCTCGGGGACCTCAACTTCCACCTGGAGAACAACAACGACCGCAACACCACCACCCTGCTGGACAACCTCGCCAACCTCGGTCTCAAGCAGCTGGTGACCACCCCCACCCACTACGCCGGACACACACTCGACCCCGTGTTCTCATCCAGCAAGGACATCACCTTCAGCCACGCCACCGGACTCCACTGGACGGACCACAGCTGCGTCCACTTCAGCTTCAGATGGACCACGATCCACCACCACCAGCAACAGGTTGCACGCAGAAGCTGGAACAAGATCACAGCCGACCAGCTCGCGACTTCCCTGAGCATGAACCCTCCCACCAGCGCTACGAACCCAAGCCAGGCGGCCACCAACCTCACGAAGTGGATCAGCAACTGCGCAGACGACCTCGCCCCTCTGAAGACCCCGCCTAGCAGAACCGGCAGCAAGAAAGCCCCATGGTTCACCGACGAACTCAAGAGCTCCAAGAAGAACTGCAGAGCACTCAAGAAAGCCTGGCGCAAAGACCCAACACCGCACAACATGACTGCCCTCAAGCTCCCCACCCGAAAACACCACCAACTGATCCACGCCACCAAGAAAACTGCATTCAAGGAACGACTGGACAACAACGCACACAACAGCAAGGAACTCTTCAACATCGTTAAAGTGCTCTCCAACCCCAACGCCGGAAACAACGACATCACCCCTTCGCAAGACCTCTGCAACTCCCTCGCCACCTACTTCCACAACAAGATCGCGGACATACACAACAGCTTCAGCACTCAACCGACGCACGCCACGACTGAACCACCGCCCCCCACCACCACCCTCCGCGCCTGGACCCCGATCAGCACCGAAGACACCATCCGCACGATGAACTCCATCCACTCCGGATCTCCGACCGACCCTGCCCTCACCACGTCTTCAACAAGGCCGACGCTGTCATCGCACCCCACCTGCGGGACATCATCAACACCTCCTTCGACACCGCTACCTTCCCGGAGAGCTGGAAGCACGCCGAACTCAGCGCTCTACTAAAGAAGCCATCAGCCGACCCAACCGACCTCAAGAACTACCGCCCCATCTCGCTGCTCCCGTTTCCTGCAAAAGTCATCGAGAAGACCGTCAACAAGCAGCTGGCCGCCTTCCTCGAGACGAACGGATCCCTCAACCTCTCGCAGTCTGGCTTCGGCGCCAACCACAGCACCGAGACCGCCCTGATCGCAGCCACCGATGACATCCGAGCCCTGCTCGACAACGGAGAAACAGCGGCCCTCATCCTCCTAGACCTCTCCGCGGCCTTCGACACTGTCTGCCACCGTACCCTAGTGCGGCGCCTCAGCAACGTCGGAATCCAGGAGAAGGCACTGGAATGGATCATCTCGTTCCTCGCCGGAAGGACACAGAGAGTCCGCCTCCCCCCGTTCAGATCAGAAGCCACCGAAGTCCTCTGCGGCGTTCCTCAAGGCTCCTCGCTCAGCCCAACCCTCTTCAACGTCTACATGAGCCCCCTCGCAGCCATCGCACGCCAACACAACCTCAACATCATCTCCTACGCCGACGACACCCAGCTGATCCTCTCCCTCACCAACGACCCCGCCACTGCCAGAGCCAACCTACACGAAGGGATGACAGACGTAGCCAAGTGGATGATGAATAGCCGCCTGAAACTGAACTCAGACAAGACGGAAGTCCTCATCCTGGGATCTTCACCCTCCGCCTGGGACGACTCCTGGTGGCCCCCCGCCCTGGGCAGCGCACCCAAACCAACAGACCACGCACGCAACCTGGGCTTCATCCTGGACTCCTCCCTCTCCATGACCAGACAAGTCAACGCCGTCTCCTCGCCATGCTTCAACATCCTGCGCATGCTACGTAGGATCTTCCGGTGGATCCCCACCGAGACCAGGAAGACGGTCACCCAGGCCCTCGTCACCAGCCGTCTGGACTACGGCAACTCCCTCTACGCCGGAACCACCGCCAAACTCCAGAAGAGACTCCAGCGGATTCAGAACGCCTCAGCACGACTCATCCTGGACATCCCCCGTCGCAGCCACATCTCCGGACACCTGAGAGATCTGCACTGGCTCCCGGTCAACAAGAGAATCACCTTCCGTCTCCTCACCCACGCACACAAAGCCTTACACAACCAAGGCCCAGGATACCTCAACAGCCGCCTCAACTTCTACGCTCCCACACGCCAGCTTCGATAGACCGGCCACGCCCTCGCCGCCGTCCCCCGCATCCGAAGAGCCACCACAGGAGGAAGGTCCTTCTCCTACCTGGCCGCCAAGACTAGTGGAGAAGTGTGGCTCACTGGTTAGAGGAGGCATACCCTGAAGCAGAGGTCAGACCCGGGACCAGGGTTCAATTCCCGACGCGGCAGGGTCTTGAGCCCAATTGTCCACGGACTCGATAATTCTCGCTTCGGTGCCCACTCTAATCATGGGTTCACACTCTGCAACTCTGGGCATTAAGCTTGCTTAATCTCCACAACGCCCCCCCGCGGCGGGATGCCTGGCCTTCACCTTGGGGATGCCCAGTACGGGTTATCTCACAGGGAAAGGCCAGGACGGGTTCCCAGTGCAAGCGCCGAGATGCCCAAGGGTAAGTCGAGCGCTATATAAGACTTCACAAAAAAAAAAAAAAAACGTGGAACTCCCTCCCGACCCACCTCCGCCTGACCCAGGACCACCTATCCTTCAGGAAGCAGCTCAAGACCTGGCTGTTCGAGCAGGAGCGGACCCCCCCTCCCCTAGCGCCTTGAGACCCTCCGGGTGAGTAGTGCGCTTTGATTTGATTGATTGATTGATAGTCTTGCCCAATCACAGCAGAAAAATTGAGGTAATATCAGAGCCAAACCATGTCCAGGGTCCATGTCCTGAATGAGACATCAATTCCTACTCTCTTAACCCTAAATGAAGGGAAGAAGCCTGACGTCAGAGGAGTGCTGATAGCAGGCACCGAAGCAAAAGTCACAGAAAAGCATAGCAGAAAAGTACAAGCACGTGCTGCAAATTAAGACACCTGGGCGGATCACAAATATGGCCAGAGGCGGGCACCTTAAACGCCACAGGTCTTGGAATGCCAGACAGCAGGGCCAGCTGAGGAAGTGACTTAGATTGACTCTTAAGGCAAACTCGGCTCTATTAGCCAAAGCCTGCAGCCAGACTGATCTATATGTCAGGTAGTTGGCAGCAAGGCAAGCCAGGTAGCTGCAAAGGAGAAATCACCAAAAAAGGCCTAAACAGTGCCTCAAAATGAGAAAAGACTTCTGTAGATCAACAGGCACTGATAGGTAGAGTAAATAATAATGAAGATCTTGTAATAGACTTTCATTTATGATATCACAGTCTTGGATGGTCTGCCGCGAGTGAACGCATGCACTAATCAGTTATTGGTGTTAAAATCAAGACATCTCTGGCCATGGCACCCAATGAAACTTTACAGAGTGTGTATTTTCAAGCAAAATGGAATGGCATGGCCAGAGTGGCCCAACTGCATGGGTTGTATGAACACCACCCGGGTAGCCAACCTACTTGATTTAATAGGGACAACTTTTCAGTTCTTTGCAAAAGCTTGTTTTTAAGGATGAGCAGAAATGTAAATGTAAATTGATACTTGTATAGCGCACTACTCACCCGCAAGGGTCTCGAGGCGCTTGTACGAATACCCCTGTGGAACCCATCCTGGCTTTCCCAGTGAGGCGTCCACTCCTGGGCACCCCCAAGGTGGAGGCCGGGCATCCTTAGCGTTGTGGGGGCCGTTGTGGAGATTAAGCAAGCTATTGCCCAGAGTTGCAGAGTGGGACTCCATGATTGGAATAGGCACTGAGGCGAGAATTATCAGGTCCATGGAATTTTTTTAGCCCAAGACCCGCCGAGGCAGGGAATTGAACCTTGGTCCCAGGCTAGACCTCTGCATCAGGGTCTGCCGCTCTAACCATTGAGCCACACTTCCTCCCCCCCAGCAGATTGGGCTCACAACGCATTCTGGGACACACCATTAAGGCAGTGTTCTGAATCCTGCCTCTCTGTTATTTGTTACTATGTTTTTGTATAGCTCAAATCCCCACTGGTCTCTAAGCGCTTTCACGGAAAAAAAAGTACACACCACACTGCCAACCTGAATGCCCTCCGCCATCAAACAGACAATTAGGGTGTTGATGTTATCTTTTTAAACAGGTAGGTCTTTAACTTCTTTCTGAAAGAGAGTAGCGCTGAGTCCCCTTGCAAAGTTGCAGGTAGCTCGTTCCAGATTTGAGGAAGGAGTACCGACAAAGCTCTGCCACCCTTAGATTTAAGATTAAATCTGGGTTGAGTTAATTTACAGACTTTGCCAGAGCGCAGAGCTCTACCCGGGATGTACTTCCTCAAACGATCTTTAATGTACTTGGGGGCCTCTCCATAGATGGCTTTATGGGCTATACAAAGACATTTGAACTGCACTCTATATTCGATAGGCAGCCAGTGCAGCTTCAGGAGAAGGAAGGGGTCGCGCGAGTTCTCCTCGGTAGGGAAAAAAATCAGCCTGGCCGCATCATTCTGCACCACCTGCAGTTTCTTCAAGAGTTTCTGCGGGAGTCCTAAATACAAAGCATTGCCGTAGTCCAGCCGAGCGAACTGTGGCGGACACTATATATTGCATTGTCAGGACAGAGAGGATGGGCACCAATTTCCGGAGTTGCCTGAGCAGGCCTGTGCAGGAACCTACCACCGCCGAAACTTGAGGGGCCATAGATAGGTCTGCGTCAATTTTTAATCCTAAGCTTTTGACCACTCTTCCTGGATTTGGCACCTCCCCTAATTCTGGGGGCCAGAAAAGCTCGCACCAGGGACTTTCTTGGCCTTGGGATGACCAGCACCTCTGTTTTCTCTGCGTTAACTTTCAGAAGATTGTTTGTTATCCAGTTAACGGTGAAGCTAAGCAGATTCTTTACAGAGTCTTGTGCCTGGCTGGTGTTCTCGAGCTGGACTAGCAGTTGAGTGTCGTCCGCGTAGTTAAAAATGTGCCAGTTCCTCTGCGTAAGTTCCTGCTCTAAAGGTTGGAGATAGATGTTAAATAACAGTGGGGACAGTGCAGACCCCTGGGGAACGCCACAGGTCACTGCACTAGCACAGATAAATGTCTCCCATTTGCACTCTTTGAGTACGGCCAGTGAGGAAGGATTTAAGCCATTTGAGTGCTTGCCCTGTAATTCCTAGTTTCGAGATACGATTCAGCAGAATGCCATGGCTGACCGTATTGAACGCTGCTGACAGATTTAAAAGAATCAGGGCGCACGGCTGTTTATTATCAGCCCTGATTCTCAGATCGTCAACAACCGTAGCCATCACCAGCTCCATGCTATGCTGTGACCTGAAGCCTGCCTGTCTAGGGTGGAGTAGACCATGTTCCTCCAAATAGCTGGCCAGAGTGTTCAAGACCTGTTTTTCCAGGATCTTTCCTATAAACGGAAGTTGGGAAATAGGCCTATAATTTTTTAAGGCCTTGACATCCACTCCTGCTTTTTTTCAGGAGGGGGATGACCCTGGCTTCCTTCAGATTCGCTGGCAGGTAGCCTGAGCCCAATGACTCATTCAATAGGCTTAGCAGCTGCCTTTCTAGACCAGGCAAGGCCATTTGGAATATTCTCAGGGGACAGGGGTCCATGCTGGATCCTGATTTAATTTTGGTACGCAATTGTTGCCAAACTCCCTTCATCCAAACGTGGGATGCTGTTCAGATTCCACGCCAACTCCTGGGGATTAGGAGGATCTAGGGGAATAGGGTCGATCGGAGTTCTTGCAATATCCCCAATGATATCCTGCACTTTCTGGAGAAAGAACTTCTGGAAGGTGTCACAGTCCGGACGGTCATTTATTGGGACTTTACCCTCCAGCTGCGTTAATTCCCTCAGGATGGAGAAAATCTCCCTTTGCTTATTCCCCGCACGGCCAATTCTGTCCTCATAAAAGGCTGCCTTCCTCAACAATATATCTGCCTTATATTTCAACAGAAGGTCCTTATAGGTTTCAGACTCTGCCTGGCTATAATTAAGTCTCCACCTTCTCTCAGCTTGACGCAGAGCTTGTTTTTTCTCTCTTAACGAGACATCGAACCAAGGGGCTCCCTTTCCTTTTGCTCTGGTCCTCTCTGTTCGTTCAGGGGCAAGCGTATTCAGAGCGGTCCGAAACCAAGACATAATTGCTGTAATTTGAGAGTCAAAGTTTCCTTCTCTCTAAGGGTGGAATAGTGAGAACCTTGGACAGCAGAGATTCCGCTTCCACCTTCTTCCAAGCTCGAACCTTTCTCCAGAGAAGATCAGATGATACAGGAAAGTCAGATCATGCTGCTAAGCCTGTGCATGGGCCCACACTCAGTGATTTGATACTGAGATGCAGTGTTTTAGGCACTGCGTCACAAGCTTCTTTCCTCACCTCAGTGCTCTCGCGTTATCGGTTCCCTGAGTGGCAACATACAGAGCAGCCCAAGAAGTGTGGCTCAGGGGTTAGAGGCGGCAGACCTGGAGCTTGAGTTCGGCCCGGGACCAGGGTTCAATTCCCCGCCTCGGCGGGTCTTGGGCTAAAAATTCCACGGACTCTTTAATTCTCGCTCCGGTGCCTTCTCAACTCACGGGTTCACACTCTGCGACTCTGGGCAATAGCTTGCTTAATCTCCACAACGGCCCCTCGCGGTGGGATGCCTGGCTTTCACCTTGTGGATACCCTACCAGGGTTATCTCACAGGGGAATACCAGGACGGGTTCCCTAAGCAAGTGCTGAGATGCCCCAGGGTAAGTCGTGCGCTATATAAGTTTCATTCATTTCATTTCATTTCATCACAGTGTGGGAGGCCTAATTTTCGCATCCGTATGCATTATCCTGGACACTAGCCACACTGTCCACACCTTTAGCTCAGTGTGTCAGGTTAAGGTGACAGGCCAGGCGGGGCTGTACGCTAAGGGCCTGAGACAACTCTTGTCTTATGTGGAAGCCCACAGACTGAGGTACCCGGTATGGCAAATCGAATAACCTATGAATGTCTTCTCTACCTGCTTGGATTTTTGTATTTGTGCTGCTCTAGGCCTCGGTGAGTCTCCTGTATTCTTAATTTTCTGTGTGTGGAAAGGTGGTGGGTGTGTTGTGTGGTTCACAGGAGGGTGATGTGAGGATTCAGGTCAGGCCCTGTACCTGGGTCGGTCTCCCCTAGTCACAAAAATACCTTCCCTGGTCCCCCACCTCCCATTTGTAATGCTGCTACTCTGTCCTGGGCCCTGGCCGGGCTGCCTTCATTCTTAACTTAAGGTATGTGGTGTGGCGGCATGGTGCAGCACCCAGGAGATGGCAGTTTCAAGTGTGTAATTGTGCATTCCTCTTGGAACTTATGCCAATGAACACTTCAGGGGATTCCCTGCCAGTAGACACCCCCAGTGTAGCCAACACCTCAAAACACACCCTGTAAGTTACAGCCCACTAACTGAGGCACACTGTGTGGCACGTAGGAAAGTCGATGAAGACCTTCGCCAGTCACTGCCCAAGCGCCTGTCCTGTATTGGTGGGGTCAGGATTTTTTTTTCTGGTGATACTTTCCCACATTTAGCAAGGGACAGCAGGAACCTTTTAAGGTTGCTGTTCACATAAAGTAAACTGGACCATTGTCTTGCTTCTGTGTCATGGATGAAAGTAAGGTATGGACCAGTAGAAATACAGAAATAATAATAAGAAATTAATTATTGAGACAGACAGACTGTTGCACAAGAAGCACTTAAAATAATCTCTTTGTGATATCATTGTTGTGGAACTGCATCATTAGGGGTCTGAGCGACAGCAATAGAATAATTACAGACAGCCAAAATGTTTATATACAGGTTTTGAGGTACTCCATAGTCCGTGCAGTTGCACCAATCATTATTTTTTTCTTTAAATACTGCCAATGAGTGTGATGCCTTTGTCGAACTATGGGCCTGAGCTGACTGCAGTCTCATCGTTACCGTCAGGGTGTAAGCTTAGCCACATTTAAATGCTGATTCATCAAGTGCTGAATCCCCCGATTGCTACTTGTATAATCGGATATAAAAGATTTACTAACCAGTGCAGCACTTTGGTGAGCCAAAAGCAAGAGTGACGGGCATATAGTAAGCAGGAAATGACCAATGATGCAAAAAGGTGGTGGCCAAGCATTATCTACAACAGTGAATCTAGGGCCTCATACACCAGGCCCTCATTCATTGGAGATTCACAGTGATAAATGCAAACCTCTCCCAGTACCTGTTTTGGAGAACAATCATAACAGTGAACACAAAGCTCTCCCTCGCCTTCATTTGGTGAAGATTCACAGCAGTAAACAAGAAGCGCCCATGTCTCTCATGCTGAAAAAAATCAAAACCGTGGACACCAAGATCTCCTGAACGCTCATTCCAAGAAGATTCACAAAGTAAACATGAAGTTTTCATTCTTCATTCTAAGGTGCACACAAGTGAGAACAAAGCTGTCCGGGTTCCTCAATTCAAGACGTTTTACAGCAGTCAGCATAAGTCTCTCCCTGGTCCTAGTTAATGATGTACCCTTTCTTTCAAATCCTGCACTAAGGTAGTCTCTTCAAACACTGCTTAAGTTTAATGGCTACAGTGTGTACTTGGTTCCACCAAAGTATAGCTAAAGAATCTTATCTGGCAAGATTATTTTTGAACTCTTATCTTACATATATTCATAGCTGTGTATATATAGTGTATACAAAAACTAGTTAATGGATGGAGATTTTGGAAATTTGACCTTTCGGAAGGATCACCCCAGATTTTTGCCTTCACTACTCTCTTTCTTTGCTGAACCCGTGTTGTTGGCATTAGGACTCTGCTCCCTATATTCCTTAAAACCAGTGGTAAAGTGATTATGCTCATCCTGCCAAACATGGTAAAATTGGTATACACCTGTTAGTCCATTTAATTTACTTTTAAGTCCCTAGTATATGGATTTGCATGTGTACTCAGGGCCAGTAAACTATATGCTACTAATGGGCTACAGCACACATTGTGTCACCCACTAAAGTAACACTGTAAAGCATGTCTGGACCTGCCACTACATCGTGTAGTGCAGTTTTAAATCTGCCATTTCGACCTGGCAAAATAAAACATTTCTTAGAATGCCCTCGAGTCTTCATATTTCTTTGGCTGCTCAAAGGCAGATATATAGGGCGTGCAACCCTGGAATGCGCTCCGTCCATGCGCATGAATATCTGAAGAAACGCTTTAGACTTGTCAGGCAGCAAGCACCAGGATGCACAGCCAAGAAGATTGACTTTCAATCATATTCAAACACATTCTTCCTTTAGTAGTCTCATTTAATCCATATTTAATCCAGTCTTGAATCAAAAGGATTTTATTCGTAAAGTTCATCATCAATTTCTACAGGTGCCTGTCAGGCTTTCCCAACACACATCGGTTCACTGTCCTTCATAGCGCAGTCAGGGAAGGATGAACCCAATGTATTTCAGGCAGGAACTGCCCTTTCTCAGGGGTAGCTACAATAAAAACATCCCATCACAATTGAAAACAATCATCCTAAATATAGATCTTATTTTAAAATCAAATTAACTGTACATATGTACAACAAAACAAATGGCTGCTAACCAACTCATCGGAACACTCCTGGGTCTCTAGAGACTCAGTTGAAGGTCTGCCCTGCTGTCTGAAGGAGACTGAAGGAGACTGGACCTGCGTGCCTTGTACCACAGACCCCAAAAGTGACTCCAAGCGTCAATGGGTTGATCTCTTGTTGGAGCTACAGGGACACAACAAGCTTCCAGAGGCCCTTCCTGCAACTGCCCGGTAGCCAATACCAACTAGTCCTGTCTGGACCCTGCTTCTGGCCTCTGCTGGAGTGAGTTCTAATGCCCAAGAGGTGCCCCCAGATCCTGGACCGTTGGCTGGAGTTAGAGTGCACTCCTTCAAACTTAAAAGTGCAAGAACTGCACTCCAGGTTACAAAAAAACAAGAGGCTGTGATCTCTTTGCATCAAATTAACTAGCCCGGTCTCCTTGCAAATGGACCTTCCCGGATACAGACACCAGGCTTTGTCTGCGCGGAGCTCTTTGCGTCAACAACAACCACCTGGTTTTTCCCTCCAAAGCGAAGATCCGATCGATGACCAGCTTTTCGCGCCCGCCTCCTGATAGTCCCCTGCCAATGTAAAGTTCGAACTGAGGCCTAGGACTTCAGCAACCCGCTTTCAACGAACCCCTCTCTGGTTCCGGCTTCCTGCTTGACTGCTGACAACTTCATAGAGAAGAGCATCTCGAGTGAAACAGGACCAAGTTAGAAGGCAAAGTTATCACTGGGACAAACCTGGTCCCTGTATTCGACCTGCGTTCCATCACGGTTGGACTTAATTTTTTACTTTGATCCAGTCCTGTGTGATCCGGTAACTTCAATTGTCTCTTTGTGCTTTTTTGCAATATTTCTACTAAAAACTTGACAAATGAATATCTGCGTTTCTACTTATTGGATTCTTATATTTTTATTTATCAAAATACTCTCTATTTTTGTGTGTCGCCTGTGTGAGCATGCGCTCTCACTTGCGAGACTCTTGTGTTCAGTAATGGACTTGGAACCCAACCATTGCTTAGCATTCGTTGGCATCATTGTCTCTCTTCTTTGCTGCCTCCTCATTAGGCAGGGCTTGCCATGCGTCAGTTCCTTTTTTTCCGTGGCGCATGGACCAAGTACAGATTAATTACATTTGGTTAGTGTTCCTCTGTTGGCCATACTTTGCTCGCACTGTAATCCATGTCTGTGGTATAACACAGTCAACATTGGCTGAGCCATAGCTCTTTTTTTTTTTTACTTATCCCCACCTCCTCCAGTGCTGGCCGCTTTATAGTGCTTTTTGTTCTCATCCCGTTAGCCACCACACCAGATTGCCAAAGTCAGTAACTCCACCATAGACAGACCTATTGGCTTTGCCAATGCTTATTCTAAATTGGTTAGGGATTTTACTTATGTTTTCACTTTGTTATTGTTTGACTACTGCACAATTACTTCTCACATTGCTTCTAAGTTGAGCCTGACTTATTTTGTGCCAAGCTACCAGAAGTTTAAGCACAGGTTTATTTAGTCACTTTTGTGGTTCACCCAGACAATAATTGTGATTATTACTTGAGTGGTGCTCTCACCCCTCTGAAATAATATTCCAATTTTCCAGTGCCCTTGTCCACCTCTCTGTCCCCACAAAAAAAAAACATCCCACATTTTGTTGACTCCCTTAGCCCTTTAGTAGTCTGTAAACACATAAAGAGATAAATAATATTGCCTGTTCTCACAGCCCCTAGCTCTGTGGCTAGCTCGGCCCGCTCTAAGGTCACCGTTTGTTACTGCTCAGTACCTTGCCCCACTATTGCCCAGAAGACTGTTTTGTCTGGAACTCCTTCACTTGTGGACATTCATCAGAGAAATCTAGTTTTTGAGGTTGCAGCCTTATCACATGGAACTTCCCCAGGAGGACAACATTGGTCACCCCATTCTTATCACTCCACCATGACCGTTCTCCGCCATCTCCCATTTCACGGTTACAGCAAAGAATCTGGAAAATCCTCTCATGGAGCATGGCAGGACTTAAATATAAGCTGGAAGACCCGCACTGGGGGACTTTTATTGATAGGTTTGATATCTGTATCTTTCAAGAGACATGGTTTGTGGCGACAGTATATAGGTCAGGGTTCACCACCTATTTTTTCCCAGCATTTTAAGGTCGTAGGGGTCAGCCTGCTGAAAGTCTGAACATGTGGTTGAAAAATTTGCTAGCCCTCCATATTACGAGACTTGATATAAATTCACAAGATGTTATGGGGCTGTTTCTTGCTGGGGATGTGTCTTCTTGGTATGTTTTTAATGTCTACAACAGGCAGAGTGGATGGGGTAATTACTGCCGGAGACTTCAATGTCACTTTCAAACCCTATGGCCCTAAGCCTCTTAATCTAACCGAAGAAGAAAATGCAGCTTGGGGTGTCCCTCAGCTAGATCTGTGCTCTTCTATAAGGTGTTGTCATTGCTGTTCAATTGACTAGCCTAACTATTTACTTTGGCCTCAGGGCTTTTAATGGTAGGTGCCGTTCGGACCACAGCAGTGCCCATACTTTTAAGCGTGCCTCACAAAAGAGCTGCATTGATTATATATTCCTGTCCCTTCTGATATGGCCATCCCTCATAGACAAGGTAGTTGTTGAGCACCACAACAGCGACCACAATGCTCTCCATCTGTCTTTAAGTGAGCTAAAATCTATTGCTCACCAGTGTGCTTTCCCGAATTCTGGGGCTGCCCTGTCAATTTTGAATAACAACAGGCCCTAACATGGGAGGCTGTTTGTAAGGACCCAAAACAGGTGGCTCAGTTATGTGATCGGGTGGCTGATACCTTGGATGCACTGAACACGGTGGAGTGAATATAATTTTATTGTTACATCCCATGAAAGACTTTTAATTTCCCCTAAATCTTTAATTAGTAAAGATGCCCGCAAGACCCACAGGGTTCAGACCTGCTGCACCTGATTCAATTCCAGTTGTAGAAACTCCATAGGTGTACTTATTCTAAGTTTAAAAACCGGCACTTCATCATGCCAAAATTGATTGGGAATGAGATTTGTGGGAGCCCTTAGTAGTAGGGCAGGTGATTTTAAATCTTTCTGGGGAATTGTGGCTCACAGCAGGCGGAATGCTCCCACCAGTTTCGATTATCGTTTGCATCCACAGACCTGGGTAGATCATTTCCAAAAAATGTATGCAGGCAAGACCAATCCGTAGAATATACAATCAAGTAATGTCCTATATCTCCCCATATATTTTGGCCCCCCTCTATCTTTCCAGTTCAAGGATGTAATGGCTGTGCTTACGACGTTTCCAGGCAAATAATGCGCCTAGCCCCGATTTCCATTCTGGGCATCTCTTCAGATCAGAACCTCTGATCTGGGTCACGTATTTTCAGTTGCACTTCCATTCTTCTTGTAGGTGGCTCGATCCCTTGCTCTTGGTTGATCTCAGAGATTGTCCAAATTCACAAAAATGGTCCAAAGGAGACCCAGGGAGCTATAGGCCCGTCAGCCTAATCTACACACCTCAGAAACTCTTCTGTTGTCTCATACTGGATCAACCACTTAAGTGGGCCAAGAACAACTCTGTTTTCTGAGAGCTCCAGACGGGGTTCAGGAATAAGGTCAGTATGGTAGATTCAATCCTAAGTTTCTGTGCCCTATATTTGAAAACATGGCCATTATAAACAATGGGGTATTCCCAAATGGTCCCTGGACCTGGGTATTGTTTTTTATAAAGAAACAATGGTCCTGAACCAATTATTCAAGGAAGAATTAGATTAACAGATTTAGCAACTTATTTGAGCTTACATTAATCTGCTCACAAACGTCTGTAAATCGTGAAACTAATTAAAACAAACAGATGTGCAGAAAAGCCACTAAGTATTATTATAATACATTTATTTAGTCATTTAAAGAAACAATCATTAGAGGGTCAAGAAGGCAGGAGAATCCTCTCCCAGAGTTGTAGCGATACCTGCTCGTCTCAGTCTCATCCAATTAAAACTCCTCCGCCGTATCTATGTAACAGGGCTCCAACTGGTACGAATGGGAAGGGTAGAAGAGGGAACCTGCAGGCGGGGCTGTAGCCAGCAGGGAACCTTTTTTCATATACTTTGGGAATGTCCACAGATTCAACCCTACTGGCGTGATATTCACAACATTATCAATACTGTCCTGTCTGAGCAGCTCAGAGTGGAGGCCTGTAGGTGTCTCCTAAACATCTGGGAACCGACTGACTTGAACGTATGCTTGACACAGTGGGTGACTTTGGGGCTAATGCTGGCCAAGAGGAATATTGCCCAGCGATGGGGGGCGTCGGTTCCACCCACGGCACAGGAGTGGGGTAAAGACATGAATTGGGCGATGTTTAGGGAAAATACTGTATATGTGTCACATGGATGTCCCAAAAAATGGTCCTGTTTGTGGGGCTTGTGGAACTCTTACCATAGAGATATTTGTCAGCCCCCTCTAACACCTGCAAGTGACGATCCCTCGTCACCCTAGACCTTCCACAATCTATGATTGTATCTTGTGAAATTGCCTGCTGTACCACTGATGTCTACCGATTTGCTCCTTCTGTGTTGCCATGCTATTGCTGATGTTTGTTTTTTCTTAATAAAAAATGTTTTACCAAAAAAAAAAGAAGGTAGGAGAATGTTCTAGGGAACGTGTAAGAAAGAGTGCTCAAGTGTATATATAGGAGTCAAGAGAGCTCAAAGTTTGTAGAAAAGTAAAGGGCATATATTTACAATACTGTACAAAACGGATATCCAATAAACAGTTAGATTCAACCTGGCCACATGCAAATTATTCATTTGAATTATATTTTCTAAAGTTGTAAGGAGAGTTACCTTAAGGCTGTAAAAAGGGGTAATGGGGAAGGGGAAATTGGTCCAGGTGCGGTACGGGGTAGCGTCGACGTTTCGATCTAGCTTATTGGCAACCGAGGGACTTTAATACCTCAGCCATGCGGATCTTCCTCAGGACAAGGGGACAGGTGAAGTGACAACCTGTATCTGGTCTTTGTTGACCTGAAGACAGCTTTTGACTCCATTCCTATGGATAAGTTGTGGTAAGTTCTGGAAAAGATGGGTGTTCCCTACAATATTTTGTCTGTCCTTATTATGTTGCATGCATTTATTACTACCAGAGTTAGGAATGGCACTGTGGTGAACTCACAGACCCTTCCAAGTTTTATACTGGTATCCGGCAGGGTTGTGTGTTGGCCCCAACACTGTTTACTCTTTATATTAATGAAGCAGTGCACCACTTGGTTTTCCTGGTAACGATAACAACGCAACACTACTTTTTGCAGATGACAGGCTTATAATTTCGAAAACCCTGCAGGTACTACTGGATCGCTTTTTAAATTTCTGCAGCGATTGTGGTCTTGAACTAAATATTAATAAAACAAAATGCATGGTTTATAATCCTTATGTGTTAGAGCAAATATTATGGGGCAAGGTGTCACTCTAGAAAAAGTGCAGGAGTTTGTGTATTTGTGGGTCTGCTTGAATCACAAAATGAATTGGTCCACACACATCAAGAGATACTCACTAAATCTCCAACAAGAAGCTGTCGCTGTAGCCAAACTGCGCAAACGTGCCCATGTGTACTTCTAAGAACTAGTGGTGGAGATTTACAACATCAGAGCAAAAAGTACAGCCATGTATGGCACGGAACTGTGGGGCCACGCCAAAAGTGATGAACTTTATGAAAAAAGAGGGACCCGGTCACTGTTTTGATCTGTGATGAACTTGGCATGACCGAAAAGAGGTTTCTGAGGAGCATGCTTAGTCCCCCCCCCCTCTTTCCCCGCCCCCAACTCCTGGATTTGGGGATTGTCCCTATAAATCAACTTATTATGTGTCGCCCTATTTTGTGCTGGCACAGACTTTGCTCCACAGATGAATTAGGATCCTACAGAATTTTGCTCAGGGCTTTCCTTAAATCTCCAGTTGCTAAATGATTGCCTGGTTCACCAATATTAAAGCCACACTGTATGAGATGGGCTTGCCTTTGCTTTGGGAAACCCCTAGTATGGCAAAACAAGTCCCTCGCTCCTTGGTCAAAGACCGACTAAACTATTTGTGGCTGAGGGATCTGTAATGTGTTAAAACGTGTAGCCTCACTGATTATTTTTTAGACATCAAGATCTTCCCGCCTGTGAATCATTTTTTGACCTTCTCCCAGTCTCCGGTCCCATTCCTCTTCAACTCTTTTTAGAATGGAGGTACACGGTTTTGCCTTTAAATAGTTTCTTTATAAAATGGGACGTGCAGTATTGCAGTTCTAATGTGTATCCCTCGTGTTAATTCAGTGGAAGAAACTCTGCATCGTTTTGCCTTTTTCTGTCCAGCCTATGGTAGACCACGAAAACTATGGCTTAGGCCACTATGTAATCTTTTGGCTTTCGTCATTAGGTTCATGCACTATGCAACCTTTTCGGACAAAAGAGAGGTAATTGTAGTTGGGTTGACAACATTTTTGTACGCTGCTTGGATCCCCTACATACGCGTATGAGGTATGAAGTAATGATGTCTAAAAGTGATCTTTTTTTAACATTTTTATCTTGTGGATGCTGCTCCATCTCCTCTGAAGTCTCCCCACTTTATTTTTTTCTCTCTTCTATTTTATTGTGGGATTGACGTTTATATGGGATTGCTGGTTTTACTGTTGTTTATTTATTTATCTGTTGTTATTTGGTTACTTGCTGTACCGTTTTTTGGGATCTTTGTATCTGAAATAAACAATTTATACGAATCCGAATATTGCCATTTTGTTGCGTGTGCCATGCACTCACACTGGTTTTACATTTTTACTTTCCTGGCATTTTACCATCGATTTTTTTTTATATGAAGAATGATTCCAGTGTCCTGTATTTAAATTTGGCAAGACAAGAGAAGATGTATGCTGTTATTTTATATTAACTCTCTTTTGTGTATTCTGGTACTGTCTGGTTCAAACTTTTGTCGGTTGACTATTGTTTGTATGCTTTTCTGTTTAATTGGCGTTTTATGGACTCTGCTTTGGATTTTCAAGTCCCTTTTCAGTGTCCAGTCATTCTTGCAAGGCGTGTTCTCAATGGCTGAGTCACACTGAGTCACACTGATTTAAAGCTTTCAATAGGTAGCAGCTTAGTGAGGCTGCCCCCTTGTCCACTGGAATTGGCTCATTTAAAGGAGCATGCAAAGCCGACCCTTTGCTGTTGTTATCAAAGCGCCGCGACTTGTATACTTCTTTAATTTACGATGTGTATGTTTGAATTGTGTATCTTTAATTGGAGCTTGTCATTGTATGTGTTTGCATTCACTTCTTTCATTGAAGGCAACGCAGTTTAATGTTTAGCATATATTGCTTTAATTAAAGCTGTCCTAGTGTTTTACATGCATATATTTAATTAAGGCCTGCCCTAGTGCACTTTTCCATGCACATTTCTTTAATTTGCGGTTCCCACAGCACGTTTGGCATGCATTTCTATGATTGTGGCATGGTAATTACTTGTCATACTGCAAACTTGGCAAGCCTTTTTTAATTGATGAAATTTGTGGCGCGTGTGTGGCAAGCATTTCTTTTATTGAGGCACGAGCGAGTGTTTGCTTGGCAACTATTCGTTTTACATCTGGTCGGTTACGTTTCTTTAATGAAGCCAATCATAGTTTATGCTTGGCACGCATACATTTAATTGAGACTGTCGGACATGCTGTAATGTGCGTTTGCACACATTTATTTATTTGAGTGTGTGCTTAGAATGCCAGACTGAAGTCTTTTATAACCATTGTTTGGTTGCATTTCTTTCACTCAAGTGTGTTGCATTTTGTTCCCTCAAGTGTGTTGCATTTCTTTAATTGAGGCCTCCCGTGTATTATTGGCCTGCATGTCTCAGTGTATGGCACGGAGGCTTTACATTGTTTGCTAGGAGCACAAAGACTGTGGAACACAATTGTCACCAGGCTTTAAATCATTAACTGCTTTGCTAATCTGGTGAATGCCAGTGAGAAAGGAGACATACACAGGCCCCATCACTGTGACGTTGAGGCAGAGCAGAGCACTGCTGCCATTGCAGGACAAGAGCAGGCTGTCGCAAGAGCAGAGAAAACAAAGCAGTATTATAAGAACCTTAACCCAAGAGAACTGCCAGACCACTACCATACTCTGGAGTAGAGGGGCTTGCTGACAGAGTTCACCTCTGCTGTGGGGCTTCTCTGTTCAGGTGGAACTTCTCTGCAAAGGATGTTCAACCATCTTGATTATAAACACACAACTACGTTTTACTTAATAGGTTTGCCACTGTGTAAAAGCAGTGCCGAGTCAAACTCTGTGGAGGCCCCAGGCAGTCGAGATTTCAGCCCCCCCCCCCCCTCAGCCCCCCTCCCCGCAAATTATCTCCTAATACGTTTTTAATTTTAACATCCAGCAATTTTAATAAACCAATTTTATTGCACACAACTAAATATTAACAATTATTAATGTTATTCAACAAAAAATATTTTCTTTACATTTTAATAAACCAACAACACTTTAAATATTCAATGGGTACATTGCATGAATACAGTATTTTCTCTATAGAGTCTTTAATGTAAAGTTTTCGTTTGTTTTTCAATCATTTGGAAACAATTTATGAAAGTTTGATTGTAATTTTCTTTCAAGATCAAATCAATAATACTTTGGTCCCTTGTTGCGAGGCCTAAAAGGAGTGGGGTCTGGAGGCGGGTGCCAACTTTGCCTATTTGGTAATCTGGAACTGGGTAAAAGTGCAGGTTTGGTTACGAATTAAAATCGGAAACCCATGAAATTGGCAAATTACGAATAGGACCACAATACCTTACTCGCACAACAGGCATGCAAACCAAAACATGCAATGCTCATGGCCCCTACATTGGGAATCATCTGTGAATTGCGAATCCGAGAAGTGCTGGCCCAGATATTTTTAAAATGTAACTGATGCTCAGACCTGAATACTTTTTAAACACTAATTTCTTAATTTCTTGAAAACTGCTGAACAGATTTACACCACACCAAACAAAGCGTTGAGTAAAGCTCTGTTTACATGCCAGGTTTGGTGTGATTCTGTTCAGTCGTTTTACATGCCAGGTTTGGTGTGATTCTGGTCAGTCGTTTTTTTTTTATCTGTATGGAGGAGTAAAGAAACCTCTAGCAGGTAAAATGGTAAATGCCACTTTTAGGCACTCCAGCTTATTTTTAGGCCCCGCCTGACAGATCTGCGTGAAACTTGTCATGAAGAACCTCAGTGGATGTGCTTTAACCCTTTCTGTTTTTGGAAAGTTTTGTGCAGGTTTGTCAAATGGTGCTAAAGTTATTACGAAAACACCTTTTCAATTGAAGCTGTTCGCACCATAACTACAGAGGCACTGTCTCTACCTCTATGATAAATATATATAGGGTATATATATATATATATATATATATTCAATGAAAAAACCATAGGTTTTAGCCCATATATAGTTAGGGATTAGCATTTACAAAACCTTATTTTACTCGCATAAAACCATTGAAATTCGCATATATAGTTAGCTGCGCTAACTATATATCGCGCACCCGCAATCCACTGCTGATGATGTCACATATTACATCATTCATGACATGGTCAGTGACATCACTGATGACATTATCCAGTGACTGTATGTTTCTGTAAAGTTAAAATATGTATTACATATTGAAGAATGAGTGGATGTATAAGTGTCTGGATGAAGGATTTAGTAGGTGCATGACTGACTGTATAAGTGAGTGATTAAATGTGTCTCACTGAGTGCATGGGTTAGTGACTAAACTGTCTTAATTTGTGCATCATTATGTCTGTTGTTCTGTAAACTGCTGCATGTGTTGATCAGTAGCTATATGAGTAACTATATGGGTTATTGATTGGTTGCCCAAGTATTTGTATGGGAGACTGAGTGTGTGTGGGGGTGGCTGGGAGGTGTATGACTCTGTGCATAGATGTGTGAGCAGTTGATTCACTAGATGTATGGGTTCAAAAGTGCATGTGGAAACAGCTGTATGGGCGGTTGACTGTGTGCATGAGTGTATTGGTGAGTGAATGGATATCTCAGTGCTACATGTCAAAATAAGTACATATGTAAAACACAGTACATGTGAGAGTTGACATATATAAATAACTGTGCATAAGAGCCAGTGAATGTGTGAGTGGCTGTATGGATCATTGTGAACTTGTATCAGGGATTGTATAAGGGAGTAAATATGTGTTAGTATATGTTTGAATAAGTAAGATGTGTATAACTGTATAGTTGAGGAAATGGAGGTGTGATTGATTCTTTGCATGACTGACTAGGTGTGTGAGTAACTCCATGGATGAGTGACAGTCTGTGAGTGTCTGTTTACACTGAGTGTATCTAAGGTTATATCAGAGTCTGAAGAGGTTCATCGTATAATCACATGAATGATGTCATCAGTGATGTGATCAGTAATGTCAAATGAGATGTCATCAGTGATGTCATCAGTGATGTCATTTAAGATGTCATCATTGATGTCATTTGAGATGTCATCAGTGATGTCATCAGTGATGTCATTTGAGATGTCATCAGTGATGTCATCAGTGATGTCACTGACCATGTCATGAATGATGTAATATGTGACATCATTAGCAGTGGATTGCGGGTGCGCGATATATAGTTAGCGCAACTAACTATATATGCGAATTTCAATGGTTTTATGCGAGTAAAATAAGGTTTTGTAAATGCTAATCCCTAACTATATATGGGCTAAAACCTATGGTTTTTTCATTGAATTTCAATGGTTTTTTAATAACAAATATCAAAAGCTGTCAAATGTCAAGTACGTGATAGGTAAAAACATTTTCGTGTTTATGCACGCTGATGTGCTTTAAACGCTGCCCCCCCCTCTTTTCTCTTAGAAGTACTCTCTCTTTGCAGATAGTGAAGGGTAGTTAACGCAGGCCTTTGCCCCCGTTGTAATCCGTCGTGCCTGCTTGTCTCTCCATTTGATTGATTGTTATCCAAGCATTTACTATTTTAGAATTTATTCTCTTTGGTTCATTCTCTATTTACTAACAAGCACAAAGCCGCAATACTCTGTTTAGTCTTTGCAGATAGTGAAAAATCGTGTAAAAAAAAAAATAATCGAGCAAAATCAGTAGGCCACTAATGGGATCTCTTTTTGACCTCGCTAAAATAGAAACATTAGGAACAACCCTTCATGAGAAATACGAAACTAGTGAGATGAACTGAGCTCCACACCATGATGGCTGCAAGACAGCTCGGCTCCGCCACCCACCCCGCCCAAAATAACGATAAACTCTATGCAAATATTATAAATATATACAACACACCAGCAAAGTAACAGGGTAAAACATTTTATTAAATAACTATTTACATAACTATTTTATACTTTTTGTTGCCTGATCCGGCTAGCTCAATCGATCGAGCATGAAACTCATGCACTCTGATAGCAAGCGTTGCTGCTGATGCTATGCAAACAAAAACTGGTTTTCAGTTTGTACATTCTTCAAGATTTTTCATCCAAGGCTGGTTGAGAGTTTGTAGAACGATGGCTTCAGATTTTCAACATACGGTGTGGTGGCGCGGACTGGGAGGGTGCGCTTGACTTCTGCCCCCTCCCCAAGTCGTGTTGCCCTGGCGTGGCCTAAGATCGCCCCCGACATAGGCGGCCGGCTCCCGGGGTCCGGCGGAACTTTTTGCCTTTTGATGACTCTTCCATTCTGGACCTTATCCCACAATCCGTTTGACCTGAAGACACGCTGTAGTGGGGCGCCCCTTTACCGTTTCAGTTGCCATTCCGCCCGCTTTTGCTACACTGTGCCTCTTCCGCCATTCAGCTGTTTACCGCCCGCTCTTGCGACTACAGCGTCTCGCTCACCATGTAGTTGAGTTGCTCCCGCTCTTGCGATGCAACTATAGGCGGCTGCCACAGGACTCTCAAAATGGCGGCCGCCTCTTCAGATTTGGGCGTGGTCCACTAAAATGGCCATGGGACACCTTGGAACTCAAAAGCTTGTCTGCTAGGGCTTGGGCCCCATTCTCGAAAGCGTCCACTGAGCCTTGAAGATTCTACAAAAGTCTTGGGGGCCCCCGACTCCCGCAGGCTTCTGGTGGGGAGCGGCTGCCATGATTGCTCGTGGAATGGCCACGACTGAGATACGAGATGGTGGTGCTCTCATGCTAACGCCAGCTTCAGTCTGAAACATCCAGAAACACTGTAGACTACCAATTCGATCAGTAGCGCCCCAACATGACCCGGTAGAGAAGAACTTGCCCTCCCCTCTTTGACTGATGGTTCTTGTTGCCTGTCCCTTCTGTTGTCATTTAACAGAACTTTTTAGACTGCTGAAAGGGGTTGTGTTCCGACCGCTGGTTGGTGGAGACATTTTGACTATATTCTGGACCTACGTTGTGGCGTAATGCGTTATATAACACGCCGCGTTAGCGCACCCGGAAGTACTCCAGTGCGCGAAGCGCAGCTTCCCGGAAGGGATCCGGGGCGCGGCGCGCAGCGCGTAACGTAAGCATAACAGGTCATGTGACTTGTTAATAAAACTTTTCATTGGTTCATTTTACTTTTGTTATTCTAATGATGAAAGGCTTGGTCATATGATCTAAAAATTACGCTTTTTATTGCTTTCGAACATTATTTTTTCTTAAACATATATATTATAATGTTCCAGGCTAATGTATTTTCCCGGAAAATTTACAACTGTCCTGCAAGTAAAATATATTCCTTTTTCTAGAAAAAGGGCGTTTCTTCGTCCCATGACGGAGCCGTTGAGCAAAAGATGCTCGGCCTGCTGTCTTAGTCGCCGATACGCCTGAATATCAGATTCTTATCGATCACTTTATGTTGCAGGAGTAAAAAACACAACAGCCCTTGACCATTTATCTTTACTGCGTTCCTGCGTATTATACCTTTTATCCGTCATGTAATTGGACTGCTTTATTTCGCTTGCCTTTTACTGATTCGAAAACAGTGACTAAAATTAAAAACTTTACCAATGTAAATACTACTACCATGTTTTGTTTTAAAAACCTTTATTGTGAAAATGTCAGTATACAAATACGGGCCTATAACCACGTGGGCCGGCCACGGAGCAAACTGGAATCGTATATGATGAGGAGACATTTACACTGTAGAGGAACGCCACGAGCGGGCCATTAGGTTGCAAGAACTAAGGTGTCTAACAGTTGCGGAATCGGTGGACGTACATTTTGTAATTAAAATACGACAAGGCCACTTAAATAAAATTATCTAGATATACATTTGTGGGCAAGTACCATGGGTGACGTTAATTCGAACTTTCAATAGTACAGTAATCAATAAAACATCAGAACTTAATATCAATAGGGATGTCGAAATATTCAATCAATTCTCATTCCCGCCCGCCATGTGCTTCAAAACTGCATACGTATCTCGTGATATCAAGGTTGTGCAACCAGTACACAACAAGAAGTTACAAGTCCCATTTATACCGGCGCCATTTTGGGCGAGGCCGGGCAGGTCCAGGATATAGTCAAAATGTCTCCACCAACCAGCGGTCGGACCAGAACCCCTTTCGGCAGTCAAAAAAGGTTCAGTTAAATGACAACAGAAGAGATAGGCAACAAGACCAACAGTCAAAAGAGGGGAGGGCAAGATCTAAAGCCATTGTTCTACAAACTCTCAAGCAGACTTGGATGGAAAAATCCTGAAGAATGTACAAACTGAAAACCATTTTTTGTCTGTATAGCATCACCAGCAACGCTTGAGTCAGCTTTGTGTGAAGCCGCCATTTTGATTCAATCAATAGCGTCCCCCTGCACACATTCAGGGACCTGGTCGTGTCTAAAGGTCAAACGAATTGTGGGACAAGATGCAGAAAGGAAAAGGAAAAAAGTTCCGCCGGACCATGGGACTTTCGGCGCAGCATTGTAGGATGGCCACACCAGTGCGGCAACTTGCTAGACACCACCTCGGTGCCATCCAGATCTCGGCGCGTTGTGCTTCCTTCAGCCTACTGTAGCCGCAAGTGCGGACGCAACTCAGCTGGATAGCGAGTGAAACACCAAGGGGCGCCCCACTGCAGCCGAGGAGCCTCCATCTTGGGGGCGACGCACAGCATCACATTGCTTTCTCAAACAGCCCCCACTGACTGACGCGACCTCACTGGCCAACGGGGCGCCCCTTGCCGACTTTCGGCGCAGCATTGTAGGATGGCCACACCAGTGCGGCAACTTGCTGGACACCACCTTGGTGCCATCCGGATCTTGGCGCGTTGTG
This sequence comes from Lissotriton vulgaris, assembly GCF_964263255.1. Classification (NCBI taxonomy): domain Eukaryota; kingdom Metazoa; phylum Chordata; class Amphibia; order Caudata; family Salamandridae; genus Lissotriton; species Lissotriton vulgaris. The sequence goes on from NC_141696.1 coordinate 199,595,131, forward strand.
CTGCCTTCGGCCTACTGTAGCAGCAAGTGCGGGCGCAACTCTGCTGGACGGCGAGTGAAAAGATAAGGGGCGCCGCACTGCACATCAGGTGCCTCCACCTGGGGAGGCGAGAGAGGCCAGTTTGCGCCACCTCCCCCCCCCCCAGGCACCCCACGCCAACTTTCGGCACAGCATTGCAGGTTGGCCACACCAGTGCAACTTGCTGGACACCACCTCGGTGCCATCCGGATCTCGCGCGTTGTGCTGCCTTCGGCCTATTCGCACATCGGTCCGCTACTGACGCCGCCTCACGTGCCAACGGATTTTCTACGCTTTTTATAGCAGCGCGTAACGTAAGCATAACAGGTCATGTGACTTCTTTATAAAACTTTTCATTGGTTCATTTTACTTTTGGTTTCCTAATGATGGAAGGCTTGATCATATGACCTAAAAATAACACTTATCATTGGATTAAAACATTTTTTTTTCCCAAACGATGAAAGCCCCACCTTGTTTCTAGATGTTTCAGACTGAAGCTGGCGTCAGCCTGAGAGCACCACCATCTCGTGGCTCCGTCGTGGTCATTCCGCGAGCAATCATGGCAGCCGCTCCCCACCGGAAGCCTGCAGGAGTCGGGAGCCCCCAAGACTTTTGTAAAATCTTCAAGGCTCAGGGGACGTCCGAGTTCCAAGGTGTCCCAGGGCCATTTTAGTGGACCAGGCCCAAATCCGAAGAGCCGTCCGCCATTTTAAGAGTCCTGTGGCAGCCGCCTATCGCTGCACCGCAAGAGTGGGCGCAACTCAACTACATGGTGAGCGAGACGCTGTAGCCGCAAGAGCGGGCGATAAACAGCTGAATGGCGGAAGAGGCACAGTGTAGCAAAAGCGGGCGGAATGGCAACTGAAACGGTAAATGGGCGCCCCAGTACAGCCGACGAGCCTCCACGTGGGGAGACCCGTTCACACCAACTCCCCCCCCCCCGCCCCCCCCCCCCCCCCCGGGGCGCCCCACGCCGTTTTTCGGAGCAGCATTGTAGGATGCCAAAACCAGTGCGACAACTTACTGGACATCACCTGGGTGCCATCCACATCTCAGCGCGTTCTGCTGCCTTGGGACTATTCGCACAACAGACCGCTACTGACGAGGCCTCCCCGCGCACCCCTCGGGACGCCCCACGCCGTTTTTCGGAGCTGCATTGTAGGATACCAAAAACCAGTGCGGCACCCAGGTAACATCACCTGGGTGCCGTCCAGAACTCAGCACGTTGTGCTGCCTTGGGACTATTCGCACAAAACACAGCTACTGACCATTGTTGCTTCTTTTTTCAAAAAAATGTTTAAATGTATTTACTGTTTTTGTTGCGTTCTATATATTTAAAAGTTATTAAAGTGTTATAATCCTACTTTGTTGGAGTGCTATATATTTATAATGTGACACATAATTGTAAAAACTTTGATGTACAAAGAGGCATCCCTGGAATCTTCCGCTTCAGGCTCGGTCCCACACACCCTCACAGTGAGAATCCCCTCCCCAAGCACAATACAGGATGGTTATCAGATAGTAGGAACGCGTGTGGTGTGACGGATCTCATCGGGTGGGGGCCTTGATCTACTGTAACTCCTTTGAAGAGGGGTGATTCTCTACAGCTGGGGCCATAAACTACATCTGCAGGGCTAGGTGATAGCCTGGGACCGGCCTGAACAATCGGACACAGAGGAAGAGGAGTGTCAGAGGGTGCGGTAGTGAATAGGGTGAAAGAGTGGGTTCGGGCGGGCACAGGGTGTGATTCTCAGGGAAGAGCAGCGCTCATGGGAGGAGGTTTCTGGCCCATGCATGAGAGAGAGAGCGGGGGTGACCAGTGCGTGGGGGAGATGCTTGCGAGGGTGGGGAGCCATGCTGAGGATCGGCGGCGTGCAGAGAGTGGGTCTGGTCAAGGCATCTAAAATGGCTGCCGTGCTCAACAAAAGTGTGGCATTGCAAAAAAGACAAGATGGCGCATACAATGTTTATCAATAAGGATTAATTTATAACAATTATTTAAAACAAAATATTTACTCGCAGTGACAAAATGGCGGTCAACAGTTCCTGATTTCCATCGAATCGAACGTTAACAGACGTCACGCAACAAAAAAAAAACGCTCACGCACAGCCGCTGGAAGACATGTATCAACATATATGAGCCTCCTCAGCCACCCTCAGAAAACAAAAGGGGTCAGGATACGTCTCCCGTACCCCCTTATACCTAGTAATTTAATGAAATCGAAACACAAAATGGCGAATTCACGTTTCGCTACCAGTTTGCGACCCGGTTCGCGAACCGAGAAGCGCTTCTACCGCGAAAAATCAAATTTTTATTATTTGCCCCACGGGACCCTTTAATAACCCCAACATCATTCCTAGGGGGTCAAGAGGGGTCTCCCTAGCCCCCTTTCATTAAATTCCCCCTTCGTTTTTCTCCTCCTCTTGTCTCTCGATCCTACCGACAGACAAGATGGCGGCCGCACCGGACTGTTTAGAAAGTTGACAGACACCGGAGAGCCAATCAGCTTCGCTACGCAAAGCTCCGTTACGCGAAAAGTACGCGATCTGGAGCGCTATCTGGGACGCTGTCACAGATATACCTGTTTTTTAAACGTTAATTTCTCAAAATCCACTGGAGAACATATATTGAGACCCAGCAAAGGCACATCGGGCTAACAGTCCCTATAATTTTGCCAAGTTTCGTGCAAATCCATTCAGCCGTTAATTTGCGACCCGGTTCGCGAACCGAGAAGCGCTTCTACCGTGAAAAATCAATTTTTTTTTATTTTCCCCACGGGACCCTTTAATAACCCCAACGTCATTCCTAGGGGGTCAAGAGGGGTCTACCTTGCCCCCTTTCATTAAATTCCCCCTTCGTTTTTCACCTCTTCTTGTCTCTCGATCCTACCGAGAGACAAGATGGCGACCGCTCCGGACTGTTTAGAATGTTGACAGACACCGGAGAGCCAATCAGCTTCGCTACGCAAAGCTCCGTTACGCGAAAAGTACGCGAACTGGTACGCTATCCAGGACGCTGTCACAGATATATAAATTTTTTAAAACTTTAATTTCTCAAAATCCACTGGAGCACATATATTGAGACCCAGCAAAGGCACATCGGGCTAACAGTCCCTACAATTTTGCCAAGTTTCGTGCAAATCCATTCAGACGTTCGAGCTAAAAGTGAGGCCAAACGCCCTATGGAAATTAACATGGGAAAAACGCGTTTTGGGACCCCCCTTTTTTCTCGGCCCCCCCTTGACGAAACCCCCCCAAATTTTCAAGGGCTGCTCAGAAACAAAATGTGCCATTTTCCTGAAAATTTCAGCCGATTCCGTCTACAAACGCCAAAGTTATTAGACATAGAATTTTCAAAAGTCCCATAGGAAAAAAATCCTAACTATATATACTTACTGGCGACCGCCAGTAGGATATATATATATATATATATATATATATATATATATATATATATATATATATATATATATATATATATATATATATATATATATATATATATATATATATATATATGCTATAAAACCGAATGTTTAGTTAAAGTTGACTTGACTGATGTGTTAACACTGGCTTGGCATTAATACTAAATTGTTAATAAATCTTTAGTTAACCCCTAAGGCGCTGCGCACATTTTCGACCTGTGCGGGCGATTTACATAGTGGGCGGGATTCGGACGACCCCCGGCCGTCCTCCGCACACGTCCACTGTGACGCATGAATGACGGGGTCCGTCATGCGCACCGTAGGGGTTAAGGTGCCACCTTCACCCAGCGCTCCTCATACATTTTGTATTTCTGAAAACATCTTGATTGGTGAAATAAATGTGACAATTAATTTAACTACCTGTAAAACTCCTCTATAGGTATTTTAGTGTCTCTTGAAAGGACTGGCATGACCTCTGGGACAAATTATAAGCCCAAAAACCCTTTTGCTATCAGAGAAGTGAGTGAATTACCTCCCTCACAAGGGTGAGAGGGGATTACATTTTGAGTACTCATGGTCCTGTCATCACCGTCATGAATACAGTACCCTGTTCGACAGGCGATGACCTGGCATTCCTGTATCAGTTTCCTGTTCCTTGGGCAACATGCAAGTTAGGGAGTGAACAGTACATCTGGAGAAGCTTTTTAGCAGCCATCTTGCTGACAAAGTATATGTTGTCTGGGAACTTCAGGGTCACCAACTAACTCTCATAAGAGTTGCTGATGCACACACCTTGGTGCAATTTAAAGGGACTCTGAGATGGACAATATTAATCATTGGATAGTCACCAAATTAGGAACTTGAACCATCAACATCCAAGATGTTTCGTAAATAGTACCGTGCTGTAAGCCACCAACCATGTGACATCTTCATTTCCTGCCACAAATATCTGTCTTGATTCTCTGCTGGGATGTTGCATGTCACCAGGATTGTGAAAACCAATCCCCTGAAGTTTACAGACTCCCCAGGCGATACCGGGTACTTGGTTACGCCGCCAATACGGCGGTTGAGCCGGTCCCCGGTGTGCTTTCCTAGCAAGGGCGGGGAGGCGGGTCCCATCCTGATGACGCGCGGGCGTCCGCCCTCCCCACCCTCGCCCATTGGCTGCGAGGCTGTTGCCCCGGAAGTAGTAAAGTGCTTCCGGGGCAAAACGCAATGTAAACTGTCCCGGATCTCACCGGGACCAGTTCCAGCTGGCTCTGGGGGCTAGACCCCTTTAAGAGCCTCAGCGGAGCGGCGGGAGAGTCTCATCTTTCCCCGCCGTACTGCATGAGAACACCGCCTGCCCAGCCAGCCATTGGAGGACTTCAGAGCCTCCTGGAGTTCGTAGGCTCCTCCAGGATACTCAGAAAACAAAAATATACATATTCCAGTTTTAGGTTAGGTATGGCTTTGTATTAGACTCTTGTTAAGGTTAGCCATTCAAAAATGTATCCATCTCTGTATTACTAAATGTAATTGGATATGTTTTGGGTTTTCTGCGATATGTTCAAGAAATCGTTTTTTGATTATGAATATTAATAATGTGTTTTATTAATTTGTAATAAATACGGCAGGGGTTACACTACCCCTAATCCAAAGAACTGGTGTTGGATATGTTTACTAATGCTTCGTGGGGGAGGGGACCGTGTTTTACTGATCATATCAAGGGAGGGGACTCGGCTATCAGTGGAGCTCTCCCTGCTTTGCTTTTGTCAACCTGATTCATCCCTTGCAGTGACTGGAATTGAAGTGACTGCAGTAAGGTGATGAATGGATTGCTGGCATTAATCTCAGCCACCATCAATCCTTCGGGCCACAATTCAGTCCATCGTTTCTCACCCACCATGCCACTCAAGACAGAGGCATGTGTTATGGAAATCAGCGATTCTGCTCCTCATGTGAACATTAAGTCCTGAACCGCCAGGCGTGACCCACTCTATAAGGGACCACAAGGGACCCTCAACTGGGTTTGCCCTACATGGGGCTCGTCATTAGGGTGTATCTTGAATCCACGCACCACTTTTATTTACAGGTCAGCGTGATGCCTTAAGTGAGATGGGCCATTATAGCTAATCTACAGCCTACTGAAGAGCCCCAATACGGGTGAAATCATTCTGGATTCACGTGTGTTCTGGTTCAGGAAGGACCTGGCCTGGCAGTTTGGGCTTGACTGTTCCTATTGGAACAAGATCAAGGATAATTGACATCTGATTGGGTCCAAACGGAGGTGGCATGGAGTGCAAAATAACGATGGACTGGGATGCGGCCCGAGTAATTACCAGTGGCTGAGAATAATTCATTCTACTCATCACTTTTTTGTTTACTCAAGTGGAATCAATTTGAGGCAGTGGCAAGCAGCTGAGGGAAACAGACTTTAAAGGAGGGATGGAAGAGAAGGATGAGTCAGGGCAATACCAGAGAGGTTGCTGAGATGGGCAGCGCTGCGCCTGGCAGCCTAGAGACATTACTTCGAAATGCAGTATTTAGAAATGCAGAAAGAGACCAACATTGGCAAGGCACCTGCTAGAGCAGCCCAGAGATATTTCGGCCAACAGCTGTTTTAGGGCATAGCCTGAATACATTAAACACCCTCTTGCACTAGGTACTGTAGAATTCCCGGCAAAAGAGAGCTTTGCAAAAACATCTGTGATTTTAACACAGCAGGCACCAGCAATAGGAAAGCACTGCAACTATCCAGGGAGGGGTTCACCCTTCTCAACCCAGCAAATTACAGCCTTCAGCAGTACTGAAGGGACACACTACTAAACCCACAAAATGTATTTCTGTTTGGAGATGTTACTTCTTTCCTATAGCATCCTATAGACACATAGCCACAACAACCATGGGCAACACCCTTGAAGAAGCCACACATTTTACTTAAACACCGTTAGCACAATATGTGGTGGCATTATCACGCGGTACATTCTCAGGGCGAACCAACCATACTCCTGAGTACAGTATCTGCCCTTTACTGGTGGTTCATGAGGCTGATGGGAAATCCATTGGTGTCAGTGCTCAGTAGACCTTTTGTCCTGAGCCAAGGAAGTGAATATAGCAGGCCGTGGAAGGTGACTAGATGCTCAGAGGATAAACTGGATCAGGATACTGGCCTCATCAGACCATAATATAGGAACTTCCAAGTAAGAGCTGAAGTGAGTTATCTCCCCTGCATGCAGCAGAACAAAACATTGGGTAGTACTCACCTGGTGTCAAAAAATCCAAATATGATGCCGAACTGGAACAGAGGAACCAGAACCTGCAAACCAGGTGCAAGGAAGACGCCGACCAGGACCCTTTCAAGGCAAGAGGCGGCGAATCCACAAGTATCCATGTCAGACAAGGCTCAGACTCAAATGTATTTACAAAAGGGGGTGGTGATGAACAGAGTGTCTGAATTGAGCAGACCACTCTTACCCAGTCCAAAGATCAGGGCTTGATCCATCACCGTTATTTATCTCACTGCCCCATCCCAGCTCAGAACCTGGCTATATGCAAATCAGTCTGTCCCTGGCCCAGTGCATCATGGGAACAGGGCAGACTAAACTACCAAGCCAATTCTTTACCAGAAAGGAGACAAGCTACCGGGGACCGGTTTCTGGCATTTCAGCCTCTTCGGCCCGGCTTGCTTGAATCCTGATGGAGCAGTGAGAAAGGGACTCATGCCAGAAACCGGTCCCCGGTAGCTTGTTTCCTTCCCAGTGTAAGAATTGGCTTATGTAGTTTGGTTTGCCCTGTTCCCATCATGCACTGGGACAGGAACAGACTAATTTGCATACAGCCAGGTTCTGAAACTGGGATGGTGCAGTGAGCTAAAAAACGGTGTTGGATATAGCCCTGATCTCTTGACTGGGTGAGAGTATTCTGTTTAATTCAGAGATTCTGTCCCTCACCACCCCTTGTTGTAAATATTTTTGTCCACCCTAAGCGTGGAAGGGTATACTCAGATGTGAGTCCCTTGCTCATTGCACCATCAGGATTCAAGCAAGCCGGGCCGAAGAGGCTGAAATGCCAGAAACCGGTCCCCGGTAGCTTGTTTCCTTCCCAGTGTAAGAATTGGCTTATGTAGTTTGGTTTGCCCTGTTCCCATCATGCACTGGGACAGGAACAGACTAATTTGCATACAGCCAGGTTCTGAAACTGGGATGGTGCAGTGAGCTAAAAAACGGTGTTGGATATAGCCCTGATCTCTTGACTGGGTGAGAGTATTCTGTTTAATTCAGAGATTCTGTCCCTCACCACCCCTTGTTGTAAATATCAGACTCAAATGTGGCATGAATGTGCACCCAAATTCAGAGAACACTGTGACAGCAAGAGGGCCACTGAAGTGGAAGCACCGGAGATGATGTCCAGTGACCACAGCTAGCAACAAGTCCATGAACTACTGCTGGGATACCTTCCCAACATGTTCCCATGAGGGATAACCATGCCAGGAGGAAGGGGAAGCCCATTTTACCCACCACATGGCACATACACATGGATGATCTTGGTAGCAACACCCTTTGCCTCATGAATACGACAACAGGAACCGGAAACCCTTAAGGTAACCAGGCCTACCTTGTTCAGACTAGAGTTCTTATCTCTATACTAGAAGTTACCTTGAGTTTATCTAAAAGCCATCTCAGGTAGCTCCAGAGATGGAGAAACATCAGACTCTCAAATTCTCTAACACACCATGCTAATGAAGGGACTATGGCACCTGTGCCCACATGCCAATGGAACACAAGGCTCTATTCAAGATTCGTTTCGGTCAAAAAGAAAAAGGGAAGTTGTTACCTTAATTTTGATAGACAGCAGTTGCACAGATAGCTCAATCATTTCTGAATGGTCACCGCAGGAAATTCTTTAGCTCCCGCCGAAAGGTGAATTGATCACCTCAATTGATCTGCAGGATAATTACTTTCACATGTCCATCTACCCAAAACACTGCCAATTTCTCCTCCTGTCGGTGGTAGGCCGGCACTCCAGTTCACAGCACGAACGTCCAGCGTTCAATCCAAGATAAAGCCTGTCAAAATATTTCCACCTCTGGGTACACAAGTTCAAATCCATCCTGGGAAGCAGGTCCTCTTGACTTTCTCAGGTTCCCTTCTGTTGCCAGTGTAAACGTCTCTGGATGTCCAATAGATAGAGATTATTTGGCCATGAGGTTACTCGGGGAGGTTGATACATCAACTGAAAGCAGAACTGCTTTGGTGAAGGAAATACCCAAACATTGCTTTAAGCCTCACATATCCTGGCAAGTTCTGGATTTCTGGACAATGGATTCATCAATGGAAGGATAGGTCTGTGGCCAATGAAAGAAAGTCTTGGCCATCAACGCTCAATAGCTAAGGGCAGTACGGCGGGGACTTAAAGCATTCCTCCAATGCTCAAAACTGACAATGCTTCATCATGGTTTACATCAACAAGCGAAGGGGCACACTCTGGTTCATGGTGTCAGGAGTTTTAATGCGTCTGGCCACAGCCAAAAGATCAGCGATTGGCAGTGCATCTTCCTGACAACACGTGGGCAGACACCCACAGCAGACTGGGAGGAGATGTCTCAAAGGCACTGTCACACTGTCCAGCGTTGCAAAGTCTTCTGACAGTGTATACAAACAGACTGGATCTGTCCACAACCAAGGACAACAGAAAATCCCAATTCTGTGCCTAGAGGCACTGTCAGTCGCTCTCGTCCCTTTTGTGCACTTCCCCTCACTTTCCTTTAATCATCAGCAAGACTGGGAGGAGCTGTGCACCATCCTCTTAATGGCCCGTGCATTTCTTGAGGCATTGTTTTTAGAAAATTAAGCAAAGTTGTGTTTCAATGACAGTCCTATTGAAAAGGAACTCTTCCTGAATGCCTCCCATGCATCATTGGTTTCCCGCTGTCACATAGTGCAGTATACTAATAGTTGCATCATCCTGAAGTTGTCCATTTTAGCCCACATGTGCACACCCATGATCTTCACTGTTGTGTCACAGTCAGGCTTTCCCTCTCAGTGTAAGTTTGTCGTCAATCCAGGTCAATGCATACCTATTTCCTAAGGGAGTATGGGAGAGGCTAAAAATACCTCATTGAGTAGGGCCCTTCTCAAGTTGAACACATCAGATTTGTAGCTCTTTAAGAGCATGGCGGAGATCTAACAAGCAAAGATGCATGCAGAACTCTCATGACAGCCATTGACCTTCTTCAGTTGTCACTTGATCCACTTCAAGCCTACACAAGATGGTGGCAAGCTGTGCACCTCATTCCTAGTAGAACTGTACTACAGTTCTCTAACATTTGTTTAATGCAAATGTTACATAAAGATTACTCAGAATGAAAACAAAATACTTTCGGGTGACTGTTTCTCGTATTCATTTTCTTCATTCCCTCTGGGGGAGTCCACCTAGTACAGGCAGTGATATGGATTTGTGGTATCTGGATGTCTTTCAATGGAAAATGTATCTGTTATGTTATGTTATGGGGCATTTGTATAGCACATTATCACCAAAGAGGTCTCTAAACGCTGTCCGAGAGGAGACCATGAGGTGAAGCGGAAAGTCAGGAGCAGTGCTTTACGTGGAGCTCTAGGCTTCCAGGAAGAGAACAGTTTTTAATCTCTTCCTTAAGGTGAGCAAGTTGGTTTCCTTGCGCAAACTTTCCGGAAGTCTGTTCCAAACTGGCAGCATTGTGGTCGAAAAGGCTCTACCCCCCAGCGATGACCGCTTGAAAAGTGGACATACTAGGAGACATGTTTCTGATGACCGCATCCTCCTGCTAGGAACGTATAAGGCCAGTCTATCCTTGATGTAACTCGGGGCTGAGCCATAGATGGCTTTGTGAACGATACAGAGACTTTTGAATGTAGATCTCTGTGACATCGGTAGCCAGTGTAAGTCCTGCAACAACGGGGTGACATGGGACCTCCTGGGTTTTATTAAAAATCAATCTGGCTGTGTCGTTCATAACGCCTTGAAGCCTGGCCAAGGATTTTTTTGGAAGCCCGACATATAGGGAATTACCATTATCCAGGCGGAGCAGGATCAAGGCTGAGACCGCCATCCGGATGGTTGAAAGGATGGTTGAAAAAGACAGCAGCGAGGACAGTTTCCGAAGTTGTCGCAGCAGTCCCACACAGGTTCCTACCACTGCCGAGACCTGTTGGGACATTGACAGCATAGCGTTGATTTTGATACCGAGACTTTTTACTACGGATGCTGGTTCTGGAGACTGTCCCAGTTCACTAGGCCAGACAGCTCATTCCAGGGGTTCGCTGCTGTAGTGACCGCCAGCACCTCTGTTTTATCCGGATTCAGTTTTAATGAATTCGCCGACATCCAATTCACAGTAAATGTCAAGATATCTTGCATTCTCGCATGCGATGTAGGCGACTGGTCAAGTTGGATCAGAATTTGGGTATCGTCGGCATAGTTATATACCCTACATTCCAGCTGATTTAGAGAGGTGACTAAAGGCTGTAAGTAAACATTAAAAAGCAAGGGGGACAATGCTGATCCCTGCGGTACTCCACATGCCAAGGTCACAGGGTGGGATACCAGGTCTGTTAATTGGACTCTTTGAGAGCGATCTCTAAGGAAGGAAGCTAGCCAAGCACTGGCTGTGCCCTGGATCCCTAGGTCAGCAATCAGCGACAAGAGTTGACCATGATTAACTGTGTCAAAAGCAGCGGATAGATCTAACAGAACCAGTGCACACGGCGTCTTCCTATCTGCTCTCATTCTCATCTTGTCCTGCACGGAAAGCATGACTAATTCCATGCTGTGATGTGGCCTTAAACCCGCCTGGTTGGGTTCGAGAAGATGATTGGCCTCCAGGTGACGGGCAAGGGACTGCAGCAGATGCTGTTCTAATATTTTTGCTAAGAATGGCAGCTGTGAGATCGGTCTGAAATTCTTCATATCCTTCTCATCCGCACCTGGATTTTTTAATAACGGAATCACCCGAGCCTCCTTGAAATTACTAGGGACCTGTCCAGTTTCCAATGAGTGATTAAGTAGCGGGAGCACCCTGTCCTTAATTCCTAGTTATTCCAATCTAAAGATCTTAGGGGGACAGGGATCAGCTGGAGAGCCTGATTTCACCCTCCCAGCTAGCATAGTCAGTTGTTCTTCTGTAAGAGTAGGGAAAGAGGACAGAATAACATCCACCACTAGGGGCGAAAATTTGGCTCAATTGTGCAGGGAAAGGTTGGAGTGTGCTGGATTGCCACCAACAGATCGCCAATCTTTCCCGTAAAAAAAGTTTGACATTTTTGGCAATCAACTTGTGTGAAGGCCGGTTTTTGCACCCTCTCTTTCCTGAGTTCATTTAGGACCCTGAAAATCTCTTTCTCTGGGTTTGCCGCTTCAGTAATCATAGCCTCATAAAATGTAGCTTTCCGGGTTAGAATAGCTTTTTTATAGGCGGCAGACTTTGTGGTGTAAGCTGCATGTGTAGTGGAATCATAGGTTTTTCGCCATGCTCTTTCATACTGGCGGAGAGATTGTTTTTGTTGCCGAAGCGCATCATTAAACCAGGGCGCCGCCTTGTTCTTGTCGGCCATTCTAATCTTGCGAACGGGTGCTACAGTCTCCACCGCCTCTTTAAGTTTTTGCATTAAGGCGGCACTTTCCGTATCTATGGTGCTACTCTTGGATGGGGAGTGGTTGGAAAAGGACAAAATAGCCATCAAATCGTTGGCGTTAACTTTGTTCTAACTGCGCCGCCTATTCCATTTCAATGGGACAGTGGTAGTCTGTGTGGTGAATGAGAAGTGACCTTGCAACAAGAAATGATCCGACCAGGAGCATGGAGAGATGGCCAGGGGACCAAACAACGCAGGCGATGCCCAAATCAGGTCCAAGGTGTGCCCTTTCTCATGGGTGGATCCAACCACCAATTGGTTCAATCCCAACGCAGTTAAGGCCTCCTCCAGTTTTTGCGCCTGACCTTCCTTTGGGGTTATTTCCCAATGGAAGTTAAAGTCTCCAAGTACCAGCATTTCCTTGTACTTGGAGACTTTAACTTCCATTGGGAAATAACCCCAAAGTATCTTTGTGTTACAACAGAAACACTGCATCATTGTGCCACGCTGCCTATTGGCGATGTTTGCGCTATAGAAATCCCACATACATAGATACATACATACAACACAATATGACAAACAGATATTGAGGTGCCATCTTGCACCTTGATTACCCGCCGAGGATTGCACTTAAATAAGGAGTGGAATATCAGGGACCTTTGGTCTGTGGTGAAACTTCTCTTGTCAATCAAGCGCACTCATTGGCTATCTAGAAGCCAACAAAAGCAGAAACAAACTAGAACCAGGAGCCATATTATCAAGAAAGGGCAATACATTATCGCCGCTTTTATCGGAAGGAAACTGCCGCTAAAGCGGCGATAATGGGCTTGATAATATGCCCTTGTGAATTCCCATAGAAGCCCAGGTTCTGGTGTTAACCTAGGCTTCTATGGGAATTCACAAGGGGATATTATCAAGCCCATTATCTCCGCTTTTGCGGAAGTTTCCTGCCGATAAAAGCGGAGATAATGTATCGCCCTTTCTTTATAATATATCCCTGAGCTTGTTGAACTAATCTCTGCGATCTAGGGATATAATTCAACAAACTTCATTCAGTGATACTTCTTTGATCATAGTGATGGTATCATGCACGAGACCGCAGGCATGAGTGAAAATGGGTCACAGCTCCCCCATGAAATTTGTGACAGTCACCCTGTTTGTGTGGTAGCCACACACGAGTCTAGCTCAAAGTGGTGATTACAGATGCCTTTATAACTGCCTATTGCCCTCATTTAGTGAAAGCTTGGGACTCAGTCAGTCCCACCACATACAGGATGAGGCTTAATGCCTTTAAGCAGAGTTGACTCCACAGGCACTGTATTCTCTCATGCAGCTCGTACTCCAGTGTAGGCCACGGCAGCAAAAGACGTCCGTTTCAGAGCAGGGGGAGGAGTGGTGGGCAAATCATGTAAATGCGCATGAATGTTTGGCCGGCCTTCTTGGGCCAGCCAGACATTCATGCGCACTTTGCATGTTCTACATGCAGGCTGCATTACAGAACATGTCCAGACTCCCATTCCCTGGCTGAGCGCAGAACCACAGCGTTCAGACCAATCAGAACGCTGCATTGCAGCGTTGTGATTAGCTTAAGGGAGCCTAAGTGCTTCCTGTTCTGGCCCGACACAGAGGAGAGCGGAGGAGAGACTCGGTGATAAGGCACGTTTTTTGTTGTAGTTTTTTTACAACCTCCACCCCCAATCCGTGCTGGCATCCACTGAGCGGGTCATCAATCTCTGAAGATCTGGGAACCGCAGTGAGATCAGGGAGTATGATCAGGTGTTCCAGTAGCCTGCAGCCATCTTGGGCTGTGGTTGGCCTCGCCATCCCCCAAGCAAGGCTTTAAGTGGGGTGAAGACAGTGGTGGTGGGCTCTAGAAAAGGGGCATGGCCAAAAAGCATAACTATGCATCCTTTCCAAGAGGCGTGGCCTATATAATTAAAGGTGTGTTTTAAACAGGTGAACTAAAATCCTGTGCTTCACACAGCGTGCTACCTGACTAGTAATACTGCTTCTGTGTGAGATTCTGGTCATTGCATCTATACACTGCACACGATAATAGACCGGAGTCTAAAATAAGCCAGATCTCTTGACTTTGCCAGTGCTCGTTAGCAGTATTAGATAAATTAATAAAAATTACATTGTTTTGAAAAATTAGAATTGGAAATGTTTTAATTTTGAAAATATGAGACTGAATTAATTATTATCGAGGTCAGGGTGTCACAATCACTCCTGTTCTCCCCTTCACACCCCTTAACGCTGCTTTCTGTGAGACACCCTTTATCCACCCACATATTTCTAAAACCCTCCATCTCAAGGTGTGGCGCAGCAGCCAGAGCGGCTGACTCCGGAGTGCGGGCCCACGGTTCAATCACCGGTGGCAGCTCAGCTCAGCTCAGCAACATGAGCCTCTGGGCAGTAGCTCACATAATCTCCCTGACGACTCCCAGCGCCTTGAAACCCTTGAGGGGGTTATATGTTTGCGCTTTACAAGTACGAAATATTATCATCTGCATAGTTCAAGCCCCCTCTCTTTACTCTTCAGCGTCCTCTTTTCACTGTGTCCTTCGACACATACCGCTTTGCATCTCCTAAACTTCAGCATCCCCTCAACTTCAGCATCCCCCTAACTTCAGCATCCCCCTAAAACATTTCCTTTTACTTTCACTCTGACAATATTTCAACATCTTTGTTGATGACAAGTGGCACTTGTCACCATTGCTCTGTGCGCTCTGCAGAGGGGCCACGGATTGGATGGGCGTGTATATTTTGAATCCCTTTATTTATTCACTATCATTAAATATGAGAGCCTCGCACTGCTGCTTTCCACTCGAGGTCTAGGCCGTGGCCTTCTAAAAGCACCTACCACCAACCTGAACTCACGCACACCTACCTACATGCACCCCTCTTCACAGTGCGCACAATATATAATAAATATATCTGCATAAAAAAAACTACAGAAAACAGCATCCTTGAAAAAGCAAATACCCTCAGGGAAACGAATTAAGCAAAATATCTGAAATGTAAACAGGAGGCACCCCAATTACATGGATTACCCTAATTGTTTTTTCAGTCATTGATGATGTATCACTGTTAAGAAATCGATCGGTGTTTTCTATGTTAAGGATATCGATACAGGACTCTATAGGGACTTGTTTCGAGGTCGGTTTATAATTACTGCAGGGTCTGAAAACCAGAGAGACCCGCCGCAAATTAAGTCCAGCCTAAATGGCTAACCCCAGATGCATCAAGAAACCATTTTGCTATTCCTTAATAGCGAAAAATAACGATTCACTATTAAGAAATAGCAAAATACAATGCATGAAGAAGTCACTAAAAAAATAGCGATTTCTAAAAATTCCTCGCAAATTTTGAGTCGCAATTAAGGAATACCTCCCTATTCATTCCTATGGGCCTAGAGGCCCATAGGAATGAATGGGAAGACATTCTCAAATTGCGAATCGCAAATTGAGAATGTGATTTCAAGGGTGCAGGGGTGTCCAAAAGACACCCTGTTGCACCCCTGAAATTGATCTGTGCACATATGTTGCGCACACACATGCCCTTAGGGCATGTGTGTGCGCAACATGAAACTTTGAAAAATGCACTTTAGTGCATTTTTCAAAGTTTTTGCAAATTGCCATGAAGTTCAACTTCATGGTAATTTGCGAGCCCTATTAGCGAAATCGCTATTTTTTAAACTTTAATGCATTGCATTTAAGGAATCTCAATTTGAGATTCCTTAAATGCAAGTAATCGCAATTTTGCGATTTCTTAATTTGTGATTTTTGCATTTGGGATGATGCATCCCAAATGCAAAAATACCGGTCGCAAAGGGGCAGATTCTGAGAATCTGCCCCTTTGCGAGCGGATTTTGGGCCATATGTATCAACATTCCGTTTTGCGATTCCTAAATAGCGATTTTTAAGGAATCGCTATTAAGAAATCGCAAAATGGTATGTATGTAGAAAATCGCTTCTTTATAGCGATTCCTTAAAATTCCATAATTGCGATTAGCAAATAGCTAATCGCAATGAAGGAATAATTTCCCATTCATTTCTATGGGCCAGCAGGCCCATAGGAATGAAGGGGAAATTGCGAATTGCAATTTGCTAATCGCAAATTGTGAATATTTTCAAGGGTACAGGGGTGTCTCAAGAACACCCTGCTGCACCCCTGAAAATGACATGTGTGCGCATATGGCGCACAGGGCATGTATGAGCGTCACATGGCACCATTTGATTTTTGAAATAATGCTTTTTTGAAAGAATTCGCAACTTACCACCAACTAGAAGTTGGTGGTAATTTGCGATTCCTTAATGGCATTTTGGAATGTTTTTTTCCTTGATTCATTTATTTATTTATTTGTGGTTTTGTATAGCGCTAGAATCACTCCATCAGGCGTATCTCTGCGCTTTTGACCGGTAACTCCACGAATTTATTGATATACTGTGAGATGTTTAAATTTGATTTTTGAATAAAATGGTTTTTAGTTGCTTACGAAATGTTAGATGTTCACTACATTGTCGTAAGGTCAGAGGCAGTTTGTTCCACATCTTTGGTCCTAGAGTGGATAGAGCTCTACCTCCATGCCTGGCCTTTTTAACATGGGGGACCACAAGTAGAAGGTTGGTACTTGATCTGAGGGACCGCGCTGGGACATAAGAAACAAATCTCCGTTCGAGATAAGTAGGTCCCTGTCCGTTCAGACACTTGTGGATTAAGCAACAAATTTTAAATTTGGCCCTTTGTCTGACTGGGAGCCAATGCAGTTGCTCAAGAAGGGGTTTGGAGGGAGTTCTCGGAGGGGCATTCAGAACAAGGCGAGCTGCCGTGTTCTGAATGACCTGCAGTTTGTCTAGCACTCCTTCATTGGCTGAGATTAACAGACCGTTGCAGTAGTCTATCCGACTCAGTACAAGTGCTTGCACCAAGGTTTTCCTCACTGAGTTAGGTAGAAGCGGGAAGACTTTGCGAAGCAGGCCGATGTTGTGGAAGCATATCCCTGCTATGTAACTGGTATGCTGTTTAAGAGACAGATCTTGGTCCAGTCGAATGCCCAAGTTCTTCACAATCTTCTTGGGTTCAGGGACAGCCCCCAGCTCAGCAGGCCACCAGTCCGGAGTCCAGAGTATCTTAGCTTCTCCAAACAGCATGATCTCTGTCTTGCTGACATTGCATTGGAGGTAGTTGGAGGACATCCAATGTGCTACTGCTTTCATGCCAGCTGAAAAAGAGTTCTTAACTTCGGCGGAAAGAGATTTGAAGGGAAACAGGAGTTGAGTGTCATCTGCGTAGGATACGGGGACAAATCCGTATCTACGCAACACTCCTGCCAGGGGGGCCACGTAGATATTGAAGAGTGTAGGGCTCAGACATGAGCCCTGTGGCACCCCCTTAGAAATCTCAATTTCCGCCGAGCGATATGTGCCCATGGTGACTCTCTGGGTACGATCAGCCAAGAAACTCTTTAGCCATTCCAGGGCTTTGTTCTTAAGGCCAGCGCTCGACAACCGTTGAATTAAGATGGAATGAGATACGGTGTCGAACGCTGCCGATAGATCTAAAAGAACCAAGATGACTGATAGGCCCTTGTCCTGGTAGGCATGGAGATCATCAGTAACAGACAGCAAGGTGGATTCAGTACTGTATTTGGGGCGGAATCCAGATTGGGACTCATCCAAGGCATGAACTTGTTCAATATGTCTAGATAGATGTTGATTGACATATTTTTCTGTGACTTTCCCCAAGAAAGGAAGCAGAGAGATGGGTCTTAAGTTTGTCAAGTCAGACCATGGTAGGGCGGTGTTCTTCCTCAAAGGTCTGACAAGAGCTCGCTTCCATTCTTTGGGGACAGTGCCTGAGATGAGTGAAAGGTTCACTAGTTCTGTAATCAGTAGGCTAAGGTGTTCATCCAAAGTGGGTATTAGTCTGGCTGGTATAGCATCCTCTGGGCTGCCACTTTTGATTTGTTTCATAAGTCGCGATATTTCTTGAGATGAAACAGGGGGAAAGATATCCAGAGATTGTGAGTCTGGTGTGGAGTCAAGGGGGGTGGGTAAGGGGTTCACCGGAGTAATAGTTGAAGCCTGATTGATATATAAAATCTTATCGTAGATTTTATCTATTTTGTTGGTGAAGAAACATGAAATCTCATCACACAACTGTTGGGACGAAGTATCAGGAGCTTCACATGCTGTTGGTTTAGCAAATGTCTGTACTATTTGAAAAAGAACTCGAGGGGAGTTTCCAGCTTCTTGTATTTGGGTAGCAATATGTGCTTTACGCGCGCAGCGAATTGCTTTATGATAGGAGGATAAAGCGCTCCAATATTTTTCTTTGTCCCCTAGAAGATGGGATGTTCTCCAAATTTTCTCTAATTTCCTGGCTCCTTGTTTGAGAGTTCTTAGTTTATCGGAGAACCAGACTTCTTGCTTCCTAATTGGCTTGGATTTAAAAAGTTTTAATGGAGCAATTCTGTCTATAGTTTTCCTGATTTCATCATCCACTTTCTTGAGGGCTGCTTCAGTATCATTTAAATGTCGTATTGTGGGAGGGTTAAAATTATCTTTAAAAGTGGAATTGGTGACTTTGTGCCACTGTCTACGGATGCAAGGTAGTGTGCTGTGGTGCGTGGGTTTATGTGCCTGGGGGGGGGTTATAAATTCCACAACGAAATGATCGGTCCAGCTCACCTGAGTGGCAGGTGGGCATGAAATTGCGTGGACATTCGAGAAAACTAAGTCCAAAGTATGACCAGCCTGATGCGTGGGTCCTTTGTTCTTTAATGTCAGACCTAGCATTGATAGGTCTGTTATCAATGATTGAGCATCATTGCAGTCGTGTTTCTCACCATGGACGTTAAAATCTCCAACTAATGTGAACTCCCCATCATTATTTATATGTGGGGCAAGTAATTCAATTAGAATGTTGGAGAAATTTTTGTAGGTGCCAGGTGGCCTGTAAACTAGGGCACCTTTATAGTTTTCCTTAGAGGACTGTATCTTAAAAATCAGGATTTCTAAGTCAGGGGAACAAAACGCTTCTAAGATTGTTGCTTTTAGTTCATCTTTGTATGCTACAGCGATTCCGCCACCAATTTTTATAGGGCGGTCCAGTCGCAGTAATTTGTAATTACATGGAATTGCAAGAGTAATGGCCGGTGTGCAATGTGGTTTGAGCCATGTTTCAGTAAGAAAACACAGCTCTGGTTGACTAGAGGATATCATATCCCATACCTCCACCGCGTGTTTTGATAGGGACCTTGTATTGCATAAGATGTTTTTCCTCCCTTGCGGGGTGGTAACTACGGCAGGTGATGGCATAGGTAGCAACAAATCCTCACATTGTATACGCGGAGTCTCAGTGTGAACAGTCGTAAATTGTGCACAGCAGGATTTGCAGGAAAAGGGGCCTACCACCTCTAGATGGGTGGGGCAGTTAGCGTTTAATGAGTAAGGAACATTTAAGCTTCGCAGTACCTTAGAAGAGTATGTAACTCTCGTCGTTGCGCTGGACGGCGGTGGAACAGCAGGACCTGCCATAGCCCCTAGCCCGGTCTGGCGCGGACGGGCGCAGACGGGCAGTTCTTTTGCTTGTCTTAGGCGAGTCGAAGGCGCCCCCTGCGCGCAATCGCTGCGCGCTTGACTCCCGACGAGTGGCTAAATAGCCCCAGTTGCAGTAAGGCTAGAGCGCTAACCGCTCTGAACTACAACAGGACCAGGAAGTGTGTCACCAGGCTCGTACCTGACCCGCCCTCCGCTCAACGGTATTGGATACCGAGTCGGACCGGGGCGGGCAGGCTGAATGACAGAGCGCTGGGAGTTTGTTTACCTGATTCGAGCCCCTGGCAGCGCCTAAAGGGAGCGAGTAAGCCTCCAACACGGATATTAGGATCAGTCAATCAACTCTGACTGTATTAAAACTATTTTTCCATCAATTTAAAAATCAGCGTTTTAAAAACGGTTCCTTCCGTTAGGCTTAGCGTTTCTGAGTCACCACAACAACAATATGTTCAGCAGTTACCTGGCGTCAAGCGGGGTCGACCGACACTGCCACTGCCAGTCTTACCGCAAATCGCCTCGCCTCCTCGCCGCCTAAATAGCCCCAGTTGCAGTAAGGCTAGAGCGCTAACCGCTCTGAACTACAACAGGACCAGGAAGTGTGTCACCAGGCTCGTACCTGACCCGCCCTCCGCTCAACGGTATTGGATACCGAGTCGGACCGGGGCGGGCAGGCTGAATGACAGAGCGCTGGGAGTTTGTTTACCTGATTCGAGCCCCTGGCAGCGCCTAAAGGGAGCGAGTAAGCCTCCAACACGGGTATTAGGATCAGTCAATCAACTCTGACTGTATTAAAACTATTTTTCCATCAATTTAAAAATCAGCGTTTTAAAAACGGTTCCTTCCGTTAGGCTTAGCGTTTCTGAGTCACCACAACAACAATATGTTCAGCAGTTACCTGGCGTCAAGCGGGGTCGACCGACACTGCCACTGCCAGTCTTACCGCAAATCGCCTCGCCTCCTCGCCGCCTAAATAGCCCCAGTTGCAGTAAGGCTAGAGCGCTAACCGCTCTGAACTACAACAGGACCAGGAAGTGTGTCACCAGGCTCGTACCTGACCCGCCCTCCGCTCAACGGTATTGGATACCGAGTCGGACCGGGGCGGGCAGGCTGAATGACAGAGCGCTGGGAGTTTGTTTACCTGATTCGAGCCCCTGGCAGCGCCTAAAGGGAGCGAGTAAGCCTCCAACACGGGTATTAGGATCAGTCAATCAACTCTGACTGTATTAAAACTATTTTTCCATCAATTTAAAAATCAGCGTTTTAAAAACGGTTCCTTCCGTTAGGCTTAGCGTTTCTGAGTCACCACAACAACAATATGTTCAGCAGTTACCTGGCGTCAAGCGGGGTCGACCGACACTGCCACTGCCAGTCTTACCGCAAATCGCCTCGCCTCCTCGCCGCCTAAATAGCCCCAGTTGCAGTAAGGCTAGAGCGCTAACCGCTCTGAACTACAACAGGACCAGGAAGTGTGTCACCAGGCTCGTACCTGACCCGCCCTCCGCTCAATGGTATTGGATACCGAGTCGGACCGGGGCGGGCAGGCTGAATGACAGAGCGCTGGGAGTTTGTTTACCTGATTCGAGCCCCTGGCAGCGCCTAAAGGGAGCGAGTAAGCCTCCAACACGGATATTAGGATCAGTCAATCAACTCTGACTGTATTAAAACTATTTTTCCATCAATTTAAAAATCAGCGTTTTAAAAACGGTTCCTTCCGTTAGGCTTAGCGTTTCTGAGTCACCACAACAACAATATGTTCAGCAGTTACCTGGCGTCAAGCGGGGTCGACCGACACTGCCACTGCCAGTCTTACCGCAAATCGCCTCGCCTCCTCGCCGCCTAAATAGCCCCAGTTGCAGTAAGGCTAGAGCGCTAACCGCTCTGAACTACAACAGGACCAGGAAGTGTGTCACCAGGCTCGTACCTGACCCGCCCTCCGCTCAACGGTATTGGATACCGAGTCGGACCGGGGCGGGCAGGCTGAATGACAGAGCGCTGGGAGTTTGTTTACCTGATTCGAGCCCCTGGCAGCGCCTAAAGGGAGCGAGTAAGCCTCCAACACGGGTATTAGGATCAGTCAATCAACTCTGACTGTATTAAAACTATTTTTCCATCAATTTAAAAATCAGCGTTTTAAAAACGGTTCCTTCCGTTAGGCTTAGCGATTCTGAGTCACCACAACAACAATATGTTCAGCAGTTACCTGGCGTCAAGCGGGGTCGACCGACACTGCCACTGCCAGTCTTACCGCAAATCGCCTCGCCTCCTCGCCGCCTAAATAGCCCCAGTTGCAGTAAGGCTAGAGCGCTAACCGCTCTGAACTACAACAGGACCAGGAAGTGTGTCACCAGGCTCGTACCTGACCCGCCCTCCGCTCAACGGTATTGGATACCGAGTCGGACCGGGGCGGGCAGGCTGAATGACAGAGCGCTGGGAGTTTGTTTACCTGATTCGAGCCCCTGGCAGCGCCTAAAGGGAGCGAGTAAGCCTCCAACACGGGTATTAGGATCAGTCAATCAACTCTGACTGTATTAAAACTATTTTTCCATCAATTTAAAAATCAGCGTTTTAAAAACGGTTCCTTCCGTTAGGCTTAGCGTTTCTGAGTCACCACAACAACAATATGTTCAGCAGTTACCTGGCGTCAAGCGGGGTCGACCGACACTGCCACTGCCAGTCATTGCATTTAAGGAATCGCAAAATTTGCAATTCCTAAAACGCAAACGCAAAATAAGGAATGGCAAATTTAGGGATTCCTTATTTTGTAACAAAAATGTTTCATACATACCATTTAGCGAAAATGGGTTCGCAAACGCCGGAATTCTGCGAATTTCGGCGTTTGCGAACCCATTTTGCCTTGATACATATGGCCCTTTACATTGATGCATCTATGCCTCTGTTATTGCTTTTGTACTCCGTTTTGGAAAGCGGCGCTTTTGTACACAGGGTGTGGAGGGATATGCAGGCTCGGTTTGTATTCGGTTCTCCCCTTTAAGGGGAAATAAGAACCCGAAGTCAGTGTAGAGCACCCACTATATGGAGAGGTATTCAACAAAATGCAAGTCACGTCGCGACAATTTTTTGCATCAAGTAAACTTAAAAACATTTCTAATAAAACGTGTTGTGACTAGAAGATGGGAACATAAAGTCTTCTCCGGTAAAGGTCATAGTAGTCAGATAATTATAGTTGTAGTCACCTGCCGCAGCATTTGGACGAACATAAAGAGCTGGCCTGTGTTTATGAACTTTCTGCCCTCTGTAAGGAGCCGTCTAGTTGAGAAATAGTCGAATCCTGCCATCTAGTGGCTCGATTGTGCACGCGCAGAGAACGGTTTCCTTTCTAAAGCGTTTGACGTTTGTTTAGCTGACATGTTTATTGAAACAACAACCTTGCTGTACGTCTGCGATGTGTTTATTATAAACGTCTTTTAGTTTTGAGTAGTCATGTACAGCATGGCTTGGAGACTTTCAAATGTTGGTAGCAAGGTTTTTTCGTGAGAACATTTCACAAGTCGCATTTCCAAACTTTACTGAGCTTTCGAACTCCACCAGTAAGTTATGTTATTTTCTCTTATGATCAAATTATGTGAAAAGGGCGGCATGGCTGAATGATTACTATGAATCGCCCTATTTTTTCGGTACTTATTGGAAATATAAAGCTTTGTCATAATAAAAAAAAAAAACTAGATAGGTCTTTATTTTAAAGCTATATTGAATCTCGCCCAACTATGTCAGTGATAATTAAAATATTGTCTATTTACTACAGAGGTTGCAGAACCTGAAAAACATAGATGATTGGGTTTCACTCAGACCTGCCACAGACTACAGGGCCTCACCATCTTCCTATAATGTTTATTGTAGTGTATAAGGTATCTGTACAAAGGTGGTCTTGCTCAGCTGTTTATATGGCGTTAGGCCGCTACTACAAAGATGACAGAACTTGCCTAGCCACCAGAGAGAATTTTACTCATTGGCCAGCCACCCCAGCGACTAAAGGGGCTTTCAAAACTATGGCAGAAATTCTGAGGTCTCGCCCAGCAATGACCGAGATTACAGGATTGGTCCATCTGTAACATATAGTACAATGCCGGGTACAGCTCCTAAAACAGGTTATGCGATATTAGGCAACTTCGACAAAGATTACTAGTACCAGAGAGATTATAGGTGCTTGGCCAGCCTGCAGAAGGATTATAATGTATTTCTAATCAATGGCAAAAAATGATAGGGTCTAATCCAGTTGCCAGAGGGACGGCAGCTATTTGGACTCCCACCACAGAGATTTGGTGATGCCAGTTTTGACTCAATTTATATGATCTCGCTGAGCTACGATTTTGATTCAAGAATTATGTCAATTTCCCTTACTATAGAGTCTTGTTCACCAACCAAAGCAGGCTGTACATTATCAAGTATGCACCCGCTACTATGTATATATATATATATATATTTTTTTTTATAGGTTTTTAGCCAATTTACGTAAAGATTAAATGGGGTCTCCCAGTTTTGACACAGATGATAATTTTTTGTGGATCAAAATCTAAGATCATAAGATGTTAGCCATGTACCAAAAGGATTATATTAATTTCTCCATCTATCAAGGCATAGTCTGCAATATTAAGCAACCCCCAGAAAGATTACAGGCCTTTTCTCAGCTACCAGAGAAATTATAAATGCTACAGCAGCCATCACGATAGTTATAAAGTCTTGCTTAGTGATAACATAAATTATAGGGCATTGATCCCCAGTGCCATTGTTTGTAGGATTTTGCCCAGCACCTAGAGAGATTTATATGTTCTTAGCCAGTTGCCACAGAGATGATAGGGTTTTAGTCGGATGCGACTAAGTTTATAGTGACTCGCCTAGCTATGCCATTGATTATCATACAGTATTCATTTGTTATAGGATATGGTTCGGTTATCAAACAGCTTGCAAGATGTAAGGCAACTCCCAAACAGTTCTAGCCTCTTCCCAGCTTTTTAAATGAACTCGGTTCTCCTTCAGCCACCACATGTACACGCTGCTGCAGAGATCTACAGTGTAAACCAGCAACTGCAGTTGTCAGATCTCAGCTCTCCACTGCCCAGGATGGGATGCCAGCCGCGCCAGGGGGTGTACAGTGTCGAGCAGCTCCTAATGCTAAAACCTTGGCCAAGTATCACAAAGTTATAGGGAAGGAAATCTGTGCCACGATCAAAGGCACTCGAGCCGCCAACATCTTGTTCCCAGCGAGTCCCAGGCAGCTGCCAGAGCCGGGCGTCCTGTTTGGCAGCCACCCCTGAAGGATAGATTTCTGTCTAGGTGAAAGGTGCTCCTTACAAAAGTGATCCAGTATTCAGCTCATATACATTTGCCTTATGTTTATGATCATTGTTATTTCGTGCTGACACCCTGAGAAATGTTTTGTGTGGACTAATCCTTCCAGAGTGTACACAGTTATCTTTACTGCTTATATAAAGCCAACCAGTGTCTGCCTTTATATCTAATACCTACTGTGAATGATCCCTGCCTGTGTGCCAGATTTCCATGCATGAAGCTGCTTAACAATTGCTCTATTGTATACTTTTTGGCAAAAATAACAACACGATTTTTCTGCTTTCAGGTGCAAAGATGGCTTGAAAGGATTCTCCTTCTCAGCACTGAAGTAAGTCTGTGAACCGCAAGCCTGGAGTCTTTTTTGTAATCCTGGTCTGTGCCAGCGTGGGAGTGGCTAGTGGAATTTAATTCAGTGTGTGGATATTTTATGACATCGGTGTACAGCGTAGGTCCATAGGAGGACCTAATGCATATTAGATAATCAGCATTTCCATGTAATACAAATGTACGTTCTATCAATGTCAATGGACCTCATTTACATAGTGGGTATCCTGAAAATGTGGCATGGATCCAGACCTTCATTGAAAAATATATGTGGCCTCCTCAGCAAGATTATATCAAAATGTGTGGGATTCCTGGTTTTGGTCTGGCTTGAATGTGCAGCTGTTGACAGACTGTGAGAATCACCAGGAGATGGGTTTTGTCTCTAACCACATGTTGGGAGCTAGGAGTACATGTTTTGATTGGGCAGAAAATGTGTGCTTCCACCATCTTGAAATACTCATATTTCCCCCTTGTGGGCAGCATAGCAGTCCTCTGCATTGTATTATGATGTAGTGGATTGTAGTTGCATTCAAATGGCATGTTTTACCCATGACAAGGTGCTAAAGTGCTTTCAGTAAATAGGTAGAATTCCACTTTGTAGGTTGTAAGTGGTTGGTGGGCTGTATGCTTATAATATCACCTGTTTGGTAAGTGTTTTGTGTTGTGCACATTAGAGGTGCTCTTAATGTTTTATGTAGCTGTGGTTGGGTGGGGAGAGGCATTAAGAAGAGTGAGAGATACTTAGGCTTGTGGCAAAACTGGAAGGGTTTGGACGGTGGGATCGAATTGACATTTCTCATCTAGGAGATATGTGGCAGGGTTCAAACATTCACACCTTATCCGAGTTACAGGCCGACTTCCACCTACACCAAACCCAGTTCTTCCACTTCCTGCAGATTTGCCATGGCTTGTCGTCGCACCAGACTGCTCTGATGGAGATCCCTGAGTTTAGCCCTATGGAGGTTTAGGTCCTTATGTCACCTTTGGGACAGGGGGAGTCACACAGATCTACCGTTCCCTGGTCATGAACTCCCCTGACTTGTTCCTGGCCCTCCGCTCTCACTGGGAGGCTTGGATTCGTGGCTTGGAGGATGGGAAATGGAGAGAAGTCTTTCCAACTTCGTATGATCCAACTAAATGCTCTTCATACAACCTATTTGATGCTTGAGCGGCTTTGGAAGAAGTGTGGCTCAGGGGTTAGAGGCGGCAGACCCGGAAGCTGAGATCGGCCCTGGACCAGGGTTCAATTCCCCGCCTCGGCGGGTCTTGGGCTAAAAATTCCACAGACTCGATAATTCTCGCTCCGGTGCCTTCTCGACTCACAGGTTCACACTCTGCGACTCTGGGCAATAGCTTGCTTAATCTCCACAACGGCCCCTCGCGGCGGGATGCCTGACTTTCACCTTGTGGATACCCTGCCGGGGTTATCTCACAGGGGAATACCAGGACGGGTTCCCTAAGCAAGCGCCGGGAAACCCACTGCGGGTAGCTGTGCGCTATATAAGCTCAAATACATTTACATTTACATTTGGAAGGTGGGTAGTCTGGCAGCGCCCACTTGCCATAAATGTGGTGCTGATAACACAGATTTTTATCATGTGTTTTGGCCATGTTCCATAATACAGTAATATTGGTCCCAACTTTTGGGGGTCTTGCCAGATGTGTTGGGTAGGCCGATAGGTTGTACACCTCAGATTATGATTTGCAGTGTACTGGAGGACTTGGGCAGCAGGAGGTCTGAGAGATACTTGGTGGGTTTGGGTACCCTGTTGGGGTAGCATGATGTTGCCCGGCACTGGACTACCCTGATTTGCATGCGTGGCAGAATGCCATGGACTGGTGTTCAAAGATGGAGGAGCCAGTGTGCGCAGCTCGTGGTTACCCACAGAAACATCGCAAAATATGGGGTATATGTTGGGAACTTTTTTGGCTAATGGGAGTGTGATGTGGATCCTTCTATTGTTCTATGGTCAGGGGTTGTCGCTGTTTGCCTCTGCTTTCTTATGCTTGCTATGTTTGCAGGCATGTTTTATTTCTCTGAAAACCAATAACATACTTTATCTTAATACTTCTTACTGATACTTCAACAGCACTTTTGATCAATTCCAACAGCGTTCTCCGTCTCCGTCTGTGCACCATTGGAGAATGCTGTTTGAAATGAAAAAAAGTGTTGTTGGAGTATTGGCAAGAAGTGTATCAAGTAACTGGGACAAAAAAGGTCGTAGCAAAGTTTTCAGGGAAGCTGAGCGCACACAAAATTTCCTTTATGAGAGAGGCACAACATTTGAAGTGATCGAACGATTCAGAGATAAACGTATAGTGCCAAAAAAACTGAAGGCTACTATAAATCTAACCTGTGTACAATCCCTTTGAAGCAGTGAGATGCAACAATATAGAAAAATGGAAGCTTTTCAACAGTGCTGATTGAAAAAGTAAAAGCGTCTTTGGTCCTTAAGAGACCTCAAACTGATGAAGTCGAAACGCGTCGATTTTCTCTGCGAAAAGGGAGTTGAATAAATAAAATGTAGTCTTTACTTTGGGCAAACAAAGGACTGTGATAGGTACCCTGAAAATTATTGTCTGTCAATCCCTAAACCTTTTGCGGGCATATAAAAGTCTTTCCAAAAAACTTACATTCAGCATTGACTCTTGCTGGTGAGAAATACAAGACTGGTTTTCTTTGGGTTAATCTCATTCAGGTGTCAAATTAGGTGTTCTGCATTAAATAGAATGTTTTGAAAATAGGTATTGTTTAAAGCAAAGTCTGTGTTGATGTCATTTGAATGTCACAAGTATCTGTTTTTAATGTATGATATGTCATTATGATTTGATCAGGCTCAATAGCCCTTGATACCTTTGTTCTAATTTTTCTAATGTGTTTGAGATAAGAAAAAGTGTTTTAAATAATCAAAAGATTGGTTAATACACAACCAAGGTTTCAGGTAATTAAAACCCTGAACCGCAAATAATAAAGTTGTGAAGAATAATTTCAGCCAAGGCTCAACAAATGTCTATATATTACTAATGTGGTCTATCCTTGGGCTAATTTAAAGGCCCAACCCCTCAAGTTTCACTAACTCCTGGTGAAGGCAGTAATCTTCCACCACTTTGAGGATTGTGCTTTAGGCGACCCTCCCGGTCCAACAACATTGCAATTCATGAGGCAGGCCTATGTCATGGCGCACACGCATGATCCATCTTTGCCCAAGATAACAAAAATAAGCATTAGGGATCCAGACATCATTTAAGTTATGCATTCAGGGCAGGGGTGCATTACCATGCATACGAATTTTCCATCCCAGCAGTATATAATATCCCTACTGTTGTGTTATGAACTTTACAAAGTTTGTACGAAAATTGCCATAACCCTACAAAAGCGGTACTGGTCCGTGGATCCAAGCATGTGACCTGTAGGTTGCACACACATCTCTGCAGCATCTGCATTCATCCACTGAGCTGTTTTGCTGCCTTCACCTGCTTGGACCCATGAAAATGAGAGATATTGGCATGGACAGTCAGGAATCCGATGACTGCACTCCCATACATTACAACATTGAGCAGTGGCCTGGAGGCCACTTTTTGTGAATAGAATCAGGATTTATGCTTTCATGTCTGTGTGGACCTAACAGAAATGCAGCAGAGCACATTTTGGTAATGTAGTTCATGTGGTGCTTCGAGTGAAGGGCTCGGTGGTATGTTTCTAACATAAAACCATCAACTCATTCAAGGATTTTTTTTTACTGTGATATCTTTTTATGACGATGGGCCTGGTTTAACCTTTTCGACGCTGATGACGGAACCGCTCCGTCATCAGCCGTGGTAGCGCTGTGCTGATGACGGAGCGGTTCTGTCATGGCCCGCACACAGCGCCTGCGCGGCGCGGATTCCGCACCTACGCTGGGCGTTCCATTGAGCGGGCGGGTCCATGACGGAACCGCTCCGCCATGAGCACAGCTCAACCGAGGCTGGTGACGGAGTGGTTCCATCACCAGCATGGCCGCGCCGCACGCCCGCCCCGCCCCCTTAGCGCTGCGGCGGAATAGTCACCGCAGCAAAGGTGTTAAACTTTGGTGGATTGAACACTCCGTCACAAATGTGACCCGTACCCCCTCCATGTTATTACAAGTGGACTATTTCCTATGACACTTCCAATATGGCTGATGTGATAGTCATCATGTTTGTGACGTAGTGGCCCATCCTCCATACTACAAATCAGGCCTGTGGCCTTGGAAACACTGACAGATGCCTGGCATGCTTTACACCTGCTGTGGCGCCTGAAAAGGTTGTCAATAGTAGTGCAATAAAATCCCATTTGTTTCAATGGAAAACAGTAAAACACCTTGATGGCCCTTGTTCATGCAGTCCCCCACTCATCTTAGATAGCAGCAAATTATCTTCAAATATTGACTGTACTAAAAAGTAGCTTAGTTGGCCGGAGATGAAATATTGACTAAAGCGAGGATGTGTTCCCTATATCTAATGCAGTTTATTGACCTAAAGGCTTTTACTATATACACTATTCAAGGTAATGTTGTGAGATTAAAGGAAACCCATGTCCTCGCCAAACATACAGAAAACGCTTTTAGAGAGCTTTGTAAGAGCTGCGCGCTTTAAGGGGCAGAGTGCTTTCAGTAAGCAACATTTGGCGTTATTTATCTTTTTGTCTTCTATCTCAACTAGCAGCTACTCCCATTAATCGTAGAAAAGTACATATTTGCTTGTTATGCTTGTTCTGTTTTTCTTTAGTACTTTGCTTTGTTTCCTGTAACCCCCTGCCATTTTGTTATTCTGTTTTCTCTTTTATAGTTCTTTGCAGTGTTTTCTGTAACCCCCAGTCATTGTTGCAGTGCTGTGCAGTGTTTTCTGTAACCCCCTGTCATTTTGTTATTCTGTTTTCTCTTTGTTATATATAGTCCTTTGCAGTGTTTCCTGTAACCCCCAGTCAAATCCTGGATGCCACACTACAGTCTGTGCTGCTCCCACTACTAACTTTGGAGCATAGCATTTCCATGAGCACTCACACCCTGCAAGTTTTATTTGATGTTTTCCCAACTCTATTAAAGTGATCATTGTGCAGGTTCCCATAAAGATAATGACAAGGGTTCCTCTGCTACATAAAGGCAAGTTATATTTTACACAATTTTGTGCCATGTCACTTAAGAAGACAATTGGAAGTAATTCAAGAAATTCAATGAGTATCTCTGCCCTGATGAATCATGTACTTTTACTGCTAGTGACGAGAATGCTAAGACAAACATTATGTACTTTACCGACTTTTCTTTCATCTAGTACGAAAAACATTCAACTACCAAGCTAAGTTCACATCATATATTTGGAAATGCTGTTCCATTACGCTTTATATAGTTCTCGAAAAGGACACAGATTAATTTAAGATTCAGCTCCCTACATTTCAAAGCCTGTGTTGCAGGGTCTTACTAATCATCTGCTGTCTCTCACCTGTGAGAAGTAATTTAACAGAATAATGTATATTCTTAGTTTCTAAGTTTTTGTAACTCCCAGAAGTGTAATTTCACTGTTGGTATGCTTGTAGTGCAGTTGAAAACCAGTGCTTCTGGCTCTCTTTAGGTCTCGGCTAGACAGCGCATGCGCTGTCTTGAAGAGACATGTTGTGGGCTTTAGTCCACCCACTGGCTTCCCTTTTCCTTGCTACATGGTCTTTCTCATATTCTTTGTCACCATTTGGCCCTGGTGTGCATGATCATGCCTCTTCTTGTCTTTAGTCCTCCGCAAAAACATGGACCAGGTACTTGTAAACATCCTCTGCTCCCGTTTTTACGACCATTTTTGGACTTACTTTTTTCTTTCTATTTCAGCACTCTACACACTGCTCGTGCTATTATCAGTTCTGTCTTCTCCTAACCGCTATCATGCCCCGTCCAAGATCACCCTCTCCCCTGCCACTGCTTTTCTTATTGTTGTGGCTTTTCGTAACTCCCACCTCCTTCTTCCCATCTCTGCTTGATCCCTCGCACATTCCAGTCTTTGTCCCATCCACAAATCACCCCTCCCCATCACTGCTTTTCCCTTCGTTGCTGCTTTGTTTGTTTTCTCCACTTCTTTCCTCCCATCTCTGCTTTCGCCCTCGCAACTCCTGGTGCTTGCCACGTCCACATATCACCACCTCCCCCATCACTGCTTTAAACCGCCATTGTAGTCTTTTTCGTTCTAGTGAGTGGTGGTGTTCTGTCTCATAATGCCCTTTTAGTCTATAGCTGCCATGGTGATTGGACTTTTTATGCATGGCTGGTATTACTTGGCACACGTGTAGTCTGTTTATTTTCCACACGTGTGGGTACTAGGTGTGTGTGTGTGTGTGTTTATACCATATGTGGTCATTCAGCAATGACAATGGTGTTTATAGCTGGAAAATCAGACCTCAATTGAATCAGATCTGCGTTATCACAGGGCATGTCAGAGCTCCTAAATTGCCTGTGTCTTCTTGTAATTGCATAGCCCCAATTCTCCAGTGTAAAATGATTGAACTGTCAGTTGCCAGTTCAAGATACTAACCCACGCCTACAAGGCCTCCACAACCTGGGACCGACCTACTTCAACCTCTGCCTGACTTTCCACCAGCTTGCCAGACAACTGCGCTCCGCCTCCCTCGCCTCCCCCTCACTCACATCGCCTGCATCCGCCGAAGCCGTAGTAGAGGTCATTCCTTCTCCTACCTCGCTGCCAAGTCCTGGAACAACCTCCCCCACCACTTTCGAACTTCACCTTCACTCGCAGACCTCAGCACATGGGTGATAAAGCCACGCGATATAAGTACTGTTTGATTGACTGATTGTTTGTGTCTCACCTTGTTGCTTCTCATTTCATATGGTAGGGCTCTATTTCTTCAAATTTCTCCCGTTGGGACACTTTCTTACTTTTTCTGCATTCATGGTGAAGTGTTTCCATGTGCCATTGTTGCTTACCTTGAATTCTATTCAAAGGAGCCAGGCTGAGTCTTGATGTCATCAAGGTCTGCCTTCACCTAGGTGTCCATGGCAAAAGTTGTGTTTTTAATGTGGTTGCCGATGCAATGTATTTCCTTGTGTTCACTGCTGTAAACCAGTCTGACTCTTTGATTCTTTCTGGTTGTTTAGTGCAGTTTTATATATCACCTACAGCACCCGAAAGTAGTGAAGCGCTTTACATTAGCTCCAGTTGCTTTTTTGTGCAATTTTATATAGTGCCAATACAGCCCAACGGTATTGGAGTGCTTTAAGTTAGCACCAGTTCCTTTACACAAGGACACATTATTTCTTGCGGGCACTGGGAGATTAAGTGATTTGAGCAGAATCAAAGATGTTAAGCCGATGCTAAAACTCAAACCTGGTTTCCCAGCTTCATAGTCGGTAGCTGTGGCCCTTACGCCACATACTCTCCCAAGAGGATGTTGTATCATCTCCCTAGCCTCGGCCTCAGTTACACATTTTGTGATTATGGCCAAATCACTTAATCTCCCTGTGGCAGCCTTCCTTTGCTGTTGGTTGCCCACCCAAATCCTGTTCGTCACTGCTTGCCCTGCTGAACTCTGTGGAACATATCCCCTCCTCCCTCGACTCTGCTTTTCACATTTTTGTGCAGTTTTATATTGCGCCAACACCACCCGAAGGTATTGAAGCGCTTTACATTAACACAAGTAATTTTACACGAGGACACTGTAAACTGAGGCAAATCACTTAATCTCCCCATTGTTGCCCACATTTGCTGTTGGTTGCCCGTCAACCTCCCACCAGTCACTGCTTGCCCACACTGAACTCCCATTGCACAGATATCCTCCTCCCCGACTCTGCTTTTCACATTTGTTTTTTTGTGGGCAGTTTTATGTAGCGCCAGCACCACCCTAAGGTAGTGGACCGCTTTACATAAGCACCAGTTACTTTTTTTGTGCAGTTTTATATACTGCCAAACACCACCTGAAGGTATTGGAGCACTTTACATTGGCGCCAGTTTCTTAATGCAAGGATACATTAATTTTAAGCACTGGGAGATTAAGTGCTTTCCCAGAATCAAGGATGTTAAGCTGACGCTAAAACTCAAACCCGGTTTCCCAGCTCCATAGTCTGCAGCTCTGGCCCTTACGCCACATCCTCTACCTGTGGTTCTGTGAAAATGGGCCTTGTTACGAAAGGTCATGGTTCCGCCACGATTTTGGTGATGTCGGACCGTATTTGGCGAATGCGACTAATGTGGAGTGAATTCGTCACGTTAGCTAGCGAATTCACCATTTAGAGATTTCGTTTCGAACATGGGTTCCATTTTGTTTAAGGCCTCCATTTTGTCTTGCCATCACGCAGGCCGACAAATGTGGTTGAACGAATGAAGCAACCTGGCCTTCTTGTATTTGTACATATTAACAGGGTCTTTCTTGACTTCGAGGTGAATTGCAAGAACCTGATTCCTTCGCCTGAAACTGACCCTGCCGAGTCAATTTTCCTGGTTTGATCGTTGTCTGAGATTACCAATCATTGTTCATGACATCGTTAACTTTTAGTCTCCTTACACATGCCTTATCTTGCTCACTATCAGACATTGTTTTCTTTCCTATGTTCTTTATTACATGCATTGTGCCTTTCAATTATGGGTTTGTTCTGCTTGTGGAGAGTGACAGTGTATACCGATAGCCAATATGCGTTTGGTGTTGCTCACAGCTTTGGACGTTTGTGGAAGGAACGTGGATTCCTTACTTCCCATGGTACGAAGATTCAGCATGGACAGTTGGTGAATGAACTTCTTGAGTCACTTACGTTGCCAACGCAAGTTGCGATTGTGAAATGCAGTGCACATAAGAAGATTACGGATGACGTTGGTCGTGGTAATGCATTTGCGGATGAAGTAGCGAGAGAAACAGCGAAAGATGTGATGAGTCAAATGTATGTTGCAGGCCCTGCGAGATGGGTTCCGGATAGAGGAATGTGTGAAGATACAATAGAGAATGTGAAATTGATTCAGGCTGAAGCTACTGAGAAAGAATTGAGCGTGTGGAGAGAGAGTACGGGAATGTTGGACTCGACTGGCTGTTGGATTGAATTGTCAGAACATCAGCGATGGTTGTTGCCTGATGTGTATGTGCTTCCAGTGGTTACGATGGCACATGGAATGGCTCACATCAGTTCGAAAGGGATATGTAAGTTGTTGGCTCCAGTATGGCAGAATGCTGGAATTCCGAAATGTGCTGAGAATCTGGTGAGAAATTGTATGGTTTGTATGATGCACAATCCTGGTAAGGGAACCCCAACTCCAGCAGGTCATTTTGCTCCTCCGACGTGTCCGTTTGAGGTTCTACAGTTGGACTTTATTCATATGGAGAGATGCAACAACCTAAAGTATTTTCTTGTGGTTGTTTGTGCCTTTTCAAGATGGGTAGAGGCTTACCCTCTAAAGGATAATACTGCCTTACCTAGAGCTAAGGTCTTATTGAAGGAGTTTTTCCCTAGGTTCGGTTTGCCGAGAATGGTATGGAGTGACAATGGAAGTGAATTTGTGGGTCAAGTTATGAAGAAAGTGTGTGCAGGTTTGGGAATAAGGCAGAAGTTTCATGCCGCAAATCACCCCCAGTCAGCTGGTTTGGTTAAATGCTACAATGGCACTCTTAAGTTGAAGTTGGCTAAGATACAAGCGAGCTCTGACCTAGCATGGCCCGATGCCTTGCTGTTGGCGCTTTTGTCAACAAGGACGACGGTGCATTCTCGCATGGGACTTAGTCCGTATGAAGTGGTCTTTGGACGTCCGGCGAATGTTTGGGGTGTGCCGCGGCCAAAGAAATACAGCGACATTGAGTACCCTATGTTGGTTGACTATCTACATGATTTGACTGCTAAATTGCGTGTTCTTCACCAACAGGTGTATGATACTTTACCTTCAGCTTCTGTGGATGCGGGAGATTCCATCCAACCTGGCGACCAGATTTTCGTCAGGAATTTTCAGAGGACGAAAAACCTTGAGCCGAGGTGGACTGGACCCTATCAAACTCTTCTGGTGACTCGGACAGCTGTCAAAGTTTCCGGAAGGAAAAATTGGGTGCATGCCACCCACACCAAAAAGCTTCCACTTCCTTTGCCGTATGATCAATTCATTGCTGATGGTATTCCCGATTCAGAAGGCGAGAGAATTGTGAACTTTGTCCCTTTTAGTGATGAAGGACCGGGTTTTAGAACCCAGCGGCGTCAGGGAGAACGCCTAATACCTTCGAGTTCCCCTGTCTTGGCAAACAGAGACACGGGATACTTCTTGATGACGTCAAAGACCAAAGTTTATTGGCTGCAACCAGGAACAGAGATCTACGAAGCACACACGGGTGGTTCGCCAGAGACTGCACAAATTCAGTAAGCGGAGCATGGTCTTTTATGCCAAAAATCAAGCCTCAGGCAACATTTCAAATTAGCATTCGGTGCATACAAAGTGACCAATGACAGTGTAACATTTTGAAAGTAGCGTATGACGACAATCTCAGTCAATCCCATTTTCCGTTGTCCAGCCCACCAGAAATGACCACGCACATTCCTAGTTTCCTGTTCGATCAGGCCGGACAAACCCATCATAAAACCTTCGACCCAAATCAATGATTATGTCGTAAAGTAAAGGCAGAAACAGATTGGAAAGGAGATAGAAAGGTGGGAGCAGTGTACCATAAACTCGGGCACGTCCTGCTCTTTGATCTTTATCAGACCAGCTGCTGAACAAGGAACTGGCTCAGCGAGGTCAGTCTCGGGCAAGGAGTCAATTCGACCAGGTCACCCAGAAGTCAGCTAAGGCGTACGTGTCTCAAGGACTCGTTCGGCCACAGTCATCGGGCCTATGTTAGGGCAACCACACAAAATGGCTGCCGTATACAAAATGGAACCCGGAGGTTCAAACTAAATCCTCGAATACAGAGTGTTCTCCTATATCGATCCATACGAAAACACTCAGACACGCTACACTCGCCATTTGCGGTCTGCTGACACCAAAATCGTCCATTTCCGACGATCTTTATTGAACTGGTTCGGAACCATCGAACCCATTTCGCAAACCACGGAACCACAGTGATGCGCATTTGAAATGGACTCAGTCTGAACGTGAGGATGATGAAGTTTTGCAAGAAGCTGTGCCTCCATCGATGAGACTTGACACTATGAATCCAGAGACATTATTTCGTGATCAGACTGTTTCTGGCAAAAAGCGCTATAATTTGCGAAGCAGATCGAACTAATAAAAGATCCGAGTGTTTTTGATATTTTTGAGTGGACTATACTCTAACATACAAGAGACTTTTTTGTATTTTTCTTTTTTGAACAACCATCCGGGTTCAGCTGTAGGGTCGCGGTATAAAGACTCAGGGTTGTGAGCCGTGTGGACGCAAAGTCAACGGTTCCGTTTTGTTCTAGGGTGTTCCTTGGACTTACAGACGCACACTTGAGTGAAAAGAAACAACTGCCGCGAACAGCACGTTAGAGGATGGAGTCTTTTGTACAAGATAGAGTTGTTGAGAAAATGAATTTTAAAATGAGATTGTGTACATTGGTCCGTAACAGATGTTTTATTATACTGTGTTCTTTTGTGTTTTTAAGTATCACATTGGCTTGTGTGGGTTGGATTATATCTGCTACAGCACTGATTTCTGCACCCACTACTCAACCTATGCTTTCTTCTACTACTGTTTCTTTGCACAAATTCTATACTTTGCTTGAACATGAACAGACACGAAGATCGGAATTCGTAAACAACTCATTCATACAGCTTTTGTATCAGCATCAGTTGGTTGTCAATACGACGAATTGCTGGGTATGTGGTCTTATGCCCCATACGACGGATAGAGGTATGCCATATCTAGTATTGCCTTTTTCTTCGAATGGGTCTGTATGGGCTTTACAGACAATGTTTATCTATGCGAATGAGGTATACCCTATGCGTTCCATGAGAGACAACCCGAGCAATAGTGCTTTGATTAGGGGAATAGTAGATATGATCAGAGATATTGAAGCATACAATGCTATCCCTAAGGATGAAGCACAGGCATATATCGGTTGAAATGTTACTGGATATAGTATTAGCCTGACAGAAAAGGAGAGACGGAAGAGGTCTCCCCCGA
This sequence comes from Lissotriton vulgaris, assembly GCF_964263255.1. Classification (NCBI taxonomy): domain Eukaryota; kingdom Metazoa; phylum Chordata; class Amphibia; order Caudata; family Salamandridae; genus Lissotriton; species Lissotriton vulgaris. The sequence continues at coordinate 199,632,440 of NC_141696.1, forward strand.
TTTGGGTTGTACCCCATCGAGGCCACTTTTGTTTACGTGGTAATGGTCGAAATCCGAAAGCTCATCTAGGTGAGAGTGTATGTGCTCAAACCTACGTTTATGCCTCCCAGACTTCTCCTCCGTTTGTGCCAGCTAAAGGTACATATTTTGTATGTCAAGACAGAGCCTATACATGGTTGCCACCTGATTTTTCAGGCACATGTTATGTGGCGTTTTTGCTTCCCCCTACGTACACGGCTGCTATGGATTACCACAGGACGAGATATGTTAGAGGTGTCTTTGATAAGGAAGATACCGCATTACAGGAAGTAGGAGATTTCTTTAAGGGTTTCCTACCCTTTTGGGGTCCTATGGCCAATAGCCGACACATACGACAGCTTACGAGAGTGGTTGAGGCCACTATAAATGAGACTGCAGGCGCTCTTAGTAATATTACAGTGGAGCTACAGGCTGACCGTGTTATCACATTGCAGAATCGTGTTGCCCTGGATGTTATACTTGCAGATAGAGGAGGGGTATGCAAATTGATCCAATCTAGTTGTTGCGTTTATATACCAGATAATGCCCCAACAGTGTACCAAGCCATTTCCAGATTGCATAAGGTTTCTGAGTCTATTCATGTAGACGAAGGAAACTGGTCGTTGATTGGATGGTTTTGGGAATTGCTGTCTAAATGGGGATGGAAAGTTTTTGATTTTCTTTGGTATGGATCTAGCTATTCTCTTCTCGTTGCGTTTGTATCCAGTGTGCTCCCACGGTTTGTGGTCTTTGTGCTACGATGTGTGTGTGGAGACCTGTCCCGATGAGAGAAGTAGAGAGTAATAGGATTGTGGTAAATAAAATTACCGGGACTATTTTTCTATACATTAAATGACAATAAGAATAGCTCAATAAATGAGAGGCAGAGTCCGTGGTATCTGAGTCATACGGGCTTTAATTAAGTGGCTCGAGACACTGGACATCGGGTTCCATCACCACTAAGGTTCAGGAAGGGATATTCAACATTTTATTAACATCACACATTATATATAGTAAAACTGTACAGTTGCATTGAATACAGTAGGCGTAACCAGTGAAGAAGAGAAAGATAAGAACACATGAGCGTAAAAGAAGGCGTGTACAGAGGCGTACACGGAGGTGTGTGCTGGAAACATCACAGAAGTGTCATAGGTGGGTGGATGCATAGAGAAATTCTGCAGGGTCAGCAGAAACCTTCAACATGGGTGCGCGCGCAACTGAGCATGACGTGGTATTGACGTGCAACTGGGGAGAGCTGGGGGGCTTGACTTTAGCACTAGTAGAGGAGTCTTGGTGTCTGGGATGTCAGAACGACCTGCACCTATAGCATATCTGGTATCTTGTGTTTGGAGGATGTATTATCTGAAGTAAAAGGTCTCTCGGGCAGAGGCCGTACATCACTGAATGCTAGTGGGTGCATACGTGTCTTGGTGCAATGCGCGGGGCCATGGGCCTACTATGGCAACGGGTGCAGTAAATTACTTGTAAGGAGACAGAAAGGCCGGGCCCTTTGCTCTGCAGGCTGGAATATGTTTACCTATTTCACTAGACTGGAATGTGTTTTTGCGGAGGCTGAGCAGATAACTGTAGGCAAAATACTGTCTTGGCAGGCAGGCCAGGCCGAGCCGGGCACCGCTCGCTGGGCAGGAAGTAAGGTAGAGGTCAGGGATGCATACCTAAACTGCAGCTTTCAGAGACAGAAGAGGCTCGGAGCCTCAATTAAGGGCCTGGCTCGACTGAGCCAGAAAACGTGGAAAACGTGTGCTGTGCAATATTTAAAAGTGCACCATGTAAATGCATTGGAAACGTGGGCCCTAATGCGGAATTGGTACTTTAGACATGAAGGGCTCACTAACTGACATGCTAACATTAGACGGAAATGCAGAAGCATTATCATGACGGGCACGGGAAAGGAATTACATGACATACATGGGGCACGGGTGCATGGATAGGGTGCGAGTGGGGGTCACACTGACTACCTAAAAATTTCTATTTCCTCATTCCCTCCTTGGCCCCTACAGCGCCCTTTAGGATATATCTATTTTCATGAGACCATCTATCTGTTCATATAACATCATTTGCTCATCCTTTTTCATTCGGGAACGGGAACGCGAACGTGGATGGGGAATACAGGCTGTGGCGCACAAGCCGCAAATCGCTGGCCCACATTGCAAACAGAGACAACAACTGAATACTGTAAGCAGTATTATTCATAGGAATGACAGTACTTTCCATCCCCAGGCAGATATTACATTCCAGAGCCAACCAGATCAAGTCCAGGGGTCAGGATTCTGGTGCATCTGGTGAGCTATGTTATGAAGCCTTGTTATTGCTTTATATACTGATGGTGCGTTATTAGGAATAAACACACAACAACTAGATCCGATCACTCTACAAGCTCTGCCCCTATCGGCCAGGATGACGTCAAGAACAAGGCGGTTCTGAAGAACAACAAGTCTCATAGCAGACTGCTCTTCGGTCAGGTTTCCTAAGGCAAAAGTAGTCTCATTCATTACTGCTTCAAGAGTTCTGGTCAACCTTCGTATTATCTTACTGTTTTGGACGGGACCTATGAACCAGAAGTATCCTTTAAAGTAATCTTTATACTGGTCCCACGCTGACTCAGAATAGTCGATAACGGGGGGAAGGTCTCGTTTATGTTTAACATGCACAAGACGAGTATCTCGATGATAATTGGATGGGGCTAGAAAAACAGGTGGCAGTAGGAACGCAATATAACACGTTCCATCCCAATCCACTGGCAGACGTACATAAGCTGTCTGACCACAAATAAAATAAGAATGGCGGGAAGCTTTGAAAGTAGACTTTCCTTTATCACTGAATTCGACCACAGTATTACAATCACTGTGTCCTAGGTGTACTGAACCATTTTTTCTGACGCATAATTCACCTTTCACTGGTAAAACTGTTATAAACGGCAAGTCCAAATTAGTCTCGGACTGAACGTTCAGAATCATGAGGTTAAGGGTAAAATTTCCTAATCCATACACTTCATTTTCTAGATCGGTCCCTGTCCTTTGGGGAAGGCCATCTTTGTCTGGGAAACAGGCTTTATTCATAACTGTATTCAGGTCTCCCCATATCCAATTGCTCTGGGAAACTGTGGACTTACTGTCTAGGGAGGACATTAATGCAAACCATGCTCCGCACGAACCATTATGTGTAAACGGATAGGGAAAGAGAGGCAGAGCTCCCTTCATTTTCTGGTAAGGGGGGAGTCGGCCATATACCCAGCAATTCTTGACATTGCTGGTCTGGTGAGAATGGTGTAACATACGGATAAAAGTGTTGTTGCGCAGTGCTAGTCGATAGGATAGTTCGTGAGGGGGCAGGTCACTGAAAGTGTGCTCTATGGTGTCATTGAAAGAAGAATGTACATGTGAACCAAGAGGAGGAAAGAAAACATGTAACGTCCAGCTTATACATATGATCGTAATACTCAGAAAAACATAAAAAGCAGTGTAATGATGCATCTACTGTGTAGATTTTTACAGTATTTCATTTTCTTAATTTTCTGTCTATCTCTCTCACTATTTGGGTCTATCTCATACATGTCAGCAACCTGTGAACCAAGAGGAGGAAAGAAAACATGTAACGTCCAGCTTATACATATGATCGTAATACTCAGAAAAAACATAAAAAGCAGTGTAATGATGCATCTACTGTGTAGATTTTTACAGTATTTCATTTTCTTAATTTTCTGTCTATCTCTCTCACTATTTGGGTCTATCTCATACATGTCAGAAACCTGTCTAACCGCTTCACCCGAGGGGGACTTAAACAATTAAACGCTGTCTGACTTACTAGACCTCAGCTTTGCTTTATACTCCTGTTGCGGAGTTTTCTCTAACAAGGGGAGTTTAGTGTCGGTATCAGTATCGGGGCAGTCCTTGGGAAATGTCTCTGGACACAGTCCATGAAAACGCTTGATGTGGCTGGAATGGAGCCACCCTTTTCTTCCCTCAACCTTCACTGCGGTCCTCGTGGTCATCAACACCAGTTTCGGTTCCCTCCACCTGGGCTCCAGAGGGCTTGAGCGATCGAAGTTCCGTATGCATACCAGGTCGCCTGGAACGATTTCATGCGGTTTCACTTGGGTGTTGTCCGGGAAGGCAGCCGCGACCTGTGAACGACAAGAGAGTAGTGCAGACATCAAGGAAGCCAGGTAATCTGTCAGCATACTACTATCAACATCAGTAATTATACGCGGCATAGGCGTACCCCACATGTTCGGTGGTCTGCCGAAGACTACCTCATAAGGAGATAGTCCGGTTCTGGAATGAGCTATCATACGCATGTAAAAGAGGGCAACCGGCAGGGCTACCATCCAATCTACTCCTTTTTCTGCACAGACCTTCGCTAATCGTGTTTTCAGAGTCTGATTATGTCTCTCAACGAGACCAGCTGCTTTGGGGTGTCGTACACAGTGAAATTTCCACTGGTACCCTAACAGGAGTGATACCTGCTTCATGAGCTCGGACGAGAATGGCTGTCCATTATCTGAGTACACGACACGGGGCAAGCCGTATCGCGGGAAAAATTCATGGACCAACTGTTTGGCAGTGGTTACAGCAGTGTAATCTGGGACTGGGTAAGTTTCTGTCCATCGGGATAGGGCACATACAACTACGAGGACATACTTGAATCCTCGGCATCTGTCCATCTGGATATAATCCATCTGGAGGACTTCAAAAGGATGGTCAGGAGGATGAAATCCACCTTGTTCCACGGGAATGCCTTTGCCTGGATTGAACTGACAACAGATCATACAGGTACGTACTTTCTGTTTTGCTGCTGCACGTAAATGTTTATTGAACCAAAGGTTCTGGATACTGTCTAACATGGCTTTTTCTCCTAAGTGTGCGGGACTATGTGCTGTATTAATGATAACTTGAACCATAGAGTCGGGGAGAAACCATGTGGCTTTTCCCTTCGTCATCCATCCCTGATCTGTCTGGACCCCTCCTTGTTCAGTCCATTTCTTGATTTCGTCGGGAGTAGCATGTGTCTGTATATCGAGTACATCTTGTGTGGGATCCCTGACTGTCATGCAATGTGTCAGTGGAGTTACTTCAGTCTTTGTCGTGTTAGCAGGAATGTCTGTATGAGTCTGAGCTGTAAGCTTGGCTGTTCGATCTGCCAGGTCGTTACCCTGGGAAATAGTGTCAGTAACTTTAGTATGTGCTTTGCACTTCATGATGGCTATAGCTGTAGGCAAGTGTATTGCGTCTAACAGAGCTTGAATGAGGGGACCATGCTGTATCTTGGCTCCATGAGAAGTCAAATAACCTCTCTCTTGCCAGAGGACACCGAAGTCATGAACGACTCCGAATGCGTACTGTGAATCCGTGTATATGTTTACTTTCATGTTCTTGGCTCGTATGCAGGCTTGGGTCAGAGCGATGAGCTCTGCTGCTTGAGCAGACAGTGTGTCAATACGATGTGTTTCTATCACTTCAGTTTCAGTGGTCACTGCATATGCGGCTACTAACTCTCCTGTACTTGTTCTCATACATGAACCATCCACATAAAGTGTCAGGTCTGGGTCAGGTAATGCAATGTCTGTCAAGTCTTGTCTTGGCTTCGTTACTGTATTAATGACGTCCACACAGTCATGTGGTGCAGGGTCTGCTGTGATTGAGGGTAATAGTGTAGCAGGGTTTAGTATGTTGCAACGTCTGATCTCTATGTGTGGTTGAAACAGTGTCAGTTCATATCCTGTCAGTCGTGCTATGGTCAAGTGCTGAGTCTGTGTCCTGTTTAAGAGAACTTCCACGGAGTGTGGAACCTGTACTGTCAGGGGATGTCCTAACACTATAGAATCGCTTTGTCTGATAGCTAGAGCTGTTGTTGCAACTGATTTCAGGCACGCAGGCAGAGCCTGGGCTACTGGATCCAATGTACTAGAAAAATAAGCACAAGGCTTGTGTGTTCCTGCTTGATCTTGTGTGAGAACAGATAATGCTGTACCATCGCGTTCAGTGACAAAAAGTGTAAAAGGTTTGCTGTAACATGGTGTCGCTAAAACAGGTGCTTGACATAGGGCTTTTTTCAGTTCGTCAAAAGCAAGTGTATGTTCCTGAGTCCAAGGGAGGACAGTCGAAGTCGCTGCCTCCTGTGTTGTCAACTGTATGAGTGGCTTTGCTAGATGTGCGTACTGGGGAATCCATTGTCTACAGTAAGAGGTGAGGCCAATGAAGGCCCGTACTTCCTTTTGTGTCTTGGGTTGTGGAAGATGTGCAATTAACTGGATACGGTCAGGTGTCAACTGTCTACCCCTCTTGGACAGCAAGTGTCCAAGGTAAACCACTTGCTGGGCACAGAATTGGAGCTTCGAAGGGGACACTTTATGCCCCTTTTCGGCCAGAAAATACAGGACTGTCAGTGATGCACGTTCGCAATCACGTTCTGTTCGTGCTGTGATCAAGAGATCATCAACATACTGGAGTAGGGCAGTGTCAGTAGGCATGTGAATACTGTCTAGTTGTCGTTTCAGTGCTTGGCTGTAAATACTAGGGCTTTCTGTGAACCCTTGAGGAGCACGTGCAAATTTGAAGCTTCGGCCATTTAAACAGAATCCGAAGAGATACTGGCTTTCTGGATGAATGGGGACACTAAAGAAGGCGTTCTTGAGATCGATTACAGTGAAGAACGCAGCTTCGGAATCAATGGCAGTCAATAGGGAAAAAATGTCTGGGACCACTGGGTACTGGGGTATTATACATTTGTTTAATTCTCGAAGATCGATCACCAGTCTGTAGACCGGAGGTGCATTCGGGTCAGTTTGTTTAAGAATCGGGATAATTGGAGAATTACACACATTGGAGTCAGTTTCTACAACCACTCCTTGAGCAATGAGCTCGTCAATAATTTTCAGTAAGGCAACTACAGCTTCAGGTGGTAACTTGTATTGTCGGATTCGGGGCAGTACAACTCCTTGTTTAAGAGTAACACGATATGGAGTAATGTGCATACAACCTACATCAGTTGGACCTTGTGCCCATAAATGCTGTGGTACATTCTGCAATCTTGGATCAAAATCTCTTAACACATAATGTCCTTTAAAATCACGTAAAAACAATCTCACTCCTTCCGGAGAACAACAAATCACTGCTCCTAGTGCTTTCAATGTTTTTATACCAAGCAAGTTTTCTGGACATGATTTCGTAAGTAACAAGTCAGTAGTACGGGACAATGGACCAACTTCTAGGGAAACTGGCTTTGACACTTCGTTAACAATAGGCTTTCCTGAAAATCCCAGGGAAACATTCTGTGAGCCTGAGAGGGGTGCCCCTGGAACCTCGTCATGACTGATGGTAGTTCTGCTCGCCCCTGTGTCAATCAAAAATTTTCTGTCTTTCCCAAATACCTGACTATGTACATAGGGACCCTCTTGATCTACAGGAACCTCGATAAGGGGCAAGCCAACCTCCCTCTCTAGGCTGTTTCATGAGTACTGTTGATAATCGGGGTAATCTGACTGTGCATACTGGTACATTTGTTGTGTAACGTGTTGTGTGGCGGCTATAGGCTGGGGTTGGGGTACAGCTACTGTCTGTTGCGTGTTCTGAGGAGGTTGCGTGTTCTGCGGAATATTTTGTGGAACATGTTCTTGTCTAGGAGGACGCGGTCTTTCTTTCGTCTTGCCTGTGGCTATATTATGTTTCAGGACGGCACATTCATTTATATAGTGACCTGGCTGTTTACAATAATTGCACGTCCCTTTAACAGGAGCTGCAGATTGACTGGTCGGTGCCATACCCCTCTTCTGACCATCAGCTGGGACAGACTGAGCAACTAGTACTTTCATTTTCGTGTCTTTCATGCGTCTCTGTTCATGTTCGTGTTCTTCTCTAATTCGGTTCTGGTGGTACTGTAACATTTGTAACATTTGGGAAGGGGTATTAGCTTGCCATGTACTCTCAACTTTCAGTACTCTATTTTTAACCTGTGGTAAGGAATTTTCTACTAATTTGGTCACAAACAGATGTGGATACGATTCACTACTTGTTTTCAGGCCGCTATTAATAATGAAACATTTTTCGAATCTGGAATAAAAATCGCTAGTGTCTTCGTCTTGTTTCTGTTTGCAGGCTGAGATAGCATCCCAGTCTTCCTTTTTAGTTGTCAATAACCTCGGCAGAACCTGTACTAATAACTCTGGTAATGCTTTAGCTTTTTCCCCAAGACCAGTACCAGGGACTCGCGTATTTTCTTCGTGTTCTAATTCTGCCCAATCAATCTTTTTCTCTCCCACCTCCCATTCTTTTTCTTTAAGTTTTTCGTAAATGCCGGCTGGCAACAGTACCTTTAACATTTTAAGGATATCGGGATACGTATACTCCCCCATGCGGAGCATGTCTTTTAATTCACGGTGAAACCCTGCTGGATCTTTATCATGACAAGGCACTAATTTTTTCATTTCCAATAATTCCATTTTGGTCAAGGGTGTGTATACGAATACTCGTTCTAGCTCACCCCCTGTTGCCCGAACGGGATGAACTTCTCGTAAGGGATTCTGTCTGTCTATGTAAAATGTTTTCCTTACTGGGGGTGGAACAGGAATGAAATGTGGAGTCAGGAAAGTCCTGTATTTGTGTCGCTGTTCTAGAATGACATTAATTAAATCGGTACCTAGGCCTCTCCATCTACCTAGGAGTAACTCTTCCAATATATTATATAGGGGACCTGGATCAGAATGCTGACTTTCGTACAGTGTAATGAGATGTTGAATCATGTACATACCAGCTAGTCGCTGTTCGTCTGGGGAAAGATTAAAAAATGTTTGCGCTACTATGTCATCTTTATATACGCTAGTATTGCCAGCCCATTGGACTGCTGACCGGGCTAGTTCCTGTTCATGCATGGTACTAAGTTCACTATAACCTATTCGTTGTTTCAGTACTTTATCAGTGGCTTGGAATAGATGTTCAAGAGAACATTGTTCTGTTATGGGAGAAAGAAAACGTTTCTTGCATTCTGGACGTATGGGTTTGTCAAAGGGTCTCGCCCTACCTACGTACGCTATTCTACCTTGTGTTTCTGTTTCTATATCATCGTCTTCTGAGACTTCATCATCCGCTTTCTCGGTTTCTCTCGTTGCTCTTTCCCTGTCGTGTATGTCTAGAATTTCTTTACGAATCTTTCTATACATGGATTCTATACAACCTTGTTTACTATGTTTTCCATCAGCTATGTTGTCACTCCATTTAGTCAGGACCTTCATCTCTTCTTTGTTTTTACCTGGCTGGTCTTGTTCCCTTATCAAACAATTTATCAAAAACTGTAAGATCATATTTTGAGTCTCCACCTTCCTGTGTGCCATGGCCTCGTGAATACTTTCTGGTCTCTCCCCCGTTCTGATAAAGTGATATATGTTGTCTAAATGTTCCCTCATGTCTGGTAAAATAGTCAAATAGTTTGTAACACGTCGTAGACGTATGGAATATAATATCATCTGGTCTTCGCCTGGTACTGGATCATATCTGCAATCAGTGAGGTATTGTTTAAGGGCTGCGTATGTAGTTACTTTTGGTGTGCGTTGTAATGCTTGTTCTCTGAGTGTTGTTCGTTTTACTTGAGGCGGGGTGATAGGGATACCTCCTACTGCTCCTCCTGAAGTGTGATCGTCGACTATTACTGGCTGTGCTGTCGCTGGTGGTAGAGTAGCTGGTAAAGTAGGTGCAGGTAATGTAGGTTGGCCCTGGGTTACAGGTGCATTAAAAGGATTGCCAGGACCAATGGCAGGAGAGACAGTGGGGGGAATCGTGTCATGAACAGGGTTGTGAAGATTAATATTTGGAGGAGGATTTGTATTTACATATTCTGGGACAGTGTCATCTAAATAAGAAGAAAGGAAAATATCCGCTGCGGTCTGTTTATGACGGAGTTTAGTTGGAACCAGTGGTGGCGGTAAATTACGGGGTACTTCCGGGGTAGCCTTAGGTAGGCCCTCGGCGAGAAGGGGGTACATGCCTTTCATAAGGGCATTTCTTTGTCGGTCTAACTGTTCTGCTTTAACTCGTTCACCTTCTTCTAGTAGTTCTTTTTCTTGGGCTTTTTCTGATGATTCTCTACTTTTCTCTGCTTTCCTGATTTCTTTCTCTGTTCTTCTATGCGCTTCTTTACGCCACAATTCTATGGCATCTTTCTGGGATTGTCTGGCTTTCTTTTTCCACAATGCTTCCTCTACTCTCATGATGCAATCAGCATCCCATGTCCCTGAGACAGGCCATCTATATTTCTCTTCCAGATCTTTGGTATAGTCAACCCATAAGTCTAAGTACAGTATGGCATCTAAGCCATGTTTATGGTACATAAAATGTCCGGGAGTGTCCCTAGGCGGGACGGGAACTGCTTCTTCGAGTATCCCTTTCCTGGTTCCTATCTGACGTAATTTCGAAAACAGCGGCATATTTGAACTTACTTGAACGTGAACACAATAAACACAGTAATGAATAGCAAACAATCATTCATACCACGACATTAAACACATTAAAACATTTCAGACTGATACTACCTGGTACATAGAAAAACATAATTCTGAAAAACTCGAGAAACAATACTAGAATACTGAATTACTGGATGCACTGCTAAAACAGTACAGACATACCGGTCCCATAAAGAGACACGTCATACCGTATCCACCTAAGTGAACACGTCTGGACCGGGTCTGCGTACCCAGACCCGTCTTGACCGGGCACAAATTAATGAACCTGTCTAGATGCGTTCCCAACAACGGTACTCACCGGGAAGCAAAACTGAAGGCCTCGGAAACTCGACACTGGACTGGACTGGACTGCTACGGCGTCTGGCTGCTACTACGCATGCGCTTCGGAACAGGTGGGCCTCCAGATACCTCGGACCTTGCTCTCTCGGCTTGGGCTCTGGTCGGGACTCTCCGCATTCCTCACCGCCTCGTCTGGATGCCGGACCGCAGTCTCCGTCTCCTCCGTGGGCCTGAGGGAGTTAGCAGGAAAACCCGCAGGTGTGCACAGGAGTCCGTCACGGCTGTAAAAGGGGTCAAGGGCCTGCGTTACATCGCCGGCGCGTGGGGAAGGGGAGGGGTCCCTATTCGGGCGCCAGATTATGTGGTAAATAAAATTACCGGACTATTTTTCTATACATTAAATGACAATAAGAATAGCTCAAAAAATGAGAGGCAGAGTCCGTGGTATCTGAGTCATACGGGCTTTAATTAAGTGGCTCGAGACACTGGACATCGGGTTCCATCACCACTAAGGTTCAGGAAGGGATATTCAACATTTTATTAACATCACACATTATATATAGTAAAACTGTACAGTTGCATTGAATACAGTAGGCGTAACCAGTGAAGAAGAGAAAGATAAGAGCACATGGGCGTAAAAGAAGGCGTGTACAGAGGCGTACACGGAGGTGTGTGCTGGAAACGTCACAGAAGTGTCATAGGTGGGTGGATGCATAGAGAAATTCTGCAGGGTCAGCAGAAACCTTCAACATGGGTGCGCGCGCAACTGAGCATGACGTGGTATTGACGTGCAACTGGGGAGAGCTGGGGGGCTTGACTTTAGCACTCGTAGAGGAGTCTTGGTGTCTGGGATGTCAGAACGACCTGCACCTATAGCATATCTGGTATCTTGGGTTTGGAGGATGTATTATCTGAAGTAAAAGGTCTCTCGGGCAGAGGCCGTACATCACTGAATGCTAGTGGGTGCATACGTGTCTTGGTGCAATGCGCGGGGCCATGGGCCTACTATGGCAACGGGTGCAGTAAATTACTTGTAAGGAGACAGGAAGGCCGGGCCCTTTGCTCTGCAGGCTGGAATATGTTTACCTATTTCACTAGACTGGAATGTGTTTTTGCGGAGGCTGAGCAGATAACTGTAGGCAAAATACTGTCTTGGCAGGCAGGCCGAGCCGGGCACCGCTCGCTGGGCAGGAAGTAAGGTAGAGGTCAGGGATGCATACCTAAACTGCAGCTTTCAGAGACAGAAGAGGCTCGGAGCCTCAATTAAGGGCCTGGCTCGACTGAGCCAGAAAACGTGGAAAACGTGTGCTGTGCAATATTTAAAAGTGCACCATGTAAATGCATTGGAAACGTGGGCCCTAATGCGGAATTGGTACTTTAGACATGAAGGCCTCACTAACTGACATGCTAACATTAGACGGAAATGCAGAAGCATTATCATGACGGGCACGGGAAAGGAATTACATGACATACATGGGGCACGGGTGCATGGATAGGGTGCGAGTGGGGGTCACACTGACTACCTAAAAATTTCTATTTCCTCAGGATGATGCTTCAGCAACACTTAGATGGTCTGATGATAATAGACCTAGATTCAGATTAACGTGAGTTTAGGTTATTGCCTACGTAATGGCAAAAGGAGGGTCTGTGGTTCTGTGAAAATGGGCCTTGTTAGGAAAGGTCATGATTCCGCCACTATTTTGGTGATGTTGGAACGTATTTGGCGAATGCGACTAATGTGGAGTGAATTTGTCACGTTAGATAGCGAATTCACCATGTATTTAGAGATTTCGTTTCGAACATGGGTTCCATTTTGTTTAAGGCCTCCATTTTGTCTTGCCATCATGCAGGCCGACAAATGTGGTCGAACGAATGAAGCAACCTGGCCTTCACATATTTGTACATATTAACAGGGTCTTTCTTGACTTCGAGGTGAATTGCAAGAACCTGATTCCTTCGCCTGAAACTGACCCTGCCGAGTCAATTTCCCTGGTTTGATCGTTATCTGAGATTACCAATCATTGTTCAGGACATCGTTAACTTTTAGTCTCCTTACACGTGCCTTATCTTGCTCACTATCAGACATTGTTTCCTTTCCTATGTTCTTTATTACATGCATTGTGCCTTTCAATTATGGGTTTGTTCTGCTTGTGGAAATTGGATTTGGGGACATTCCCAATGATTAACTTTGGGTTGGGACATTGCAAACTGAGCTTTTCGTCATGTGATACTTTGTTTGAGAATGTATTTCATTGGTTAACTTTTGGCGCAGTGGGAGTATGTTTATGAATGTGAAAATTGTGTATAAAAGGACATGTCTTGCTCTACGAATTTTAGCAGTCTCCTGAAATACTACCATGCTGTGTTTCTTGGATCACTGTTACTAGCTGCAGCTAATAAACTTGGTCTCTGACGCCACCCAGAAGTATTCTGTGTCTCTGTAAACCAAGACAGGTGAATCCGAAGACTTTGGGCTTGCCACTGGCGCCGCTGGGTTCTAAAAGCCCGGTTCTTCATACCAAGATGACCCCTCGTTCCCTACGCCTTAGTTCCACATTTTGTGATTACGGGCAAAACACTTAATCTTCCCATGGCTGACAGTATTTGCTGTTGGTTGCCTGTCCACCTCCAGTCCGTCGCTGCTTGCCCCTGCTGAATTGCACCTTAACCAACTCTGTGTTTCACATTTTGTTTGTGCAATTTTATGTTGCGTCAACAACACCCAAAGGTATTGGATCGCTTTACATTAGCACCAGTTACTTTTTTTTATAGCAATTTTATGTAGCGCCAACGCCATGGAAGGTATTGGAGCGCTTTACATTAGCACAAGTTATTTTATACAAGGACACATTCATTTTTGTAGGCCAAATCAAGGATGTTAAGCCGACGTCGATACTCAAGCCCGGTTTCTCAGAGCCATAGTCAGCAGCTCTGGCCCATACACCACATGCTCTCTCGAAAGGACGCCATGTCATCTCCCTAGCCTCGGCCTCAGTTTCACATTTTGTGATTAGGGATAAATCCCTCGATTTCCCCTTTTCTAAACACAACAAACATTGGCAAAACCAGTGGATTTTGCCTGTGAGAAATCTATTGTTTGTAAGTCTCGGCTAGACAGCGCATGCGCTGTCTTAAAGAGACGTGATGTGTTGTATCAGTGGCCTTACAGGTCACACATCTCCTACCATTGGTAAACTTCAGCGTCCTCTCATTTTTTTTATGCCATTCGTCATGGCATGCGGGCGTCATGCCATCTTCTTGTGTTTGGCCCTGCCATAGTGCATGGACCGAGTGCATGTCTCCTTGCACTGCTCCTTGTTTGCACAGCAATTTTTTCTTTGTTTGCAAGCACTCCCTAGGAGTACTTGTGTTTTCAGGCCGTCTCCCTTGTACACATACACACATACTACTAAAATGCCTGCACGTGTACATAAACAAATGTTAAAAACACAAACAGCACTGGTTTCTTTTTTTTTTTTTGCACGATCCGATGTTATGGGAGTATGGGTGGTCGGTCAACTCCGCTCCGCGCGCAGGGTTCACAGTGTTAAAGCTGCTCAGTGCGCCGCATGGCCGTGGAGTTTGACAATAACTCCGCCTATGGTGCGTGGCGCAGTTTACTAGTGGCACCCACCCGAAATGGCTCCTTTAAGGTTAGCACTCTATTTCTCCCCTGTAATAGTTAGGCACAAACTGCTCATGCCTAAGACTTGCGCTTACTTCCCTGCACTCTGCAAAGTTAATGTGGTGGTGGGTGGCGTATATGCTTGTGGGCAATGACTCTGGGGCTGGGCTCAAGCTTGCAGGGGCAGTGGGAGGCGCGCAACTGAGATGTAGGAAGGGCGGTCGCAAGCTTGTTTTTTCTTGTTGTGGATCGCTTCTTCCTTCAAACCCCTAACAATTGGGGAGGGCCAGAGAGTGCATCCGCCAAAACTAATCTGAGGTAGCTCCCTAAAGGCATGGGGGTCGGAACATGCCCCCTTGGACATGCGGACCCTGCGCCGGGCGGAGAAGATTACGAGGCTTTGCAATGGGATGGATCTCATGGCACCTTCCCTGATGCTGCTGCTGACTCTGTGCGACGTCGTCTCTCTGTGGGACACGGCCTTCAGGGGCCCCAAGGGTGAGTACCCGTTTGACAGAGGGACTAGGTGGCTAAGGGGTGGAATGGGAATATACGCACCATCGAATTGCATTGATTGATTATATTAGCGGAACAATGCTTGTCGTCCGACTCCTCACCTGCCTCAGGTACCTTGTACAGCTTCAAATACTCATAGTTGCATGCCTTCAGCCACAAACTCCATGGCCACAGTTCATCCTCGGGCACATATGCACACTTAGTGACAACTTTCATGTTCTTTGCCCCCTCTCTCTGCCCTCAGTGCATGTAAATAAGTCACCCACAGTGGCACAGTCCGCAGTGCTTTAGCTTGCACTCTTTCTGCCACCCTGCCTCTCCAGCTACCGTGGGCACAGGCCCAAGCTCGCGTTCCGGGCCTTCAGTAATCCTCATCTAGGCATGCACACTTATCTGCACTGGAAGGGGGCCTAAAGGCAGCAAAAGGTTCAGGACGTTTGATGAACATTACTCACTCCGCCTGCTTGCGGTACTTTGCAGAATCTCTTGAAGTTTTTCATTACCTCTGTGGAATTTCACGGAGTAGAACTCTGCGAGCTCCGCCCAGGCCTATAAGGGAGCGCTTGCTCCATCTTGCCATATCAGGAACACGAGCTGATGTTACTGGAGAGTTTTAAGTGCTCACCAGTTACATTCCACAGTGACACATTCATTTTTGTCGCTGATCCTGCTTCAATTAAGGTATATTTTTTACCCCTTCATTGTTGCTTCCTCCTGCCCTCTCCCATTGTTGCCTGCTCATCGCCCAATCCCCTCCTGCTTACGCGCTTTACCTGTCCCACGGCGCTGCTGCTTTTATTTTTTTGTATGATCCAATGGTATTGGCGCTCTTGTTCCGTCCTCGGTCTTGCCATAGTCTCCCTTGTACACATACACACATATCACTAAAATGCATGCATGCGAACATAAACAAATGAATTTCTTAAAAAGTTGTTAAAACATGAATAGCACTTTACCAGTCTCAAACTGCCTGATTTGCAGAGTCGGGCCACTTGCGACCTGTAAAATGCATTTTGGTATGTATGAATTCAAATTTGCAATTCGTTAACATGTTACCCAATTGCAATTTGGAATTGCGAATACATAGCGATTTGGTATTAGGAAAGGGCGTGTTTAGGGCGTCCCTTACATACACAAATCGAAGCAGTATGTAAAAATGTTTGCGACCAATATGCGGTTGTAAACATTTTCATTTTATAACCTACTTCAAGTAGGTGGTAACCCATTTGCAAATTGGAAAGGGTCTCCAAGGTACCCCTTCCCCTTTGGGAATGGTAGCGAAAACGTTTTTTAAGAGAAGGCATTGGTCCCACCGACCACTGCCTGCTCTCAGAAAATGAAAAGAAAACTTTTCATTTTTCTTTTTTAAACACAATCCATTTTCCTTTAAGGAAATGTGTCATTCATTAATGTAACTGGTGAGCACGTATGCTCCAATACCACGGGCTGATGTTAGCACTATGGCAAGATGGAGGACAGAACAAAAGTTCCAATACCATTGGATCGTGAAAAGGAAAAAAAAAACAGCAGCGTTTTAAGGAAAAGTGGCTGCATTAAAAAAAAAGTTTGTTTAATTTAAAAGCAACTATGGACATTGTGGTCTGCTGACCCCAGCAGGCCACCATCCCCATGATTTTAGCGATTCATAGTAGGTCGCAAGTTGCGACCTACTTCATTAATATTCCTGAGGTAGGCCGATTTGCAACTCACTAGGAATTGCTAAATGAAACTCATGGAGTTTCATACTTTAGGAGGAGCAATTAACTAATTGCGATTCGCAGAGAATGAAAAATTTCCCAGCTAACGTAACGGAAAGTTTCAATTCTATTAAGGACTCGGAGGCGAGGATTATGCATTAATTTCTTCACTTTATTCACAGCAGCCATTCAAAGTTAAACAAAACCGACATTCCCATGAGTCATAGGGAATAACAGACAAACAATAGAGCGTGTCCATGGGCAGATAGTCCACTTCGAATGCACCAATCCCGAGGCTCCCATGAGTATGTAGTCCTCTGTCCCTCTCTAGTCTCCCTCTTTTGTCGCTCGAAGCCAGCATATGCAAGATCATCCAGAGTCCTGTTTGCCGGAGTCGCCTGTAGAAGCAAAGCACAATGTAAGTGACACCAAGGGATCATTTTAAGGACAAAATCAGTTACTTACCCTATTACGAGGGCGTGAAAGAACCTTAAACAGATACCCTGGGTGGGATAATCCTCGCCTCCGAGTCCTTAATAGAATTTAAACTTTCCATTACGTTAGCTAGGAAATTTTTCATTCTATGTCAGGACCAGAGGCGAGGATTATGCTCGTTTAAAGCTTAAGGACCACCAAACGTGCCATATCTAGCACCGGTTTGAAATAAAACCATTTAAAGGTGGAATATGAAGACCAATCTGCAGCATTCAGAATGTCCTCCAGACGAGCTCCCAGGGCAAACGCTTTCGAGGCCATGGCCCCACGGGCTGAATGGGCACCAAATATACCCAAATTGATACCGGCCTCCTGCATCACCCAACTGACCTAACGGGCGATCGTGGGGGAGGAGACTGCCCTATGAGGCTTCTTGAGAGCGATGAGCAACTGCTGCTCACCTGGGGGTCGGAATTCCTCCGACATCTCTTCATAGCCTTTAGGCAAGCAACAACACACAACTTAGGGGAGTCCGGAAAAGCCCGGTACGAGATGGACGTCGTTCCGCATTTAGTGCATCGACGGATCGTGAAGGTCGTCCCTGTAGGAGAATAAATCCTACCCGAGACATCCAGAGCACGCACAACTGAAACACGTCTGCAAGAGATGAGACAAAGGAGCATGGCCAGCTTCGCGGACTGCTCCCTTCGGGACAAAAACCTATTGAGTTGCCAAGACAAGAACAAGTTGAGAACCTGGTTAACGTCCCACAACTGAAAGTAACGCGGCACGGAAGGCAAAGAAAGGCGGATGCCTCGAAGAAGGCGACAAACCAAGGGATGCTCACCCACCGGGGAGCCATCCACAATATTATGGCCAGCAGATATAGCAGACCGAAAGGCATTAACAGTCCTGTAAGCCAAACCTTCTTCCGCCAAGGCTGCCAAGAAATTCAGTGTAGCCGTTACATCTGCTGCCACGGGATCGAAACCCCGTTGCATACACCAGCGAACCCATCGTCGTCCCGAGGAATGATACCGCTTGATGGTACTATCGGCCCAGGCCTTGGACATGTATTCCTCAGCCGATCCCGAAAGGCCCGGGACTGCCCATCGTCCCCTGTAATCTGCCACGCCATCAGATGCAGAGGCCCCTGCGCGATAAGAGGATGGG
Organism: Lissotriton vulgaris; assembly: GCF_964263255.1. Lineage (NCBI taxonomy): Eukaryota > Metazoa > Chordata > Amphibia > Caudata > Salamandridae > Lissotriton > Lissotriton vulgaris. Next base: position 199,650,654 of record NC_141696.1, read on the forward strand.
GAACTCCGTACGGACTGAGCAGAAGACTCGGAAAGCAGGGAAGTGGGATTGGAAAATCCCAAGAAAGTTCCAGAAGAACCGGAAACCAGACTTGAGACCTTCATATGGGCGATATCAGGACTATGTCCCCTCCTTGACGACGGACCTGCCCCGAGACTCTCGTCAACATGGCAAACGGAGGAAAAGGGTATCCAGTCTCTTCCTTCCAATCCAGAAGGAATGCGCCCCTAGCTGCCGCCATCGGATCCGGCCCCCAACTGAAGAACCGGGGAAGCTGAAAGTCCAGACGTGAGGCGAAGAGGTCCACTGAGAACGGACCCAGATGCTCAGGAGGTCTGCAAAAACCCCCGGGTGAACCTTCCACTGACTCGTGTCGTGAAAGTGTCATGAATGAAAATCCGCCACCTGATTGTCCAGGTCCGGGAGATACTCCGCCGTAACCGAGACCTGATGGTGCAGGCAATACTGCCAGAAGTTCGCCGCCAAGTTCGCCAGAGCCTGCGACCGAGTGCCCCCGAGATGATTGATGTACTGGACAGCCGATACGTTGTCCATCTTGAGAAGCACCCAAGAGCAGACCGACACCTTGGTCCAACACAGGATCGCAAAGGAGCCCGCTAAGAGCTCCAGACAATTGATTTGCAGTTGTCGCTCCTGCGGAGACCACACACCTCCGGTAGTGAAATCTCCACACCGCGCGCCCCAACCGGATTTGCTGGTTTCGGATTTGATAACCAAATCGGGCGTGGAACCGAATATGGCCCGCCCGTTCCAGGATTCCATGTTGGACGACCACCACTGGAGTTCCTCTCTGGCGTCGGCAGACAGGGCACCTTCTGAGAGAACGAGAGGCCCCTGCGAAGGTGGGGGGCTTTGAGCCTCTGGAAGGCCCTGTAATGAAGAGGGCCCGGGAAAATCGCCTGGATGGAGGCCGACAGAATTCCTACGATCCAGGCAAGCTGACGGAGCGACAGGCGTGACTGAGCCAGGGCTCTCCAAAGTTCGTGGCGGATCTTGGTCATCTTCCAAGAAGGCAGGCTGAGGGTAGACTCCACGGAGTTGATTACAAACCCCAAAAACACCACCTTCTGAGCGGGCACTAGTGTGGACTTCGCCTCGTTGACCACGAAGCCCAAGCTCTGAAGGAGATCGACCGCTGTCTGCAACTGCCATGACAAGACACGGGGACACTGTGCCATCAACAGGATGTCGTCCAGGTAGACAATCAGACGCATAACGGACGCCCGCAGATGCTCGATCACCAGCCGCAGGACCTTGGTGAAGCACCAAGGCGCGGAGGACAGGCCGAAAGGTAAGGTCGTGAACTCGTACACCTTGTCCCACCAAGCAAACTGAAGGAACCGCCTGTGAGGCGGAAACATGGGAATCGTAACGTAGGCGTCCTTCAGGTCGAGGCACGCCAACCAATTGTTGGGCCATAGAAGGTCACTCAGCAGATGGATCCCCTCCATCCTGAAGTGGCGATACACCAGCCACCCGTTGAATTCCCGCAGGTTGATGACTGGGTGCTGAGTACTGTCCGACTTGTCCACTAAAAAGAGGTTGCTGAGAAAGCCCCTCGGATGAGGAACAGACTTCACTATTGCCCCTTTGTCGAGGAGAGAGGAGACCTCTTGGTCGACCAGGGCGGCGTCTGAGGCCGAAAAGGAAAGAGGACGCGGGGTAACTGGTTGCAAGGGATCCCCGTGGAACTCTATGCCAAACCCTTGGACAGTCTGCAACACCCAGGCGTCTCCGGTGACAGAAGTCCATGTCTGGAAAAAATGCGCCAGACGTCCCCCCACTTTTAGAAGGGAAGAAGGGAGAACACTCACCGGAAGAGTTGGAGGCTTCACCGCCTCTGCCTTTCCCACTACGTCCTCTGGTCGTGTAAAAATTCCCGAACCTGGCTTGGTCTTGGTATTGATTACCTCCAGAGCCTTGCCCCCTGCCCTGGTTGGGACGGCCAGACGAGCGGCCCCTACCTCGTCCGGCCCCCCGAAAAACCCGGGGGCGGAAGACCTTGTGAATCGAGGACTGGGCCTTGTCCAGGGACGTGAAAGTACTCACGAATTTGCCTTGTTCCCTGATAAATGGCTCTCCAAAGAGACCCCCTTGGGCCACAGGACCAGCCTCCGAATCAGCCAAGTCGCCAAGCTTGGGGTCAACCTTGATAAGGAGGCTTCTGCGCCTCTCGGTAGAGAGTGCGCAGTTGGCGTTTCCAAGGAAGACCACCACGCGTTGGGCCCAGGTGGAGAGGTTCTCGGGCGAAATAAGGGACCCTGATTGCTTGGCCTCCTCTGCCATATCTAGAATCTTAGTAACTGGGCCTAGGACATCGAGGAGCTTGTCCTGGCAAGCCCGCCAGGACCTATCAATACCCGCTTAGGGTCTTTAACAAACTTTTGGAGGAATGTGGCCATGCGCTGGTCGATCTCTGGGGTAGCCGCCACCTTCCCCACAAGCATAGGCCGTAGGCACTCCGCCCTCAGGCAGCTCCTGGCTGCAGCATCTAACGGGTGGCGAATCCTACTGGCCACATACTGGGCCACTTTCTCTGAAGGGGCCCAGTCCGAGGAGCGGGGGTGAAGGACATCATCTGGATCCAACATGTCCGCACAAAGATTCTGGGGATCGGGGACCGGATCCGGGCGTCACGGGAGCCAGGGGCGGGATGGGCCAGACTCCTTGTCCCCATCCCCTGTATCATCATCTCCTAGGGGCGCCGAGGACGCTTGCAAGTTCTTGCTAGCCAAGAACTCCTGCTTCAGGCGGGCAAAGCGTCCAGATCCACGCCGGAATCTCTAGGCCGCTTGGACGGCGGTGGCTGAGGGTCGGCGGGGGCGCTGCCGTCACCGGAAGATGGAGCAGGAAGGGTTTGGGAAGCCCTGGACAACGTGGCACAAGCTTGTTCAATACGGCGAGATAGGCGCTCCTCTACCGGAGCGATGGCCTGCTCCACCGCCTTGTAGATAGTCGTCCACTTTGTTATAGAAATCCTCATCCCACTGAAGGGAAGTGAGGGGATCCTTCTCCCACTCATCGTCTTGGAAGGGCTCCTCCTGGTACTCAGCCATTAAGCAAGACAGTGTAGCACCTTGCAGGGAGTGGAAACAGAGAGGGGGTAACCTCTAAGTAAATATTTTAATTGTCCCGTTTTAACATTTGCACTAATTTCCGCGTTCTCGGGTGCAAGGCTATATTGCACCGAGACATTCTTTTTTCACCTTGCTTCTCCCGGTGTGGCAGACTAGGGGCTACAACGCGGGGATAGGCGCCATCTTGAAGGGAGGAAGGGTTGGCGGTCCAGTGGCAGGACGCCTCCCACCCTCCTCTACAGAGTATAAATGTCAAGGCCATTCCGTCCGCGCAGCGGGCGGGCGCAGCGGGCGCGCCGGCGGCGCGCCGAAGGCGCGCCAAAGGCAAGCCCGTCTGCGCCCGTCCGCGCCGGACACGGGCCTAGGGCCCCCCCCCCCTGGTCCTAATGTACCTCTACGCCTCCAATACTCGCACTCTATGTTAACTGACCTCCGTGCTCAAACTACGGAAGAATGTATCAGGAATAATCCTGATAATATATCATCTCTATCCACACTAAACTGCAACCACTGTCAGACCTCCATCCCCCTGTTAAATAAAGCGGTCGGTTGGGACAACGCTAAACAGATAACGCAAAAGTTCACCACAGCCCTTATCAACGTACGCTCATTGGTGAAACATAGGCAAGAAATAGCGGATTTACTTATTGACAGGAACATCGATATAATGTTCCTGACAGAGACCTGGTTGGACAAGGCATCAGACCCAGATCTTGTGATAGCCGTCCCAACAGGTTTCAAATCGTATAGGCTAGATAGAATTGGTAAGAGAGGAGGTGGGATCGCTATAATTGCTCGTGATACACTAAAAATCCGTACCACAGCAATTCCCTCCACTACTTGCGAGGCCTTCCAATTTGATATATACCTATCACCCTCTCACAACTTTAAAGGTATACTATTATACAGGCGACCAGAAAACCGCCTAGGATTTCTTGAAGAAATCGCCACCTTTCTGGAAACTTTTGCTATTGATAAATCCATAACCCTGCTAGGAGACTTTAATTTCCATCTAGACTGTAGTGAAGATAAGGACACCATTGCCCTGCAGTCTCAAATGGAGGTCTTCGGTCTAACCCAACTGGTGAAGGGACCTACTCATAACGCAGGACACACACTAGATGGAATATTTACCAATCATGAGAATTTGGTGGTGTCTGATGTCCTGCCAATGACCTGGACCGACCACCACCTGGTCTTAGCCACGATCCAAATTAACAAAATAGCTATTGGAACAATACCAGTACCAAAACAAGAAATATTTAAAGTATGGAGAGACATCAACATTCCCAGTTTTAAAGACGCGCTGGACAATTCAAAGCCCACGCTGTCCAATAACCCAGAAATCGCCACCAAACAATATCAAGCATGGCTGGACCAGGCCGTCAATGAATTAGTCCCTAAAAAAAGGATGTCTAGAAATAGAAAGTCCCCCTCTGCCCCATGGTATACAATGGAACTTAAAAAACTTAAACAACAATGTAGAAATCGAGAGAGACAATGGAGGAAAAACTATGACAACGGAAACAAAAAGACATACAAAGAGCTCCTAGCCCAATATAAGCTCCTGATTATCGAAACTAAGAAAAAATATTATACTGAGCAAATTGAAAGTGCGAAAAACTCAAACCAGAAGCTTTTTGAAATAACTAAACAGCTGGCCGGATGCGTCCCAGATTTGACCCCCCCATGCTCACAAAACTTCTGTGATTCACTGGCCACTTTCTTTTTCAATAAAGTGAATGACATCTTCTCAGTATTCAATCTTGGCGATAATCAAAATATTGAAAAAATAAATACCTCTTCCCCAAGCAATAACTTATCCTGCTTTGCTGAAGTCACTGAAGATCAAATCCAGGACATTGTCAAAACCATTAAATCAGGATCGGCTTTAGACCCCTGTCCTCTGAACACTCTTCGCCCATTTATGGACACGGTGACGCCAGTCATAACCCAAATATGCAATATAATGTTCCGTACAGGCATTTTCCCCACCCAACTAAAAAAGACCTTATTAAAACCTCTCTTGAAAAAGCCCGGCCTCGATAAAGCCGACCTGAAAAATTACAGGCCTATAGCCAACCTACCGCTCCTCGCGAAAATAGTGGAGAAGGCCATGAACACCCAACTTACGGAATTCATCGAGCAATACAATCTGCTTGATGAAACACAATTTGGATTCCGAAAGTTCCATGGGACTGAAACTGCACTTATAAAAGCTGCAGACGATATCAGACTAATCAGAGACCAAGGTGGTACAGCACTACTGGTGCTTTTAGACCTATCAGCCGCCTTCGACACGGTTGACCATAAGATTCTTGTCAACCGTGTCGAAAAAATGGGCGTGCGAGGCCAGGCAAAAAATCTACTGGCATCCTTTCTGATGGAGAGATCCCAGGCAGTGACCTTGGGTCAATTTGAATCGGCTGAATTATCTCTGCCATGTGGGGTACCTCAAGGTTCATCCCTCAGTCCGACACTTTTTAATATCTATGTGTCGGACCTCGCAAAGACCATCAAAGCGCACGGGATGAACCTTACCTCCTACGCAGATGATACTCAGCTAATTCTGGGTATCAGAAATGATGGAGAAACAGTAGCGGAGAGTTTCAAAGCAGGTATGCTGGCCATAGGACAGTGGATGGCCGCAAACTGCCTGAAACTCAACTCCGATAAAACTGAGGTGGTCACTTTTGGCCGCCTCAGTCCCAGCTGGTCCCCAGTATGGTGGCCGTCATCTTTTGGAGCCGTGCCTGAACCTGCCACAAAAGTACGGAATTTGGGCGTCATCTTCGATGACAACCTAACCTTTATGGCACATGCCAATCAGACGGCCGCCACAGCATTCTACAAACTACGCCTAGTCAGGAAGATTCTCCCTTTTCTACCTAAAAATGTTGGCAAGACACTTGTCAGCGCCCTTGTTTTGTCAGCACTGGATTATTGTAATGGCTTGTTTGCCAGTGCCCAAGCAAGGGTCATCAAGAAACTGCAGGGAATCCAAAATGCGGCAGCCAGACTACTCTCAAACACCCCTAAATTTAAGCCCGTAGCTGAGACCCTGAGAAGTCTTCACTGGCTCCCAGTGAGGAACAGAATTAAATTTAAGACACTGTGCATTGTCTATAAGTCACTTCACCACCAAGCGCCGCAATTTTTGAAAGACCATCTTGTCCCATATACCCCCTCCCGGACACTGCGTTCAGCAAAACAAAATGACCTGGTTGTGCCACGGACCAGGCTGGTCAATTGGGGAGACAGACGTTTCTTAGTGGTAGGCCCAAAACTATGGAACACTGTCCCGCAATCCATACGATCTTGCCCAAATTTGATATCATTTAGGAAAAAACTGAAAACCTGGTTATTCAATCTTTAAAAATTCCCACTTATCCATGACACCTTATAGGAGAGCATACATTAGTACAGCGCCGAGACGCCTGCGGGCAATTGTTCGCGCTTAACAAATGCTAAAAATAAATAAATAAATAAATAAAGTAAGCGGGGCTGGGTCTCAGCCTAATGCCAGGCGAGCAAGCTCGCAATTGTGAAGGGCAAAGCCCAGGGACAAACAGCCCGGTGCAACAGAATCTGAGGGCAGCCTGCCAGAAGAAAATGTCCCAATACAGACTCCCCACCAGGAGTGTGATAAGGCCTACAAACACGGACACCCAACAAGGCAGAATAAAGTTGATAAACACTCTGCCTGATGGCAGATACTGACTCGCGCCACACGCGAGCGTTCAGGGGGCGAAATGAATCAAAAATACTGTCACTGACAGCCTACAGACCGCAAGGCGTGTACTGGCAGGCAAGGCTCCGGTTCGCACGTGTCTCCGATGAGCTATGCGCGGAATCTCGGAGACACGCTCCGGCGGCCGGAGGAAGGCGCCGCGAGCCGCACCACTGAGAAGAAACAGCCGTTAGGGAGACAGAAGAATCCCACGGCCGGACGAGCCCACCGAGTAGCGGATGGCTCGCCAAGAAGGAAAAAACAGGAATGGATCACAATGCCTTCTAGGAACAGGCGAAATTAGAAAAACAAAGCGGTACCAGAGAGCGGGGTGCCGAGGCCCCGAGCGGCGCGAACAAGGGAAGCACAGCCGCTATTGCAGAGCACACGCGAAAACGCGTCAATAAATGCCCCACAGCACCAAGTCAACAATTCCCCACAATAACAACAGCGCAAAGGGCCTAACAAAGCATGCCATAAGGAGAGGGAAAAGGGCAACACTTATCTGGGTACAGTAGCGAAGAAAGAGGGAGAGTAGAGAGGGACAGAGGACTACATACTCATGGGAGCCTGGTGATTGGTGCATTGGAAGTAGACTATCTGCCCATGGACACTCTCTATTGTTTGTTTGTTATTCCCTATGACTCATGGGAATGTTGGTTTTGTTTAACTTTGAATGGCTGCTGTAAATAAAGTGAAGAAATTAATGCATAATCCTCGCCTCCGGTCCCGACATAGAATCTCAATGAGATAATCGCTATTTTGAATAATGATAAATATTGCCCTTTGTGCTCACCAGTTACATTCCACGATGACACATTCATTTTTGTTGTTGATTCTGCTTCAAATAAGGTCTTTTTTCGCCCTTCATTGTTTCTTCTTTCTGCTCTCCCCGTCATTGCTTGTCCATCGCCTGATTCCCCTCCTGATTCCCTGCTTGACCTGTCCACCCCCTACTACCCTTGTCGCAGCTATTTCCATTTTGTTTTCTCTTCGCGATCCAATGGTATTTGAGCGTTTGTTCCGTCCTCCATCTTGCCATAGTGCTACCACCAGCTGGTGGTATTGGAGCACTTTAAGTGCTCACCAGTTGCATTACACAATGATACATTCACTGTCATGCGCAGGGGCATTCATAAGTGATTTGCCCAGAATCACAAACTGTTCAGTTGACCCAGAGATTTGAACCTGGTTCCCCAGTTCCTGTGTCAACAGTTCTGGCTGTTACGCCACATCCTTGCTTCACTGCCAAACTCCTCAACTGTTTTCTCACTGTCACTTCCACATTTGGTTGGCAATACCCCGTCAACACCGAACAAGCATTGGCAAAGCAAATAGATCTCGGCAATGCCCGAGCTATTGGCCTTGTCAACGTGAATGTATGTTAGCTATGTTTAGCAGCACGTGTGCCGTTCAGCATGGCTGAAAGTCACTGAAGAAAGAGCCATGATGCAGCCAGCGCCGGCCATATGATAGCACTTTTTTGATTAGGAGGGGCAGGACAATAAACTCAACATGGGGGGCGAAGAGTCTCCACGTTGGCTCAACATCCTATGATTCTGGGCATTCAGTGAGTTTCAACCATGCTGAACAGCAGATGTGCTGCTAGACGACATGGCTAAAAGACATGCACATTGACAAGGCCTATAGCTTGGTCATTGTCGAGACCAGTGCTTGTTTACTTTGTTCCTCATCTTTTTTTCTGTGGATGCCTAGATAACAAGTACAAGAGCTTTTGTCTGAAACTAGTTTGTATATTTGGATCTTGATTGGGCTCCATTTGGATGCACCCATTTAAATGTGTTTTTATCTAAGAGTGTGGAACGTCCTTATCTTGATTTATTTCTCAAATAGTAGTCCCTATGCTACTGATCTCCCTAATTCGTCGATCTTTGGTTCCCCAGGACTTCATATTATGGTCTGTAGTAACTCGGCCCCTCTTTGCACACTATGTGAGACCCAGAAGCCTGGTAAGCCAATGAGTTTTAAAATCAGGAAACCTTAAGCATTTTACACTTCATACCACTTGTTGCTCCCCTTGGACTTTCAGTGACTTGTTCTCTATTTTGATTGTTAGATGGCATCTCTTAACCGTCTGTATATTTCGCTTCATAGCACTTGGCAGATCACCGGGTTATTGATCATTTTTCAGGAAAGGCCTTCACTCTTACCCTTCTTGACAACACTTACCTTGTGACCTTTCCTAGTGTTTTATTTATTTACTGTTAATTGGTAATGAGCGAAGCATGACTTAAACCGTGTCAAAGTGCTGTGTTTTACAGATTCTCTGAATATGTACAATTTGTATAGATAAACACAACAATATATTTACATTAAAAGAAGTGATTATTTCATGTAGAATGGATTTTGGAGGAGATATTTGCCTTATATCCATTTCCCATTCATCACCAACTTTTTAGGCCATCCTCTCTTTCTGCTTTCAGGAAACTACTGAAAACATGGCTATTCCTCTCTTAATCAGCTGTTGTGCTTTTTCCCCTTGCTTGTGCCCCTTGACACTATCGGATTTAGTGCACTTTACAAATACTATCCTATCCTATTCCTAATTACTTTGTATTGGAATCTTCACCCGCATTATAGCCAGTACTATTGTCTTAAAATCTGCTCTCTGGAAGTACATTTTTTCTGTATTAAAAACTCAATGTTCCTTGTCCTATCTTTATGAACACCTTTGTACCTCCCCTGGGATTTCGTAAACTCACCCAAACACTCCAGTGCCCTGCAGAGGCAAAGCCTAGGTTGTCAGCAGAACAATCGGGTAGGGAGAGGTGGTGTGGTTTGGAAGACTGGGATGAGGAAGACCATGGTTCAGGGACATTAAAATGACCAGTAAGTAATCTGGGCATTACGTGTTTTTTGTGTTACCCTCCTCCCATTCCTAACTATGTGAGGGTATTTTAAGTAGACTCTGCCATTGCTGACCCAAAGGAAGTAACCTTCACAATTTAATGCCCCAAAAAATACTTTAACTGGTTTACCGCAGCAGCAATTCCCCTGCTCTGCAGGGCATTCCATTGAGTGGGAGGGACCTCGTCGGGCAAAGGACATGCACAGCACTACCGAGGTAGTGCTCAGGATGGCTGTTGGCCGACGGGCGCACTTAACGGGTTAAGATGATCAAAAAAGTTAAATCAGATTTTTTCATTTATTCCATTGCTGCTTCTAATTTCTTACCCAAATACATCTTCATGATGGTTAACTCTGCTCAAAACAATGTGTGTAGTCAGACAGCTTTATTTCGGTTCACAGAACCATACAAGTACACAATAAAAACATATATGAATCTCAATAAAAAAATGCAGCTTACAAATACAGTTCATTACAGTACTTAGCCAAATTTGAGCGATTTATAGCCATATTACATTCATTAAGCAGAAATAAGGGATGCATTATATTGAACGATAATGCTAAGACAGTTGCCAGATGAAAACCTCAAGAGGAGTCCTAAAAAGGGTCCACTATGTCTTCCGGAAAGATACTGTTAAGACTTAGCCAAGTAAAGAATAGTTCAGAGCACTTATGTCATAAAAGTTAAAGAGCACAGTGCATAAAATCACATTGAAACACACCCCAAGAGCCTTTATTTTTTAGCAACAAGCCTAGATCCGATATGCCAGATTGACCGCAAGTAATTGGAGATTGACTAAATAATCCTCTTCCTGGTATCTGTTTTACAAACTCTCAGGGCCTTGTGCCGGTTTTCAAGACCGAGAAGCTGGCAAAGAGGGGCAATCCATCAAGCACGCTGCTTCGCATAAGCGCAGCAAAAAAACAGACAAAAGTTGGTAAGATTATCGCTTTTGTTCCATGAACAAGTAAAAGATGCAAAGGGCAAAAGCCTTATCCTTAATTTAATAAATAAAGCTCCTGTGGATGGAAAATGAACATAGTCCATGAATTCTTCAACTAGCAGGGCGCATTTAAAAGACAAGTAGGAGTTTGTGAGACTACCCAAGGATACAGCAGATATTCTAGCACTTGAGACAGTGGTCCAATAACAAGATGTCACAGTTTCTCGTCCACATCATGGTATTGCGGTGGGATGCAACCAGTATTCGCTCAATCCTATCCTAGTCAGTCAGGCTTTTATATGAGATACCCTGGGGATTGTGTGCGCCCAGTGTTTGCCCAATATGTCCCTAAGACTAACTTTGTATGGTGCCAGTTCCTCTGTTGTCCACAGCCTAATCTAATATAAAATGGGTTTTAAGATAGCTATATATAAGATCAGTCTGAGGGTCAGATCGAACCATAATGGAATTAGTAAGGCGCTGGTAGGAACTCTGAACAGAGATTTAATAAAGAAGCTTTCACTTCTATCTAATAGGTCGAGGTTGAACAAACCTCTACAAAGCCGTCCCATACCTGCATGCTTGTACCTTGTACATCTCAAGGGCCGGTGAAATGGGATATGAAGAGGCCTGGTTAGCTTATCTAATAATAGTCCCAGCTCTATGCTTTAAAATCCGTGAGCTTTTCTCGATCTGTGCAGACCATATATACGAGTCGTTGAGTTTCACACGTAAGTAGTCAAATTCAAAGACTCTTTCTAGAGTGGTGTCTTCTAAAACTACGTTACCCTCACTTTTTTTCGGGGACTGAACACCACATATTTGGTTTTTCTACCATTTATTTCCAGGCCATAATCTATGCAGAATAGACAATTTTTTTTCCAGAAGGGTAAATAAACCACACAAAGTTTCTGAAAGGAGTAGTGTGTCATCTGCAGATAGTAGACCCAGGACTTTTTGACCTGACATTTTGGGGCAATCATTCTCGCAATCCCGGAGATAAGTCCTGGAGGTAATCGTTGATGAATAACAAGAAAGCGCCGATTGATCCCCCCTGGGGATGATTTGTCGCGCTATGCAAATGAGTATAATAATAAATAATGATAAGAAAGTCTGAGTACTAGGACGCAGCACTGGCGAACGCCTCTTCTAAAGAGGCTATCCTCAGTGGTACCCACCCGGTCCCCACCTGACTCTAGCAAAGTTGTCTTTATATAATTGCTGGATCAAATACAGTAAGCCAGTGGGGACCCCTATTAATCCCAAGACCTCCCATAGTTTGACCCTTGGGACAAGGTCAAAGGCAGCTTGCAAGTCTACAAATGCGACAAACAGCGAACCCCGAGTGTAATCAAACCATCTTAGCATGCAAAAAACCTTGTGATGATCTTGCCACCTTTTGTTCTCAGGATAAAATGTTAAATATATTGAATTACTTTGCGACAAAATCCAAAGAACTCAATTTTTTTCTGATAAGACCTTTTACTGAAGAAGTCTTCTTAAATACTTTAAAGCCTTTCAAATCAGGATCCCTCCCTGATACTTTTGCACCATTTATTCTTAGTAGAGGCCTTGTTACTGTTGGCCCTGTTTTGCGCCATCATCTCAATCTGTCTATTAAAATATTTGAGGTCCCTACTTTTTAGAAGACCACTTCAATAAATCCCCTGCTGAAAAAGCCGCTAGATAGCCATATGGTCCTGGGGAAGTATAGGCCCATATTACTATTACCTTTCCCTCTAAAGACGTCAAACCAAGTTTTCTGCTAGATGACACACAATATGACTTCCTTAAATGTTGTAGAACTGAGACAACAATATTGGCAGCATTCAATCAATTCAATTCAATGGTATGTCAGCGGCCATCATACTACTGGACCTATCAGTGGCTTTCGATACTGTGTCGCATTCTAATCTATTGGATAGATGTGCCAACATTGTGATCTGTGAAAACACAAAAGAATAGATAATTTTAATTTTGTTTAATCCTTCCCAGAAAATTTCTATTTATCCTTTTCATTAAGAAATCTGGAGTTTCGTTTTAGATTTCTGCAGGGCTCTGCTCTAAGCCCAACTCTTTTCAATATGAACATGGTCTCCCCTTTGCCAAATTGTCTCAGAGGTTTGGTATGCAAATAGTGTCATCCACTGATGATACCCCACTAATTGTTACTCTGTCTAAAATTAACCTTCAGCACCAAGAAAAATTCAAGTCCTGTCTCTCAGCAATCGTAGTGTGGGTGTCCTCTAGCTGTCCGAAATCTAACAGCAATAAAACAGAGACCATATTGTTTGGTCAGTCTACTTTTCTCTGGTCACCAAACTGGTGGCTAGAAGAGTAGGGCTGTTGCATAAATGACTTTGGTGTAACTCTACAAGGTTTGCTTTCCCACCCACGGGTGACACTGGTTTACCTGGTATAATGCACCAATGCAAAATGTGAAAGACAGGTTTTTGTACCCCTATAGACCCCCACCCAATGCATTGCTAAAGAGGAATCATTGTTTTTGGGTTACTAACAATCCTAAAACTGGGATCTGGGGAACTATGGTACCGGTAGCAAACCTGTCTCTCTCTTTACAATATCACATACACAAATGGTACTAAGAAGAATATACACTTTTAACTCAAAACATTTATTGCAAAAGGGTAAACCTGTTCATTGACACATAAATAACAACGCAAAATATCATAAAAACAGCAAATAGGCATGTTGGGAACATTGACAATAAAATTAATATTTCGGACATCATTAAAATGTAATTTAAAATCTAACACTCTAAAACCTACTTCTATATGCTACGCGAGGAGAGAATGGAAAGTAGAGCTTCCAATCTAGACCGTCTTTGGGAGAAGCAATGCACTGCATTCCTAGTTGACAACAAAAGCTGTGGTTATCAGAGAGGTGTGAAATCTGTGTTTTTGTGATTGGAAAACACGCAGTGTAGCAGCCTCCTTTCTCCTGGCCTCACATCGTTATCTGCGTCAGGTGTGATGTAGCATCTTCTTGGTGTACTGGCAGCAGTCAAAGCCATCTCCAGCTGTATCTTGTGCGATAAGCTGGGCGAAGGACCTCGCCTGGCAAGTGGTCATGTGGCAACCCTTTTATACTCTCTTATCAAAGATTTGAATTTCTGACATAAGTTCAGGAATTTGTAACATAGATTATCAAGATTTGGGCACCAGACACATCCTGATGATCACAAATGGGCGTCACTTCAGACTACACTGTTTTGACTATCGTCTGGGTCTGCTCTTATTCAATGTTGATATTGTGATAGCTAGACACTTGTCCTAGACTGATGTCCCATCAGGTGTCATATCTATTTCATTGTCTGAATGATGACACTTTCACAGTTCTTAGAATGATAAAGTCAGATGACATCTGCGTCAAGGGCAGACATGACCGTGATTCTGCATTAATTGGAAAAAATGGTGACTGCTGTTACCTGAGATTGAGTTGGCTCTACTTAAAAAGGAGTTGGACCTTAGGGGGTTTACGTCGACCCCCCCCTCCTGCCCCAGCCAATACTACTCAACATCTTGGTATCAAAATTGACTCCTAGATATCCTCTCCGCCCATATAAACTTGGTCTTGTCAACGTGCATCTCCCTCCTTAAAACTCTATAAAAAGTATTTGACTTTGTTCTGACAGCGACACATACTACAGTTATCCATGCCATCATAAATTCAAGACTAAATTATAGAAATTCTTTATTACTTAGTTCCCTATAGTTCTTAATGAAACATCTTCAAATTTGTGCGAAATGCAGCAGCAAGGCTAGTCCTTGATCTTCCATATTGCAAGTCTATATTGGTTTCTTTGAAATGTTTTTACTACTTTCCTAGCTTTAAAAGAATACAAATTAAAACTCTTTCCCAGATATACAGGTCACTAAACAGCACTGGCCCTCCATGTCTATAGGTTCTTTTTTACTCCTCAAGTGCTAACTCAAACTCTCAGATTGTCAGGATGCAAACGTCTTTCCCTCCCATGTTTCCATAAAGCCCGGATGGGAGGTTGCTCCTCTGCTGTCTGTGCCGAAAGACTCTGGTCACCCTTCATTTGCACAATCATAAAGCCCCCTTCGCAATTTTGTTTTTGCAAGCGGATTAAAACGTGACTTTTTTCACAATCTTTCTCCCCTCCTCTGTTTGTTTTGTGTCTATGTGGCTGTTCTTTTGGCATAATCGTTTGCCCTTTATTTGTTCATTCAATTCAGTGCAACACCCATGGTTTATTCCTATATATAAAAATACCCGTCAATTAACAGTGACAGAAGACAGCACCCTCTCCAAAGTATTACCAGTGCGGGGAATGAGATTTTGATATCAATTTATGATCAATTTAATAACCTATCTCATTCGTCAATTTTGGATCGCTTATTATCTGTCATTGAGTAAAAGACAAACCCCGCATAGGTTAGATCAACCCCATTAACTGACGCCACTCTAAAGAACCACTTACAACTGATGAAGTTTTGAAAGTTTTATATAAAAGTCAAGATTAAATGCGTATACAATCCTCTCAGGATAGATCTCAATCAGTATACAAAAGAATACAATCAAAGTCAATTCCAAATCTCCAGATTAAAGCATCGATACAATGTGGTCCTGTTGCGTCATCTACAGAAAGAGAAAAATAATCAAGTTAAATCTGTCCCTACTCTATAATACGTGACATCCCTACTTCGCAAGTTCCTAACCTAAAAAGGTGTCAGCAGTTTGACTCCCAAAGAAGTTCAAACTCTCTTAGCCTCTAAAGGTAACTTAAGTTTAAGAAGCAGTACCCTTGCTGCCTACCCATCCGCTCACTAAGGGTCCTCGGCCTACTGCTCTCTTGCGCTCTGATCTCTCTCTCTCTGGACATCTGCTCATGCCATCTGCGCTACCTTATCCCCGGGGTGCTGTCCCTAAAATACACAATCACAGTGTGGGTGGAACGCCCCTTCGACGCCCACCACGGACTTTCCCCGTGAGGTCATCTTCTAGCTTTTTCCCTGCTTCGTCTCTTTCGCCGTCCGTTAAGTTGACCTTTCTCTTTAGACGCCATCTTCGTCTTCTTGCTGGTGACTTCATTCAATATCACAATTGACATTTTCTGAGCACAAGTCAACAACCTCAACAGAACTTTAATCTTTATAGTTATGTATATAACCTTTCTTGGTCCTGTGAACGAACTTCTCAAAACAACTCTCAAATTCCAAGCGCTTCTTATCACGTTTAGACCATAAACTTCGTCCAGCATTGTCACCTTAAATCTAGCAAGCGCTAGACTCCTTGGCTCGCACGTTCACAGCAAGGCTATTCACGACTCCTGTGAGCCCACTAAATTACATACAGCGGACTACACTCCTGTGAACCCTTGGTCAGTCAGGTTAAAATCACAAATGACCTAAACCCTTCTAACATTCTTACAAGAAGCTTTCTACACAGTATAACCTTTAACACACATTTATATACAATCGCAATTAGCAAATCCTTTACATAAGTGAATATATTGTACATAGAATACAAACTACATAGAGTATAACTTTATATTCTCATTTGTTACATCGCCGTGTATGCTCTCTGCACATTTCTTCATGTTACATTTCTCGCCGTTTCTCCATTTAAAGTTACACACGTACATGAATTCTACTTTACACGTTCTACATTTCGTAAGCATTCCTACACATTTCTACATTCGCCCACTACGTATACGGGCCTTCTAAATCTAATACATGTTCTAAAGTGAATGCAGTTACATTCCCTTTATTACGTTTGATTATATCGGTTGGCTTTATGCTATAAGTGTCAACTTCATGTTACAATATACATTTCCTTCCTACATTATACAATGTGCTTGTAAATATGGCCTATACATAATTTTTATTCAAATTTTCGCTCTCTCAGTCCCCCCTTTGATGACTTCTAGGAGTCATCACTAAATGCAATTTGAATAACATCTCTACACAGAACTAGTTACAACATTCCCTCTTTTCATCGTTTCGAGAGCTCTTAAGCTTTTGTACTGTTGATCCTGTAAAGCAGCTAATCTCCTTTCTTGCTCTCTCATGGATCGTTGTAACCGGTTCGACCTATACCATTTATACAATTTTACTAAACCTAACAATGTGATTATGCAAATCAATAATATCAATACAGGTTTTAATATATACCATATAACGCTTTTACCAAGGTTGGCAAACCAACTTCCAACCTTTCCTACTCCATGACCGACTTTTTCCCAAACATTTATTTTTGATAGATCTTCGATCTCTTGATGAATTTGTGTAATGTTGCTTATGACTTTCTCAAGTGGTTTTGAATTATCAGGAATATAAGTACAACATTCCTGAACCTTCAAAGCCTTGCAAACTCCGCCTTCTTTTGCTAGCAGTACATCTAAAGCAAGTCGGTTCTGAAGAACCATTGCTCTAATCGACTGCATCTCGCCTTCTACTAACATTAATGACCTTGCAGTACTTGCAGATAATCTATCTACAACTGTAGCTAGTCTCCTGATCTTAACATCGTTAAGGATTAAACCTAACATAGGAAACATCGCTCCAAATACATCTCCAACTACTTCTGCATCTCCTAAAAATTGCTCTCAAACTCTTAAAACACTTCATCTTTGATACTCTACTATTTTCCTCTTTCTCTTCCTTGTTTACGTCTTGATGAAAAACACCAACCAATCCCTACGCGGCTCTCGCTAATCGGCCTATCCCAGCGCGACTCTACGCTGACCGACCAATCTCAGCGCGACCCTTCGCTGACGTCTGACAAACTAACCAATCTCAGCGCGGCTCTATGCTGACGTCACTCGTTCCCTCTGCAGCAGTTCTTCTTCTTTCTAAACTCGTCTCACGGTTTCGCATGCGTTTTCATTCATACGCTGAAAAATGACTACTTCCGTCCAAGCGATCACTTTTCTCTGACTGTACGGCCACAGTCTAACTGTAATTGTCACCTCAACTGGCGAAAACGTCTTCCCTCTTACGGTCCGACAATCGCCTCAACTGATAGGTTATTTACACACAGTAAACGTACGACCAGCGTCCGTTACTCATTCACTCACTCTTACGCTCCCCCTATCATCGGTCTGTCGGGCGATCAATGGTACCTCATGACCCCCTTTCAATGGTAGACAAATTACTCTGGGTGTTCGATACACCCGAACCACTTAAGTCCTTCCCTGGAGCTTAAGATTTCATCCGGTTGCGCGCGCTCACAACCTTCCCTCAATCACACTACAGGCATTCAACTCCGCTTGACATTACAACACAAGTACAACATAAAATACCGCAATCTTACAACGCATGACCCTTATACTCACTTTCGACCGACTCTGCTGCTTTTCTCTCGACGCACCGTCAGCACCGTCTTCGGCAGGGATTCTTCTTCTGGTCGTCGATGACTAGGGACCTTGGGGTAATCTAGACCTGACCTAGGTTGTCTTCCTCAAGAAGAGAACCATCTTTCTCTGCTACCAACTGCGGGGAATGAGATTTTGATATCAATTCATGATCAATTTAATAACCTATCTCATTCGTCAATTTTGGATCGCTTATTATCTGTCATTGAGTAAAAGACAAACCCCGCATAGGTTAGATCAACCCCATTAACTGACGCCACTCTAAAGAACCACTTACAACTGATGAAGTTTTGAAAGTTTTATATAAAAGTCAAGATTAAATGCGTATACAATCCTCTCAGGATAGATCTCAATCAGTATACAAAAGAATACAA
Organism: Lissotriton vulgaris; assembly: GCF_964263255.1. Classification (NCBI taxonomy): domain Eukaryota; kingdom Metazoa; phylum Chordata; class Amphibia; order Caudata; family Salamandridae; genus Lissotriton; species Lissotriton vulgaris. The sequence goes on from NC_141696.1 coordinate 199,669,031, forward strand.
TCAAAGTCAATTCCAAATCTCCAGATTAAAGCATCGATACAATGTGGTCCTGTTGCGTCATCTACAGAAAGAGAAAAATAATCAAGTTAAATCTGTCCCTACTCTATAATACGTGACATCCCTACTTCGCAAGTTCCTAACCTAAAAAGGTGTCAGCAGTTTGACTCCCAAAGAAGTTCAAACTCTCTTAGCCTCTAAAGGTAACTTAAGTTTAAGAAGCAGTACCCTTGCTGCCTACCCATCCGCTCACTAAGGGTCCTCGGCCTACTGCTCTCTTGCGCTCTGATCTCTCTCTCTCTGGACATCTGCTCATGCCATCTGCGCTACCTTATCCCCGGGGTGCTGTCCCTAAAATACACAATCACAGTGTGGGTGGAACGCCCATTTCGACGCCCACCACGGACTTTCCCCGTGAGGTCATCTTCTAGCTTTTTCCTTGCTTCGTCTCTTTCGCCGTCCGTTAAGTTGACCTTTCTCTTTAGACGCCATCTTCGTCTTCTTGCTGGTGACTTCATTCAATATCACAATTGACATTTTCTGAGCACAAGTCAACAACCTCAACAGAACTTTAATCTTTATAGTTATGTATATAACCTTTCTTGGTCCTGTGAACGAACTTCTCAAAACAACTCTCAAATTCCAAGCGCTTCTTATCACGTTTAGACCATAAACTTCGTCCAGCATTGTCACCTTAAATCTAGCAAGCGCTAGACTCCTTGGCTCGCACGTTCACAGCAAGGCTATTCACGACTCCTGTGAGCCCACTAAATTACATACAGTGGACTACACTCCTGTGAACCCTTGGTCAGTCAAGTTAAAATCACAAATGACCTAAACCCTTCTAACATTCTTACAAGAAGCTTTCTACACAGTATAACCTTTAACACACATTTATATACAATCGCAATTAGCAAATCCTTTACATAAGTGAATATATTGTACATAGAATACAAACTACATAGAGTATAACTTTATATTCTCATTTGTTACATCGCCGTGTATGCTCTCTGCACATTTCTTCATGTTACATTTCTCGCCGTTTCTCCATTTAAAGTTACACACGTACATGAATTCTACTTTACACGTTCTACATTTCGTAAGCATTCCTACACATTTCTACATTCGCCCACTACGTATACGGGCCTTCTAAATCTAATACATGTTCTAAAGTGAATGCAGTTACATTCCCTTTATTACGTTTGATTATATCGGTTGGCTTTATGCTATAAGTGTCAACTTCATGTTACAATATACATTTCTTTCCTACATTATACAATGTGCTTGTAAATATGGCCTATACATAATTTTTATTCAAATTTTCGCTCTCTCACCAGCCTGGTCTGATGTCAAATCCTTAGGATAATGACTAACACAAATGTGTAGAGAAGACCAAGTCATACTCTACAGCTGTCATCCCCATATAAGACCTACCCAGGGTACCTGAGGGAAGATACCATACTGCACCCTCGTGAGCCATAGAAATGGTCACCTTGACTCAATGAGTAGGGGTAGATGTAGAAGGTTTATGATGCCGACCTCCTGTCCCAAAGGTAAAAAACCAGAACAGAAGGATTCAGTGTGGGGCAGGTATATCACCATTAATATAGTGTGAACCTAGCTCCTTGGAGAAAGTTAGCACTTTTCAGGGAACATTTGTATGGCTGAACAAGCATTTCACCAAGACCTGCTGTACATAAGACATTACGATGTCTGGCTCCAGTTGAGACCAGATGTGCATAGGTGGGAGGGTGTAATGCTAAAGCAGGCCAGCATTAAAAAGTACACTGTACAGGTCTATTTAATAGTATACCTATTTAGACTACTTCCTATTTATTCACAATTTCTGGTGCTGGGTGAGATTTTTGTTTTGTGACTAGAACCAATGTCTGTTAGCTTCTCTGACCTACATCGCAACCTCATACTTATTTTGTCTGGTTACAGATCCAAGGGACTGATGTACTTTGCTTTCTCAACTATCTTAGCTTTTCTAATAGGAGTGGCAGAGATCCCAGGGCTGCATTGTTGACCGCTGTTTTAGAAGGACACATCCAACCCCTTGATACGTCCACCTATCGATAGACTTGCCTCTCACAGTAGAAGCAGATTGAACAGTAAGCTTTCATTTAGAGGTAGAGTCCCAAACATGAGACTGCTCTTCAAGAGCAGGCCTGGAGTTATAAGAAGTAGGAACAGGTGTTTACCCCATAAGAAAATGAAAGTAGCCCTCTCCAGTCTTTACATTTGTCTTAACTACTCCAATCCACAGAGGATTTACCAAAAGAAGAATGTATCACTTTTTTTTTGCAGTATGATAGAGTTGAACCCCCAGAGGAACGTCAAATGAAGAACCAAGGGTGTCGACTTAATGTGTCAAAAGCAAACTAAAAACCTAAGAATCCTAATACTTTAATTAACTAAATGGCACATATCAACTGGTTCCAGTCTCTTGCCCTGTTTCATGGTCTGTGTCTTTCTCAGTTCCTTGTGCAAACAAAGTCTAGCATCCCTAAAGAGTTTCATTCTGCAGCTCTCCTTCTAGCTAGCACTAAAAGTTACATTTTCAAGACCGCATGTCCCAAAAGTAGTCACCTCTTCACTCCATGGTATTTTGCACAAAAAAATATGTGTCTGGTGGCACTAAAGAGCTCAAAAGACCGAATTGTCCTGCTTCCTGAAATACCAGCGTTCAAGAGGCCCATGCTAACAAAATCCTGCCCCCATACTGATGAAAGTCACCCTTCCTTACCAATTTTCAAGAAATGCCTTAAAATACCTTCTCGACAAACATGACCATCACAAATGAACGATATCACTGCATAAAACCTACAACATTTGTAACTTTCGTGTTTCTCTGCTTTTGTTATCTTTCAATTAGTTCTCCTTTAGTTAAATGACTTGAAATCAAATGTTTGCCTCCTCTGTTTTTATGTTATGTGTCTTTTCTGCCATGTCTGTTTCAAGCACTACCTACTGTAATATTTTCCACTATATTGTAAAGCTCTTTTTCCTCCAGGGCCAGGATCGCATGTGCACTAATCCAAATCTCAGAAAATAATAACAGTTGAAAAAAACAATCTGTGGTTAGCTCCAAAGATTGCTAAATCACCTTTCCCAAGGCAATGCAGCCTTTTTTAGTCCGAAAATAAGGCAGGGTGCTTTCTTTTGTTGGATAGAAGTCATCTTACTGAATTTCTCGCTGCCTAAGCCCTGACTATGGCAGTATTTGTTTAAGTTCCAAAGGATTTTCAGTTCCGCCCACCTCGTTGACTCAAATGACTGGAGTGTAGGAAGGAGGGACCATGCGAAGTGTAACAGAAGTGTAAGGAATTGGGTGTTGTCAAGTCAGAGGTTCTTAGATTAAGGGTTGGTCGGAGGCCTGAGTCTCGCTTATCTTTAGGGGTGAACTACTGTTCATGTATGGTAGTTAAAGTTGACGGTAGCTGGGGTGTGGCATTTGTAGACTCAACACTCTTGCATGAGAATTGATACGTCATTTCTCACACCATGAAATGCACCATTCTTGTTTGATAAAAGCTCCATTCTTCATACATGTGGCATATCTTACAAGTATACCAAGGTAGAGACCTACTACCACTCATCACTGAATATGCCCTCCCATGTGAGTTGTAACATGGTAGCAACCCACCTATATCTTGAAAAGATGAGTTCTAAAGATCGACCAAGTTGGGATCCAGTATTGGGACAAAATATCAATATTGTTACATCGATGGAACGCGACTCCGCAGGTGATGCTGCCTTTCAGAGGCCCAAGTATTTTTTGTCTGCTTAGTCTTAACAATAACATTGTCCTGGTACTAGTTGCTGGAGTCCACACGTAAATTTAATTATGGCACCATAGCATGGCTGAAGCTACCTGTCACTGACAGGTTGGGATTCCCTTTTACATTTGGGAACCTGTATGGTATTTCATGCTGATATTTTTCTAGCCAGTATTTTGCTACGTCCTTCTGAAAGGTACCTGCTACGGAACAGTGCTGCTTCAGTGAGATTTCACCTGCCCTGATGTGCTGTCCCCTTGAGTAAAATGTTAGAGGTAGGATAAGGACATATGGCAAGATGTTGTGGCTCTCACACCACCTATTATTCCAAACCCTTATGTTTATATCAGTACCTCAAAATGCACAACTTCCTGTTTATAGGAAACAAGTTCGACCGTTTGAGACGTAAGCCAATTAAGGTGTCCATAGTACCAGGATATGGTTTTGCTTCAAAATTTTAGATCACTTTTCATTTCAAGACTTTGACTGTGATTATACTTACAATACTTTTAACATACAGGGAATCGGAAATAAAAAGAAAGGGAAAGGAATAGAACAAGCATTTACAATGCAATGGTTTTGCCTTTGTTAAAGTTAGAGCTATTGGCATTGCTCTTGACATTTTTTATTTATGTTTTTTTCTAACATAAATAAATGGCATTGTCATTTACAATGCCAATAGCTTAATCTCTCGCAAATGCCACACACAAACACCCACAGAGAGCCCCCACACACACACACACACCCACACAGAGCCCCCCACACACACACAGAGCCTCACACACACACAGCCACACAGAGCCCCCCTCACACAGAGCCCCCCCACACACCCACACAGAGCCCCCCCACACACTGCAAGGTCTCCCCACACACTGCGAGCCCCACACACTGCGAGCCCCCCTCACACACTGGGGATCAACATGAAAATAGGGCAATGACTGAGTTAGACCAAGAAGCAGGGGGTCAGTGTATTCTGCACTCCTCAATACGTTGAATAATAGTGGGGATCACCAATCTATTGTCTTTGAATAAGTCAATAGGGACCCCATTTAGGCCCAGCACTTTGTTACCTCCCTTTAGGGTAATTTTGGGGAATCACTACTATTTATGCTTCCTGGCATACACCCACACAGAGCCCCCCACACACACACACAGAGCCCCACACACACACAGCCACACAGAGCCCCCCTCACAGAGCCCCCCCACACACACCCACACAGAGCCCCCCACACACACCCACACAGAGCCCCCCCCACACACTGCGAGCCCCCCCCACACACTGCGAGCCCCACACACTGCGAGCCCCCCCACACACTGCGAGACCCCCCACACACACTGGGGATCAACATGAAAATAGGTCAATGACTGAGTTAGACCAAGAAGCAGGGGGTCAGTGTATTCTGCACTCCTCAATACGTTGAATAATAGTGGGGCTCACCAATCTATTGTCTTTGAATAAGTCAATAGGGACCCCATTTAGGCCCAGCACTTTAATACCTCCCTTTAGGGTAATTTTGGGGAATCACTACTATTTATGCTTCCTGGCATATCTATTAAAGTGGCGATGTTGTATTGCTTATAAAAAAGTGCCACACATTGATGCCGTGGGGTCATGGGGTCCATACACCTATCGGTCTCTTCAATCGGTGAATTTACGATTTTCCCAAAAAATTGAGAGTATTTTCTTTTATTGAAGGGAACGGGTGTGTTTGCTTAAAGGGCTTTCGTGACATCAAAGCTAGGATTAGAATTGATACCAAAAGCTAGACATTACCAGCCTGTATCAGCTTTACACAAAACAGAAGTTAACTTTTTTACAATGGGCTTTATTTGAAAAGTGCCCCGCCCATAGACCGCCCTTTTCCCCCGTAGTCAGAGCAGTTGTGCCTGCTTTCCTGCGACTGTTGTCGTTCTTCAGAGCAGTCGAATGGAAGCTCCATAAATCGTACTTTTAATACGCTGTACAATAAGTCTCAAAACGTGAATTCTGGATCAGGCCATCTAAACGTATAAAGCGTGAAAGTACACGTCTCCCACCGGAAACCAGATGCTTCCCTTGAATGGGGAGCGAGTTCCAGATGCGCAAAGAAGGTGCCATGACTCTCATCTGTCCTACAATAAAGAACACTATTACCCCAATAGCCACACCTAGCCAGCGTCATGGAAACCAAGGTTCATTCATAAAACTCAGCTCACAGGAATTTCCTCCCCTTGCCTGACCCCAGGCTCCTGTCAAGTCAGCTTTGCTCAAGGTGACAAAAATAGAAAGAAATGGAATGTGAATTATGTAGCAATCTTGCACATAGTGCGTGAAAGTGAAAGTAAAAGCTCCCATTTTTTGTAACACACAATAAAATGTAAATACCTCTAAATGCCAACTATGCATTCAGCAGTTAGTAAAGCAAAAATGAAGCACTTTTTTGTAATTGTGAAGTGTGATGAGAGCACAGGTTTTAAAACTATCAAAACAAAATCAAGACACTTGGTGATGCCAAAATGATAACTATGCACAGTAACCAGATTTCTGCACATTATCACTTGAGTGCTATTTAGTTTACTCAATAAAGCTGAGCATCTGCACACATTTAGTGCCATTTTAATGGGAAATATGTTGGCTGTAAATGAAAGTGCGCTGCCACACAATGCTTTAGTTACATTAAAAAACACCCTACCTCATGTCCATTAAACCTAGGTGGGCCATGAAATTTTGTCCTTCTAAAAAGTGAGTCATAGCTCTAGAAAGTTTGGGAAGCAATGGACTAAAGGCATGGGGAGATTGTGAGGCCTAAAATTTGGTTTCAAGTTCTAATTCAATAATCAAGTTACCTCGTTCGTACACTTGACTCACCAAATGTAGCAATAGCAAGCAGAGAAGGCATACTCCAGGGTGCAGTAGAGGGACTCCAAGTCAGGTACAGCATAACACAGTATTGTCAAATATACGTCTCTTCTAGACACTAGGGCATCCACTTAGTACAGAATGAAACCCTCACAAGAACACCACGACTCATACAGTCCACACCACATACATGATTGCTCTCCCCACGCCCACGTTACATCTCCTACTTTGCTCATTCCCACACCGCTGGTATTAATGCAATCCTTGGTCACACCACAGACCATACTTGTTTGGCCCCTGGGAAATGTTTCTGAGTACAAATTTCCTGGAGTGAAAAACAGAGCATTCCTCTGCAGGCCAGCCTCTTATACCAGGGACACTGGTCAGTGGCCTATGGGAGGATGAGGAGGTCCTCAAATCTTCACTGGCATCATAAGAAAATACATATTTCTTTACCGACCACCCACATGGGACGCTTCCAAAAAGTATGAAAAAGCTGGTTGCCTTTGGGGAACAGGAACATTTTTTAAGAGGCTGCTGGCCTTATACGGAAAACAGATCATTTCTGCAAACAAAAGTCTACTACATGCATATGGAAAAATATTCCACAGGCTAACAACGTATGGAAAATGGGGATATTTTCAACAGGATTTAGAGGTTTTCTTTCTATGGCCGCAAGCCTTTTGAAAATGTATCAATAGGCAGATGTGTCATTTCTTAACAGCCTCGGGAACTCGCACAGGTGTTTTCACATCAGAAAAGGAAAATACCCACCCTCAAGGCTCCAACGCCTGAAACTTGAACCTGGAAACCTACAAGCCAGGCACCTTAAAAAACACCCACAACTAAAAACGCAGCGGCAAAAGAGAGAGAGAGCATCTATTCTAAGCTTGTGAGGACATCTCAGAAAACAATTAGCAGCAATGGACTAGTAAAAAGGTGTGCGTAGTGAAAGCCGAATGATAACAAGGAACTTTAGATTCACAATCATACATAATAAGCTGGGGCAAATCTGGAGACCAAACATGCTCCACCGCCTGAGGTCAACGACCCCACCAATAATGCAAATGACTGACAAAGGAGGGCACCGAGTAGGCAGGGGAGTTGATGGAGCACAAAGGCATGCCAGAGTCCGAGCTGTCAAAGACCTGGGAGGCCGGCGGAGACAGGAATGCGTGCAGAGAGGTAACGCTGGAAGCATAATGGGGTGGCAGGAATGGGCAGACTGGCTAAGAAGTGGGCCAGCAGGGAGGCAGCAGCACTGAGCAGGCATGGGTAAGGCTGGAGACCGCGGAGAGTCGGGTAGATGTGGCGAGCCGGCAGCAGCCACAGGGGAGGGGTGGGTCTGTGTGCAGTGCCCTGGTGGGTCTGTGTGCAGTGACGTGGACTCTGCACTGCTCGGGTGGGTCTGCAGTGTCCCTAGCCGGCACACCGTCATCTTTGGGTGTAACATTCAGGGTCATCCAGGGGTGAGGGCTCTCCTGTCAGAGGGGCAGATGTCCAGCTGTGCAAGGGGGGGCTCTCCTGTCAGAGGGGCAGATGTCCAGCTGTGCAAGGGGGGGCTCTCCTGTCAGAGGGGCAGATGTCCAGCTGTGCAAGGGGGGGCTCTCGCTGTCAGAGGGACAGATGTCCAGCTGTGCAGGGGGGGCTCTCGCTGTCAGAGGGGCAGATATCCAGCTGTGCAGGGGGGGGGGGGGCTCTCGCTGTCAGAGGGGCAGATGTCTAGCTGTGCAGGGGAGGGGGGGATCGGTTTCAGAAAAACAATACAAGGATGAGCAGGGGGTGTCCCCTGACGGCATGGACCTCCAACACCAAGGCTGAGCTACCACCCTCTGCACTTACACTCTCTCCCTGTAAAGAGGAGGGGGGGGCTCGTCGTGTGGCACAGAGCGCAACATAAAGAGATGCCATTTTACACACCCTGCATTTACACCCTCTCCCTGCAAGGTGAGGCAGGTGTCATCATACGGAGGGGGGGGGGGGGGGGGCATCCCGGGGCACAGAGGGCAACATGAAGAGGTGCCATTTTACACACCCTGCATTTACACCCTCTCCCTCCAAGGGGGGGGGCTGTTTTGGGGTACAGGAGCAACATGAAGAGATGTAGTTTTACACACTCTAATATAGAGGCAGACTCCCATATTAGAGAAGGGAGAGGTGTGTGTGTGGGGGGGGGGGGGGGGGATGAGGGTGCAATGCCATTTTACACCCCTGACTTTCATAACCACCTACTTCTCCTCAAAATGTTTCCCAGACTTAATGACCAACCCGGGCCAAAAGCACATCCATCAATGGAAACTTTTGGGGCACCTCAGAGGCCCCCGTGTGACTTCCAATTTTTTTAAAAAAACAATGACAATCAGCCCGCAGCCAATCAGTGGCTATCTATCCGGACACACGCCGGCTAGATTAGCACGCGGGCTAATGGCGCTGCTTAAAGGCACAATGGTCATCTGTTTAGAAACAGGGGTGATACAAGCTCTCCTGCCCCAGTCATCTGCACGTGTGCGCACACACATCCAGAAATGCACGCGCACGGAAGCCACAAACAGAAGCACACAGATCCTCACACACAGACAAGCACACATAGAAACGCACACATTCGGAATCAAGCACACCTAATAACACAAATTGTATTCATGTGGCGCTTACAAACCGTTGAGGATGCGTTGAAACACACACACACACGGAATCGGGCACACTAAAACATACACATAGAATCACTCACGGAAACACACACCCACATAATCACAATGACGCACATACACAGATGCACACATACAGAGAATCACACACAGAAGTACCTATACACACTCACAGAAACACAGGCACACATAGAAGTACACACACCTACGCGCACACAGACAAAAACACACATTGTAAATTGTAATACACAAGCTTGTACACACAAACACACACACGAAACCACAAACACTGAAACACAAAAACTGCACCCACAAAAAAAAGCAAAATCACGATTACGCACATACAGATAATCACACAGACAGAAACACACACAGAAGCACACATACAGAGAAAGTATCACACGCACAGGCGTATATATGCTCAGACAAGCACGCATAAAAACACAAGCACAGAAAGAAGCACACGCGCAAACACAAAACAAAGACAAAAAAAACACACTCTGTACCACACTTGCTCGCACACACAGAAAACGCACAGGTAAAAATGTACCACTCCACAAGGTGTGTGCGACTTTATGTTTTAAAGAGTATTTACTTACATATTGCGTGCAAGTACATTCTGCGCAGCTGGCAGGAGTGCACAGAAGGATGAGTAAAGCTCTGCGAAGCAGCCGTGAGTGCGTTGTATTTTACGCATCCCTTTTATCGAGGACGTAAATGTGCTGCTGATTTACAAACATCACCACCTAAAAAAAATCTCATCTCCTTACAAATACTAATGTCGGAGCACGCAAAACTACAAATGTTTTTAAAACCCTACCCCAAACTCAGATCCTTCTCGAGTGCTGTGGCCACGAGTTTTTGCAGAATTTCAGAAAATAAATGCTCAAATAAAAAAACACCTTTATACATTTTTATTTTACCGTATGCCACATTATCGATTGTGTGTTTGTTCGGAGACATCTACGTTTCGTTTGCCCCTGCCGTGCTTCGATTATTTGAAATATCGGCGGCGAGCTTTTTATTGCCTCCATCGGGGAATTGTCCGAGCGCTGCCTTCCAACGCATATTATTAATGCTGTCAATACTGTCAAACCTGTCCATTGGTGGGACAGTGCCGATATTTCGCAAAACCACTGCAGTTCATTTGAGGGACAGTACCAGCTGCTGACAGTAAACCTGCTGTGCAGTAGCCGGTCCTAGCGACGCTCTGCCTCATGCTCGTACATTAAGTGGACTCTTTTTAACGCTTTACTACACAATAGCAGCTCTTCCAGGCGCCGGATCGCTGAATGGCTGTTACCAGTACCACCCCTTCTGAACAGAGTTACTACACGTAATAGGACAGTAGCACCACACTCCAACATGCATTGGGCAGTTCCAGCCCTTCCCAGCGGAGCCGCCGTGCAGTACTGGGGCAGCACAGCTGGTCCATCCCAGGGCAGTGGCGACGGCAGTGTGCAGCGGCACAGGGGCAGTGCCTGCGAGCTAAGCATGTGCACGGCTGGCACGGCTAGTCTGGGACGCCCCGGGCTATCTCTCGCGGTCCTGCCCGCCGTGGCTTGGCGGAGGCGTCCAGCGATTCATTTCCAACCCTGACGAATTATTGCAGCATTTCTTCTCGCCCTCTGCCCGAAGGGGGAGGGGCGGCAGTACGGAAGGCAGTCCTGTGACAACGCCCATCAATGGGTGCACATGAAAGACAGAGCGTCTTTGGGTGTGATGGTTAACTTGTAGCGGGGCGGATGTCTAGGAATGCAGCTTGAAGTCCTCCGCAGTGTGGTCGGGGTATGATGGGTGGGGGAGGGGGTGAGCCGAGGGTCTGGGGATGGCAGCCTGGCCGTGGCGTTGGAGAGGGGGGGGGTGCGGTTGGGTGAAGGTCTGAGGATTCCAGCCTGACCGTGACACGGGGGAGGGAGGGGGGGAGGGTTGGTGACGGTCTGAGGTAGCTAGTCTGACCATGGCCCAGCAGGTACGGTGGGGATGCGGTGAAGGTAGAGCCACAGGCCTACCATGGCATAGTGGTTGCGTGTCGATGGAACCCGGCCTAGCCGCGGTGGAGAGGTGACGGGACGCGGATGAGGCTGTGCCAACCTGACCTTGACGTGGGGGGTGACAGGTAAAGGGGATTGCACGGCAGGCAGGGCGCGGAGGGGGGTGGGGCCGGGGCGTCAAGTGAGGGTCGGGTGAGCCTGCCTGACCGCCTCAGAGCAGGGAGACGGGCTGAGGCACACCACCACACTGTGCGTCCGCTGCAGGTCTGGGGAGGCTGACCTGAGTACGGGAGAGCAGGGAGGGGGGCATAGCGTGGGGGTCTGGCCGTAGTAAAGGAGGCGAGATGTTTTGAGGGAGTATTTGAGGAAGTGAGGCTGGGGTACATCATAACACGGGAGGAGAGAACGTGCAGTCGGTTAGAGCCATATCGCATAGTATGGGCGGGGCGGTGTCCTGGGGGGTCTCTGAGGAGGTTTGCCAGGCCATGACAATGTATATTTTCTTAATGATTTCACGGAACGATCGATTGATCTGTCTATCTATCTGTTCGGTCCAGTCTGTGGTAGAGTTGGGGTGTGGCGCGTGGGCTCGTTGCACTTTCAGCCCCCCCCCTTCCTTCCCCCTCTTACCCCAGCAGACAGAGCGCACGCGGTGTTGTAAGGTGGATGATTTGTTTACCTCAGGGCGGATTCCTTGACATTCCCAGCGCTCCCATCTCTTATCTGTTTCTAAACAGTTGGTTTAACAGACCTGGAACCGAAAGCATTGATTTATAGCTAGATTTTGAGCTCTGCCTGTCATGGGGGTTTATAGGAAGTGGGGAGGGCGGAGCTGAGACTTGTAAGATGTGTGCAGCGTCCTCATCACTGCGCCAGTGACTCAGTCTTTACAACAAAGCCTGCATGAAGCAGAAAACATACTTTCTGGAAACTCCACATCTTATGCGAAAGCCATTAAAGCGAACAGTGCCGCTTGTAGATTGTCCGTGGGGGAAGGCGGGTGCCCTCAATCCCGGACCAGATTCGGGGGCGTTGACGAGAAGAGGCTTTCGGCTGACGTAGCCAAAAGCCAAAAATTCTCGGGAATGCCCCCGAATCTGGTCCGAGATTGACGGACGTAGCCCTCTCCCAATGGCTAGCCTCCATTTATGGAGCTAGCCAATAAGAGGAGGGGGCGTATTCCCGACCACACACATCAAAAGGTTTTTTGGCGCATACGTACTGAAGTACGCATCGCCAGTCAAAACCTAAAAATGTAGGACATGGGCATTCCCATAAGGTAAAAAAGAATAAAAAAGGCAAAAAAATTAAAAAAGAGTGCAGGAAAAGAGAAGAAAGGGAGGTAAACCTAAAATGCCATAACATGAGTAAAGACTAAACAATGTAAAAAAAAATGCATAGTGCAAAACCATGGGGTCATTACGATGGCAGAAGGCCCGCCACCGCCAGCAGTTTCCCCAGCCACATTATTATGGTGGGGGGAATACCTTTGCAACCGTAGCAGTAGCAAAGACCGTCCGCCACAGGCAATCTTTACGATTGCCTGGCGCAGCGGTCAGCATGGGTAAAATGGTGGCGGTGTCTAGCAGGCACCATCCGCCATATCACGATGCTGGCCGCAGCCAGCCTTTCCATGGCGGGTAAACCTCCATGGAAGGGCTGGCGGTGATTGGTTTGGGGGACCCTTTGTGGGCCCCCCTTGCGCTGGGGGGAGGTGCTTGTGCACTGGGGGGCATTTCCCTGCCCTGAGTGGCTGGCACCGTGTGGTGCCTGTCACGTAGTGCGGGGAAGGACATTGCATGCATTTTTACTATTGCAGCAGGTGCTGCAGCCAGCAGCACCCGCCACAATGGTAAACATGCAAGATGCGACCGCCACGGTGGCGGTCACATCGTAATTTCACTTGTGGGACTACCCGTTGCAGGCGGGCCGTCCCAGGCAACGCTAGGGTGGCGGGCGTATTCGAGTCCGCCTCCCATCGTAATGAACCCCATGTAATTCCATCGGTTAGGAGAAAAGTAACTACTTGAAAGACATCCTGCTGGATCAAAGATGTGAGATGCTCCCTTCTCAGAAAGAGGTTAGCAAGCCGGTCGTAAGAACAGTTTCCAGAAGTTGAGGAGCTTCATCTAAAGCATGTACTTTTTTATGCAAGCAGTTGGCTATATCGTGGACATAACGTCCTCCTTGCTTTCGTTCAATGTTAGGTGCGCTTTTCCCCAAATGGTTATGGTTAATCGTTAAAAATGCTGCTTTATAGACTCTTAATTGATGATCATAACACACCGTGTATTGACTATATTAAAACAAGCAAGTTTTGAATATTTGTTATTTTCCTTAAGATTCATTGTGGGAAAGGAGGAAATTCCCTCACATTCCGTGTTGCCCGAAGCTGTGTATGCCAAGCCAGAAAAGAAGATAAAAGCAAATGAGGAGGTTTCAAGACGAATGAACATCATCACTCTCACAAGGAAACTTCTGGATTCAGTGTGAGTATCTATTGCGATCTGGGTGCTGATGAGTGTGAGGATTGTCTATGTACACCAAGCTGTTTGCAGATGCATTCAATAATGAGGATAATATTTGATCATTTACATATGGATTCTATCACTGAGTGCTTTACCTATTAAATAAGAGTCATTGTCCTGAAAAGGTTAAGTTAAGAATACTTTGTATTTCATATATATTTTATGCTCACTTCCCTAGATTATAGTGGCACCATTTACTACAAATAAACTTCGTTACTTATCATGATGATGATATTTGATAGTTTACATATGGATCCTATCCATGAGCAGTAAATGTAAATAATAAATAGGAGTCCTGTTCCTCGAAAGATTAGGATACTTTGTATTTCATAGATATTTTTGTTCACTTTCATCGATCACAGTGGCACCATTTATTACAAATAATCTTTGTTAGTTCTAGTCTAAGGCTATTTTTGATAGTCCTCTCTTTACTAACTACCGTGCCCTGGATGATTCGCCAGAGTATGGGTTGCCATCTGAGTTGTTTTGTTTCTGGACCTTTTTATGTGGTTTTGCTCTGTCCTCGGGTCTTTCCAGCTTCGGTGACCAGAGTGTGGAGATGAGAGGTAAAGTTACCCAAAGAATGTGTTAGTCCTAATGCTGACAGTTGTACCAAAGGATGCTTCTTTTGGCAGGCTGGAGTTATTCACCTCACAGGTGGGCTTTCTGGATGTGGAAGAGGGCTCCAAATGGTTGGGTATAATACAAGAAATAATAATTACAGGTGACTTCTTAGATTTCCTAATAAAGCTCAAAACCCACTATCCCTGTGCTATGGGCTGACCCAGTTTTTTCATTCAATTTGGTAACTTCTTTAGTTGTTTGCTTAAATCTTCACCTGTGCCTCTCCGGGCAGAAATACCACCTGCCAGAGTATTCTTTACTTTTTTGTATATCATTTAAACACACTATTTTTAGGTTGAGCCTGAGCCAGCGCACGTGCGCTGCTCTGCGAGGCTTCTTGTGAGCACTCTAAACTTCTCTGCGTGGGTCTGACTCCCCCTACGCATTGGGTTGGCTGTTGACTGTATCATTTAGTTAATGTAGCCTACAAATGGCTAATGGCGGGAGCATGTCCCACCTCTTTTATAAATGTTCACTCCCACAGCGTTTTGCTTGCGGGAGCGAGCAGCGGCGCGCAGGGCGGCAGCTGCAGTGCTTCCTAGTCTCCCCAGCACCACTCCCACTTGTCTCCCTGTGCCCGCCCCCACCACTCCTATTGAGCTGCTTGTTTTTTTTTCCCCTCCAACTAAAGTCTAGCACCTCCTGTTTATCGTCTGCCATCTTGGTTCGCAGTGTCTGTTGCTACACCCGTTCTCCATCTGCTGCACCTTATCGGTCTTGCTGTACTTTCCTTTTATCTAGCAGAGTGTGTAACTTGCCCCCTGCGCTCCCAGCCCAATTCACCCCTAAAACCACTTCTTGGGTAGACTAACTGTACAGCGCTCGTGTGTGAGGGCAGCTGTTTCCTAGGCATGCTTGAATTTTTCGCTGTTATGGCATGGGCCTTAGATTGGCGAGGTGTGCCCCATTCCCCCTACCTATATATGGTATAAATTGTGGGGTTGCGCATCCAGCAGTCATGTCTTCATACAACCACAAAGCCTGACAGCATAACTACTAGTAAGTGATCGTTGGTACGGTTCAGTGAACAGTTTGTAACCTTGTCATGGTTTGTCCATACTCCCCTTTGGTAAGTGTTCCTACTTCTCACCATGTAACATTACCTAGTATTTGTGTCTGGTTTCTTTAAATTAACAGATTAAATGATGTGGTTCTTGTGAAAAAGGAAACAGTATACTTTCACCGTACTGCCATGGACTATGGGTTTTGTGTTGGGTTGCACAAAAGTGGATGCAAACTGCAACATTTTAAGTTGTCGTATTTGGTAATCGTCTAGGCTTGCCTTTTTAAACCTTTACAGAGAAGTGCCTGTTTCGTCATTAAATTAAAATGTGTTGCTGCGCAGTTGAAAGTGTAGGGGCACCATTTGGCAGGATTTGGGTGGTGCACTTTTGGGGAGGTCGCATGAGATTTACTGTAAATTACAATTGTGCTTGCTAATGGTCCTCAAGTGAAGATAGTATAATTGCAGGCCTGGGGGTGATGCTGTTTATTCTATCCTCGTGTACTTTCCTCAGTCTTTCCTTCCACCCCCCATGTTTTGTTCCTTTTCTCCTCTCTCTGTTACAGTTTAGAAAGTGCTAAACCCTCTCTGACTGCCTCCGGCGCGACCCCTGATCACCTCCGCATCAACCTCTCACAACTTTCCACGACTTCCTCCTCCACCACCGCCCCTTCACTTGTGACAGCGGGGGTCTCCTCCGACTCCAGCATTCCCAACCCTCTTCCGACGCCCCTTGTGTCCCCAGTCTACTTGGCATAAAACCTGTCCCTCTCCTGGCTCTAAATGTTGTGTCTAGCTCCAAGGGGGACAGCACACCTACAAACCATTGCACTCCTGCAAGTGTGACAAATTAGACTGTTCCAGGCCCCCAAGACTATAAAAATGGCTTAGGGAAGATATTAGTCATTCAATGTATATTGAATTAATAAACAACTGTTGTGCTTATCTCTAAATTAGTCAAACAGCGTCACCAAGTGGCAGACTGTCATATATGTCTGAGTTGACTATTAATTGTTGGTGCCGAGCACCGGAAACCACTGGCTCAAATTAAGCATTGCAGTGGATACATCCTGCAGTTGTACTGCAGGGCATGATCTATGCACATTATGGCAAGGTTTTAGCAGGCCACAACGTGTGTGTGTGTGATCGGCCCATGGCGCACTGGTTATGCACTTTTACACTATGGCTCACAGTGTTCACTCTCACATAGGGGCCCATGTTGGCACCTGTTGTAAGTGCCATCACCAGGTCCTGTGGAAAACAAAGACAACCTTTCTATTTAAACTCCCCCAATTCGCATGGAGCACGTTTTGCTGTTCCATGATTTTCAGGGCACCCTCTGCACCCCGTGCTGTG
Organism: Lissotriton vulgaris; assembly: GCF_964263255.1. Classification (NCBI taxonomy): domain Eukaryota; kingdom Metazoa; phylum Chordata; class Amphibia; order Caudata; family Salamandridae; genus Lissotriton; species Lissotriton vulgaris. The sequence continues at coordinate 199,685,799 of NC_141696.1, forward strand.
CTATGCATTTTGTTCTGGTGTTCCTGTGCACACATTGTTCAGAGGGTCTTACAGTTGCTGTCCTCTGCCTTACAAAACACCCCCACCTTACGCTGCTCTACAACATAGCTCAAAGACATTGGCTAAGCCAGTAGTTCTGCTAAACACTTATACGGTCCCGAAGTGAGACCTATTGGCTATGCCAATGCTTGTTTAACTTGTAATGTCCAATGAATCTCCTGGTCTGGTGTGTGATCCATTGACGTTCCCACGGCAGTGGTTTTGAAAAAGGCACCACATTGGGAACTCCAAAGGAAGTTCCTGCACGGCAAGGTATGTTTAGTGCATGCTGTGCAGCAACTGGGCATCCAAGCCCACAGGGGGGCACACTTATGTGCGCCCCTGCATGCATTCCAATGTACAGGGGCAACAGGAGACCCTGTAGGGCCTCCTTTGTTTCCCCACCACCAACCTTTTCATGGCGGGCTCACCACAATGCTAAAAGGCTGACAGTAGGGAACCTCAGAATATGCTTGGCGGTGCCACATCGGCATGCCAAGCATATTGCTGCCCCAGACTACCGCACCACCACCAGGAAATGCGTTTCCCTGGCTGTTGCAGCAGTCTCAAAACAGACAAACCACTGGTGCGGTGGTCCCCGACCACCAACACACCTCCACCACAGGCTGCCCGAATAACTGCCGAACTCGTAATCAGACCCTTAGTATCCTCTTTCATAATGGTGTTCCCTTCATTCCAATTACAGATCCTACAAACATGGGACTAGCTAGATAACTTGGCAGGTGCCTAGTCTAGGTTGTGTTGCTAGGAAGTATGCTATATTTTACCTGTATCCAAACATGTGTGTGGCCCTTTCGTGCCACAAAGGCAGCTGTGAGACCTCCACCCGCAACACTTCCATTGCATAAATTAAAATGTCAAATAAATTAGGATCTCTGTAATGTCGGATAGTAGTAGGAAAACTGTACGTTTCATAGATTTTGGGACAAGTTTTCCATATTTAAAATAAGTTTTTGATGAACTCAGTCCAATCAATAGTTCTGTGAGGAAAACATTTCATATTTTTTTGCATTGATTATGGGCTTAATTGTTCCACTGGGTTGGCAAGGTATTGTCTTTAAGATTGTCAATCTGCTGTAACTCATTTGCCTTCCCAACATCAGAGTTCTCACATGGTAGGTGGTAAGAATACCTGAGCCCTGCCTGGAACGAGTGAATATGCTGCGAACAGAAACTCACTCTCTGCCTTTTGTTCACTAGGGTTTCTGTGAACACGTGGTTCCTTGGACAATATGAGACATTCTGCTCGTTTTACAATCAAAAGATGTGGAATCTCTTTGTAGTTCAAAGCTTTGGGCAAGAATACATTTAGATTCATGACTGAGCCCAATCTTGAATACAGGCGGTGTGCATAGATTGAGGACAATATATCCGCCAAAAATATCGACAGGTGAGTAAGTCTAGATTTTCTATACCTAACTCCACATACATGTACCGATGTTCAAGGTACATAGTTAGGAATAGTACATCTATACTTCTCAATATATACTTAACTTTCGATATTTTGTCTCACGATATTCTGTCTTTGATATTATTGTACAATGATGTTATTCGTGTCAGTATTCAGTAGGACAGTCTATCCCTGATTGTCTTTTATTGTTGCTGATGAATATGAACTCTACCGTCATGGGGTTTATTTTGAACTAGACCTTTGATGTCCAGGTTGTATCAGATGGCTGATATTTCTCTCAGTAGAGAGTTTCGAGCATAGTCAGCCTATTGATACATCATTATGCTTTCCTTTGCCATGTGAACCACGAGGTACAGTGCAGGTCTTAGGAATGGTTTCTGCATTCTGATATGTTGTAGTTTTATTTGTATCCTTCCAAGGAATGCAAAGTGGGTGATTGGGTGATAGTTGGTAAGTAATCTGGGTCAAAGTTGACCTTTGATAGGTCTTCAAGTGTGACAAGATTTTCACCACCAGAAACCAATAGGAGACCCCTGCGTCACAGGAGCGAATCATTGAGCCTCAACACTTGCCTGAGGCATGTGAACACCGCCTCCTGGGCTGAGGAAACTCAGTTTCAACACATGGGGTTCTGAAATGAGGAGGTATGGGTCAATCAGTATTTCCTTTTGTATGACTACACAACTGCAAACGTAAAGCCTGCAAATGTATGATTTGGGCACTATTATCCAGTATTATGGGAATCTTTCATAGATTCACATGCCTGAATCATTCCCCGTCGTCTGGATAAGAGTCCCTGGTACATAAAAGGAGTAATGTCATATAGACATATATATATATAGTAATGGGCCAGAGGCCTTTCATTAGTAACATATCCATGTCCTTTTGTAAAAAGGACCAAACTTTGGCCGAGAGCCAATCAGCTATCACCACCCTCTAGAACCTTCCTGGAAGGAGCCCTAGTCCCTCAGATTTTCTGAGCTCTGCTCAGTTTTCCTTCATTTTCTAGTTTTTTCCACAACTTTTCTCACAAACTTTCTTCTATTGTGTGGGGTTTTCAGTTTACCATGGCTGATACTACTAAGAAAGGACTTTTTAGACCTTGTGCCTCTTGTGGCAAGAAGAGGCTTCATGTAGATGACAGGCATGAGGATTGCCTTTATTGTCTCTACCCAGACCATTCTTCTAAGGATTGTAAAGTCTGCCGGACTTTTTCTACAAAGACCCTCAAGAACAGAGAGGGGCGCCTGTTGATATGGCTCCAGAGACTAAAAGATAAAGACCAGGCAGTCTCTTCAGGTGAGAGTGAGTGTTCCATCAGGAGTATACATTCCTCTCCTAAAAGGCCTAGAGTGACATCCCCAGGACCATCTTCAGAGCCACCTCAAAAGAAGACGCTGAAGTCTTCAGAGGTTCATTCTAAGGCCGTGTCTGTGAAGGTTTCTCCTCAGGATTCTGCTTCCACCTTCAAGAAACCATTCACAACATCATCAGCTCTGCCTGTGACATCGTCGACAGCGACCGTCTCCACTTCTGTGGTGTCATCTTTGTTATCCATGTCGACGTCTACAACATCCTCGTCATCGACGGGTAGGTCCGTTTCATCTATTATTACAATAAAGAAATCGTCGTAGACGCCATCGTCGACGAGCTCTTCCACGTCGATGAAGTCTAAATCATCGTCGACGACGAAAGCTCAGTCGTCGTCGACGAAAGCTCTATCGTCGTCAACGAAAACATCATCGACGAGACCATCGACATCGACACCATCGTCGACGAGGCCGTCGACGAAGAAATCACTGTCGATGATGCAACTATCGACGACATCGTCATCGACGACAACATCGTCGACGATGCCATCTGGATCAGTCGTCGACGTCCCTCCGTCGACGACCACCCCGTCGACGGGCTCGACGACGACAGAGTCACCTACCTTAAAGTGTACATACACTCACTTTAGGATTACTAAGCGTACTCTGACACCGGATTTAACCTCTCCGAGCAGAGTCCAGGGTTTACCACCTGCGCATCTACTGGACAACAAAGACTCAGATGAGGACTCTGTTCCAGACTGCACCTAGCCCATCTGAACTGCACGTAAAATATCATGAGAGTTCAGATTATGAAGAACAAGAACAGGAAGAAGTGAATTACCAGGAGGAATTCCAGCCTCCTCCTCCTACACAACCTATGGTGTGTCTACCCGCATCCATAGTCACAGATCTGCAGTTCTTGATTGCGGACTACAAACAAAGGTTTCCCTCCACTCCTCCTTCACCTCCAGTGGTTTCCCCTCTGCCTAGAACTCGGCCTCCACCTCTAGTGCTTCAGCCAGATGCTGCTCCTTCGCATCCTCCGCCATCCTCAGATGATGAAGAAGAAGAGCAACAGCAGGAGGAAGGGGAACTCTAGGACTCACATGACGAATGGGACGATTACGTCATTCCATGTCCAGCATCCCCTGTGCCGACGCAAGAAGATTCGCCCCCGGAAGACATTGGAGGATTCCATATTATCCTGGAAAGGGCAGCTTTGCGTTTTAAGATTCCAATGACAACACAACAACAGGAATGCTTCCTTTATGATTTTAAGGAACCATTCAAATAAGCTGTAAGGTCCATCCCTATCATTGACTACATTTGGGACCAAGGGGTTAAGATCATGCAAAACCCTTCTTCTTTGCCCCCAGTTCTGCCCAGGCTGGACAAGAAATACAGGGCTCCAGACACGGCTCCAGCTTGCCTTACTGGCCATCCCAAGCCGGACTCTGTCATTACTCAAGCAGCGCAAATCTAAAAATACTTCTGCTGCTCTAACTGCGCCACCGGATAAAGAGGGACGAAAGCTGGACAATATTGGGAAGCAATTTTCTTCGATGTCCGCATTAACAGTGCGTGCTTCAAACTCTATGGCACTGTTAGGACGCTACAACCGTCCAATGTGGGCTGATATCGCCCCATATTTGGGATCATTGTCGGAGGAAGAAAAAGAGGAAGCGAAAAAGATTCTCTTAGAAGACGAACGTTCAGCCTCTGAGATGATTGACTGTGCGATGGATATCGCATCGACGGGGTTCCGCCAACTAGCTGGAGCTGCGGTTCTGAGACGACAAGGCTGGCTCAAGGCAACTACTTTCCGACTGGAAGTGCAAACCAAGGTGATCGACATGCCGTACGATGGGCAACTTCTGTTTGGAGCACACATTGACGAAACGCTTCAAGGTATTAAAAAAGATACCGATACAGCGAAGGCACTGGGTACCCTCCAGTTTAAAAATCCTCCCTTTCGGGGCTCAAGAGGGAGAGGCCAATCTTCAAGAGGTGACTTTCAAGGTTACAGATCCTCGTACAGCTCAAGTCAGCAGTACAAACCCCAGTATCAACAAAGACAACAACAACAGTCGTCCTACAATAAGTCTTCCTTTCGTGGTAGAGGAGGAAAGAAGGACACAGCCAGAAGACAATGACTTCTCTCTGCCACAGGTCTCCACTTCTTCTCCGCCATGCAAAGTTGGAGGAAGAATTTCATCTTTTCTACAAAATTGGAAACAGATTACTACGGATCGATGGGTCCTCCAATTAGTTCGCTTCGGACACACTCTGGAGTTCGTGGAAACTCCACCTGAAACTCCTCCTCGCCCAATGCTACACAAGAATTTGCATCTGCTGCAATTGGAACCCTCACTAATGCTTCAGAATGGAGCTACAGAAAGAGTCCCTCGTGGTCAGAAAGGCAAGGGGTTCTACTCCCGATTCTTCTTAATTCGGAAGAAAGAGAAAAAATGGAGACCTATATTGGACTTCAGAAATCAGAACAAGTATCTCAAGAAACAGTCATTCCGTATGGTGTCCATTCAGGAAGTGCTGCAACTCCTCAATGCAAACGATTTCATGGTGTCTTTAGACCTTCAAGACGCTTATTTTCATGTACCTATCCACAGGAATCACAAGCAATACCTCAGGTTCGCTGTGGCTGGCAAACACTACCAGTTTCGGGTGTTGCCCTTCCGCCTGAAGTCGGCACCACGCATTCTACAAAATGCCTGTCTCCTGTAGCAGCGTACCTCAGGCAACAACATCACTAAGTCTTCCCATACTTGGACGACTGGCTCGTCAAGGCGCCTACTTTTGCAGGTGTGACCGAGTCCTCCAACACCTGTCTTCAACTTTTCAACGACCTGGGCCTTACTCTCAATCGTGAGAAATCGGTCCTTCAGCCTTCCCAGCGTCTCACTTTCCTATGCGCAGTCCTAGATACGCCTCAGAAGAAAGCATTCCCTTCGCAGGAGCGTCAATCCAAGCTGGCATCCTTGGCGGCCCGGATACAAACCAAAAGGACCATCACGGTGCGCCTTTACAAATCCCTGCTAGGGATGATGTCTTCAAACATCCTGTTAGTTCCATACTGCCGTCTTTATATGCGCCCTCTTCAGGAGGCGCTATCCACTCAATGGATCCAGAGTACAGGATCATTCGACAATGTAATCCGAGTGACTCCTCCCATGGTCAAAGCTCTACGGTGGTGGATTCACCCACAGAATCTTATGCAAGGTCTGCCTTTCCTGCTCCCAGTTTCGCCGCATGTTATAACCACAGATGTGTCCCTAGAAGGTTGGGGTGCGTTCCTCCAAGAACTCAAAATCAACGGACAGTGGTCCCCAGCCAAAAGACAACTGCACATAAACCTTCTCGAGTTAAGCGGCGCTTTGAGCGTTCCTGCCTCGGATCAAAGATTCCCCAGTGCTTGTGAGAATAGACAACACCACCACAATGCACTATATAAGCAAGCAAGGGGGTACTCCCTCTCGGACGTTGTCTCGAGAATCTCAAAAAATTTCGAACTGGCTGTTTCTACACAACATTTCCCTTCGGGCAGAATACGTCCCGGGAACGGACAATGTCCTTGCAGACCCACTGAGCAGACAGCGCTCTGTGTGCCACGAGTGGTAGCTGGACCACCAACTTCTCAGTTACATCTTCTCCTGATGGGGCAGGCCTCACCTGGATCTGTTCGCAACCAGGCACAACGCAAAATGCCAACATTATGCAAGCTGGCATCCCCAGAAGGGATCTCTAGGGAATTCATTTTCGGTCGCATGGTGCAACGTCTTTGCGTACGCATTTCCTCCATTTCCCCTGATTCCGAGGGTCCTCCAGAAACTAAAGGCGGAGCATTGTACCCTGATCTTGAGAGCTCCAGCGTGGCCGCGCCGACACTGGTTTACAGAGCTTCATCTCCTATCACTGGAGCCGCCAATCCCATTCAAACCGTGCCCCACTCTCCTCACAATGAACCAAGGACAAGTCCAGCATACGGATCCAGCATCTCTCAGATTATCGGCTTGGCTCCTGAGTTCAGAGAATTCCACAACTTAGACATCCCACAGGATTGCAGAGTGGCTCTGGCCCGGGCTCGGGCTGACAGTACCAACAAAACGTATTTCCTGAAATGGAAAAGGTTCTGCATGTGGTGTAAATCGAAGAACATACATCCCTTTTCTTCGTCACCTGCACAGATTCTGCCTTACCTTCTTCGTTTGGCAAACTCAGGTCTGGCTCATTCTTCCATAAAAGTTCACCCGGCGGCCATATCTCGTTTCAGACGTTCCTCAACTGGTGCTTCCCTCTGGTCCAGCAGACTTGTTAAACAATTTCTTAAAGGCCTGTTCAGGACATTCCCTCCAGTGAAGACTTTACCACCTACCTGGCAGCTGAACATTGTGCTTGTTCAATTGATGAAACATCCCTTTGAGCCAATACACAAGGCTGACATCAAATACCTTTCCTGGAAAGCGGCTCTCCTACTAGCGCTTATATCAGCGAGACGAGTAAGCAAACTCCAAGCCTTCTCCATTCAAGACCCTTTCCTACACTTCAAGCAGGACAGAGGGATTCTAAGGACTAATCCTAAATTCATTCCTAAAGTCCCATCTGAGTTTCACCTTAATGAACCTATAGTCCTGCGGTCTTTCTTCCCAAATCCACTTTCCGCAGTAGAGAGGTCTCTCCACTCTCTTGATCTCAAACGCTGTCTTAAGTTCTACATCCACAGAACAGAGCCATTTCGTAAATCTAACCAACTCTTCGTTGCCTTTAGCAGACCTAGAAAAGGTCTTCCATTGACTAAGCAGAGCATTTCACGCTGGATCTCTGCAGCTATTGCTTTCTGCCATCAGCAAGCAGGACATCCTCTGCATTCCAAGGTTCGGGCTCATTTCACTAGAGCAGTCTCAACCTCCATGGCGCTCTATGCGGGAGTGCCCATCATTGACATCTGTAGAGCGGCGACATGGCAGACGCTGCATACGTTCACCAGGCACTACTGCTTGGATACTGAACTTATGAAAGATGCAGCAGTAGGACAAGCTGTGCTCGGTCATCTATTTCACTAGAGGTTTCATCCCACCTTCCTACTGTATGCTCGCACATTTCTCTTATGTATTGCATTTTGGTACCTTTTACATTTCACAATTGATATGTTATTATCGAGTGAGATTTCATGTTGTACCATTCGAAATGTGCTGGTTATTGCTAGCTACTCTGATTCAGACATGTGAATCTATGAAAAATACCCATAATACTGGATAAGAAATGCATTACTTACCTGTAACTGCAGTTATCCAGTATTGGTATCTTATATAGATTCACATGCAACCCACCCAACTCCCCTGGAAGGGTTCACCTTAGTTTCTCTCAGTATGTACTACTTAGCACTGTGCTTACGAAAATCTGAGGGACTAGGGCTCCTTCCAGGAAGGTTCTAGAGTGTGGTGATAGCTGATTGGCCCTCGCCCAAAGTTTTGTCCTTTTTACAAAAGGACATGGATATATTACTAATGAGAGGCCTCTGGCCCATTACTATATATATATGTCTATATGACATTACTCTTTTTATGTACCGGGGACTCCCACCCCAACGACGGGGAATGATTCAGGCTTGTGAATCTATGAAAGATACCAATACTGGATAACTGCAGTTACAGGTAAGTAACGCATTTCTTACAGCTTGATAATATTTCCTGCGTTTAATCTCCCTGGGGTGAGCTAACCCCTGCCAACCATGGCCCTTGGCAGTGTGGTATTGGCCACAGCCAGCCCCGCTGCACACAGCTTTTGGCCAGGGCTGTTTCATTTTAAGGGGAGTGGGGTGCAGCAACCTTATCCCCTGAGGCCATTTTATTATTAAGAGGAGGAGGGCGAGCACCCCTCCAAGAGACTCCTGAAGGCCCCAAGGACCCCATCCCCAGTGGCTGATGTACTTTTTGTCCCCTCTCCCCCTCCAATGATCTGCTCCCGGAACCCCATCTGCCGGATCATGATTGCAGTACTGCAGGGACTCCATCCACACTGCACCCAGTATGGTGCTGGTCAGGGTGCCAGTTGGGGGCAGCGCAGTACTTGGGGCTCTACCCATGGCCCCCAACGAGGGGTGTGTGGGGGCTCCGGGGGGCACAAGGCCACCCACCAGCCACTGAAGGTGCCAGCTCCCACCATGGGGCTCCTTAAGCAGGAACCCAATGAAAATGAAGTTGTGGGTGTCCAGAGTCGGCACTGGGGTACCCACTTAACAAACCGATGCCGGCTCACGCCAATAGACACGATGGGTGCCGGATTGGGAGCTGGCGGGCCTTCAGGCTCCCCCTTGGCCCCCTACATCAAAAAATGTGTTGCCTCGGGTGGGTACCAGGGGACATTCAAAATAAAAAACGAATTAAAATATACATTGGCAAAGCCAGTAGGCCTCGCCTAAGCAAGAGCTTTTGGCTGTGCCAATATGTTTTAGCCATGTTGTACACCAGCATGTCTGCTGTTCAGCATTGCTATAAGCTAGTGGCATAAAGGAGAGTGGCGTGGAGTAGAGTGGAGTGTTATTGAGTGGCGTTGAGTCGTTGAGTGACGTGGAGTGTCATGGAGTGGTGTAGCGTAACATGGAGTAACGTGAAGGAAGTAGAGTGCCATAGAGTGGTCGGCATAGAGTGGAGTACAGTGTTGTAGAGTTGAGTGCTGTGGAGTGTTATGGAGTGGAGTGGCGTGTCATGGAGTGTCATATAGTGCCACAGTTGTAGAGTGGAGCAGCAAAGAGTGTCATGGAGTGGCATCGCGCAGAGTGAATTGGCATAGACAGTGTTGCATAAAGCGGAGTAGAGTGCTATAGAGTGGAGTACATTGTCATAGAGTGGGGTGGCATAGTGTGGAGTATTGTATGGAATGGCAGAGAAGAGAAAAGTAGTGTGGAGTGGAGGGGGCATAGAGAGGAGTGGTGCAGAGTAGAGTGGGGTGTTGTATAGTGGTGCAGAGGAATTCCACGCGCGTGCGGTTCGGACGGCCCCCGGCCGTCCTCCTCACATGCCCATGACGTCAGACTGCTGGGGCCTGTCTGACACATGGAAGAGGTTAATATAGTTGTTTCCACCACACTTCACAGCCTTCCTCCTGCACACCTTCATTAGCCAGCATGATTGTCGTATAAATCCTCTCACTTTGAAGTCAGAGAAGGAAAATAAACACCAAGCTCCCTGGAAGACAGGGCCTGACATCTGGCCTCTGTCTTTTAAATGCACAGTAAATTTGACAGGATAAGAGCACAATTTAAAGGCCTATTTTCAGAAATCGAACACTGGTGGAAGGATGCAATAAGTAAGTGTTGGAGCCACGGAAGTTACACACTCCATTTGGACACCCTAAAACAAATAAAGCAAGCAAATAGAAAGCAAGCAAATGTGAGCTACAAACCACAAAGCCAATGGTCAGCTATGGGTGAACTGTGTGACACAAGGATTACCTTGTGTCCAGGGTCTCCACCCACCCGCCACAGGCAGCCAACCCAACAATACACAAACTATGGACAAACACAGGGGCGGTTGCTGCAATGTCTGGTGTCACAAAAGACCCAGAATCCTACATACAATAGTGGTTAGGCAGTGGACTTGCCCTGTGACCAGGACCTGTGCCCACCCCTGCATGACCACCTAATACCCTGCTTGCTTAGCCTGTAGCCCTTCACAGCAGGGTTTGACCTAAGGGTCTATTGTTAAATGAGGTTTAGAGGCTAGCTCTCTGCGAGTGACCTACCCCCATGGCACCCGTCCTTTGTGAATGCAAGTAAAGTGCTTTACTTCTGAAATATCCAGTTTCTTTGCATCTTTCGAAAGCTTACAGACAAGCGTATCAGAGTCCATCAATAATGCCATTTAACATGTCATGAGTGATGTGGTATGTGAGGTCATAAGCTGCACTTGATGGGGGTGTAAGTTGTAGTTAGTTCACTAAACTATAACTGGTGTATTTAAGTGTTTTTTAAGTTTTTTTTTTAACATTAGCTATGGTCTCATTCCTGCAACTAACTATAGCGTCACTTTACCTGTTTTTTATAGTGAAAGTATGTTTTAAATATCTTTATATAGTTATTAGTGTTCCTGAATTAGTGACATTACAAGGTGTATGTTTGCAATTGTTGAATTATATTCAGAGACTCTGAAGGTATGTGGTCAAAAGAAAATGTAGTTCTCCTGTAGAGTTAAACCCACTTGTCAACACGGAGTCTATGTAAATCCATTTCAACTCTGACTTATGATTTTGTAAATACTGGACACGAGGGCTAGACCCTGCAATCAGTGATCCACGGAAGCCTGGCCACAGGCTACTGGTGCTCTAGGCCAGACCCTGTGCTGGAAGGATGCTTGATGTATTGAGGAGCCAGTTGTCTAGGCAGTTTTTGTGACCTCAAACTTCATGTGATTCCACCAGTGCAAGAATGTCAGAGGTCGGAGGCTTGTCTGAAAGGCATACCCAGTCACCACTGATAGAGTGAACCACAGTCAGGCATACCTCTTTAAGTTTGTACACTGTATGTTATGAACATTTATCCCAAGCTTAAGTTCAAAGTAACGTGTATGTAAACACATATTTGCTATCAAAATATTGTAGTCCTTTACATTTAATGGCAATGCAGAAAATGGTTTATCAAGAAGGACTAGCTAAGTCCTCACCCACCAACCTAGTTTGTGGCATGCTTCATCATCGGGCCCACCACAGTGACACCGAATGTGTCCCGGGTGTGCTGCGACTCCAGATTACTGAGGAGCTGGTATACTCGCTGAGTGTGCAGTGTTGGTGAATGTGCGAGTGACAAATAAAAGCTATACAGTGGGTCCCAGTACCCGAGGGTATATGGATAGACTTTAATTACTGGGCCCCTGTTAGCAACTAAAAAGGCAAACGGACGCGTTGGAGTAAATTATGACCTCCTTCGTCCTGTGTGGTCTACATGTTTCAGCCAGGCCTTTTTTGAATAAAACTGGCTTTCTTCAGGACCAATGAGTATGTGTAGGTGATAATAAATATTTTAAGTGAATTGTGGTATAATTAAAATTAAAAGTGTCGCACTCGCTAAGGTGCGTTGCGTGTAAGAGGGGGATTTCCTCTACTTTACTGTACACATAACATAAAGGACACAGACAGACGTACAAGGTAGAGTCAATTAGGATGATATTCCAAAAACACAACGTTTTGCCGGCTACTAAGGTGTGTGAAACGACCTAAAGCAGCAGAAAATGTGGCCATGCTGGTTACATGGCTGGTGTGGTTTTTGGCTTAAAACCGGGGTTTTACGCCAAATGATTTGTATGATGGGACATCATACAAATATAGCTAAATATAAAACTCTACTAACAAAAACTTGCTAACTGTGGAATTGAAGACTAATTGTTAAGTGGTTAAAAAAAAGGATACCTCACTTCGCTGCTAGGCCTCCCCGTGCTAACCCTTTTTTTGGGCTATTTGGGGTAGTTCATGCTTAGGTCCCAGTAACTTTTTGTCCCCATAAGGGATCCACGCCAAATTTGCGTCCTTTTCTTCCAACATCTTGAGGATTCTGAAGGTGCCCAGGGGTTGTGGATTCCCCTGGAGGGGCCCGAGTAATTTGACAAACTACAGCAAATTTTTAGTTTTTTTATGAAAAATGTGAAAAAGTGCTGCAGAAGAAAGTGTCAGTTTTTTTCCCTACAATTGGTTTGTGGGGCTGAAATCACCATCTACCAAGCTTTCGGGAACTGGCAGACTTTAGTCACAAAACCAAAACTGTCTATACAGTTTTGGCATTTTACTGGGACAAAGCATATTTTTGTGCTCTCAAACTCCTTTCAGTTAGTGTCAGAAATGGGGTGAAAGCAATAATGGATCCCGGACAACTATATATTTCTGAAAAGTAGTCAAAATTCTGAATTCAGCATGGGGTCATTTGTGTAGTTCCTTCAATGTGTTCCTAAAGAAACTAACAGTTGAATTAAAAAAATATTCTAATAGAGTTGAAAAAAACAGCCATTTGTGCCACTTTTTCCCCTTTAACTTCTGCTAAGTATGGCAGAGTTTTGAAAGCAATATTCCGTTACGTCCGCTTGACCCTTCTGGTTGCGGGATATGTAGGACTTTTAGGTTCATCAAGAACCCGAGGGACCTAGAGCCAATAACTGAGCTGCGTCTTGCAATGGTTTTTCATTGTGTACCGGGTATAATTCATTTAGTAAAATATATAGAGTGAAAAATAGGTATCAAGGAAACCTATATATTTCTAAAATGGGAACAAAATATAGAGTTTAGAAGCAGGGGTTATTTGCACATCTCTGCAACGCCCAAAACTCGAACTTTCACAAATGCAAAACCGATTGCATTACAAATGCTTGTTTTTGGTGTAGGAAGGACGTCATGTGTTTCTTCATGACAGCAGGATAAGGCTATTAAGTAATCACACGTGCAACTTCATTTGTGTTGCTTTGCTTTCTTGATAATTTGTTCAATTTACAGCTTGTTTGATCACAAAATGAAGACTTGCAGGCACAAAAGCATTTTTACTTCTGAATAGAATATATTGTCCCATTGTATCTACCATGCTATATTTTGCCGTGAATGCCTCTTAAATTAATCTCCTACAACGCACTCTTCCTCTTTTGACTCGTTTTTAACGTTTTTGTAACTTTATTCTTCACTAACTCAGCTTAACTCTGTTTATCTTTTTTCTTTTTTTTTATTTCAAAAGATTTTATTAGAAGAGTTTTATAGGTACAGTACAGGTAAATTATATTGTTGTAGCCCAAGAGATTGCTTCACTGTGATAAATCTTTCTAGGACTGCTGGGATTAACAAATGCAGTCAGCCAGGACTGGAAGCAACACATAAAGATACACTTTCCCACTAACAAAATGCAGACCTTGTTGCTTTGTCCCTGCTTGTTCATGAAAAGCCAGGCCTGTAGGCTTTTTTTTTTTTAATGGGCCGCGGGGGCTAATAGGAACGCTACAGCTCCCAAATGTAATGCAGAGTTTTCAACTCCACCAGTGTTTGACATACTGTGGTTTCATTCGTAGATGCAAGCATGGGCCGCGGCACAGATGTTGCAAGCATTATGAAGATAATTGCATTTCCTATTGTATTAAGGTACGTTTAACAAAACACTTTTTTAAATAACTGAGTTACATTGGTATCAAAAAGGAGGTGATATAAAAAAATGTGACCTCATCCAAAAGTTTAATGTACAAGTTGTAAGTCTATTGGCTAGAGAGCACATCTGTTAATTCCATGTTCTCTTGTTTGTTGGTTTAAAAGCTTATGGGATGTCTGCTGTCTTTGCAGTCGAACTTGAAGCTTTATTGTGTACCCGTGAAGGGACTTCTGCTTATTATTTTTAACTTTATTTGCCTTTTCAACATATTCAAGAGAACAAAAAAATTAAATATCAGCTGGAAGGAGAGGGTCATTTTTTGCACTAGTGTGCTACCCAAGGGGATAGAGCACATCAGAGACCAAGGTACAGGGGCTGGACCAGCACAACTATCTGGACATTTATGTCATTAAATTATATGCTTGTAGGTTCCCATCCTTTTCACTGGGAACCATGTTTGCCAACTAAAATTAACAAAATGGCAAATCGATATTATGTTACCGATGCACGCTCAGCTATCTGGTAATATTCAACCTATTTGGTAGGAAGTCAATTAAATTCTATGGCAGGCCACGCAAATTATTGCTTATTTATGATTTTTGGTGAAGCCGTTTGCAGTTTATAAGGGGCTGACTGAAAGCCCAAAACCATATTCATTCATTTGCATCATAGCACTTTCACTCCAATGTGAACTTTTTCAGACTCTTCAAGTTCAAGTTCAAGAATTTATATAGCGCACTACTCACCCAGAGGGTCTCAAGGCTTTTGGGGAGGGGGTTCATTATTTGTCGAATAGCCAGGTTTTAAGTTCTTTTCTGAAGGAGATGTGGTTCTGTGTAAGGCGGAGGTGAGTGGGGAGTGAGTTCCAGGTCTTGGCCGCCAAGTAGGAGAAGGATCTACCTCCCATGGTGGATCTTTGGATACGCGGAACTGCGGCGAGGCCTTGATTGGAGGATCTTAGTTGGCGGGTGGGTGTGTAGAAGGATAGTCGAGTGTTGAGGCATTCGGGCCCTAGTTTGTAGAGGGCCTTGTGTGCGTGGGTGAGGAGACGGAATGTTATTCTCTTGTTGACGGGAAGCCAGTGGAGGTCTTTCAGGTGGCCGGTAATGTGATCTTGGCGAGGGGTGTTCAAAATGAGTCTCGCTGATGCGTTTTGGATGCGTTGGAGTTTTTTCTGTAATTTGGCTGTAATTCCGGCGTAGAGGGTGTTTCCGTATTCTAGTCGACTCGTAACCAGTGCGTGGGTGACAGCCTTTCTTGTCTCGGCGGGTATCCAGTGGAAGATTTTTTTGAGCATACGAAGTACGTTGAAGCTGGAGGATGAGACGGTGTTGACTTGTTTGGTCATCGAGAGTGAAGAGTCTAGGATGAAGCCAAGGTTACGCGCGTGGTCTGTGGGTATGGGTGCTGAGCCCAGATCCGAAGGCCACCATGAGTCGTCCCAGGCAGAGGGGGATGATCCTAGGATGAGCACTTCCGTTTTGTCTGAGTTAAGTTTTAGGCGGCTGTTTTTCATCCATACGGCTACTTCTTTCATGCCTTCGTGAAGATTGGTTTTGGCGGTGTTGGGGTCTTTGGTGAGGGAAAGGATCAGCTGGGTGTCAGGGTAGGAGATGATGTTAAGGTTGTGTTGACGCGCGATGGAAGCGAGTGGACTCATGTAAACGTTGAAGAGGGTGGGACTGAGTGATGATCCTTGTGGTACACCGCAGATGACTTCGGTGGCCTCTGATTTGAATGGGGGAAGTCGGACTCTCTGAGTTCTCCCAGCTAGGAACGAGATGATCCAGTCCAAGGCTTTTCCTTTTATGCCGATGTTGCTGAGGCGTTGTAGGAGGGTGCTGTGACAGACAGTGTTGAAGGCGGCGGAGAGGTCGAGTAGAATGAGGGCCACTGTTTCTCCGTTGTCCAGTAGTGTTCGGATGTCGTCTGTTGCTGCGATGAGGGCGGTTTCGGTGCTGTGTTTGGCTCGAAAGCCGGACTGTGAGGGATCGAGGGAGTTGTTGGATTCGAGGAAGGCGGCGAGTTGGCTATTGACGGCTTTCTCGATGACTTTGGCCGGGAATGGGAGGAGGGATATGGGGCGGTAGTTTTTAAGTTCAGGGGGGTCTGCTGTGGGTTTCTTCAGGAGGGCGCTGACTTCGGCATGTTTCCAGCTTTCTGGGAAGGTAGCAGAGTTGAAGGAGCAGTTGATGACATCACGGAGATGGGGTGTGATGATGGAGTCTGCTTTGTTGAAGATGTGGTGGGGACATGGGTCGGTTGGCGAGCCAGAGTGGATGGAATTCATTAGGCGGATGGTGTCTTCAGTGGTGATTGGGTTCCAGGCGCTGAGGTTGTTAGAGGGCGGTTTAGGTTCTGAGGGGGGTGGAGAGGATTGTTCGTTGGAACTGTTTTCGAAGCTGTTATGTATGTCGGCAATTTTGTTGTAGAAGAAGGAGGATAACGAATCGCAGAGGTCTTAGGAGGGAGTGATGTCGTTTGAGGCTGCGGTGGGGTTGGTGAATTCTTTGACGATGTTGTGACAGAGCATGCCAGAGGTCTACAGTGAGAGGGGAGAGAAGGACATGACTGTTATAGCGAAATGGGGTATGGTGAGTGAGAGGCGAAAGGAAAAGAGATAGACAAGAGAAATAGAGTAAAGATGCATAGGTGATGAAATTACAAGGAGTGAAAATGCAGGGAGCTGTTGAGCAAAGAGGTAGTGATGTGATAAGTCGAGAGAAGGCAGAGGAGCATAAAGAGAGAACATGGGAACAGTGAATAATAATTCAAGGTTAAATTCAAGTACCCTTTACCTGGTCACAGGTTAAGGGTAGCCTTAAGGGACAGAAAAGGGCTTTAGGGTTCAGTGAAGGGTACCATTAAGGAATAGTATGGATTATTTTTTAGTGCTCCGGGACAGGGAGCGTTAAAGGGAAGTAGGAGAATTTTAGAGTTCAGGGAAGAGTAACATTAAGGGTCAGTAGGGGTTTTTAGGGCTCATGAAGGGTAATCTTATGGGGGTAGTTAGGTCTTTTAGGGTTCAGTGCTGGATAACATTAATGGTTAGTAAAGGGTTTTCTTGGTTCAAGGAACAGTATCAATAAGTGGTTGAACAAGTTAGGGTATTCTTAAGGGGTAGTAAGGGGCTTTAGGGGGCAGGAAAGGCTAGGATTAAGTGGTAGTAAAAGGTTTTTAGGGTTCAGGGATGGTGAGCCTTGAGGGGATTGTAGGGTTTAGGGAAAGGTAGCATTAAAAGGTAACAAGGAGTTTTCCAGAGTTCAGGAAAGAACATTGTTAAGAGGTAGTATGGGGTTCAGAATTCAGGGAATGGTAGCTGTAAGTTTTTGAGGTTTGGGGATGGGTAGCATTAAGGGGTAGCAGCAAGTTTGTAGGGTTCAGAAAGGTTAGCTTGAGGTGCTAGTAAAGGGTTTCTAGGGTTAGCCAGCCCTAAAAACCACAAGATCACCTAAGCCTTCACAGCCTGTCAGTCCATCACGATGGAGTGGTGAGCCACTCCATCGTGACAGACTGACACTGCTTGAATCTCTCGGTAATTTTGCTTTAACCTGAAGCGATCGCTCGTATTGCCAATTATTGGCTTGACGCTTCATATTGGACCCAAATTCTGGGTTCCGTCCTCCGCAATATCTATTGCATGTCACCGGTCCCTGAGCCCTGTCCTCAGTGGCTCGTCCACGGCAAATGAGGCCTGTATCGTTTAGGCATTTATTACATGTCCTGATGATGATCCCCATAACAATGTAGTGGGATCGAAACGCCGTCTACCTTAATTGCGCTCCTTATACATTATGTACTTTGTGTCATTTAACATGTAAAGGTGTATGAATTTTTCTGTTCTACTATTGAAATTGTGATAATTACAGAACCGTAAGCTTTTGCCTAAAAGCCCTTTGTGTTTCACGCTCTCCAACTGTACTTTTCGTGGTTGTTAAAGTAGTGTACAGGCTTGTGCCCCACCTTGTAAATTGTTGATGAACTTGTCTCTATTACCCTAAAAGTAAATATCAGACCTCTGTCCGGCTGGACATGTCACACCAATATAGAAACGACTGTGTCTATATTTATTTAATGTTATTCTTTTGATGTAAGGGACCACGGTTGTTTAAAAAGAGTCTTACACAGCCAGGACATGAAAAACATAAAATATCCATGTCCTACTTTCTAAATACTGTGTACACTGCCTTAAGGGCATTTAAGGCCTAACTTAGGGTAGAGTATTAAAAAGGAATATCAAGGCCTGGTGTTAGACCTGGCACAATTGGCGTGAGTTTCCCTTCCATTTTGACGGATTGCCTCCTCTGTTTTGATATGTTTTTGCTGGATTTATGCTTTGGGCACTGTGCCACTGCTAATCAGTGCCACAGTGCAAGTGCTCCCTATATTAAATTAATGTACTAATTGGTTATTCCATGATTGGGTTATTTGATTTATCTGTCAGCCCCTAGTGCAGTGCACCGTGTGTGCCCAGGGCTTGTAAATCAAATACTGCTGGTGGGCTTGCAGCACTGGTTGTGCCACCCACAGAAGCAGCTTGTAAAGTGTGTCTCAGGCCTGCCATTGCAAGGCCTGTGTGCAGTCTAGCACTGCCATGTCGACTTGGCCAAGTGCACCCACTTGCCAGTCCATAAACCTTCCCTTTGCTTCATATTAGACACCCCTATGGTAGGCCCAAGGGCAGGGTGCATTGTAAGCATAAGGTATGACATACGCTGATGTGTGTAGCATGTTCTAATAGTGAATTACAACCGTTTTCATTTTTCACTATTGAAGGCTACCTGTTCTCCATTGGCTAGAATGGGCAGTTAGATTATTACATTCTTATAATCCTAACTGACTCAGGGAACATGGTAGAAATTCGAATTTAGTATGCCTGAACTCAGAATAATAAAATACATCTTTTAGTAAAGTTGGTTTTAATATTCTGTGTCTGAAAATACCACTTTTAGAAAGTAGGTATTTTCTTGCATAACTATCCAGGCCTGCCTCTGCTGGGTTGTGTATTTTTTGTCTGGGTTTGTGTGTGATAGGGCTGGGGGATTCCAGGAGACAGGCTGGGTCAGTCCAGTGGTGAATAGAGAGATCTGCATTAGATGAGAGGGAGGAGTTGCACCTGGGACCTGAATAGGGCTGGGCCTGCCCTCTACAATGCTGGCTCCACCCCCTGTGGCTTGTCTGATGTCTCTGCCCTGCACTGTGAAAGGAGAGGAGGAATCATGTCAACAGAGCGCTTCAGAGCTGTATCTTCCCTTCCCTGTGCTGGCGCCACCTCCTGTGGGGCGGCTGATGTCCCTCCCTGCACAGTGAAAGGAAGAAGAGAGTCCTGTAAACAAAGTGCTCAGGAACTGGTTTGGACTAGGCAGAGGCCTCTCTACCTTCAGAGAACAAAGGATTTTGGGGTATAAATATTGGGACCCTGATCCCAAGAAATGAGATCACTTTTAGAACAAGAACCCTTTCTGCCAAGGAGAAGAACCAAGAAAGCTGCAGAAGTTTGGACTGCCCCTCTGCCAGTGTGCTGTTTGCTGGGTTAGCCTTCAGTGGTTGCTTCATTGCCAAGGGAAAGGAGAAAGAACTTTGTAAGGACTTTCATCTACAGAATATTCTCCAAGGGCTTGATCTGTGCTTGCCTCCTGCTGAAGTCTCAGGGACAAAAGACTTCACCTCCAGCTCCCTCCTGAATTTCCTTGCTCGGAATTCTGACTCCAGTCACTTGCGTGCCGCTGGGAGCTGGAAGCGCGCCGCATCGAGAAGAAGCGTGTTGCCGCCGCAGCTGAAATTATCGCAACGCCAGAGAAGCGAGCCTTCGCCGCATCTCCCAGAAAGCGTGTGTTCATCGAAGCGGCCTGCTGTCGCATCACCGGAGAAGCGCGACGCCATCATGAGAGTCGCCATCCCATCACCAGAGAAGCGTGCCGCAGGGCCTGTCGCGGCTCCAAAGTACAGAGTGGCAAGGCTGCCAGGGCGTCATCGCATTGTCATTGCATCGCCGCATCAAGGGCGCCATCTTCTCGCAACCCCTCTGGATCATCACATCGCATCAAGACGCTATCTTGCACACCGCAATGGGCCCGCAGGCAGAGAATCTACGCAGCCACCTCCGCACCGGTAAGGCTCACGATGAGTCCCCTACTCTGCGCAAGCATTGAGGTAGGACGCAACTGTTCCCCGGTCACGGAACCAACGCATCTCCCCTTTTGCGAGCCTTTTGTTCACTTTGCGTTAAGTATCCAGGTACTTTGTTGAGAACTTTGTCGCATTTACCAACAACTTGAACTAAGAGACTTTAATCAACTTTTAGGAATCTTAAGTGCAGTATTATGGATTTTTGTCGTTTGTGGTCTTGTGTTAAGTCTATATAAAGAATACTTATTTTTTTAAAACCTGTGTTGTGTGCATCTGTAGTTTTCACTGTATTACTGTGTATATTCACAAATGCTTAACACACTGCCTCTGAGATAGCCTGTCTGCTCGTGCCAAGCTACCAAGGGGGTGAGCAGGGGTTATTAAGGAGTGTAATCCTCTTATCCTGACTTAGAAGTAGGGGCCCCTATTTGGACAAAGGTGAATACCATTGCCAACTAGAGACCCCCAGATCTAACACCTGGCAAGTGATTTTATAGACAGAATTTGTAGAATTAAGTGTTTTAAAATTGTCTACCCAGGCTGCAGTGTTAGGCCTGGTGACATGCTTTGCATTGTCACTTTAGTGTTGGCACAAAATGTGTTGCAGTCCACTAGTGACATTTAACTTACAGGCCCTGGGTACAATATACATGGGATATATATGTAAGTTGAATATGCCAATCAGCAGTTCAACTCATTTATACATGTTTTATGGGGCAAAGTATATGCACAGGGGCCTGGATAGCAGATAAAAAATCTGCAGCGTCCATACAGAACAAATGAGGGTGACCATACAAAAAGAGATATTTGCCTGGTCTGTCCTTAACTCTTCTTTTCGTGCCTTTTGTCTTCTCCCTCCTTTTTCTCCCCTTAGCCTGTCTCACACATTTTCCAGCCTTTAATACTTCTGCTTCCTTTTCCCCCTCTGAATCATTTTTCGACAGTCTAAAAAAGAAAAGTCTAAAAGCAAAATTATGTTTTTCGGTCCCACAAAAGCACACATTGCCACAGTAGTCCCAGGTACTGAAGATAATTACTTTGTGTGTGGATGTTCTCCCTTGCGAAAGTGTCAAATGCAGTCACTCACAGTGAAGTCCACCAATGGCTGAAGCGGGCTGACTCATTGCCCCAGGCTGTATGCTGCAGTGGACGGAGGAAATCTGTGAATGATTATAAAATGGATGAAGCGGGCTGGATAACAGCCCTTATATATAATTATACTATACATATATGTAAGATCCATGCTCAGCTGAAAGATTAGGCAGGACGTATAATGAGGTTGATAAATTGTTAGGTTTAATCCAAGGAAAGAGAGACACATCCAAGCCACAGCCCAGTCAGGTAACGGCTTCATTTAATTTGAAAGAATACATTCTAAAGCTCCAGGCTAGCTTAGAACCACTAGTGTGATGTCGCACATAACATCATGAGCATGTTCAAGATATCAAGAATACTACACACCTTTCATCTTTAATACAAAATTATAAAAGCTTAAATGAAAAGATAACAACTAAATAAAGATAAATAAGAGCTATAGTAAAAATACCTACACAACAATAAAATGTGATGAAAACATACAAGTGAATCAAGATACATAGTTCTTCAAGTAGTACAGCTTCTTGATAGCTCTGGAAGAGCAACGTGGAGATTAAGACCGACTTTTAAGGTTTGTGCTGGACATGGTATTTTGAGATGGAATAGAACCAGAGAAAACACAAACTCTATTTAAATTCCAGATTCTCTGATCTAGAGTTTTCACAGCATTTTTGAAAACCTTAATTACCTTAATAGGTTTAGAAAATTTTACTTTGGAACCAGGAAGCTTGATGACAACCAAATCTCCAATTTTTACAAGAGTTTCTTTTGTAGAATGTTTTGAGTCAAAATGTATTTTCCTATTTAAACATTTCTTTTCTTCTTTTATACGCCACCCCATATCTTTATCATGCGATTGATACACCCCGTTATCATGTGAAGAAACTTTGATACCATCTTCAAAATCCCTCACCCAAGATGGTTCCAACAGTGTACAGGGGGATCTTCCCTTAAAAAAAATAAATGGAGATTTACCCTTAGAACAATGTGGAGTTAGCCTATAGCTCTCCACTTTTTAAGCACTTGTTCTTTCCAATTAAGACCAGAACTCTTAGCCCAAGAAATGGTTTCTTTAAGAACTTTGTTAAACCTTTCCACCATGCCGTTGGTTTCTGGGTGATAAATGGAACATTTCTTGTGCTTGATACCAAGGTTTTTCAAGAATGTCTCCATCTCCCTTGAACTAATTGTACTCCATTATCTGTAAGAATGGACTCCAGGTATCCTTCTCCAGCAAAAAGAGATTCAAGAAATTTCACAACACAGTTGATCTCTATACTAGACGTAAAGTGGACTTCTGGCCATCTTGAAAACAAGTCTAGTAAGACAAAGATGAAAACTTGTTGCCCATTGGAGTGAATGGGTCCTAGAATATCAAAGGAAATTTCCTTCCAGGGTCCACTTGGAAGATCTCTAATAACCATGGGTTGAACTCTCACTATCTTGGATTTATCACACATGCTGCAAATCACACAGTTCCTGAGCACTCTCTCAATCTGCAGATCCATCCCCGGCCACCAGTAGGAGGAACGAAGTCTCTCCTTCGTTTTTGACATTCCAGAATGAGACTAATGGGCCAAATCAATTAGAGGTCTACGAAGTTCAGAAGGAGGTACTAGCCTTGTTCCACGAACCAGAAAATCATTACATAGAGCTAGCTCATTCTTGACTCCCCAGAACTTGGAACCCTCATTCGTAGCCTGTTTCTTTGAATGCCACCCTTTCTGCATTAACGACATGACTTCTAATAGAACAGGGTCTGAGAACAGTTTGAGACTCCATTGACATTCATCAATAACCTCGACAGTAACTGGGCAAACCTGAAAGTTGTCCTCATCATTGTCAAGCTCTTGAACGTCATCATAAAACACATCAACCAATCTCGAAAGCGTGTCAGCTACACAATTCTCCACACTGGGGATGTATCTAATTTCAAAACCATACTCTTGTAGAGCAATTACCCACTTAGTTATTCTACTAGAAATCAAATCAATTCCCTTTTTAGAGAAAATTTCACACAGTGGTTTGTGGTCAATTTTGATCACAAGTTGCGTTCCCCACAAAAACTTTTTAAACTTCTTTACAGCCCAAAACACAGCAAGGGCTTCACGCTCAATAACCGAATACCAAGACTCAGGGTCTTTGAGACCACGTGAGGCAAACATTATGGTCTCCAACCCACCATCACCTTCTTGTTGAAGAACCACACGAAGTCCCTTAAGGCTAGCCTCAGTGGTAAGAATGGAAATCCTCCCAGGATGAAAACTCCTAAGATTAGGTGCATTTTCAAGCTTCACTTTTAGAGTATTAAACTCTTTGTCACAATCAGCATTCCAATTAAAGTCAGAACCTTTCTTGAGAAGACTTCTTAAACTCACACAATTATCAGCAAAATCTTGTACAAATTTATTATAATACTCAATCATTCCAGAGAATTTCATGAGCTCTTCCCTGGTAGAAGGGGGAGGCATGCGAGATATGGTGTTGACCAGATGTGCCTTTGGTGCAATCCCATCACCTGAGATCATGTGACCCAAATAATGAATGGACGAAAATTCAAAATGACACTTGTCCATTTTAACCGTAAGATTTGCTTCCTCAAGTTTGCCCAAACATCATTAAGAAAACACTCATGTTCCTTATCATTTTTTGCAAAAACTAATATATCGTCTTGATAGACGCACACACCCTTGCAACCATCAAGTACTCTCTCCATAACACGTTGAAAGACAGGGGCCGCCGATACAAGCTCAAATGGCATTCTTCTAAACCTATAAGTTCCCAACGGTGTTATGAACGAGGTATAATTCCTGGACGATTCTTCCAGTTCAATTTGATGGTAGGCGGATGCCAAGTCCAAGGTGCTGAAGACTTTGGCTCCACCCACCATCGTTAACAGATATGAGATGTTAGGTAGGGGGTACCGATCAACTATTACACACTTAAGGTGCCTCAAATCAATGCACAAACGCAAAGACCCATTCGGTTTGCGAGCAGCAACCACCGGAGCAATCCAATCAGTACCAGTGACTTCTTCAATGATTCCTCCTTTCTTTAGTTTTTCTAATTCTCTCATCATCTCATCCCTCACAGCTAATGGAACACTCCTAGCTTTACAAGTAAAAGGTTGTGAATTGGAAAGTACAGGGATATCTAGTTTGAAGCCTTTGAGACAACCAAGATCTTACCTAAATACCTTTGAAAACTTCTGTTTGATACGATTTGCTAGATCAATATTAGAATCTAAATTGATAGTGTTGATTTGATCTTTAAGTTTTATAGGAGTGGATGAGTTAGGTTCGAGCATGACATTCAAATCCCCCTGGTGGAACCAGCTGATAATGTGGTCTCCTTTTTGCGAAACATAAATTTTCCCAGGAGCAAAACGTCCTTTGTATTCAATGAGTCCTGTGAAAAACCCAAGCAAAGGAATTGGCTTGCCACCATATGCCAAAGGACGAATGTCGGCTTTAGACAGGTGAATTTTGTTGGCTAATGTGTTTTGATAGAACCTTTTTGGCACTATGGTTATTTTAGCCCCTGAATCAAAGAGAACATTCGTAGATTCCCCTTCTATTAGACTAGTGTCCACAGGACAAGACCTATTATCAGAAGTAGAAGAAGCTTGGACTACTACTTGTCCACAGACAAAATCCTCATCCAATGTCTCTTCATCTACAGATTTTACTAGAGAGGAAGGAATCTTGCTCTTGCAAAGAGTTGAAAAATGCCCCCTTTTTTGCACTTTGAACATGTAACATTTAAAGCAGGACATTTTTTATCATTTGCAAAATGTCCTACATTATCACATCTAAAACATTTAGGTACAAAAGGTTTCTTTTTTATTTTATTGGAAATGGTACTTTTTGTGGAATCCTTTGCATTTTCTTTAACTACCTGAACAAAAACCTGCTTGTCTTTCTTTAAAGAATCAACAATTTTTTTTGCATGGGACTAGAGCAACCTATATTCATGGCCAGGGGGTGCCCCCGTAAGCACTTTAAGATCTGGAAGAGGTGGGCCGACTACCGTGGGCTGGACTTGGACCCTCCACCTGAGAGGGCCACCCTCCCGACAATTTGACAGATGGATCTTTGGCAATACCCATGAGGTGTTTTGGTGGACTTGGCATGTCTTTTTCGGATATTCTACTGTAATTCACTAATGGCAGCAGCGCAACTTGGGGGAGGGATTGGTGGGGGGGGGGGGTGTTTGTGTTCTCTGTAAAAGTCTGTAGATGCTATTGTTATTCTACTAATGTTTGCAGCAGACTCCGGATGTCGGAGCTATGCATTACATGTGCGTTTAGACAAATAAAATGTGTTTAATAAAAAAAAGTATAAACACATTTTAATGAGTGTTCAACCCTCTTTGCTATTTGAATAACCTCATCCAATGATGGTTCATCTTTTAACCAAAGTTCTTCACAAACTTTTTCTATGTTGCACCCAACCATAAACTGATCTCTGATCTTTTCTGCCAAGAAATGAGAGAATTTGCAAGACAAAGCTAACTTTCTTAATTTTGTAATATAACATTCAACAGTTTCTTCATCGTTGTGTACCCTTTTTGCAAATTGGTACCTCTCTAAGATGGTACTTACTTACTTTGGGTAAGTAATGCTTGTCCAGCTTCTTTATACAAATTGCATACTCATTGAGATCTCTCCCTTCTGCATCACTGAGTTCCGGTAGATGATCGAAAACATCTTGCCCTTCAGATCCAAGGCAGTGAAGAAGAAGGGAGGTTCTGCGTTCTGCGTTCTGCGTTCTAACTTAAACTTACCCCACAAACCTTAGCATACCGCTCAAAAACTTTCTTCCATTTCTGCCATTTAATGACAGGTTCCCCCGCTCATCTGAAAGATTAGGCAGGACGCATAATGAGGTTGATAAATTGTTAGGTTTAATCCAAGGAAAGAGAGACACATCCAAGCCACAGTCCAGTCAGGTAACAGCCTCATTTCATTTGAAAGAATACGTTGTAAACCTCCAGGCTAGCTTAGAACCACTAGTGTGATGTCACACATAACATCATGAGCATGTTCAAGATATCAAGAATACTACACTATAGTTTTAGTAATTTAAAAATATATTGTCTAATGCTAGGTGAAAAATAGATAATCCCACTCATTTAATCGGAAACAAGTTTGCTTCATGTAATTCATTTAAGTAGTCTGTAGCAGTCATGTGAAAGTACAGCTGGAACATAAACATGATCTAAAGGCACTGATCTAACAAGCAGCTCTTAACCGTGATGATCAGTCTCTAGTGGTAGAACGAGAATCTGGATGGCCTATATTCCCATCCCCAAACTATTGAGTATCCTCTTCTTAAGCTACCTTTAATAAAGCTCTAAACTGCCTCCTCTTTGAGAGTTTGCTTGCTGGACCCTCATGATGACGCATCATTACGCAAGGTACCTTGGATGTACACACCCTCACATAGGTCCAACCATTTTTGCTTCATTGCACAATCTGTTTATATTTCTTTGCAAACAAACTAAATACTGCATAGACTTAATTGTGATAACATGCACTGTTTGAAATGCTCTGTAAAGTACTTGGATTTCTTCTGGGGCCTGGTTTGCACCAAACAAAACTACAAACAAATGGAAAAAATTATGATAATTGGGCTTTTATGGCAGGAACTATATCATGTAGAAAACACTAAAGATGATGGGAGGAATGCTTGCAATAAGCCTAACCACTGGCAATCGCTCGGGGTAGCATCCCAACCCATTGTTCTCTATATGTCCAGTTCAGGCTTCCAGCCTTTCGGGACACCGAGACACATCAAATGAGTGGAATTCTAATAGGAATCCGTGCTTAATTTGTAAAATAATAAGTGCCAGTGCCCTGACCAGGAGGCCACTGCAGCTTGCACCACACATTGCCCCGTTATCGCTGCCAATGACAACTACTAACCATCTCTCTCTCCTGCAAGTACGACAGTTATTCCAGGTCCCCAAAGCTAAATTAATGGCTGGGGAGGTAGGTATTAGTATTTTGTAATGTAGATTGTATTCATAAACAACTGTTGTTCTGCTCATCTCTAAATTAGATGAGCAGTGCCACCATGCGGCAGTGTCAGAAGTGTGATAATGACAATTAAGTGCACATGCCGAGCACCCGAAGCCACTGGCTTAAATTAACCACTGACCAGACTAATGCTATGTACTTATTTCCAAAGCAAAATTCTTTGTGGTATCTAACAAAGGCATATAAATACCTTTGCTTGTACCTACAGTACTTGGAATGGCTCTGTAGGCAGCCATGCCAAGTACTGCAGAATTTTCACCAGATAATTTTGCCCCAGGGATATATGTACCTTGTTTCTGTATTTCCTTAGAGCAAAATTCGCATCTGACTTTCGCATTTCGCATGTCAGAATGTTGGTACCAAAAATGTGAACGCTGGTTTACCTGTTCCAAGATGCAAGAGCCTGAATTTCATGGTTTTTCTGATGCACAAATTTCTCCTAGCTTTACCTGGAGAAATTTGTGTTGGCAAGAACCATCAGGAGTAGCAGACTTTGCGCCCAACTCATCATAATGCTGATTCAGGTGCAAAACTAGGGTGTCAATACTGATGGTACCTGCTCAGGGAAGAAGAGTGGAGGGAAAAAAACAGTACAAGGATGAGGACAGACCCACAAAGAGGATAAAATGTGTCTGAAGTGTGTAGGATCATCTCTGGATTGCACTCCTGGGACTTTTGCTGACCTTGGTATTTAGAATTTGTGGGACTGACCCCCCACCTGTTAGTGGGACATTAGAGGTTAGTTGCCGTGGACCCCGAAGAAAAGTGGTCTCTTTGTACTTCACTGGACTGGTCCTGTTGTGTGTTTTCTAACAGTGGGTACCACAGGCTCCTGCTGAATACTCGGACACCGTCCATGTGACTAAGAAGCAATGGTAGTTGGGATTGTCGAAAGGTAGAGTAGTCTACTTTGAGCCCCATGGAAGACCCCAGATCAGGAGTCTTCCAGAACTTGACTGGAAGGCAAGTCCCAGCAGCCACAATCGGCATCTGCTAAAGAAGAGAACGTAGCAGTGCCAAAGGCTGTAAAAGAGGCACCAGGAAATCAACATCGAAATTTAGGGTGTCAGTAGGCCCCACAAGAACACTCATGTTGAATGGAGTGCACCTACATAAGCAGAGAATAAACCCTGTGCCTAACCATGCACTGTGGACAGAAATTGTCAGAATTACAATAGCAATTACTCTGTCTCATGAGCCATC
Source organism: Lissotriton vulgaris (assembly GCF_964263255.1). Taxonomy (NCBI): domain Eukaryota; kingdom Metazoa; phylum Chordata; class Amphibia; order Caudata; family Salamandridae; genus Lissotriton; species Lissotriton vulgaris. Next base: position 199,714,172 of record NC_141696.1, read on the forward strand.
AGTTTAAGACAAAAGATCACATTAAGAGTCCCTTGCCCAATGCGCCCAGAGCGCAGTCATGCTCACTTACCCATGCTCAGGAAGGAGAGAGCAGCCAACCTGCAGCTTCACTGCCCACTTGCCAAGTGTAGCACAGAAGTCATTCTTCTTGGTGGAGAGAGTCCTTTAAATTAGGCCTTTTTAGGCACAGCCAAAAGGTAACAAGCACTGGCAAAACCAATAGTCTGGTGTTGTCCGCCAACCTGTTGACAATTCTTGTTTTGTCATGGTTTTTGCAAAGTTTGTTTGTTCAGGAGGCTGCCAGGCCCTCGTCAATCTAAAAAAGAAATTGGCTAAAGGCAAAAAAAGTGCTGATGTTAAAAAAAGCACACATTGCCATTTGGTACCTTTGGCCGTTGGTCTGAAAGAGATTTGGAGGTATAGTATGTGGGTTTGCTTCTAGCTTCTTACTAAACACTGTTGTCTTCATTTAGACACAACAGTAGTTGAAAAAGTTTAATGTTCACTTCTAACATCTGATATAACTTGAGGACACAAATGAGAATCCAGACAGGAAAAACAAACCCTTTAAAACCTTCTGAGGATGTTAAATTGGGTAATCAGTTAAAATATTATTATTTCTATTTTCTTTAGTAATAGTTTTTTCTAATCCTACCATCTACACTTAAAAATCTGTTCTGTGATTACTCTAAAATAAAAAAAAGTCAGCATGAAAGTAAGTACTGGACCGCAGTGGAAACGAGGAGCCCCTTACCTTCTACCCTCCTTCGAGATACAACTCATTGACCTGGCATTGAAGCCTTACATATTTTTTTGTAACACACAGCGACTTAAGCACAAAGTCAATGATCCCATAATAGACACAGTTACCACACCTTCCCCTCTGGTGAAAGCCTTGAAAAAGCTCCAGGCCTACATGTCACTAGGGGGTGAGACACATGTTGGCTGGGACCTCCAGGTATTGGCAACACAAGATCCAAATAAAAGAACTTAACTATGAACCTACATATCCAATTTTTTCACCTCTACCAAATTATTGAGAATGTTTACAACACTTTAATATTAATCAACTAAATTATTGTCTTAAAATAGTGCTAGCAGCCACACTCTCCTTTCTCTCTAAAGTGAACTGTGGGTAGAGCGCCATACCTAAGAGCTCATATGGTTTGTTTTTTCTACTATTTGAGGCAATTCCTAGAATTACGGCCCCGGGAGGCCACATGCTGCACCCTACACTAGGACAAAGGTTCTGTTAGCATAAGTTACTTACTTGATGACATTTATCGGCAAGCAAATTCTGTTTCCTTCCTGTCCATCTTTCTTGTGCCCCCCCCTCTCCTGAAATTTCATATAGTAAAATGACATGCTGCTCTGTGGTGTAGGGCATTGGTTCTGGTAGGTGAGGGGGTCAAATGCTGGGGAACTGACATCCAAGAATACATTAGTTTTTAGAGGTTGTGTGACGGAACCCCGCAGGCATTTGCCCCGCTGGCGATGTTACCACACACTACTTTAGCACGCAAGTTGTTACAATGACTTGCTTTAGGGGGTGCTGGACTTTCGCATAGTATAAATTACTATTGCAACTCCAGTCTACAGTAGGGAAGGTGTTGGACTTAGAAATCCAACACCAGTCCAACAACGCGCCCCCCCCTACAGCAAGTCGTTGTCACGACTTGATTGCTAAAGTATCGGTGGTAACGTTGCATGCCGGGTACCAAGCTAGTTGTAAAGACTGCGTGATAAATGTTTCTTATTTTTTGAGTATATACGCTGCTGTGAGATTTGCAGGAATTCAAAAACATCCATTAGACAACCAGGAGTGTCTCTCTTAAGTGATTGATTCGTTCTGTTTCTTTGAAATTGGTAACATCACTGCTTCATAGGAAACAAATATCAATTCAAAAAATTGAGTCAAAATAACAATTTTGAGTAGGCCTGAAAAGTTACAAATATATTTGTTGGATTTCTCTGCATTTGCCTATTGTATTTCACCTACATCATAAAGAATGAGAATGATCTGACACCTATTCCAAGCGTTCCATCAAGTTCAATGGCACATTATTTAGACCTTTTCTTTCCATGTCTCTTTTGTAGGGCTTTATTCGAATGTTTAGTGTGGGTTATCTCATCCAGTGTTGCCTTCGGATCCCATCTGCGTTCAGACATCTGTTTACAAAGCCTTCACGACTACTATCACTGTTCTACAACAAGGAGAACTTCCAGCTTGGGGCTTTTCTTGGATCTTTTGTCAGTATTTATAAGGTATGATTTGAGAAGTATAATAGGAAAAATCATTTTCCGTATGAGGTAGAGGTGCTGCTCAACAAAATGCACAAGTACAAGTTGAAACATTGACATGGATTCATCATGGTACAAAAAGATTTGTTTTATTTGGTCTCCTCAATTAGTGAAAGCACATCTCAGAGTAGTCACCTTCCAGCCCAGCTTCCTTCAAAGATACTGGACTCAGTACATTCACAGCTAGCTGAATTATAGTCTCTACTTACAGATGAATGACCTTTGTCCATTTCAGTCCTTCTAAAGTTAGTTACTTTAGACACTATTACGCAGGGCAACTCCTTCGATTTTGGCAACAGAGTTATCAGGTTTGTTACTAGTAAAGGAATAACTACTTCTATCGGTGCCTTTCAACTAAAGGTCCTTCTGTGTGTCATTGGGCCAAGTCGTTTTTGCTTCATCTTGGTTCCCCCAGACTCCTTGTACAGTTGCTACCAGGAGTAGCTTCAAACTGAGTGGGATGTGCAATAATATTCTACTGTCTGATCCTCTGAACCATTTTAGTTTATCCTCTGCTTGCATAGTTTCGCATGGGGTGGCAGTCTGATTGCTGGCACATCAGTGACATGCACTTAATATATCTCACTAGGGTTTTTTTTTGCCTGGGCACCTGCTCTGTAACATGGTGCAGGGTATGGGCCTAAGTCATTCTCTTCATTCTCATGGGTCCGTCCACGGGTGTTAATGAGGGTATCCTTTTTTACTACGTGCATTCCCTAACTTTGTGCCCTTGGCTTTGTAATCCAGACCATACAAATGTTTTTGGACTCATTCGTAATTGTAATGTGCCTTGGAAGTGTCAAATGATTCAAATACCCGTTGATCTCCGGTGCTGCCCCGCAGTAGATTGTGCATACCTAATTGGCCTGCGTCTAAAATAATCTACTGTCGGATGGTCCTCTACGTAAATATTGCTCCCTAGGATATCATTGGTTCTTACTGTACTTGAATGCACCATCACTCACCTTTGACCTCGGATCATAGTGGAAGAGGTAGTCTTTTCCTAACTCTAGATGCTTAAGGTGTTGTGGCACACGAAAATACAGCCAAGCTGCACTCCCTGCTATATCTGTGTGCTCTAGGCCATTCCCAGCATGCTTAGGAATTATTCTTCAAAGGCGTTTAGACCCCAGTATACCATCCCCCAAAGCCCTCCCTTGTAGAATACTAGCTGCATACCCCCATGGGATTTTGTCTTATCCAAGCATATATATAGTGTGTTGATGGTTAATGAATTACTGAAGGTTTTGCTATGCCTCTACTGTGATCTTTGGTAGGCACAGGCATCATCATGACTGCTATCTACCCTAGTTACAATTTCTTCCATGGCTAAGGTAACACTGTCGTCGAGAAGGTTGCATTAGCCACAATCTGTTTCCTAACATCCTAGGGAATATGGAGCTCAGAACCAGCACTCATCCTCCCCCCAAAAGCAGAAGATACATGGAGTCCCCTGAATATTTCCATTTTTAATGTGTTTCTTTGAGTTCTCCACTTCTGAGCACTGTGCGTCCAGCAGGCGAACTCAAACCACTTGATATTTCTAATAATAGTAGGTTTACAAGCACTTTTCTCCATCAGGACATATGCAAAGTACCTCTAAGGGATAGATGCCATAAAACAGTGCTTAGAGAAGTGTACATGCACCATGTGCAACAGAATGATGGCCAGCAATGTGACAATTTATTTCAAAATCAGATAGCAAAGATCACAAATACAGTCGCAGTAAGGTCTGCAAAAACCGTATTTTGGAGTATGGTTTTATCGTGATTTTGAGTTCTTGACATCTGTTCTTGCATGTGCTCATTGTTAGTATTTGTACTGTATATCTAACAAAAAGTGGTATTTTCACCAGGGTACAAGCTGTTTGCTGCGCTGGGTGCGAAACCTGGATGACGAGCTCCATGCTTTATTAGCAGGTAAGTCAGTGCTAGAACCTGCAGTTACTCACATGCATTTGATTAGTAAAGTATACAGGGTCTTTCGAGACAGACTTTTAATCACTTTAGAGAGATCTCAGCCATTGAACTATAGAATAGAATTGAAACCATTTGTAAAGCGCCTGGTTACTCAAAAACAGAGTGTCCCCGCGCTGAAAACTGCAATAAGAGCTCAGAGGAATGAACACAGGTAGATCCAGCCAGGGCAAGGGAAGAAAAATAAATTAAGTGCGAGGGAATAGGAAAGTTTTGAGTTTCCCCCGAAACCTAATTTCGGAGGGAATTGATCATACATTGATGGTTGCTAAAAAATGCTCTTCAGCGCATAAATAGATTTTTTTTAGTTTCCTATAAAATTGTATCAGACCAAAGTTTATTTTGTTGCACACAAATTGAGGACACTGTTCGTTATCTACATGTGCTATCCTCGTATGTTCTTTGAGTGCAGAACGGATAAGTGGCTTTGTAAGATAAGCAAGCCTGCAGACATTGAGGTCCTCAGTGTTGAAGGATTTAACTTCTCCAGTGTAGTAATGATTTTTCTACTATTATAAAACAATACTTTTTTTAAATTATTTTTACTACTATTGAAGCAAGCTACAAAATGTTGCAAATTTGGGTTTCACGGAAGTTGTCACTTTTTGCAGATTCCATGTCTGACACCCATAGTCATGAACACATTGTTGACGAGGAAGCAAAAGCCAGTGGGAGTATATTCACTTGCTAGTAAACTCTTCTTCTTTTCTGAAGGATTTCAAATTAAACCAGGACACCTGTACCTCGAGTACTGTCACTAGTCTGAGATGGTAGACCCCTAGTTGGTAATATTGTTCAAAGATACTGAAAGGCGTTTTGGCAAATTCCAGAAGCACTAAAGAATGTTTCCTGATTTTGATTGTAGCTTTAATAGGTTTGCTGGGCAGATTTGTTGTTAATTTAGAGGACCATGTACCACTGCACTCTGCAGTTTCATGAGAACTTGCCAGGCTAAATATGATTGCAGCAATGCAAGGCATTGCTGCAATCATATTTAGCTTCAGTTATTTGTTCTTGCCACCACAGTCAATTAACTCCCACCTAAAAGGTGCCTGAAATTGTTAATAACTGACTCATACAGGGTGAGCTATAAATTAGCCATAGTTCTGTTTGTCCCCCCACCTTCTTATCCCCCCCCCCATTTAAGATATAGGAAAGTTTTGATCACTCATTCTTTGATGTTCAGAAAGATGGAGTTCAGTTGTCAGGATCAGCACTGTGCTAATCAGACTCCTTTGTCTTTAACAGTGTTGCAAACGTCTCAGTGACTCCTACACCGTACACTCTGCAGGTGGTGCAATAGTTTAGTGTATATTTGTAGAGATGTAATGGGTCTTAGCCGAGTTCGAGGAGATTTACTCAAAGCAAATGTGGAATGTTGTGTTTTCTGGAAAAGTTGATCTTATTCAACACTTTGTTCATCAATTCCAGATGTGTTTAGATAATGACATGGCTTTGAGTGTATAATACCTCAGTTGAGTCCAACTAATTTTCTAGATTAATATCCTGGTTTTCAGCCTTTTTTTGTAATTCTGATCTCACATCTCGAGGGGCCATTTCAATAACCTTCACCAGTCAAACACTAGCCATTTGTTCTTACACTGGACCCCTCCATTCGTTTTTCTGCAGTTTTGCACGGTCTATACTATGCTTTTCTCAAGAATTTTGAACAGGAAAAGTAGTTTCATGTTGCACGATAAGTAGAGAATTGTGAGTGGTTAAGTGAGAAAATGTTAAGCAGCGAGATCGGACTTCACTGTTTCAGACCCTTTGGAGATGTTAATGCAGGGGCGGCCTTAGGCATGTGCAAGCTGTGCACCTGCACAGGGCCACCAAACCCCAGGGGCCACCACGCCAATATATATCCTTAATAGAATAATCCTCTGAGGATGGATACATATTTGCGTGGCGACCCCTGGCAGGGATTTGGAGGCCTCTGGCTCTGTTTCACTTACAAACACCCTGACCCCTCCTCTTCACTGGCCTCCGTGCTCCGCACCGACCCCCTCTTCCGGGGCCCCCTACCTACGCTCCCTGCCCAGGGCCACCATGAGCCTAGAGCCGCCCCTGGTTAATGCTAGCCCGCTAAATATTAAACAAAGATTACCCTTGCATTGACAGCCAAGGCCAGAAATCTCTCAGATTGTGCAGGCTCTTTGGGAAAGGATTGTACCATGAATGTGAGGTTTTGAGTGCACTATATTATCTGGCTGTGGGCCCTTATTGTGAAGTACACTTGCAAATACCGTCTTGGGTTCAGTCAGTCTTGTTTACTTAACCATAGCTCAACCCTGGGTAGCTGTGGCTGCGAGCAGTAAGTCTTGGCAAAGGAACTTACTGTAAAGCATTTAACAGCACCAAACACCGAAATGAGAAAGTCAGGCACCAAGAAAGAGGCACAACAACAATTCATAAAAGTCCTTTTTCATTAAAATCCACCTGAGGGTTCCGGAGTTACAGATTTCTGATTAAATAAATACTTTTAAATGCAGCTGCAAACAAGAATTGGACAACAAAAACGTTCAAACTTTTGAAACAGTTAGTTTGGCAACTCCTGCTCGGCTTGGGTGTCCAAATCTGGCACAGTAGAGGTCAAGGAGTCCAGTATTTATTTATTTATAAAGTTTTGTATAGCGCGAACATGACCCTAGTGGGTAACAGAGCGCTTTACATGACGAGAAGTAGAGTAATGCTTGACCTGGTAAACAGGAAACACATGCATGAGAGCAAAACATATCAAAAAATTTAAATAGGATAACAAGGATTGGTCTTGATTAAAGTCAGTAATAGGAAGGTCAATCACCATAAGAGTTTGGTAACTATACATTTTCAATGTCTCCGATATAATGTCTTAGGGTAAAAACTTAGGGTAACTTTGGACAGTTACCTGACGACCAGAGCCTTTTCCAGTCGATGGGGGTGAAGTGCGGTTGATTCCTCTGTACACTGGTGGGTTGAGCCAACTTTGACCATGCACTTGGGGTCCCATGACGTCCTCCTTACGACTGTAGAAGGCCAGCTACGACTTGGCTAACGATTTCGCAACACAGCATACATTGTTGATGGAGGTTAATGTGCCTCTTGGGTGACAAATCTTGTTTCTGAGAGTACTCCTGGGTACAGCAGACTCGGATGCAACTTCTAGCTATCCCGGATTGGTCCCAGTGTGCCCAGCGGCAGCCAGTGGCAATTCCTCAGAAGTGGCTACTGCTTTGCCGGTTTAGGCTTCCTCAGCTTTGATGTCCCTGACACTGTTTCAGGGGGCCAGGTAGCTGACTGCCAGCTGCTTTGTTCTGGGGCTGCCATCCTCACCTAAATGACCCCCGCCATATTGGGATGGTGGGGGGGACCACGGCGGAGGGAAAGACCGTCCACCGCTTTTCCGCCCCGGTCGCAAGAAAAGGTCCAACATGGTGGCGGTGTCTAATAGACACCGCCAGCCATATTAACATGGGCTTTTTTAGATGCCTTTCCGTGGTGGCGATGCCGCCATGGAAAGGCATGCAGTCTTCACTTTGGGGCCCCCCGTGGGCCCCCAGAGTGAAGGAGAGTTGGGGGTTGCACACGGGGGGTACCTGTGGTACCCCTCTGCATTTGCATTAACAAAGCGGCAGGAACCGCGCGGTGCCTGCCGCTATGTTTAAGCAAATACATACGTGCATTTTTAGCATTGTGGCGGGCGGTGCAGAGAGCACCGCCCGCCACAATGCTAAAAATGCAGGATGTGCCCGCCACAGTGGTGGGTGCATCGTAATACCCCCCACGGGACCCCCGCCCTTATGGCGGGCGGTCCCAATCACCGATAGGATGGCGGGCGGACTAAGTCCGCCCGCCATCCTAATGACCCCTATAGATGAGCTCTGAGTAGTGCCACTTGCCAGAAATCCAAGGACCAATCCATAGGACGGTCACCAACAGAAGCACATCTTTTATCTAATACAGAGATTGTACACCCAGTCACTAATATCCCTCAAGTGATGTTGGAAGGAGACACTCCTGTTCATCTAATTGTCAATGTGGAGAAGGATTTGAGTGCTATCCTCATACAATGAAAAAATGAAGCCGTGGTAGCCAAGTAGCCCAACATGAGATTCAACTTAGATAGTGAATAAATATGCTGACAGTGCGGGTCCCTGCGTGGCCCCTATGAGAATATTTGAGAATAAGAGATCCAGAGAAATTAAAGCATGCAAACTGCCCACCATCTGACTCCTAGGATCATCCAGTGCTGCCATAATCATTGATTGAGTGCAATGGAGATGGCGAATGCCTGCTTGTTCATCATCAAGAATGTCAATGATCGCTTTACTTGCCTTCTCCATGATTTTCAAGGATTGTGTGCCCATTAGGAGAAGAGAAATGCCCAGTTATTTCACACGTTCACAGGAATGCCTGGATCACAGCGAGGTATTTTCACTAGTGGATCCAAGGTGGGGTTTTAAGACTGGTTAGAAGCTAGATCAGAAGATATTGAGGAGCTAATATTGTTACAAAGAGTTGGTACAGTAGTTGATGGCAGCTATTTGGCCAAGTGTATTAGAAATGGGGCACTCAAACAAGATCTGAGTTTCATTTCTTCGATGCAGATCAGAAAAAACTGTCAGAATTAGTAGAAAAAATAAAGGCAGTGAAATAAATTGCTGGAGAAGCAGATATTTTAAGTCGGCCAGAAAAGGACGTGATGAATTTTGTATGATGCAAGCGGCTTTTTTTAATATATTTTTACATCTAGGATACAACCAATAAAATACTACGTGAGACCTTGCATAACTCACCTTCGTAGACCCGAAGAGCTTGCTTGTATAGGAGAAAAGAGGCAGTAGAATGATCACGTCGCTATAATCATTTCGGAATTCTATTTAGACTTGGGGCTAAAAAGACGCATGGGGCTGGCGTAGGGTGTGTAGAGATTAGTTTAGGTTTAGCAATATTATGTACAACATTGAAAGCCAGTTGCAATAAACGTGATAATCAGGCACTCTTTGCTAATTCAATTCTTTAAAAGGCTGAGCATGTACTGGGACACATGAAGAATGCAGTTCTGAGGAGAAACTGGATGGCCCTTGGCAACGTGATTGGAAAAATAAGGCTGTGCTTTGGGTGGCTCGGGGGGGGGGGGGCATTACACCTAAGTTATGAGACATCCATGACATGCCTAGAAATAAACTCCAGAGAATCTTATACCAAAAAGAAGACCACTACTTACTGGGATTGCTCCATAGAGCACCAGCTCAATTCAGATTGAAACTACAACAACCTATATACTGCAAAAAAGCAAACTTATTTCAACACTCTAATGAAGTGTTCTAATGTTCTAAAACGAGTGGTATCAAGATGGTGGTTCAGCAGCCTTGCTACACTGCCAAAATGGTCCATTCAACCAAGTCAACCTTTCTCCCACATGAACATGTCCTTATGCCTAAAAAAAAAGCTGCTGAACTGAATACGAGGTAAACATGACTTCCCACAGGCTACTGACCTGTTAAGACGCAGATATCTAATTAACCCAAAACTTAATTTGTCCCTCAATCAAAAAAGTAAAGGATATTTATAACTATAGACCAAACCTGCAAAAATGTACCAGGATGGCATTCCACGGTACAGAAGAAACATCTGTCACTATGATATACCTGCATTGCCGAGTTGAAGTGAGGCAAAATCTAGCACCCCGGGGCTATATTGGCCAACACAGGAGTAACTCTTGGGGAGTAGATTTCAAACTTATAAAAAGTGTCCTTTGTGATTTAAAGCTTCCTTGGCTTTGCTTATTAGGATTTGCTGGTAGTATAAATATTGAAAAATATGGTGTGGCGAGGTTGCCAATTAGTGAACATGATAATGGGAGTTTATGCATAACATTAATTTAGGTTAGAGGTGAATCCTAAACTAAAAGGAAAGCAATACATAAAATACCAGCAATTGGGCAGTATTACCTGTGAATTTTTCTGTACATGCTTTGGGCTGGCCCACATGATGTTCTGGAGTTTGCGACCACACATACAATATTGTAGATTGAAGATGGAGAGAAAATTGTCAATTTGCTGTTAAAAAAAAATGTGTTGTGAATTTAAGAATGAAATAGTCACAGTTCTACCATCCATTGTAACCAACGACAATCTCTTTTATTTTGACAGGGTCCTTGGCAGGAGTATCCATGATGTTTTACAAAAGCACTACTATCTCAATGTACCTCGCTTCCAAACTGGTGGAGGTAAAAGTCTTCAACTGCAGTAGTCATTTTGTTTAACCTTGCAGGGCAGGTAACCTATCACTGCTGTCCTCTTGTTAAGGTTGTGCAACCAGAACAAATCAGCTGGCATGGCAAGTATAATTTCCACCCATGCAGAGCCCATGTACCGCCGTATCCTTCCTCTTTTAGCTATTAATGGCAAGTTCCACTTAAGTTATCACTGAAGCTGATGGAGGACCCAACCATTAACTGTGATCCCACCTAGTGAAAGTCTTGTGTTAACCAAGTTAAGCTGTAGATGATGGTTTTTGCTTTGGAAGGACTCCAAATGTTATGGCCATTTCCCATGATCATGTTCCAACCTTCATAGAAAGAGAGGTCATTAAAGATGAACTTCAATGTGTGTTTAGTTATCTTTGCAAACGTACAGTGAACAGGCTGTGGCTGATCTCCTGTTTTTTTCACAGACCATGTACTTTAAGGGCATTGAAGCAGGAAAATGTCCCTACTTTCCTCAGGCGGACTGCATCATTTATGCAATCTCCACGGCAATCTGCTTCCAGGCTGTAAGTATATTCTCCTTTTACCGAACATTAAAATCCTTGTGCTTGAGATGCAGCTTAATCCTTTATGCTCTCCACCACAAAACTTTAGTTATATTTTCTGACTTATTAAGTTTTGTCTGAGATCCTCAGTTCTCTGCTATTTGTGTGAATCCTTCAGCTTTGTAATTCACTCTGGGTATGATTTAGAGCAGGGGTCTCCAAGCTTGTGAGTTACTGTAGCTATCCAGCTACCTCTGAGTAGCTCAGCTGTGTTCAGCCCAGCTTATTAAATTAGAAAGCTTTTGCTTGGTTGAAAATGAAATAATACAGCGCTAATAATATTAGCAGCTCTCAATGTGTTTCATTGAACATAAGAAGTTCTCAGTACAGAATTGGTTGGAGACCTCTAATTTAGAGTTTGGTGGATGAGTTACACGTGACAGGTATCCCTCCGACTCCTGATAAGTGCTGTAGGATATAATGTTTTTCAATTGACCAAGTAGACATTGGTCCAAATATAGAACATGATCTAGAAGTCATCTACTTAGTTTGATATTTGTAAAGACTTTGCACAGTCTGAGAAATTAAACAGTTTACTTCTGTTTCAGGCTGTGATGGAAGTTCAGAATCTGCGGCCTTCTTATTGGAAATTTCTCTTGCGGTTGACCAAGGGCAGGTAAGAGGGAAACAGAAAACAGTTTAAGATTTCATTTGAACTCTGTTTGAAGTGTAAACCTAGCTTAAATATTTTTGGAAGACTGTTAAGATTTTTGATTTTAGGTCCAGCTACCCATATGAACCCAGAGCCTCTCCCCAGGTGCATGTCACTAGGGGATGGATCTTAACTCGGCAGACAGCTGGTCAGTTGGCGAGGGTTTAGGAAATGAAGGCGCATTGAATATGTCCACTTCTTCAGGAAGTTCCTCTCATGTGACGTAGGATTCCTCTTAGAGAAGTGTGCACATGGAACAAGCTGTACTTTAAGGGGACTGTGTGTAAAGAAGATTAACATCGGATTCATAGTTGTCCAACTCCGAGAAGAAGAAAAAACGTGGAGCCAGAAGTGCGACTCGCAAATTGGAATGTACAACAGTGTCTCAGACACTGTTTGTGATTCCTAATGGGATTACAAATTGCCTGCCTCAATAATATTCATGAGGCAGGTGCAATTTGTGACCTCATTGGGAATGGCTAGCACCCCCAGGAATGGTGGCCTGCTGGGGTCAGCAGACCACCATGTCAGTGACTGCTTTTTACCATAAAGCAGTTTTAAAAAAATGCAGCCCGCTTTCCTTAAAGGAAAACGGGATGCATTTGAAAAAGAAAAATTAAACATTACTGTTTCATTTTTTAAGAGTAGGCAGTGGCTTACCACACATTTGAAGTGGTAAACTGCAAGTGTTTTGTGGCCGCAAAACAATCTTACATTGAAGTGCGAGTCGCTATTTGGAAAGGACGCCCTTGGCACGCCCCTTCCTAATAGCGAGGTGCAAACCTATTTTGCGAGTCGGTAATAGGTTACTGCGTCGCAAAATAGGGTTTGTGAATAGGGCAGAACTATTTTAAGGTCGCAAACGGGCTGATTTCCCATTTTTGACTGCAAAAAACGGTTGTACATCTGGCCCATAGTCTATTAAGTTTTGTTGTTTCAATTCTACTAGGGCAGAAATAGAAACATACTGCAGTGCCCCAATAAAATACCTACAGTTGTGGGTTTTTAAAGTCAGTGAAAAAAATAAACAAGAAAATAAATATAACTACAGCAAGAGAGCTGTCTGTGTTAAATGCAGACTGAAGCATGTTCCGTAGACCTTTACACTCACAGTATTACCAGAGTATTTTAAAGGCACGCAGAGGAAAATAAAGATGGATTGGGATGCGGCCTGAGTAACTATCAGCGGCTGAGATTATTTGAAGCATTCCATCCATCACTTTTTGTATAATTTAGTGTGTCGTCCTATGAGGGACGGGTATGCCCACATGTGGGTCCTGTGCACACTGTGTAAATGGAACTTAGCTATACCTAGCTGATGCGCCTTAACTAGGCTGAAACGTTTCCTGGGTTGCTTGCGTTCTGCTTCATGATGGACCTGGCCTGCAGGTCAGGCTGGACTATTCCCACTAGAGCAGGGTCAAGACTGAGTTGCATATGACTGAGTCAAAATTAAGGTGGCATGGCGTGCAAAATATCAATGGATTGGGATGCAGCCCGAATAATCACCAGTGGCTGAGATTAACTCAGGCTTTCCACCCATTACTTTTTTGTACACTTTGTTTGGTTTTGAGATGTAGTAACATCCTTATGACTAGGAACTTATCTTTTCATGACCGGTAGGAAAAGACAGCATGGAAACATATTTATATCATGTCAAGCGCTTAGAGACCGTTTGGTTTTTATTGTGCCCAACACCAAACAGTTCACCCAAAAGTGAGATTCCCCAGTGTGAAACCGCTAGAAAATAGAACAATAGTTGGGCAATATACAGGCATGTTCGTGTGTGGAACTTGAAAGTCCGTTTGTAATTTGAGTAGGTAGGGACAGCCTATCATCCCTCCGTGGTAGAAAAAAGGAATGTTGCTGTGTTACTCTGCCTATTGACGTCAGTGGATTTTAAATCTTAGTACACATTTTTGGGTACCTCCCCTAGAACTTCCCGATTTATCAATCCTCTAAAAACCTAAGCTCAAAAGCATAATTCCCACCTCAACAATTTAGTCCAGAATATCACAGATAGAATGTCATATGATATAAATATTTTTGTCCAAAATATAATTTACTAAAATATTTCTCCATGCGAGTTGATGTTGAGTTATTACTTATTAAGGGCACGAATGCCGCGGCGTCTTGGCGCTGACTGTGGTACATGGAGCTGGGACCATCAAAGGTAGACACTAGATCATAGAGAAAAGCCAAGTTTTTAGCTCCTTCCTAAAAATCGGAAGATTTGGTTGAACATGCAGTGCGGACGGTATCTCATTCCAGAGTTTGGCCGCACAATATGATAGGGTGCGGCCCCCCTATCTTGCCTTACGAATCTTGGGAATACAGATGAGACCCTTCGTAGATGATCTAAGTATTCTAGGACTGTCTCTCCCCCGAAATGCCTCCGTGGAGCGCTTTGTGTACCAGACAAAGAGACTTAAAATCTGCTCTTTGCAGAACAGGAAGGCAATGTAAAGCTCTAATGTCATCCGAGGTGTGGCTACCCTTAGGGATGTTCATAAGCAATCTAGCTGCCGCATTTTGCAAGGATTACAGCTTCCTCATCTGCGCCTTTTCAATTCCCACAAAGAGCGCGTTGCAGTAGTCTATTTTGGAAAGGAATAGTGCCACTACAACGGTTTTTTGAAGTTCATATGCAATGAAAGGGAAGATTTTCCTCAAGGTTTTTAAAAGGAAAAAGCAAGAAGAGTTTAGCTGATTGACTTGGGCCGAGAGATTGAGTTGGTCATCAAAGATCACACCCAGGTTCCTAACCTTGGTAACTGGGCGAGGACAAACTCCCGCTTCCATTGGCCACCAACTGTTTTTCCATAGGGAAGGTCCCTTACCAAACTCCAGGACCTCAGTTTTGTCAGTGTTTATTTTCAAGAAATTTTGGCTCATCCAGATCATGAGATCTTTCAGACATTCATGAAAGCTGTTAGCCACCAATTCTGGTTGTTTAGATATTGATATCATAAGCTGAGAGTCATCAGCATAAATGACCAAGGAAAAGCCATGTTTTCTGATAACATTGGCCAACGGGGACACATATATATTATAAAGGGTTGGTGACAAAGCAGATCCCTGCGGGACACCACATGGGAGCTGGAAGACCTCAGACTGTAAATTCTCCCAATAGATATTCTGCTCCCTATTTTCTAGGAAGGAGGAGAGGAGGGTCAGAGCGGTATCCTCTATTCCCACATCTGTCAGCCGCTGTACCAACACCGTGTGGTTCACGGTATCAAATGCAGCCGAGAGAGCTAAGAGGAAGAGGACCGCTCTGCCCCCCCATCCACTATCTTCCAAATTCCCTCAGTAGCTAGTATTAAGGCTGTCTCCGTCGAATAACATGGCCTGAAACCATGCTGTGTTGGGTCCAGTAGGGTATTCTCTTCCAGATATTGTATCAGCTCCTTGTTTATGGCTTTTTTCAGTATTTTTGCTTTTATTGGCAGCCTGGAAATTGGCCGGTAGTTTTTGGACTCTAAAGGATCAAGGGCTGTTTTTTTGATGATTGGCCTAATACAGGCCTTTTTCCAAGCATTGGGATATTTCCCAGTTTCTAGAACTTGGTTCAAATGCGGGGTGAGGTGCATACTAATGATCTTAGGGGCTAATTGAAGTATGGCTGAAGGGCAGGGATCATTTGTTGAGCCCGATTTTGTTGATAACATGATTTTGAACCTCATCTTGAGTGAGTTCCCTGAAACCTGAGAGCCTACAGTGTCCTGCCCAGCCTTCTATTGTTGGAGTATTGCTAACCAAGGTTGCAGTGGCCAAGTTTAAAAGATCATCATATATTAGTTGCACTTTGCTCTGAAAAAACATAGCCATTGAGTTGCAGAAAGCTTGAACGGGTCTAAACTGAGCTGTGTGCTGTGGCTTGACTAACGTAAAAACAGTTTTAAAGAGTTCCTTGGAGGAATGAGCGGCATTCCTAATTTTAGCAGTGAAGTATGCTCGCTTAGCTTTGATAATTGCTTGCTTATATTTTTCTAAATTCGCATTATAGGCTGACTTATGCTTGCAGCTGCATTCGGTCCTCCAGATCCGTTCACTTCTTCTACAGGTCATTTATAGCCTTTAGGTCAGGACTGTACCAAGGTGCTGTTGCTGAGGCTCTTTTAACTGTTTTATTTATTTCAGGCAGGGGCAATGTCATTTACAGCAGTCCTGATCCAATTATCAAACTGATCGGCTGCTGTATCATTGTCATCAGCCAAGATAGGCGATCCGGAATTCAGAGCCTGTTCCAGATTGTCCCTTTGTATTCGATTCCATTTCCGGACCTTCTCTTTAATAGCAAGGGTGGGACTCGATTGACTGGGCATTATTTTCATTACCTCAAAATATATGGCCCTGTGATCAGTCCAGGGTAGCGGTAGGTTCTTAGTAATAGTTACTTCTGGCTCATTTGTAAAGATCCCATCTAAAATATGGCCCGCCAAGTGCGTGGGTTCCAACACCAATTGGGAAAACCCATACGCTGCAAAATTATCCACGAGTCTCGCTGTATCTTGATTAGTCCCTAACTCAAGATGATAATTAAAATCCCCCCTAATAGTATAAGAATCCCATTCTAGGCCTTGTTCTAAGACATTCAAGAGGGCTTGTGAGAAAGCAGTTCTAGGCCTAGGAGGCGATATACAAGAAGGTCTTGAAACGTGGACCAATCATTTAATTTAAATGAGAACTGTATTGCCTCTGCCGGGAGCAGCGTCGAGGCCTCATACCGCAGTTTTAGGTGGTCTCAGTAAATCAGGGCAGTGCCACCACCTCTGCCCTCCGTCCTGTCCTGTTGTACTACTGCATAACCCGGGGGACAGCCACGTTCCAATCAGGGTGTGAGCCTGCATCTGTCCAAGTCTCTGTCAGGAATACAATATCAGGCTTATTTAATTGTAGAAGGCATTCAAATTGGTATTTATGTTTTACTAGTGATCGTGTATTTAATAACAGACAGGACAAGGTGGGTTTTTGCAATTGTGTCTCTGGCTTACTGATTTGACTGCAGTTTGTACTTGCTTTATATTAGGGAAATTGCCTGGGGTACTGGACTTTCTTACATTTTAAAATGTCCTCATTCCCCATGTGTGTTGTATTTGGATCCTTACCCATGGCGTCTGTTAGTAGAGTAAAACAAAATCCGCAATCAGGACATTCGTATATTTCAGGCCTTTGCCCCCCCTTCCAGAAACCTGGCACTCACTTTTCCCAATATAAAAGAGTTGCTGCTGGCTATATCTGTGGGCAGTGATTTGGCCAGGGGTTGTTGTGCTGGGCGCGCTACGGACACGACAGGCTTGTCTTTGGCCCACCCTCGGCGCGCTTGCTGCCCGCATCCGCTGCTCGGTCGAGCCAGCGCGATATTTATGACGGAGGTGGAGGCACTAGAACGCTGACCCTCAAAATGGCGAGCACGCTCTAACAGGCGGCTCAGCGGGTCGGCAAAAATTTAAAAAGAGCTGAATTTCATTAAACCTATACAGTACATGTACAAAGAACACAAAATTGCAGGAAAGTCAAAACATTCAGTATCTCTCAACGGGCAGATACCACAGACTGCGCGGTCGCGCCAGTGCGATATTTATGGCGTTGGAGGTGAAGGCACTAGAAGGCTGACCCTCAAAATGGCGCGCACACTCTAACAGGCGGCACCGCGGGTCGGCGACAATTTAAAAAGAGCTGAATTTCATTAAAACTATACAGTACATGTGCAAAGAACACAAAATAGCAGGAAAGTCAAAACATTCAGTATCTCTCAACTGGCAGATACCACAGGCTGCGCAGTCGTGCCAGCGCGATATTTATGGCGTTGGAAGTGGAGGCACTAGAACGCTTACCCTCCTAATGGCAGGCACGCTCTAACAGGCGGCACCGCGGGTCGGCGACAATTTAAAAAGAGCTGAATTTCATTAAACACTACTATATACTGTACTGTAGCAGGAGAGTAAAAAAGTTGATAACAGAAGAGCGATTCAGAAAAGGGGGTGGTGATGAACAGAGTGTCTGAATTAAGCAGACCACTCTTACCCAGTCCAAAGATCAGGGCTTTATCCATCACCGTTATTTATCTCACTGCACCATCCCAGCTCAGAACCTGGCTATATGCAAATCAGTCTGTCCCTGGCCCAGTGCATCATGGTAACAGGGCAGACTAAACTACCAGGCCAATTCTTCACCAGAAAGGAGACAAGCTACCGGGGACCGGTTTCTGGCATTTCAGCCGTCTTCGGCCCGACTTGCTTGAATCCTGATGATGCAGTGAGAAAGGGACTCATGTCTGAGTATACCCTGCCACACCTATAGTGGCCAAAAACGATTCAGAAAAGGGGGTGGTGATGAACAGAGTGTCTGAATTAAGCAGACCACTCTTACCCAGTCCAAAGATCAGGGCTTTATCCATCACCGTTATTTATCTCACTGCACCATCCCAGCTCAGAACCTGGCTATATGCAAATCAGTCTGTCCCTGGCCCAGTGCATCATGGGAACAGGGCAGACTAAACTACCAAGCCAATTCTTCACCAGTAAGGAGACAAGCTACCGGGGACCGGTTTCTGGCATTTCAGCCGTCTTCGGCCCGGCTTGCTTGAATCCTGATGATGCAGTGAGAAAGGGACTCGTGTCTGAGTATACCCTGCCACACCTATAGTGGCCAAAAACGATTCAGAAAAGGGGGTGGTGATGAACAGAGTGTCTGAATTAAGCAGACCACTCTTACCCAGTCCAAAGATCAGGGCTTTATCCATCACCGTTATTTATCTCACTGCACCATCCCAGCTCAGAACCTGGCTATATGCAAATCAGTCTGTCCCTGGCCCAGTGCATCAGGGGAACAGGGCAGACTAAACTACCAAGCCAATTCTTCACCAGAAAGGAGACCAGCTACCAGACACTCTGTTCATCACCACCCCCTTTTCTGAATGATAACAGAAGAGCAGCACCTAGTGAAACAGTCTTTTTATAAACAATATTTCGAGTCCAATATTTATGTTGGACAATGTTACTGACTACGATATTCTGAAATACAACCACCTGACCAGCTAGGTACAAACCATTATGGGGCGGATCGCTCCATGTACCAAGGGTCTTTTCTTTGCCCCAGCCTTCTTGCTCACCTTGGACTCTTAAGAGGTTTTCCTAAAGTTCCAAAGAGCCCAACAACGCTCCTCATTAAGGTAACTCTAGGCCGCTGTCTTATGGCGTCACAGATTCTCACAAATAGATTGCCTCATTGTAGCAAATGTTCTCAACAAAGACCCTATTGCTTGGGGAAAAAGGGAGCACGTGAACAGCTAAATATAATTTTGCAAGGCTCTCTTCAAATCCTTGTACCAGACATTCTAAGTGTCTCAGATTGCCCAGCACTCTGAAGCATGTTCTTCCTGGAACGTCCACAGCGTACAGGTCAGACACCTGAGAAGAGACTCATAATCTGCGTATATGGAGCTAGTGCAGGACAACTCAAGGCCCAAATAAGGCTTTTCCATCGCAACTATGTTATGAAGCACACTCTGCCTACTAGAAGCAGCCACTTGGAGTCATGCCAATATTCTTGAGCATGACAGCTGCCATCTGCTTACTAAGACTAACTCCTATCACTCTGCCAACAAGAGTGCAATGAGTTGGCCCCTTAATTTGTTGAATAAAAACTGTAAATATAGTTTTTTCCTTGTTTCGAGGCCTTCAGTAACCAAACCGTGTCAACACATATCTCAAGGTCATAGTCTCGCTTCAAATACTTCGTCACAGCTCAGGGTGAATTTATTTGATATTTACAATAGGTTTCCTCTTTGCCTCCAAATCAATAGGATGTAGAGTGACCATAGTTATATTTAGTGAGAAGTAGTGGGGCCCAGGGTTGCGACTGTCCAACTATACCCCAATTATGTCTGTCTTTTACTACCCAACCAATGGTCATGGGGCCAGTTTTCCTTGCGTAAGTCAATTCTCATGGCACCCTTGTTACGTCACTGTTTTACCTATGTATACAACCTACATAAACTCGCGCCACTAAGATCCATTCAATTTATCCTCCCCATTCTTTGTCAGAAATGCTTAAACCAGTCACTTGCCTTGTGAATTCTCTTATTGAAAAATACTCTTATTGTTAAAAAGAGAACTTTTCTGTTGATTGTTCGCTTCCAGGACCCATACCCAGTGTTTTAGGGAATGGCTTGCATACCCCTTCCATTTCCATCTTCCGCAACCAGAAATTCATCATCCAAGCGACAGATGGCAGCCTACCCCTCCTGGACTCCTGCTTCTCAGACTTCATGACTAGAGGATAGAAAGTCCTTCAGACCAGATCTGTCAGCTACACCCGATTTCAACCACTCATTAAAGGAAGCAAAAATTGTTTCTGCCTTAAACATCCCTGATTCCTCGCCAAAAATAGCCTCCAATCTGGCAAAAATCGAAGCATTGGACACAAAAGACCCAGCCTCTGCCTCTTTAAAAGTCTCTAATACTCCCCCCTCCCAAAACAACTTATAATTTGAGGTCTCACTTATAATGGTAGATAGCGAGCATAGGGTAAGAAGGAACAAATGGGTATACCCAAAGGCAGGAAAAACAACAAGAACACCTCAGAAGTACTGACTCGGGAAGACTTAGACCAGAATTGTGAGAGAGCAAAAATGAGAGGAAACAGCAATATTCTGATTAAACGATGAAGGGAATCAATCCTGTGTATCTATTGGAGGCCATCACCCCTTTGGCTTCGGTAGACTATTTATGAGATCTTCACTGCCTCTCCATGAAAACTGACAATTCGATCTCAGAAATGAGATCTCTTGACCTAAGCAGGAAAGTCAAATACTTATAAGATTCAAAGGGATTAATGAATGAATATTGGGATTTGTAAGGCGCACAGCTACTGCTAGAGTGCCCTGCCGCTGGTTCTGATGCAGAGGGAAAGGTGCACTTTATTTTTCGAACAGATGTGTTTTAAATGTTTGCGGAAGAGTTTTTTGACGATACATCGAAGGACCATCGGTAGTTAAGTCCAATATTTGGATACCAGAACTGGACAGGCAGAGCTTCCATGTTTCTTTCGTCTGACAAAAGGAATACATAGCAGATAGGCTGGCTGAGACCTTCAGGGTCTATTAGAGCAGTAAGGGGTCAGTTTGTCCTGAAAGTGTTTAGGACCAGTTCTATAGAAGGCTGTGTGTGCTATAGTCAATTCTTTGAAAATGACTCTTTTTCACTGGTAGACAGTGAGCTGGCTTCGGTACTTAGATATTGAAGTATAACATAACATAACATGTGTATTTGTAAAGCGCACGTTCACCCGTAGGTATCTTGGTGCTGAATAACAGATGTTTATTGTTACCCAACTCGATGGTACTCATTTCATCGACCTCAGATGGATGAAAGGCTGAGTGGATCCGCCGGGATTTGATCCTGTGACCATTAGGTCGAACACAGACCCTTCAGTGGAAGCTTTAGTCCACGTAGCCACCAGACATCAATTGAACAAATGGCGCACCACCATGTTTTGTACCCTCTGAAGTCTTTGTAGGAGATATTCTGGTATGCCTAGATATAGTATATTAGTGTAATCGAGTCTAGACAGAATTATTATTTTGCAAAAGAGTTAGAGTGGTTATAACCGTTGCAACCTGCAGTCATGCCTCCGTTTACACGCAGTCGGGAACACATTTCAGCAGTGTCATTCTGATAGGTAAAAGCTTTTTCCCTGCAAACCTGCTTTGGACTAATGCAAAGACAGGTCAATCCAATTAGGATGGTGTAGGGGTGGGCAGAGCCAATGGGGCAAATATACTACTACATACATAATCACAGTTGCAAATGTAGACTATGCAGTCACAGGAAAAAAAAAACATAACTGAAAAAGAAAAGAAAGAAAGTAATTGGATGCTAAATATTGCTTAGAAGGGATTCTAGTACTGTACGGAATAAAAAGTAAAGGAAGTGTGATCTGTGAGGTCTCTAACTGGGTAGCAAATATACACCATAGGCAACCAGATCCCGGTCGGGGGGAGCAGGTATTAATTTCTGTCTGGAAGGAATCCCATTTAGTCTTTGTTATCCCCTTCACTCCCTGGAGGGGAGGCAATTCCCCAATGTAGTCCATGGTAGGGCAGTCACGCGATATTGAGCTTCATGCCTGTGCATGTTCTAAGGGTCCCAGGTTGCGCAAAGTCTCCCTCCAGAGGGCCGACTCCACTCAGTCCACCAACTTTAAAACCTCAGCACTCAGTCGCTGGAGTACCGGGCCTTGGGGTCTTTCCAGGTGATCGCAATCGGCAAGTATTAATGGCAGGTCAATAAATTAAGATGTTATTGCTTTCTCTTCGGGCCTAAGGAAAAGGCCTGGCAAACAATAGGCTGGCGTTTTAAGGATGTGACAGCCCATTGCCATTACAATGTACCTATCGATAGTTTCCCAGTACTGGAAGAGGGCAGGGCACACCCAAACCATATGATAGAAATCTGCATCTACTGTTTTACATCTTGGGCACTGTGCTTGCACCCATGGGAACATTCAATTCATTCTCCTAGGCCTAAGGTACGCTCTATGTCAGAAATAGTATTGGATAAACTTAAACTTAGCATTCCTTGACGTACAGGGGTTGCGTACCTGTCTAGTAGACCAATCTCTGTCTGAAACTGGAAACTGCATATCAGTCGCCCACCTGTCTCAGAGGGCTCCCATGTTCCCCTTGGCTTGTCGAAGAAGTACTTTATATAGCAAAGGAATGGCTTTGATTGTACCAGACTTGATGCATATGAAGCTGTAGGTTGTCCTGGGTCGGTTGCTCTTCCACCACCATTCGCCAACAATCCTGGACCACAGCCCTTATAGCCCCACAGGTAAAAAAATGATAGAGGAGTTCAAATGCATCGAGTTGAGTCTGGAGAGCTCGAAGCGTTTTGTGATCGACAAGAGTTCCAAGACCGGCCCCCAATCCAATCCAATCCTGCATTTCTTTCCAATCATGCCTAGGGTTTAAGACGGTGATCGCTGCCGATGGGAGGTCCTTAGCATAGGTGTATTTAGCATGTGTTCTCTGTAGTGCCCTGAAGCAGGCATACTTAAGCGTGTCAATCAGAATGTTAGGCGTGGCACCCTGAGTTTTATTTGACAGTTTGAGGAGTATCTGCAACCATGTGGTGCGCTTGTGGATTCCTACATTGTCCTCGCGAGGCGGGCCCCAACTTGCTACTCTCCATTTTGTTGACCCATATCAGTTGTACTGCCAAATAATAGAGCTCAAAATCAGGGACTGCCAGGCCACCCTCCCTAGAAGGATGCCAAAATTCTACGGCACCAAGTGCCCCAGAGCAGGGACAATAGTAAGTTGTCCATTTCCCGAAATATGTGATGGGGCACCCTAATCGGGAGCATAGAGAAAAAATATAGTCATTGGAGCAGCATCACCATCTTCGTCAGTGCAGCATGACCCATAACCGAAAGTGGAAGTGAATGCCAAAAGGCTTCCTTATGACGAAGGGAGACTAGTGTCACTCGTATGTTACCTTCTAATAAATGACTTTAAACCTGTGGGCCAAGACATAACTGAACTTAAAATAAAATTAAATCAGCAATCCATCTATTCCAGGGGTCTTACCCTGAGTCAGGGATTTGATAGCGCCTCACACCTTTTGACCCGAATGTCCCTCCACCCGCCCCCGCAGGGCCGCCACAATCTCACACCCCACTCTGGAGGTCCAAACATTCATAACATACGTTTGCACTGCCTGGAGTCCAGGGCCTTGAGTGGCTCTATAGCTGTAGGTTGGATTCAAGGAAGCAATGTCTGAAGTGAGGTACTTGATGGTAATGAATCATACCAATGGGGCAACACAGTTCTGTAGCTCTCCGGCAGTGCCCGGCAACTGGCCATAGTAGACGATACCCTGAAGACCTTCCTTTCTTTAATTCGGGCTGTCCCTTGTTTCGCCTTGTCCTGAGGAAGACCCGCTGTGCCTACTAGTCAATCACGCACCTCTCTGGGTCAAAACGTCGACGTGCTTGTGATAATCCTGACCCTACTCTTTCCTCGCCCCACATTCAATGGAAATATAAATCCCAAGCGGCGCGGAGATTTATGTACCTAGGGATGGATGCCCTTTGAATGGCCAGTTTTAACCATTCTTACAGCACTGTATATATCTTGTTCGCATTTGACACTTTTTCACTATATCACTTGCGCCGTTTGAACAATTTGGATGTTCATGAACTGTGACAGCCTTCTAATGTTATCTCAATACCATAAAATGTAAAAGAATATATTTATTTATCTTTCATACAACTTCAGATTTATTCAGTTTTCTGGTGGGTATTTTTTTGTCCTTCCCTCTCTTTCCTTTTTCATTGATTATTACTGAAAGGTTTGAGTACTGTTTTCTATATGGTATTATTCAGTAAACTAAGAATCAATTTTGCACCCAACAGTAACCAACATTCTTATACACCCAGGTTCTGAGGGGCACTGGGTTACCCCATTATATTAGATGTATCCTTCTCTACTTTCACCACAGCTAATTCCTGTTCATTCATGGGGGTTTAACTTATTTATCATGTTTATTTACATCACAAATATCAACCTATCCTTATTGCTTGTCTGAAATGGTCCAATGAATGGATCACTAAGTTGCACAGTTTTTTCAGACTATATACCACTACCCTTCCCACCCTTCCTTACTCCCATGATATTATAGGCAGAAACTTTCTACTGCCACTCAGAAGAAGCTTTCGTTCTGGCATTTCATAGGGATTCCTATGGTCCTCCTTCACATTTGCTTCCTGTTGCCTATACAATTAAGCACAACACCTAGGGACACCCAAGTCCAAAGAGTTTAATACAAATTAGAACATTGGAATGTTGGGAGCTCCATTGCAGAGAATAGAGTGCTCCCTGCTTCTACGGGCTGGTAAAGGCCCGCAGAGCAACATTACAATGTTCTACAAAGGCTTCTCGAAGCTCGAGGGGATTTATATCCCCTTCGAGCTTCGAGAACCCTTTGTTTAATTTGTTAGAACATTCTGCCCTCTAGTGGCAGAATGTTCTAATAGCCTTATAGTCCTTCGTAGCAGGGCTATACCGGCTAATAAAGTCCCGCTGTCTCGTTAAAGTCCCTCGCCTTCGGCTCGAGCCTTTAACGATTCAGTGGGCCTTTAATAGCCGGTATAGCCCGCTACGGCAGGCTATAAGGCTATAATAGCAGGCATCACAAACAAAATATTAAAGACATTTTGTCATTTGATCTGACCGGGGCTCACGCTAGAAAATGGTCAGTTGGAGCAGTGTGCTAAAACATGCACTTTGATCTAGTATATGTACATTTTTACCTAATACAAGTCAATGTGAAAGTCATGTGACAACAGTAAATTAGTTTCAGCAGAAACTTATCTAACATGCAGGTGTCCAGAACTTTTCCTCCGAGAAAGCACTTGAATGGCCTTGTATGGATGGTGGAATACAATTAGACAAATAGTAGCTCAATTCTCTCAAAACCTGACTTTACTTGCCAGGTTTCAAATCGAGGTTACGCTTGCTAAAATATGCACTGGACTTCACGAGACATAATGGCTCCTGGTCTTACCATAGTCTACCAAAGTTGTCAGTGAACCCATTATAATATAAAGCTTTAAATCAGAACAAAACGATTGCTTTCCAGCTGCAGACCGGGTGGTACATGCACACTAGTGTAATGTTTCCACTGCTTTTTATGAATATACTACACATCATTTCTCTTCATGCCTATACAGAGTATATTATAGCATAATAAAATGTTTTCACACCTATAGTGTGCATCCACACTCATACTCCACTAGAAAAAACTTTCACCAACTGACTTAAGAATTCCTATTTTAACACATTTGACACATAGGAACTCATTTACTTCTGTGGGAATTTACTTTTTGCAGCACTCCCAGCCAATAAATACACTTATGAAAGGGTTCTTTTCACTTGCCCTCGGAATAATTAAGAGACGCATCAAAAGCAGTAGGAAACCTGAATACTGCACCACCAGTCATTCACATCAGAGGTACACTTGACCAATGAGGCCTCCATGTTACAGCACACAGTGATGCTCTGTGACTACCACAGGACTTAATCAACAACTAAGGGTCTGTTACTAGACTGGATCCTGAGCTATAATCAAACACACATTATGTCACTGAACTTTCTCTTCCCCCAGTTATAATGCAAGTTGTTACCTTGTTTTTCTACTGGATCTACTAAGTGAATCCTTTGGGAGATAGTGGTTTTCCATTAAAGTGCTGAGTCAAATTGATGAGGATGTGCTTAAAGCTTTTGAGGAAGCTTTTACCACTATGTACAGCAAGGTTTACATTATTTTATCTTGCTACACCCCTGAAGCCTGATGGGCAGTCTTGGGCAGATCATCCACCACAGGCAAGATAACTGGTGGAAGTATTTCAAGGTGACCACTAAGAATCAGTGTGAAATAATGTTGATTTTCCCCAAACGGTTGATTCTTCTCCTTAAAGGGACAAGAGTGTTATTGATAGCCATGTTGGTTGTTCGACAAGCCAAAGTCTCATCATATTGTATGTAACCTGTAATGAATTGTTGGATTGCAAAAATATTAACCTAATCTAAGATTACAACAAACTCAGAGAAGCTTGTTAAATCCTTCTACCTAGCATTATGTACACCACTCTCTGTCTGAGAAAGGTTTCTTTGCTTCACAGCTGAAGACGTGGAGTAATGAATAGGCAAGGCTACCAATAAAAAGGTATCTTTAGCAAGCAATGTGGCCCTTGTAACAACATAAAGGCACCTTGCAGTCTCCTAATGTTTTTGTGCTTCACTGCTATTTTCATAAAATAGTTCTAAGTTGATTTAACCTTATACTCACTAAACTGTCTCCAACATAGTTTGGGGGTTGACGTCTATGGTAGAAATGGAAGAAAAGGAATGAGCAAGTGAGATATTTTGAGAGGACATTTATATAGAACTGTAGCCCATATGTATTTTGTTTCTAATTATGATGGAACTGTTATCTTTTATTCATTTACCTGGACAAAGAAACCAACCAGGAATGCATTGATTCTGAAATGCAGGTGGTGATGCACAGTGTCCTTGGGTAGCGATGGTTATCCTTTATGCCGCCATGTATTCCTCTACATTACCAGACTGCCTACTTGAGACCCAACCTGCAAGGATACACACACGCACCACTTTGGAGAACCCAGTAATTGTGGTCTTGTTTCTATCAATCAGGTTCACTAACCAATCCATCTCAATCTTGCTGCCAGTAGACTGAACATCTGTGAACCAGAGTTTTAACCCTTAAGGGTAGAACCTTCTGTTTTACAAAATAGCCTGTCAAATTAGAGTAATTCAGTGGTCCCATTGCTTAGCACAATTATCTGTATGCTACTTTAATGAGGATGGTAGCCTCTCCTGTTACTCACAGATAATTGTCCCTTCCACCCAACTCCCAATCTAACCGGTACCTTCACATTGCAAATATGAGCATGGGACTCTCTATGTGGCAAGTATATAATTATCAACTGTTTCCGGCAAACCAGTCATTATCAACTCTAGGTAACAATAGTGTTGGACTCATCATTGAAAACATTGGTACAGGTTATTTCCAATACAGTAGAAACCAGTGAAATGTTATAGCTATGGCAAAGTGTCCAGGGGGGATGTGCGTCATCCTTGATCAGATGAGCACATTTTGCAGCCAACGATTCCCAGTCATGGACCAGTGGGGGACTTACGTGAGCCCGCCCTCTCCTCTCTATGTAAGTGGATGGTTTCGGATGATAGTCAGTGGGTGGTCTCTGAATTGCTGGTAAAATTGTTTTTTTCCATTGTATCGTAATGTGCTGCCTTGCCAGTAAGACGGGCATCTCTAAAGAACTGTCAGACGAAGTCCTGCGACTTGATACAGTACTGAAATGACTCCATCCCAGTAAGCCCTCAACGACCCGCATAACCACAGTGTTATGTTTGCCTTTACTTCTGCCTCGTGTCACGGAATATAGAATCTGGAGTCAAGTGTGAGTCCAGATTCTTGTGATTCCGACGGGGCGGTTGCTGAGGCAGGAAGACCTGTACTTCTCTCCCTGTGATCCATTAAACTACAGTTGGTAACTTACCTTGATTTCTGGAGCTGATTACCTTATAATATTTGGCGAGGATCCTGCTTGACGGTCCCACGCTGCCATCACGTTCTTCTTGGACCCCTCTACCATTTTTTCCGCAATCTGGATCTCTTCAACGCTTCCTGGCATTAATCGAGAACATTTTCCCTTCGTTTTTGTGAGTAACCATGCCCTCACCCTCCTCACAGGTAACCTCCGTTCATCTTCTTCGCTTTTGGCATTTTTCCCTTACTTTGCTAGACGTTGGTTGCTCGCGCCATTGTAAACGGCGCTGACCGCCAGACACCGCACTAATCAAAACAGCGCTGTTCTCGAGACACAGCAGCGAGACCTCCCTACGCGCTCTACGCGCAGGCAGCGTCACACACGACTCTGTGTCATCACGCTCACGTACAGCGGCCATCTTGTCTTCTTTGCCAACCAACTTTTGCCAACCACGTAACGTTTTGGCAAAAACTTTCTTTCTACTGATGTCAAGCCTGAAAACTTTGTTTCTACTGATACTAAGCCCAAATTTTCAAACTTTAAGCAAAAAACTAAGAATGCAGTTCCTTTTGGGAAAAGTAAATTTTAGGTTGTTTTCGCTGTGGTAGCATGTCTCATGCAGCGGACTTTGTTGGTTGTTTTGCTAGAGATAAAACCTGCATGAAATGTGGCAAAAGAGGTCATATTAGTAAAGCCTGCAGGTTTCCGTCTATCAATAAGGTTGCATATGTCGATGAAGACTCTATCTCTAATGAAATGTCTCTATGCATAGAAGAATGTCATGATATAGAGAATTGTCTTTGTATTGGTCTTCAAAGACCAAAAGCTGTCTTTGTAGTGAATGGGGTTGCTATAACGCTCTTGGTTGATCCTGAATCAATGTTTTCGATCATTCCTTTTCGTTTATTTAATGAATATTGGCCCAATTTTTCACTTTATAAAAGTGACATTACTCCAAAGGGATATGGGGGCCAGATTATCAACATTAAGGGCGTTATGGATGCTTCATTGGAATTCAAGGGTAGATCCTCTTCCGGTAAAGTTTACATTTTTGATGATGGCCCAGCCATTTTAGGCTGGATACAACAATATGATTTACACATCATTCTAGATACAAGATCTGTAGAGAGTGTTCTTGTTGTTGATGACTTTCCCAACATTAATGCCATTTTAGACAAGTACAGTGATGTGTTTCGGACTAACTTAGGCAAATTAGAGTGTTACATGCATGAGATCAAGCTTAAGAAAGATGCTTCTCCTGTGAGACATGCTCTTAGGAGAATTCCTATTGCCATTCGTAATGAGGTAAAAGAAATGTTAGATGACATGCAGAAACAGGACATAATAGAGCCTGTAGAAGTCTCAAGGGCTTTCTCCTGTTGTGGTCACCCAAAAGAAGGATGGAAGACTTTGTTTTTGTTTGGACCTTAGGTCCCTTATCCAGAATATTATCGTGGATAAATTTCCCCTTCCTAACATTTCTGAAATGGTTCTTCTCATGGACAAGGCAAAATTTTTCAGCAAGCTTGATCTCCGTTCAGCCTATCATCAGGTTGTTTTACACCCCAAGTCCAGAGAACTTACTGCTTTTGTTACTGTTGAGGGAGTGTTCCAATTTAAAAGATTACCATTTGGGCTCGCCTCCGCAGGCAGCGTGTTCCAACGCATGATGCATTCTCTGTTAAAAGACTTGAAACATGTCCATTTTTTCAGGATGACATTTTAATTACTGGAATTGATGAATCAGAGCATAACATTAACTTAGCTAAAGTTTTACATGTATTTTCAAATGCTGGCCTCACCCTTAGAAAGGATAAATGTCAGTTATTATTAACAGAGATAGATTACTTAGGATACACTATCTCTCATTCTGGTGTGAAGCCTAAAGAGGATTTATTGAAGGCTATTAGGTGTGCTCCTCTTCCCTCAAATAAGGATCAATTGAAGTCCTTTCTAGGACTAGTGGAGTATTACTCCAAATTTGTCTTTAATTTTGCCCACAAGACTGAAGCTTTAAGACTACTTCTTAGAAAAGTAATACAATTTGAGTGGGGTTCACAACAATTTGATGCATTTGAAAAAATGTAACTTGAAATTATCAATGCAGGCATTCTCTCTACATTTTAACCTGGTAGGGATACCTTTGTGACTGTTGATGCCAGTGCTCATAGTATGGGTGCCGTTCTATCTCAAAGGAAAGGTGGCGTAGAGAAAACTGTAGCTTTCGCTTCACGCACTCTTAGTGCCTCTGAACGTAATTATGCAGTGATAGAGCATGAAGCGTTAGCTGCTGTTTGGGGAGTTTCTCACTTTCGCACGTATCTGTGGGGCACACATCTTTCTGTAAGGACAGATCATAAACCGCTTATTAGGATTCTGTCACCTGGTGGTGCTAACAACGGTTCTCCTAGTCTGATGAGATTTGCTGCAAAGTTACAAGAGTATGATTTTTCATTGCAACATATCTCTGGTTGGAAAAATGTTCAAGCAGATTGCTTGTCTCGCCTACCTATTAAATCTGAAGAGTGTGGTGATTTTGATGATGAGACTGTTTGTTTGGTTGCTGGTATTGATGATGCGTGTTCAAATTGTTTTAGTTCTATTTCTAAAGACGAGTGGCATCAAGCTGTTGTGGCGGACCCTGACTTTGTTGAATTGATTAGTGCCATTCGTCTTGGTTGGAAACGGGAAGGTGACGTGAAGTCTTCTTTGCGTAGTTTTGTGAAGTTACAAGAAGAACTTAGTTTGGGCAGTTCTGATGATTTTGTGTTGAGAGGTGAACGATTTATACCTCCGCATTAAAAAAGACTTTTTATTTTGGCACACAAAGGTCACCTTGGTCAGAGTATGACCGGCAAACGTTTGAAGGCCAATTTTTGGTGGCCTGGTTTAGATGATGAAGTTAAGAGATGGGTTGAGAACTGTTCATTGTGCAAGGAGAGTGAGAAGAGATTAAGAATCGATTCGCGTTCTTTAGGTTCAATTGCTTGTGATGAGGATTTGCCTTGGGGCAAGGTCTGTTTAGATTTTATCGGTCCTATGGACTACTTGTCTGGCGAGTGTCGTTTTGCAATGGTGTTGGTGGATGTGTGTTCACGATGGATGTGTGTAGAGTTCATGAAAAATATAACTACTGAAAGTGTTATTGGACAGCTCAAATCTATTTTTGTGAAAGAAAGTTTTCCTGGTATATTGTTAACAGACAATGGCACTCAGTTCACTTCTTCTATGCGCTTGTTTTTATCTAACCATGGTATCAAGCATATGTGCACATCATTATACAATCCCCAGGGTAACGGTATTGTAGAGCGTATGAATAGGTTGGTCAAGGGCGTTATTCAATTGGCTGTGCAAAGTCAACATGATGTTCGCAGTGCTGTGGAAGAGGCCGTTTGGTCTTATAATACCACTGTTCATAGTGTCACTGGTAAAGTTCCGTTTGAACGCATGCGTGGAAGGCTTCCCAAGACTAAGATGGTCCCTCAGTGGTTGTTTGAAGAAAAGTCGCATGGTATTAACAATTTTAGTGCTGGTTCTGGTGATTCTGGTTGTAGTTTCAAGGGTAAGGTTGGTAGAGTTGATGTTGGTGACTATGTCAAGATTAGATTGGGTAGAAAGGAATTTGGGGTTAACAAGTTTTCGAAACCTCTTAAGGTCAAAGAAGTGCATAAGTGGCATGTGGTTTTGGAGAATGGTCAGAATTGGAATTTCAGGAGGATTGCTTTGTATTCGAAGGGAGGTAGTGGTGTTGCTGCTTCTAAGCTTTTAAATTCTACTTCCAAGGAGTTGAATTCTAGTAAAGGTGTTTCTAGTCCCAAGGTTGTTGCCAGTTCCGAGGCCTTTCCGAGCAAGGTGGTGCAAGTAAATAAATCTGTGCAAGAAAATGTACACTCTGCAAGACGGCACAGTGTTCCCAAGAATTATGATGATTTTGTCATGTATTAGTTTTTCTGTATTAAGCTTTCTCTCCAGTTTCCACATGATTTAATTGTAGTGTTATTTTGATTCTGCTTATCCCAGTGTCTTTTTACTCAATGCCTTTATGTTTAACATGTTTTATTGCAGTTATTTTTGTTCTTTTGTTCAGCATCATTGTGTTTTGCTTTTCCTTCTCTGATTGTTTCTTTTGTTCCATAAGAAAAGAAGATATGTTATGTTTGCCTTTACTTCTGCCTCGTGTCACGGTGTATAGAATCTGGAGTCAAGTGTGAGTCCAGATTCTTGTGATTCCGACGGGGCGGTTGCTGAGGCAGGAAGACCTGTACTTCTCTCCCTGTGATCCATTAAACTACAGATGGTAACTTACCTTGATTTCTGGAGCTGATTACCTTATAATACACAGCATACGCGGAAGGTCAGTGTCAGGTGAATAGCAGCAGGGGCCAGCTATGGATCACCCAGGAAATATCTTGGAAAGATGACAGGGGTAAGATAGGCCCTATTCAGAATATTACATTGAATATATATATAAAGCATGAGTTACGGAAGACCTTTTGGGTGTAGGATAAGTCACAGTGCCATTCTGAATCATGTAGTGGGTGGCCTATGTCATGCTCCTATTTCTCCCACAGGGGAGTTCTGGCATGGTGTCCGTGTTCGAGGTGAGCATGGTTTTGTGGTGGGGATCAGTGTCTCTGACCAGAAATGCCTTTCTCAGTACTTGTTTAAGTTGAGCATAAGTGAGAAAGCGGCTGGGGGAATTGTGTAATCTGCTTAAAGTCGTCAAAGGGTGATAATTTACCATTAGAAAATAAATCAGAAAGAGTGGTAATTCCCTGTGCGGAGCATTCTTCTAAATGAGACAGGGTTATATTGTTATTGATTGTTACAGCCCCTGCCAGAGGGATTCCCGGGGCATGAGGAGATCTGCATTTGTGCAGGGCTTGTGAGCGCCAAAGACAACACATGGCTACAGAGAGCAGGGAAGGAAAACTAGGAAAAGGGGACCTTGATGGAAGGGTAATAGATTGCAATGAGCCCAGGACTTGCTCCTCACCATTGATGCCTGCCTTGGCCAGAGAATGGCCTGCTATCCAGCGAGTTGGACATTGGTGTTGGGTTGCTAAGCAATATTGTTCCAAATCGGGCAGTTCCAAACCACTAATGTTGGCTGGGAGTTTGAGAGTGGCCATTGTACTCGCCTACAACTGGTCCCAAATAAACTTGCTGAACATTACATCCAAGGCTAGGAAAAAAGAACGGAGGAAGAGCTATCGTTTTCATCGGGGCTATCCAGCCCATAACTGATAGCAGTAATGTTGCCCAGAATGTAAATTGTGTCTTCAGTAATCTAATAACCCTACTCAAATTACCATCTCATGAATAGTCCCTTGAATGATATACATTAATACCAAGGTATTTGAATGTAACACGTCCCGGTTAAGTTAGGAATCTAGTAGGAGAAGAGGTGAGAGAGGAAAAATGCAGAACTTGGACCAATTTATTTTCAGTTGTGAAATCTCCTCCCCAAACTCCAACAGGACATGGGCTACAAGGGCCAGATCCAATTGAGCATCATGAACATAAAGAAGTATATCATCTGCATAGATTGATACTGCATGGAAAGTGGTTCTCAGTTGGATACTGCATTGTGCACCCTGTGATCTCAAGTGGATCACTAAAGGCTCCATGGCTACTGCAAAGAGCAATGGTGAGAGAAGCCCCCCTTGCACGTACCTCTACCTATAGGAAAGGGTCGAGATATACACTGCACTGTCTTGACCATAGTGGGAGGGGCTGTGTATATAAGGCGAATCCGCTGACATCAGTTGGGGCCCGCACCAATCCTCTGCAGGACCTCCAGCATGTAATCCCACTGAAGGGATTCAAAGGTCTTCTCCAGATCTAGGGCCACACACACCGCTCCTGGGAATCAAACCGGGGAACTTGCTATGACATCCATATATCAAATGTCGGGAACCCGGGTTCGAGTCTCTGCAATGACGCTCAACATCCTGTGATTCAGGGAAAATTACTTAATCTCCCAGTGCCTAACAAAAAGGATTGTGTCCTTGTGTAAGCATGTAAAGCGCTCTGATACTTGATACCTTTGGGTCAAGTTTGCGCTATATAAAACTCCGGAAATAAAAAGTAGTCAGTCTGCAAAGATTATTTTAGGTGCTATAGCCTGGGTTGAAGCCCAAGTAATCAGGATGAATCAATGAGGTGAGATGCGGAAGAAGTCTGTTGGCCAGCATTGTAGTGAGTATCTTAAAGTTGACATTAAGTATTGTCTATGGGTGGTAAGAGGCCAATTCTGTTGCTGCCTTTTGAGGTTGAAGCATTGTAGGAATGATGGCTGTGTTCATGTAGTCTGCAAAGCATCCCTTCTCCACGGAGGTACTGTAGAGCTGGAGAAAATTGGGCGCTAATTGAGGAGCAAATAAAGTGTAGAATTTAGATGGAATACCATCCAACCTTGGTAATTTTTCTCTCAAGGTAGATCTTGTAAAACTGCTTTCAGTTCCTGTAGTGAGAGTGGAAGGTCAAGGTATTCCCTAGCTATATGCGACCGGTTTGTGTACGGGGAGCTACTGAAGGAAGTCAACCATCACTTAAGGAGTAGGAGCTGTGGGAGGTGCATAAAGATGCTCTTAATAAACACTAAAAGCTTAATTAATGGCAGAATCAGAAGTCAGTAGTTCCCCTAAAGGGAGAGAAAATTTGAGTGGAGTAGAGTTTAGTGGCTTGTATTGACTAGATGTGCCAGAAGCCTCCTCACTCTGTCACCCTCATTATGAGTTGCCCGGTCAGCATTGTATTCAAAGCAGTGGAGACTTTCTATAGTGTCTTCAAGGGAGCGTCTAAGGGGTGTAATGTTTGCTGCTGGCTCAAGGTGTGATGGCAGAAGCTGTTCAATGGAACATAGTGAGTTTTCCAGGTGTGCAAGCGTATCAGAAAGTGTTCTACACACTCCAACCCACCAATGTAATGCAGAATCCATGAATGACCACTTTTAAGGCATCCCATTCCATTAATAGGGATGAGGCATTAACACCATGGTCTGTGAAAAAGGAAAGAATTTGGTTGCACAGATATTGAGAATTCACTTCGCCTCTAGTAATGTAGGTTGTAAATAACTGGCCAGAATAAGTGTGAAACGCAATCCCCAGATCAATGCAACCAGTAAAGGGTTATAAACCAAGAGTAACCCCGCCCAATAAATTG
Organism: Lissotriton vulgaris; assembly: GCF_964263255.1. Classification (NCBI taxonomy): domain Eukaryota; kingdom Metazoa; phylum Chordata; class Amphibia; order Caudata; family Salamandridae; genus Lissotriton; species Lissotriton vulgaris. The sequence goes on from NC_141696.1 coordinate 199,749,167, forward strand.
GTAGATTCCACTCTTGTGTGAATGGCAGTGGTGCCTACAGAGCAATATATCCTGGAGTGACTAAGGTGACTGGGGAATAGTAAGAATCATTTCTTAGGGATGGAAACTTAATCTGCCAAATGTCATCCAATTCCCATTAAGATATTAGTGGAGAGCCTTCAACACTGGGATGGCAGTGGATTGTTGTTACGGGGATATGGAGTGATCTAATGCTGTATCCAACACACAATTAAGGTCTCCTCCAAACACCCAGGGGGTCCCTGCCCAATCAAGCAAAAGAATCAGATAAAGTTGCTCATATATCGGGCTGAGCAACGTGTGGTACATAAATGCCTCCAGAATCAAGGAGGAGCCATCCAGGGATCCCCTTAATAACAGATAATGGCCATCTACAACATCTTGGTGGCCTCAACTTTATAAATGAGCCCCCAGCTCTAACGTACAGCACCACTCCTCTGGCATAGGCAGGCAAGCTAGTTCCGAAGACTTGGCCTTTTCATGTATTGCAAAGTTTGGAGAGTCCAGGGGCCAGCAAATGAGTTTCTGGTAAAGTAGTAATATGTACATGCAATCTGAGCAAGGAAGAGCAGATTTTGTATCTCTTATGAGGTGAGTTCAACCCCCTGACGTTCCACATAAAGAAGTTGTAGGTATTAGCAAGTGACATATTTGAGGGGTTCCAGAATCCGAACAGTGAGTTCAGAGCCAACAATAACAAGGTCTGATGAGTCAAAACTGCTGTTGTTGAGAGGGTAGAACTGATGCCCAAAATATGTGGAGTAATACTGTGAAGGATCCTTTAACAAAGGAAACCCCTAAACCAAAACCAGGGGACAGGGCCCAACAAAACCCCACAAAGGTACGTCCCTCAGTTAGAACTAAGCAGAGGGGCATATCAGAGAGGGTGAGGTATACCAACTGAGTGTTCCACTGACCTGCATGATAAATAGAGAAGAACACACAGAGGGGAAATTATGGTTCATGTTAATGGGAGTCATACTGTAGGATGCCATGAGGGGGAGAAGTAGAGGGGCCAGTGTCAGCAACACCCTGAAATGTTCACCGCTATAGAGCAACAGAGCATCTGGCTCAATCCCAAATGGGGGACGGACAATGTGGGAGCCAGGGCCCCCTGGCCCAGGAATGCATTATAGCATCAGTGGGACCAGAGGTCAGCAGAGGGGTAGCTAGAGTAGATCATCAGCTTTTTGCGCCGTAACCACTGGGGCCTTTAGCGGCTCCATGTCAAAAGTCCCCAAAGAGGCATTGTCACAGGATGTCCTAGAGCCTGAAATAGACAGGGTAGCGGACAAGTCCTGTAGCAATGCCAGCGCCTCAATTGCACGTTGCTGCTTTCGCCGGGTTTGAGAGAGGTGAGGTCCCCAATGGCATTGGCTCTGAGGACATATTATCTGAAACGTCGCAGAGATATCACTGACATTCTGAGGTGATGAGAATGGTGAAGAGGATCTGAGGACCCACATGTGCCTCAGGCCAAACCCATCCTGATTCCGGGTCCATACAAAAGCAGAATCATTGATTGATGATGACCCTTACCTTTACGGGAAAAAGCAGTGAGTATTTGTATCCCAGGGAGTGTAGTCTCTTTTTAACTTGCAGAAAAGAGGAGCACTTACATTGAACAAAGGGAGGATAGTCTGGAAAAATCATGACTTTAGCATTATCCACTCTGAGTTGATCTTTCCTCTGGGCCTCAGCTAGTTTGATGTTTCATTTTTTGAAGTTTAGAAGTCGCACCAGAAGGGGCCGTGTGGGGGACCCATGGTTGCAGGCAGTGGGCCGGGACTCTGTGCGCCCTCTCCACCATGAAGCAGGAAGACCAAGAGGCTGAGGTCACAAGCCACTGCAAGCAGTCTTCCATGAAACCAGGAGGGTCATCTCCCTCTACTCCCTCCAGAAGGCTTATGAGGTGAATATTATTGCGACAAAACCTCCCCTCTGCGTCCTCAAGGTTATCCTCCAAAGTCTTCAGGCTGTCCATCAGATGTTGAGTTTGTTGTGAGAGATCCTTGGTGAGAGAAAAAACGCCATAGGCCATTAAATTCGCTATATGTCACTAGCCATTTAATTTGCTGCTACTTTATCTAACAGTTTTGCTTGATTCTCCCTGTGTAATGTAAAGCCAATGGTTAAAGCATTCATCTTGGCTTCCAATGCAACTCCAGAATCCATGATCGCCTTTAGGAGGGTATCTAATGTTACTGTTTGTGATGTAGGGCCATCTCATGGAGTGGATCCAAGGAGGCATAGTCGCTGTAGTTGTTGTTAAGTGCAGATTGGTTGACGAGTGGTGCAGCTGCATCCGCGTTCAGTGTGTTCTGCCCATTTGAAGTGATAAAGCTAAGGTAGTGGAGAAGTGAGAGTATATTAAATGGTGTCCCCAAACCTAACCTGCTACACCATGTTTGGATGAACAGGAGCACTTTGGGGGACAAAAGTCAGGGTGGGCACCTCAGGAGGTGGGTTGATGTTAAACAGTAGGTGAATGACAGGCAGAGGCAGCATGGTCCTGCTGAGAAAGGTGGAGTAGGTCTCAAGAGGTCAAAAAGGGGTCGCAACATCTCATAGTTGGTCCAAATCTGTAGCATGCCCACCTTACCCCTGGGATCAAGACGTGGGGCACGAGCGGCCCAAGGCAGCAGAGGTCTGGTAGTACAATGAGGCAGCCAGTAGATTAGGGGTTAAGTCAAGGATGAAGAGCAGAACTCACCCTTCACAAAGTCGTAACAATAACCCCCGATATCATAGCAAAATCTCCATTAATGTCCGGGGGAAGAGGGGCTGTGCTCCGCAATCCAAGGAGAGTGCACTGCCCTAAGGAGGAAGCAAGGGGAGTAGGCTGCACTCAGCTGAACTATACTGGCCCGATCTCAACTGTCAAACTCATTGGATGGAGGAGGACAGGCCCACCCGGTCTCCACACACACATCAAAGGCCCAGGGGCACCCCCGCAGGCAGGGGATTAACTCTCAGAGTGGTCCGCCCAAGGCACTCCAAGCAGGGCTTCCCGATTCGCCAGAGGCCAGGGTACGCTCTGTGGGGAGCCAATGCAAGGATAGGTGGGGAGCACCCAGCACCCATCAAAGCCTACCGATCGAGCAGCAAGGCCGCCCCATGCAGACCCAGGCCCAGTGACCACCCGGGAACAGCAATGATACTGAGGATGTCCTTGGGTCGGATGATGTCTCTAAGGTGTAGGTTGATTCCCTCTAGGGAAAACAATGGCAGGATAATGTGGGCCGCAACAGAGCTCAGCTAAGTTGAAGTGACGTTTTATTTAACTAGCCACTAATAAAAAAAACCTTTATAGAGAGCTTTGAGGATTTCTATCAAGAACATTTTGGGAAGTTAGTGGCGAACAGTGAGTTTTTAACATTTCAGGGCTTTAGAAATGGTGAAAACGAGTTAGAATTTAGATGTCATTTTATATTGGAAGTTGGGAAGATCACACAATGAATTTCATTGTAAGGTTGTGACAAAAGATGGATAGTCGAATTATACTTGAACAAAAGCACCAGTCAAAATGCATGAACTTCAAGAAAACTCTGGTATTGGCATGAACCCCTTATAGTTACAGGCAGGTTGTACAAAAGGTGTTGTACAAAAGTAGACCTTTGTTAGGCATTGACCAGCAGGAGAGATAAGCATTGTAAAGGATAGGTGATTGCGGAGCCCAGGATAGGTCCATGTGAGGCCTATGGCCTGATTGAAGACACTAGTTCCATATCCAGTTAGAGCAGCCATAGATGGGCTGGAGGCAGCACTACATCTAAGACTGAGTGGTGGTTTGCATCTAGGATTCTGCTCTGTTATAACACCTATCTTTGATGCTCCTTGCATGTTACCTCCCATTTGGATGCTACAGAGTTCTCCACTTCCAGAACTATGGACATTCTCCACTCTTTCACACACAGTAGACTCCTTGCATAGAATCCTCAAGGTGGCACCCTCTATGTGGCTAACATTGCTTGGATAAGCATACACTTTTCTTAGAGGTAAATGTAGAAAACATAGACACCTGCCATGTGTACTAGAAATGGAAGATATTTACTTGCAGAGGGATTGTTCAGCATTAGTACAGGGGCAGATAAAATCAAGCTTCATGTTATGAAATAGTTAGGATACTGCCATAGTTAGATGTACACTACAAAGCCAAATCACCTCCTTAATAGAACTTGAACTTCTCAGAAAGTAAGTTCTACTTTCCAGCGATTACAGCAGCAAATATAGACATGCTCATATGCATTAAAGGAAGTACTTCTCACCGAGCACATACAGTAGCAAATAACAAGTGGATGGCATTGTTAAGCAATTTGCAAAAAGCAATGTGGATCAAGTAACAATGGTTAGACCTTATTAGGACTTTAAAGACCACTACGTAAAGTGATTTTTGGATCTTATATCAAGGACCGTTTTGGAAAATAAAGTGCAAAATTGTCCATTGAAATCACATTGGGACCGGTGTATTAGCCAAAACATAAGCTCTAAATTCCATTTAAAATCTCCAATCACCTTTTCTCCGTGAGTAGCTCTAATTTTCCTCCTTTAGGTTCTCTCTCTCTTACTTTCTCCGTTCTCTTCCCATCTCCTAATCTCTGTCTCCACTACCTCTCTTAACCTTTTCCCCCACTAACCCTTTCTATTTGTTACTGCATCGATCTTCCAAATCCTGTCTCTTCTGTTCTCTCTTGCTTTTTCTACTTACTCACAATCTTCTCTCCTTTTCTAGAACCTCTTCTCTCTATCTTCTCTTCTATTTACTTTGTAGTTCTGAATATTTTTTATTCACTCTCTAGCCCTCTTCTCCATAGACCATATATCATAAATAAAACTTTCTCTTGACTGTGCATGGACATATGGCTGAGATACCCGCCACCCCCTCTCAACACAATCCCCAAGGATGGGAAACCGGAAACAGTTCTGAACCTTTGGAAGGCGGGAGGGAGTGACCCTCCCGGCCGTATTTATTAAAATATGAAACAAAATCAAAACATTAAAATAACAGTTTCATATTATGTACAATTTCATTTCCACATTATGATGTTTTGGCTAACCTTAACATATTTCTAATACAAAGGTTCTCCTAGCCGAAACTAACATCCTCCAAATACATTTTAACTTGAAATTGTACATCCTAACGTTAAGGGCCAACGGCAAGGTCGTAACCGGTGTCAGATCCCTAAACCAGAATTACCCCCTCACTTGCGAGGGGCGACCGCACAGAGGGCTGTACCTCATGTGCACATACCAATTTCCCTTGACTTGACGGGGGCCCCAATGAACTCGACGCCATTTTATGGTCGTCCGAGGACTCGTGAGAGGTGTCTAGAAGGTAGCGTAAACCCCCCTCCCCACCCCACACAACTTACCACATCTGCCGTCGCAGATGTCCTGGCCCCGGGAAATTCCCAGGAGGGGCCCGTAGCCCCTCCTATCCAGGGAGGGGCCTTGACCCCTTCCCTTTCCTTTCGGCGTCCCATCCTTAGAAGGGACCGCCTCCCCGTTGAGGGGCCAATGGCCACCTCCCCCCGGGCGCTCCCATCCGTAATGGGTGACGCCCCCACCATAGGGATCTTCCAATTACTGCTCACCGATCATGACCTTACCGCCCGACCAAAATAAATACGACATTAACTAGCAATACTAAATTAAAAACAAAACAATAACCGCTTTAAGTATGACTATTGAGACATCATTGATCAACACTGGTGCAAAAAATACTTTATTCGAAAAACATACTGTAAGGAATCATTCACTTCATTGCATACTAAAAACCACTTTATTGCATACTAAAAACCACTTTAATCACAACAACCTGTAAAAAATAGAGTTACCACATCAAAACTTTATTTCAAAACCACTTGCTGTCTCCAGGGGCTGGTGGGTGGGTCAAAATTGGCTCTTCGTTCCGTCTCGAGCTCACGTGCAGCGGGGAGGTGCAGCTTCAGAGCACAGGAACAAGAGGATGCTTCCTTGGCTTGTTGCTCCTTTTATCCTTCTTCGGGCGGGCGTAAACCCGCCTCCGCCCGCCTCCGGGGGCGTGGCTGGCGGCTTCAGTGTCTAGGACAACCCACTCTAGGGCGGGAAAAAGCGCGCCCCGGCTACGCCGCTTCGGGCATACCAGCCGAGACTCGCCTCCCGCCCAAGATGGCTTCCCGGGGGGATCGGGGTACTCCACCATACGTTCGGGGGGACCGAGTGGTCGCCCCTTTCCATATGGCTGAGATACCCGCCACCCCCTCTCAACACAATCCCCAAGGATGGGAAACCGGAAACAGTTCTGAACCTTTGGAAGGCGGGAGGGAGTGACCCTCCCGGCCGTATTTATTAAAATATGAAACAAAATCAAAACATTAAAATAACAGTTTCATATTATGTACAATTTCATTTCCACATTACGATGTTTTGGCTAACCTTAACATATTTCTAATACAAAGGTTCTCCTAGCCGAAACTAACATCCTCCAAATACATTTTAACTTGAAATTGTACATCCTAACGTTAAGGGCCAACGGCAAGGTCGTAACCGGTGTCAGATCCCTAAACCAGAATTACCCCCTCACTTGCGAGGGGCGACCGCACAGGGGGCTGTACCTCATGTGCACATACCAATTTCCCTTGACTTGACGGGGGCCCCAATGAACTCGACGCCATTTTATGGTCGTCCGAGGACTCGTGTGAGGTGTCTAGAAGGTAGCGTAAACCCCCCTCCCCACCCCACACAACTTACCACATCTGCCGTCGCAGATGTCCTGGCCCCGGGAAATTCCCAGGAGGGGCCCGTAGCCCCTCCTATCCAGGGAGGGGCCTTGACCCCTTCCCTTTCCTTTCGGCGTCCCATCCTTAGAAGGGACCGCCTCCCCGTTGAGGGGCCAATGGCCACCTCCCCCCGGGCGCTCCCATCCGTAATGGGTGACGCCCCCACCATAGGGATCTTCCAATTACTGCTCACCGATCATGACCTTACCGCCACAGGCCGGATAGTTGACCGGCTATCCGGACCCCCCACAAAACTCCTGCCTAAAGGTCATGCTGTAAACTCTTTAACCAAGCTATGAGGTCTCCTATGAGTAACACATTCCCCACCCGGGACAAATGGACCCCATCCTCCAAATACATACTGTCCCCCTTGATACAACCATGAGGAATAGAATGCAATGCATTTGAACGAAACAATCTACTCAATTTGTTATTGACTTTCTTTACCGAATGATTTATAGCAGACACCGAATTCGCCCCCCGCCACACCTTACGTGGAATCATATGGGACCATGCAATTGTGCACCCTGGAACCCTTCTCGCCAACCAACTTACTGTGGAAAGTATCGCCTCGAGAAGAAGTCGTCTACCAGTGGTCACCAAATCGTTGCCCCCAAGATGGACTATGATTATAGATGGCGGTGACCTTGTCCGCCCTAACAAACCCTCGAAAAAGGATTGAAAATGGTCAATACAGAGCCCGCCCCTTCCGTAGAAGGTCACCCTGTACCCGTATTCCCCAGCCATGTGAATCATGTCACCTGCTTTGAATACGTCCGCGGCACGCCTCACGTATGAGTGGCCCACGACCCATACCACTTTTTCCGCAGCCGGTGATGTTTGACCGCTGGTTCCCAGGTGTCGGGTCGACTGCACAGTCCGCCCCGCCTCGTAAGCTTGCGAAACTGTAAACCAAACAAAACAAGAAGCGTGAGTACTTGATAGCAGCTTCACAACTTGTGCAACCGCACATACCTTTTGTAACAATTCGAGGACCAACGCCCCAATCGTTTCACTTTTTCCACACTCAGACCCCTGGCTGTAGCCTCAGTAGCAGCCCCTATCCGAAAGGAATGGGTCCCAAACTCGCCGGGGTTCAAGCCCGCGGCCGAAATTGCCATTGTAAGCACCCGCTGGAACTGAAACCTCGTCAGTGGGGTGGCATCAGCGTGTCTCAACAAGGTCCCCCCCATGATGCCGCCCTCTGCGCTAAATATTCCTCTACGCAAACAACAGGGCACATGGGAGATCCGGGAATCCGATGTATGACTACGCAATCCCCAATCGCACCCTGATCGGCCTTGGACCTGACAAACGAGACCATCATCGTCTCCCCCTTAACCTGAATGTGCTCTCGGCACAGTCCCCCCACCGTATCCCGCTTGTTCTTCGCCACCAGTTCGCTTACCCGCATCGCCCCATGGAATGCTAACGCAAAAGCGGCCCGGAATAACACTGTTTCATACTGGGATGAACATGTCGCAGGGAGTACGGATAATAACAGGGCCAACCTATCCAGACCTATCGGTTGCCTCTCATCTACTCTGCGACCCTCAAGGCGTTGCCACCCACGTAGCGCTTTCTGCACAACGAAAGACGCTGTCGGGTCCTGGATCCCATGAGCCCTTGCCATAAAGGAAATGGCGGCCCGATGCCTCTGGGCCGTAGCTACTGATTTGCCTGCCTGATGTAAAGACAGTAAAAATTTTACAACCAACTCTTCCTGGCCCCAAAGCTCCCCCCTAGCAGCACCCAAAAAGGACCAATAGGAACGAAACGCCCCTTCATATGCCTTCCTTGTCCTGGGTGCTAAACTCTCTCCCACCAGGTTTTGTAGTTCGGGGCACCGAGAGACCAGAGAGCTTCGGGAAAGGGTGCCGCCACCGGGTCCGCTGTGGGCAGAAAACCCCAGAAGGCCTGCATACGGAAACGAGAAAGCGCATCAGCCGCTTGATTCAGTACCCCCGGCACATGTCTTGCCCTAAAGAGCACATTCAATTGCATACACAATAACACAATTTCTTTGAGCAATCTCAGAATCCATTTGCATCGTGCTGCCTGACTATTGATACACTCAACCACGGTCATGTTATCAGACCAGAACACCACAGAGTGATCCCGGAACCCCTCAGGCCATGTTTTCAGGGCCACCAAAATAGGGAAAAGTTCAAGAAAAGCGATGTTACTCGTCAGCCCGCACTCGTGCCACCATGACGGCCATTTTTGAGCCGACCATTGATTACCGAATATGGCGCCAAAACCTATACTCCCCGCCGAATCAGTCCACAGCCCCAGCTCCTCGGAGGACACCACCGGCTTGTTCCAGACAATTCGACCATTGAAATCCGCCAGGAATGCCAACCAAATGCGCATGTCCTGGCGAATCTCTGCCGAGAGCCTCGTGCGGTGGTGTCCCTCTTTGAGACCGACCATGGCTTGTGCAATCGAGCGGGAAAAGGGGCGGGCCATTGGCATTACTCTAAGGGCAAAATTCAACTGACCCACAGTTTGCTGCAATTGATGCAAGTTCACCTTAGTCTCCCGAATACATGTTTCAAGGGAGGCCCTGAATTTCCCCACCTTTTCCTTGGGTAGCCGAAAGCAACCTTCTTCTGAATCGAGCTCTATTCCAAGAAACTCGAGCGAAGTTGATGGCCCCACAGTCTTACCTGGTGCCAATGGCACACCAAACTGACTCATCAGGACACAAAATTCTTTTAAAGCCTGTGCACATTCTGGATCCCCGGCTGGCCCCAGGAACAGAAAATCATCAAGATAATGCATAACATGCTGAAAACCCGTCTTTCTCATGAATACCCATTGCAAAAATCAACTGAATTTTTCAAAATAAGCGCAAGATATGGAGCATCCCATTGGCATACATTTATCCATGTAATAGCGACCCCGAAACATAAAACCAAGGAGACGCTGATCGTCTGGGTGTACCGGGAGCAACCGGAACGCTGACTCGATGTCTGATTTTGCCATCAGCGCTCCGGGCCCCAGGCGATTCAACATGGCGACGGCCTCATCGAAAGATGCGTACCGCACCGAACACACTTCCGAGTCTATCGCATCATTCACGGAAAGACCTCGTGGGGCTGACAAATTATGTATTAGTCTAAACTCACCCGGGTCCTTCTTTGGGACCACTCCTAAGGGGGAACAAACAAAGTTAGGAACTGGTGGTATATCGAATGGTCCGGCAACCCGCCCTCGAGTCACCTCTTTCCCAATCTTTACCTGTACCACCGCCGTATTTTGCAGGACCGACAGTTGGTTCTTACATCGTGCCTTACCCTGAAAATTCCCCACTGGAATGCGGAAACCATACGAAAACCCGTCTCGCAACACCCCAGCGGAGACATGATCCGGGTATTCATTGAGCCAAGGAATCATTGCCATGGTATCAACCGGGGTAGGTAAAGGCGCCCCTCGGACTATTTCAGACCTGTTTGGCGCTTCCCCTACCACCGTTATCACCCGTTTTGGCTCTGCACATGGTCTCAGGATGCGAGGACTGTCCACACCCCCCACACTCGTGCCTAAACTTGCATGACCCCTGGGGCCTTGTACATTTTCCCCTATTAAAATTCCAACAGATCCCCTTTTTACCTGCGTTGCCACTCGGCTTCGAGTGATGCTCGTTACCTGCCCCCGTCCGAAAGGGCGTCCCAGACGAATGGCGGGAAAACTCACCCCCGCTACCCCCCGACAATGGTGTCTTTAACATGCCTGAATTCTCCATTTTTTGCCAAGAAATGGAGTCGTAACAATCCCAGGTCAAAGCTGGGTCGTGCTCCTTGGCCTTCCGAAAAACATTATCATAGCAAAACCACTGATTGCCCTCATATGATTGAGAATACTCCATGATACGTGTCTGATATATGGGCAACTCAGCCAACAACTCAGGCCTTCGTTCCCCCATAATTGAAGTGAATATGCCAAACGCTCTGCCCCAGGTACCTATGTTCTCATCGACCTTAAAGGCGGCCATCTTTGCCCGCCAAACACTCGGATGCAGAAACTCTTTTTGACCCTTCACATGCTCGATCTCGTAGTGGTCGGTAAGCAAAGAAAACATGTTTACATACTTATCAGCCCAAATCTTTTCCTTGACTTCAATTGGAATATGCTGGGCCACTTTCTCTCTCCGTGAGGGTACAGACCCCTCCCCCGCAATCGGCAGTAGCCGCTTACCTAAATTAGAAGCTGTAGTCGCTGCCAAACTCGTGCCCGCTGCGGTTTCACCCACCGGAGCCTGTAGGGGAACAGAAGATGATGCCTTCGCAGCCTCTCTAGATTCTTGCAGTTGCCTCATTACTGCCCTGGCGTCATCTGCCGTGGTGCCCTCACTATCTTTCCCCAACCACGCTGCCAGTTGTGCAGCCAACTCGGGAGGCATATCCCCCTCGTTCACAGGGGTGACTACGACGGGGATCGGTTGCCCCTCCTTCGGAACCGAGATTGGCTCCTCAATCGGTGTATCGGGAACCGGGGCCTCTCCCCCAGATGCCCCCCTCTTGGACCTCTTGCCTCTACCGCTGGGGACTACACCCGGCAATGCTGGCCCGATGATGTGCTTCGGGCCTCCTGCCCCGTTCATTGCCGCCATCTGCTTCTTCATCTCGGCCATATCCTTTACGAGCATGCGGAGCATCTGATCGGTACCGACCCGCTTTCCGACCTTCTTGCTCGGCATTCTCCAACGAAGATATCTGAAAGAACAAGGACAAAATTACAACGCTCAAAATTGGCTCTTCGTTCCGTCTCGAGCTCACGTGCAGCGGGGAGGTGCAGCTTCAGAGCACAGGAACAAGAGGATGCTTCCTTGGCTTGTTGCTCCTTTTATCCTTCTTCGGGCGGGCGTAAACCCGCCTCCGCCCGCCTCCGGGGGCGTGGCTGGCGGCTTCAGTGTCTAGGACAACCCACTCTAGGGCGGGAAAAAGCGCGCCCCGGCTACGCCGCTTCGGGCATACCAGCCGAGACTCGCCTCCCGCCCAAGATGGCTTCCCGGGGGGATCGGGGTACTCCACCATACGTTCGGGGGGACCGAGTGGTCGCCCCTTTCCATTAGCAGCACCTTCAAACTTTCTTTGACAACCGTTCTTTTCACTGTTCCCCAGTCCCAAAAGCCTACCATCCTGGAGGCCTTCTAGAACTGGAGAAGTCCTCTGCAGTCATGTAACAAAGAAGTTAGTGCAACATTTCCATCATATCTCTGCAGCTTGTTATCAATTCTTGTTGGATAGGACATAAGGCTGCATGAATTTAGTGGGTTTTAACAATTTTAGGGTAGATGAAGACTCTTTGAGACTCACCTCACTACCTTCATAGTGTGGTGGACCTCAACATGTAGTCCACGGTACTGGAAAATAATGTGTTTGTTAAAATCACCACAAACATTTTAATTCCCAGAATCAAAGTAGGGACACAAGAGAAATGCTTCTCATCATTCCCGAGTTTGATTTTTCATTTTGCTGAATAGCGCATCACCCTGTGAGTGCTGACGTTACACAGCGATACAAAAGTGAAAGCAGACCATGCTAATACCCAGTTACTTACCGGTAATCTTCATTACTCTGAGTCCAGGTCTTCCCTTCCCATTCCAAGTGAACTGCTCATGTGTAAGGAATGGAACAGGAAGACGTATGAAGAGGTAATGGAATCTGCGTGGATCCACAAATTTCCTATTGGACAGCGTTCTACACTTCTCACGATAACAATAGTACTCCACTTGTGTGTCTGGGCTATCAATTGTGAAAGGGAAAGCTCCATAAGCCCCCTAAGGTACAAAGAAACATCAAGATTTTGCCTTGCAAATTGACCAATCGATGCAATGTGGGTAGGTATGGTATTCAGGCCTGAGGTCAGTCGGCGCACTAGCAAACCTGCCAGGTCCAGACATTTCTGAAAACAAGGCAACTGTGGTATTCTGGGGTGGTGTGGCGTGTGTGGATCCCAATATCTTTTCTTACCTAGAATGTCCTGAGAACTCCAATCTTTGATTAAATAACAGATTTTCCTAATATTTCAGTGATGGAAAATACCAGAATTTGGTAGGCTCCATAAAATTCACACACCCCCATCATTCACACACTTCTCCCGATAAAAACCCTACCACAAATGTTCATTAAGTATTATGCAGTTCATTAAGTCTTTATTTCGAATAAAATTCATAAAAGACAGCATACAATACATGAAATATTATAAAACAGCAATCATAAGCTCATTTAAAAAGTTATTAAACCATTGTAAAGACTTTACAATAAAAATCCTTCATACATTGTCATTTATAAAGTATTCAAATTCCTAGTACGAATCAACCATACCCCGCCTAGGAACTTGGCCACACTAACCACAACAAGCTCAGATCTAATGGTATGAAGCTTCCACAGGGCTTCGAGATGTCCCCTGCTCCCCAGTCTACTGCATATGGGTTTGAGCCATTTTGAGCGCTGGGCTCGATAGGCTGGGCAGACAAAGAACAGATGACCAATGCTTTCCACCTGATCTGGGCACCAGGGACATTTGTTATTTACATTCCCTGCCCACTTGACAGTAAATGAATTAATGGGCAGTGTCCCGACACGGAATTGATGGTACAGTTTCCGATCAAGTGTTTTACAAATCACATCCCAGTAAGGCTCAAGAAAAGGTGTCAATTTATGAGTCAGAAAGTGCCCTGTTAAGTTGGTATCTAACGATTGAGTGACTGCTGTTGATTTGACAGATGCCCAAAACAGGTCTTTAAAATCTTGTTTGGAGGGGAAAATAGAGCCCCCCGGATTAGTCCACAGCTGGTGAAGGCCCAATTCAAGCAAAATATGTTTGACTTCCTTAAGCCAGGGGATTCTAGAGGCACCCCACAATGATTTTACCTCCGCCAATTCGTTGGCAAAGAGGCTAAGCTCTGGAATAGTCCAGAGCCGACGCCAAAGTGCCACCAAGCGAAACCGGGCCATCTCGTTTAAGGGTCTACAGCCTAGGTCTAGCAACAATGGTTTGTTAGGTGTGGATTGGGGGAGCCCTACCAGATTTCGCACAAACTTGTTCTGAGCTATGACCAAGGTAGACAAATCCTTGTGACCCCAAATATCTGCACCATACAGGGTAGCTGCTTTGATCTTGGCTTCATAAATCTTTATAACTGTATTATGCATTTAGTGCAGTATTACATAGGACCTCATGAGAGCAATTTATTTTATGTAACCATAAATTTGAAGATAAAACTGAATTTCAAAGGTCTCAATATATTTCAAAAGGATATTCATACTACACAGACTTTAATTTACAATATATAAAAATCAGAAAATATTTTCTGATTTTTGAATTTCTGCTGGGATTTCAAATTTTGGAAGATAAACAATCTGTTATAGTAACCTTTTATGACATGACAGGCTATACTTGGTCATTTTAGATTCTCATTACTGCTAGTTTGTGATAATTGTACGCATTACTTTTAATAATTGTTTTAATACATAATAAAACAATATATTTTTGTTTTACTTGAGGTTGGTTTTTTTAATTTAAACTCCATAAAATTATTTGATTTAATTTAATATTTTCAAAATAATTACATTTTAAATGAGTTATTAATGCTGTAGCATTTTTTATATTTTGTTCTTTATTTAAAATAAATATACAAAATAAATGTCCATTAATATTTAACAGAAAACTGCTATTAGTCATTTGTTTCAAGCTTAATACAATGTTTTACTCTGCCTTTGGAGATCTCTATCATCAGAGTAGTGTTCTCCCTATGGTAAACACAGGGACATTTTATAAGGTTTATTAAAACTGAGACAATTACTGAAAATATGTTTATGCTAAGTATTTGCACAAGATAATTTTATATATTTATTTCAAATGTAGAAAACAATAAAACAAATGCAACTGCACTAATGCATGTATTAAATTAACATTATTTTTTTAAAATATTTATTAATGAAAAATGACCATGTAAAATAACATGTTGATATTTATTTATTGTGTTAGAAATTACAAAAAGTTTTGTATAGAAATACTTTGAATTAATTAATTTTCAATGTACTTAAAAATAAATTGTAATAAAATAAAATTTTTAATATATTGACATATTTTAACATAAAATATATTAAGTTAAACGTAAACGTCATAGGAAAAGCATTATTTTGTTTTGCTAATAAATTTACTGCCATTTGATTAATTTTCACAAAAAGTTCAAAAATAAGAGTCCATTCTCCTCAGCTCCTTCCTGAAAAGTTTTAAGATGAGCCGTCAAGCAGAGACCAAGAGAAAGGGTGGGGGAGGAAACACTTTTTCCCCTATGCAATATCCGTAGGAAAAATGTATTAGATCATGATACACAAAAAAACGGGTGAACATTTAGGAAAAACATAAATGTTTTTCCAGATAATGTGCTTTTTCTGATTTGGTGTAAATCTGTTCAGGCATTCTAGAGAATTTAAGGTTTAAAAAAATAGCGATATCCGTTGCCATTAAAAACCTTCAAAAAAGCTGAGCGCTCATATTGATTAACTGCAACATGAAGAAAATTGTTGCACCCAACATTACAGGACTCGGTCCCAGAGTCCTGAAATATACATTTAAAAACCATAAAAGCGGACATAGTGAGTATATCATAAACCTCTATCCGAGCTTCTCACAGTCCTGTAGGCCTCCTGTGGTTACGTATGGTTCCCACAGGAGCCAGGGCGTAGCCCTGTGGGACTTAAAAAAATGTAGAAAAGAACGAATGTAGGGCAGAGGTCTGTGGACAGTTAGTCGCCTGCAATAGGTTGAGCGTAGGGCCTCAAGGTTTTTGTATGTAAACAAGGTCCTAACTATAACTAACTACTGGCTGCAGCCAATGTGTGTGTGCCTATGCGTGTGTGTGTGTATGTGTATATATATATATATATATATATATATATATGTATATATAGTCAAAATAATTTAATTTAACATTTCCTATGTGGTTCTATTTTAAGTCCTTGCCTCCATTATTTTCTATACGAGAGTGCTGTAGTATCAGTGGTTGCCTATGTGTACTGCTGGATTTACTACTGTTCCTTTTTTGAAGTAACTTACTCTTTCTCATCCCCTCTTCTCTCTCTCGCTCTCTCTTACTCTGTCTTAGCACCCCTGCATTTGTGAGGGTTCGCCAGTGTGTACCCTTTTCAGTTTTCCTAAGGCCATTCCCCTGCACATGGGTTTTAGTCTGAAATAGCGCAGTGAACCACTGGTGAGTGGCTTGATCATTCAGACCTTTGTCCATCAAAAGTCACTACTACTAATACCACTGTTAATTATTTGGTTGTTTGCGATGCCTGATATTATTCGAAGATCTTAAAAAACTGAAGTGTGCAATTTAAATCTTAGACTCAGCAGAGTTTAGTTATATGTAGACATATTGATCTGTTGAATGCTTCTATGCAAGAGTCACATGAAATGATACAGCCCTATACAAGTATCTCTGAACATTTGAATGCTAGCAAGCCGTTATAAATTTTAACAGTTTGGTATATTTCTAAAGATTTTCAAGAAGATTTTTAAGCAGTATCTCTCAATATAATGCTTGGCATTGTTATGGAATCCTGTGCCTGCTACTATACCTAAAATGCTAAAAGTAAGGAATTCTTCAATTCTTTTATTAGCTTTGTCTTCAATTGTAATATTTACTCGTGTTTTCCCATTTGCAGATTTTCTTCAATGAACAGAAGAGCCTTAGATACGTTTGGTACAGAAGCATCCAGGGAATTCAAGGATTTCATACCACAGCTAGACCCGAGATACACTATTGTGAAACCTGAACTTGCACTCGACCTTTCCTGAAATTGTACTTCATCTTTCTTTCCACTGAATGTGATCAGAGACATAGAACCGAATATCAAAGCAATGGCATACGGCTTCTGACTGACTTCAGTATTATTCCAATATGATTTATGATCACCAATCAAAGTGCTGAAGCTTTCTAATTTAGAGCTGGGATAGTAGTTAGACTTGTGTTCAAAGCAGAACATTTTTCTGGGTCACTTTACCTTCTTGGTAGTATGCCAGCTTACTGATTGAGTATATTCAAAGTGTATTTTAAATATCGAGAAATGGGAATGTTTACCAGCATACCAGGCTTTGCAAATTAACATTTAGTGTGCTGCCTTTAATTCAAATAATGTCTCCTAATAACACTATTATATTCCATTGCATTTTAGCAAACCAAAGGAAACCTCTGGTTTCATATCCATTACACTGTTCAAATTATTGTATACATCTTTAAGGGATCAATGTGAAACAGGAGCCTATAAGTTAAAGTTCCATTCAGTCACATAAGTATACAACTCTACCTCTTTGACTAGAAATGTTTATGTTGTCGTATGAATTTCTACAAAATGGCACTTTGCAACGATGTATTACTGAATACACGACAAGATTTCTGCAGATAGTCTCTGGGGTACATCACCCACCTTATTCCCTCCAAGCTAATAATATGTTTTTACTTAATATGGTATTTCAGATTGATTTTCAAGAAACCACCTGTTAACCTCACCTGTGCAACACTCATTGTTGTTTCATAGCATTTATGGCAGCACTGGATTTTTAGAAATTCAGTGAAAGATATAGAATGTCTGTAGTGCCTGATACCACTAGAAATTGAAGAAGAATGTACACATCAATATTAACACTGTCATGTTGGCTGTATTAAACCAACGTACACTGTAAATACCTTCAGTTTCAGAGGCAGCTTATATCTGGCAAACACGTATAGCACAAGAGCAAGGTCCTCAATGTTAAAATGTTATGTCAAGTTAAGAGCAAGTTCAGGACACACTATCTCAGATTAGAATCATCCTTAAACTGAAGTACTTAATCTCATTAAGAGGTATCACAGTAGACTCCAACATGCAGTCTGCTTGTAGCAAGGCAAGTTTCTGTGTCAGATATATAGGCAAGCAAATTGATATGCTAGCAGATATTTCTGGAATATAGAGAGCTGTTTTGATCAGAGTAGCTGTAGCTAACACTATAAAGATTGTAAAAGCTACACTAGAGTAACTTCAAGTACTTAACAGTTGATGTATTCTTATTACACAGAGCTCATTTCAGTTCTTCGGCTGTATAACTTGCATCGCAATCAGATAGTCTTAATACTTTCTTGTATGGAGTTAGTTTCCTGGCCTTGTCCTTGTATCTGTTTTTATATATTGCCATTCAGAGTCACAGTAACTGAGTCTGGAATCACTGTGTTTGTAAGCAGATTAATATCTCTCACAAATGTGTCATATCATCACCATTTATTTATGGGATCAGGAAATGTGTGCAAAATGTAACACTCTTATTCAGTTTTTCATGAGAATGGGCCATATTGATGTATTTATAAATGTGCTGTGCCATTCTTCTTTTTTATGGTAATTTTCAGTACCATAATGTTTTATGGTCGTCTTCTGTGTGAGAAAATGAATATATCTATATAAGTCAGGATAACTTTATATTTTACAGTCTACAAATCATGCTGTAACATTATGGTACTTGCACTGACTGTACAGTATTGTTACACATCTTTTATGTTAGCATTTCATCTTCAAATATGACTAGGGCTGCATAGTTGTCAGTACTACATTTCAATGTCAATGGATCCATAGTTTTTACATTATTATTTTTGATGGCTTAGCTCTTGTTTTAAATCATTTTAGGCAATTTCATTGCCCGAGTCCTGTAGATTGTATTCCGGATTTTTGCTACGTTTTTGACAATATAGTACTATATGATCTAAAGATTGAGATCTAGTTATTTCAAATTATCCACCCTTATGGCAATGTTCTTAATATGTTCATGTTCAACAATTTTAAAATAAAACGTGCTTTTGTGGTTGTACTTCAGAATATTCACCATAAATGTTCATGCAGAGGTTCTCACAATTTTTCATTTATCGCTACATTTTTGAGTTATTTCTCCAGCACATTGAAACCTAATTAATTGGAAGATAAATTCAACAGTTTTTTCCAATTTCGTTTTTAATAGCTAAACCTTTTGATTTATAGTTTTTGATTTCTAACAGGTGTCAATTTTGATGCCCATTCCCTTGTATAATTAATTCTAAATAAAAATATTTTAATCCTTCAAAGTTTGTATTTGTTTTTCTCTTTTTACATTGATCCACAGTGCTTTGAAAATATTAACATTACTAATTGATTATGCATTCCTTTACAGCCATATTTCGGTACAATCTTCCTTTGGATCCTTTGAATAAGGAAAGCAGACCTATGGCTGCTTGATTGCACATATCAGGACATTAAAAAACATTTATGGATCTATCTGAAACCTGAGGCCTGGACAATTTACAATTCATGACTTTGATGGAATACTTTCCAGTAAACGGAAACTTTCTTCTTGAGATCTTGGTGTCAGAACTACATCATCTAGACAGACTAAGTTTTTAAAGCAAAGGCAGACTTTTACTAATACCAGGCTATAAGATTGTTGTTTGGATACGACTTGGTAATAACATTTTTAATTCCTATGAATCTGAGCGGTGTTCCATGCGCACAACTCAGATGGCCACCTGAAGGCTCTCTCTGACAGATGAACTATGGTATTCAATGTCAAGAAAGTAAGCCATCCTTGACGTCTTTTGAATGCAGTGAAGTTCTAGCAGCAGAAGAGATCTTTTGTCCCATTTAATTTGCACCAGAGATTCTGGAGTCCTGAACCGCACAACATGCAGGTCAGCAACACCATGACCGCACCATTTATTTCATGCATTCCTTAACAGTTATTGGGTGGTTTTCAACATTTTTGGAAAAGTGGGTCTCCCATTTACATTTCCTATCTTCATCTACTTCTCTTCATAAATTTCCACGTTCTCCAGGAGTAATGGTCATGCAATATCCAGTGAGACAAAATGGTCACCATGAATAATTCTCACACGTCTCCATTAAAACCTGTGACTTACACTACCCGTATCAGCTGGTGATTGTACCACTCTAAAGGTGTTAGACTTTGTCAAGGCCTTGCTGAAATTTGAAATAGACATTTATATTTCAACTCTGACTTCGTGCACAGAAAGCTGTGTGCAATAATCTTTTGACTTATCTTGCAACCTCATTGATCTTTATTATCGAAACCATACCTATGTTATGTTATGGTAATTGTTTTATAAAGCGCTCAACTCACCCTGGGGCATCTTGGCGCTACCTAGAAAAATAGGATCCTGCGAGGGGAGCACAGAAGAAACTGAAGAGTGGATTTAAAACAAAAAGGCTTTCAGCTGTTCTCTAAAGATGCCGTAACTGGGGATTGCTTGCAGAGCCTGGGGTAGATGGTTCCAATATCTTGGGGCAAGATATGAAAGGGCTCTGCCGCCAGTCCGGGTGAGACAAATTCAAGGAACCTGAAGAAGAACCAGCGATCTAGATTGATTGACATTTCTTTCTCTGCACCAATCGCTACCTTCCATCAGAATCTTTACATTTGAGGTGCCCATCTCCTACCTATAGTCATGGTCAAAAGCAGAGATATAGAATTGAAAGACACTAAAGAAATTAAAAAGGGCCACATCTATGAATATAGAACTCATTGTTCAACGACTAACCACCCTGCATGATTACAAAAAGAAACAGCGATTTCATGCAATTAGGAATTCAGGGCCTAAGAAATTATTTCCCAAGCTTGGCTAACAGGATTACAGAAGCTGAATCACTGATAGTGTACCTGGAAGATGATAGAAAGATCCCACAAAAGATCTCACAAAAACTTCCAAACTCAATGTGCTGTAAACCGAAGTCCCTCTGTGTGGTAGTCAATCATCTAGAAAATCATAAAAGAATAGGGAACTTGTGAATTTTTGATCCACCAGCGGGCATTGAGGATGCCAACTCTTGTGTGGAATTTCTTGAAATGTGGATCCCTTGTACTTTGAACATCTACTGCTCCAAAAACTTTGCATTTGAGAGAGCCCATAGGATCCCCTGAGGCAAGCAAACACCGGACTCTTTTCAGAATAAAAAACATTAGAGGATGGTGATTTTCAAATCCTTAAGATATCACCATATGGTGGAGATTCTGAAATATATGAAAAAGCACCAAATATATCTCTTGGGATGGAACAAAAATTGTACCACTCTGGATTATGCGTAAGACACCATTATTGGCAGAAAGCTTTTTCCAGCCGTCAGACTCCAATACAGATCTCTCTCCATTCAGCTCTTCTGAGTAGCTCCTTCCTGGTTCAAAATCATCTTCAATGATAAAACCAGACTCCTCTTCGATCCTGCTAAGCTTCAGAAATTCCTTCAGGATCTCAAACACTCTGATATGGACCATTGAGTTATACTTGATGAATATTTAGTTCCAGGTTATATGGTTTTCATTGTATAAATTAGATTGCTTTCTTGCCAAATAGGAATAAGGCTGATTTTATTTCCTCTAACATTTGTAGATGTCATGGCCTTAATATTGATGTATTGTACATATCAAAACATCTTTCAATGCTTTATTGAATGTTATATCTATGTGTTCTGCTAATTATCATCCCAGTTTGTTTAGAACGAAAGATCAAAATTGCATATAAAAAGTTTGACACTATTTGAATATGTTGATTCAACATTGCTAATCTCTTCCTCCTCCCAGAGAGTTAGTACTTTGACTAAGTAAAGTTTTGTTTCTTGCCTTTAATGAATCCATTAGTATTTCTCCACTGTTTCTGTAAAAGCTATTGTCATCCGTTTCCACAGAACTCGTATAGTTATCATGTTTAGGAGACACCTCTTAGCACTCTCGTTTCCAGTGATTCCAGTATTATCAAGTGAGTTAATGAGCCGCAGCACCCTTTTGGGATGGGGTGGGTGGTTTCTTGTTTCTTTGTGTGTTACTTTTTCTATTTTTGCTGCCTTGTCTTTTCTTTCCTTACCTATTCCTCTCTTTCCTGAACTCTGGGTAGTTGTATTGACAAGCTATTTAAATGCCAGTGTCTATACAGGACATAGTTATATTTTCTGTAAAGCTTTGTTATATGGATACCATTCATATGATATCAGCATCCTTCACATATGAACATGCAGAATTAATGCGATATTACATACGACTCACTATACATGACTTTCTATGAAGATATTGTCACATGGAGGTATTGGGCCCATTTAAGAAATACCATTTTTTACATGCTCATCTTCTTAAGTTGCTTTCTCTCCCTAAACATGGTGATATTTGATATGCATTCATTTGCATGCACACACAGGATAACATTCCGCGAACTCAGTTTACTCACTATACCACTTTGTAGGCACCATGAGCATTCTGTACAAGGTTTATGTTCAGCACTCAAGATGTTATCTGTTTTTGCCCGCTAGGCGACAGAGGTCTTACACTAAAATAAACAGTACTGATTGAGGCTTCGGCAAGGTAACATGGAAGATTGTATTATAAATATGACAGCAAGCCATTGTTTATTTAGAGGACCATTTCGCTGGCACTGAGAGGTCGGTCCATGCTGCAATTTCAGCTAAGTCGATTTCTGTCACCTCATGTGAGGGATGCTGTCCAGCTCTAAACCAAGACGGCAAGTGTTGCTGACACTTAACCCCAGGTAATGGGGAGTTGGACCCCTGACAGGGATTTGGCAGATCTACTCACCTTAGACAAGATAGGGTAGAATGTGCTAGGTGGGAGTACTCTATATTACAGTACTTGTATGCAAGCATATAGTTTTCTGTAATCAGTAAAATGGTTGAATTGTGTATCTTCTTGACCATTCTTGCAATGTTAATCTCATTATTCTGTTTCCTTCTATTTATTATTGCAGCACACATATTTTACTCAAGAATCACAATGCTTCAATAAATATTGAAATGCTTCAATGTTTATTTCTTGTGTATCTCTTTTGGTATGCATAAGTAACTGATCGAAAGTCTAGATCTGTTACCAAGATTTCCTTGGGGAGCCAGGGTTGTCATGTTCTGACGTTGCACATACATTTGTTACCCTGTAAGGCTAGGGGTACAGAGGGTGCACTGTGAGCTAGCAGGACTATAGGGCAACATATCCTGAGGGGTGCTCAAGATCAGTTTTGTACCGGTCCAACGTTTATGTTGACCATCAAACGCAGTTTTTCTTGAGAAAGAATAAGCTGTACAACATGGCGTCACCATTGCTCTAGTTTGGATTCTTATTTGATGGATCGCCTCAGTAGTTTTTCTTTTATGTACCCAAATTACCCCTATTCACCTACTAACAGGTGACGTTCTTGTGTTAGGGAAAAATCCACCTCATCTGAGTAGGTAAACCCTATGTATTGGGTGTAAGTTGCTCAAGCTTAAATCTTGGAAAGGATCTCCCCATAGAGGTACCATCTCTGATTCCACACATCCGAATGTCTAAAAATGAAGACCCAGCAATTAACAAACCAGCTAACTGCAGATGCTGTTCCAACATGGTCTGCCCCAGATGGGTGGAAATATTACCTTTGTGGTTGAGGCCCACAAAGAATTAGGGAGAGAGGTAATAAATTCATGGGATACATTCCCAGTAGCAAATACAACTTCAAGACTGTTTCACACATACACTGCAGATACTGTTCTTAATAACTACACAGCTTATAAAGCTTTAGAGATAATACCATTAACTTGCTAAGAACACCAGAAAGCGACTTACCACATACATACAACAATATTAGACATGGTTGCCTTAGCAATGAGGACACAAAATGGCGTGTCTTAGTCGGATACAAACCATATGCAGAAATAGATAATCTGATAGTTTCAGAACTATGTACATTATACAGAGATCGGGTTAAAACATATGGATGTTTAACACAGTTTCTCACGCGAACAATGACAATAAATCCTGCGAGAGCTGCACAGCCACAAGTGGCTACACGTGGAATTAGTCCACAAACTATCAATACAGTCAAGGGTAAGATTCCCATCAAATGGGAGGAAATACTGTTCTGGATTACACAGAAAACAAAGCAGCTTTGAGCAGTGTTTCCCCATACAGGACCTCAAGAAAAACACAGAATTATTTAAATTTGCTTGTCAATGGACATGGCTCCCCCCTGTGGAACACTGCACCACTTGGGGTACAGTATTTGCTGCTGTATATACCAAAACATATGGTACACCTTCATTAGCTGTTTTACCAGAGGTGCTTAAACAGATCCAAAATTAGTATGACTAGCCTCTGCCCAGGATTTAGGGATGAAACAGATAGGCAATTTGCCACAGTATCCGCCATAATATTGAATAATATTAATGGGGAAGCAGCATCATTGGCGTTACACCAACGACTCACTAACTTGACTCTTAAGGGAACAGGAGCACGAGTTACCTAAAATTGAGGAAACCAGTGCAACAATGATTCGAGATAATTTGGGAGCTAGACCTATTAAACCACAAATTAAGAGTAATTCAGAAAAGGATAAATCAAAGTAAGCACCCGAATCTTCTAAAAAGAAATTGGATAGTGAGAAACATTAAAGAAAAGATTTAGGGCCTGATTACGATTACAACAGGGTTACTCTGTTACAAACCTGACAGATATCATGTCCGCCGTATTACAATTCAAATATATCCTATGGCATTTGTAATATGGTGGACGGAGTTTACCTTCTGCCAAGATCGTAATCAGGCACTAAGTCATGGGTTGCATCTCCTCTACAGTAGGCCACCAAGAAGCACTATAACCTGTGTAACCATAACAATATTAAGATGCCAGACTGGTATCGGGATCAGGTTTCAGGAATCATCCGAATAACCCTTGGAGAGAGAAGGACAGTCAGACCACAGAATAAACTGAAGAAGTACTCAGAATGCTTTTCTGTCAACATAATAAAAAAGAAGATAAATCTAAACTGTCCACTCCTCAATTCAAAAAGCAGAACTCTAGCCTAAAAAGTCAAGCATGCCGCAGATAGGACACTGCGTCTGAGATGGGAGTGGGCTCCGACCATACTGAATAGTGCTGCAGAAGTCACAATAGTTCGCCCGAACCCGATGGATTGTCTGGTGGAAGTAGCATTGAGTGACTATGTCCCGGTGGAAACACCAGACATGAGTGAGTGTCCTGCATCAATTATAAGAGATGCAAATCCAATTGGAGGGGGACATACCAAGATACATTAATGTTCTCTTTTAGGAAAATGTGTCATTCAGCTACAATATTCTCCTGTCCAAAAAGGATTGGCCACCAGCATTTATGATGGATTGCCTAGAGAGAAAACTGTAATTTTACCTGTTTTTTCCGACCTCTTCCCAGCGACAGTGCAGCATTCATACGCCAAGCAGTAAGCTTTAGCGCTGGCTCCTGCGTTATACTGCAACCGTATGGGGCGGGCTGACACTTCCTCTTATCACGTTATACTAGTAAGGTCGACTCTACAACATCAGAGACAATATCCCATTAAACAGGAGGCAAAAAAACTATTTAGAAAGCTACTCACACAACTTGAATACCAAGATGTAATTGAAAGTTGCTCCTCTCCTATGAATAATCCTTTGTTTCCAGTAATGAAACCTGATCATTGATATTGTCTAGTATTACATTACAGACACCTGAACACAGCCACTTGTACATTCACTGTACAAAACGTGCATAGTGCAACACTAATAAACAACATTGTGTCAAAGGTATACAAAACAACCCTAGACATCCCAGATGGATTTGTTTTGCCAAAACATAGTGCCTGAAAGTATGTATTTGACCACATTTAGCGCTTTCCGTTCTCAAAAGCAGTTCTGTTGTTTGCTCAAGTGCATAAGAACAGCCCAGGGTTGTTTTAGCACTAGTTACAGAACTCTTGCTAGACTATAATGACAAGTCATTGTCCCTATATTGAGATTTGTTCACATGGGCTACAAATTTAATTGAAAGAAATCTAAAATAGCCCACCTCAATGTCCTATTTTTAGGATGAGAGCAGTGAAGTGAAGGCAAAAGCATAGCAACACATTTCCTTGAGAAGTGTATGCTTCTAAAACCCCCAAACACATCAAAGAAACGCCAATTGAGTTTGGGTTTCCTGCGCTTTGGCAGAATTTACATTCCAGATTATGCAGAGTGGGTAAAACCTTTCTACGACTTGATACATCTGGACCTTTCAAGCACACATTGGACAACCAGACACTCAAAACTCTTACGTTCAGTACAAGCTGACATGCTAGCGTCAACACATTTCCACACATGTTTAAACACAACAAACATGGTACACCGTATCATTGCAGGAGCATCAGGATATAGTTATGTTACATTCAATGAAGGGGACACTGTACCAATTGCATATAAATTGCATTTATACACCAATATGGAGATAGGTTTTGCTCTGATAGAAAAGAGTCTGACGGCGGTACAGGCTGCTGTAGTGGGTGATAGATCTTCGACTTAGGGGAAACACATTAGCTTTCCTAATGCTAAGGCTTTACATCCATGATGGATACAGTGGGCTCACTCTCTCACTGCAACAGATATAGAATACAGATTTGACTACACTTCAAATACACGCATACCTGCAATACGAAAATTAATATCCTCTGCCAAATGAAGTCATGCCTCTTGATCCAATGGATTACTCATCCATACTGACAGTTCTGCGCAGCCTGCCATAGGGACAAAACACCAATACTCTGCAGTTTGCGCCTCTGTAAAGGGTTGAATAGAGGATGACTTCTGCCCTCACAAAACCTACACCCAGTGCCTAGGTGATCGAACAGCACAGCTGGCAGAACTCAGGGCTCTTATTCTGGCACTGGAGAATGCGGATCCCAGATTCCACACACTGATTATATGTGATTGGTATTATTGTGTCCAGTCTTACAACTAGTAGTTATAATACTGGAGTCAGAATGGAATCAGAGATTCCAAAGGGTACACCATACAGCACAGAACAATTTGGGGACAGGTGGCAAAACTCAACAAGTGTTTGCCACAGACGCATGTAATACACACACTAAGTCGTCAACGTGTAGGAATACACATTGTAGGGAATGCCATAGCTGGCAAAACCTCAAAGGGGACAGTACAAACTGCTGCAGTCTTTGCAATTACTTGTTCAGGTACGAAGGTACATGGAGACGTAATGGTGGCTGACAATGCTGTGTGCAATGGCACCCACCTGCCGAAAGCCTTTCCCGCAAAATACTTCTACCAGTAAAGTGAGCAAACCATTCCATTTGCTCAGGTTCCCAGAGTGGGGGATCAAGTTATAACAAATTCAGATCACAGTTTAAGATTGATCCTAGCAGCACATGAGGGCCTAGCATCTGCACATGCAGGGGTGGCTGCTACAATTCACTACTGCAGGAACTCTGTTGGAGGCAATGTATCGTCCTCAAATGCGACATCTACTAGTAGATGAAGGGTTCCACTGTGTCGCTTCCACCACAGACACCTCTGGTGATCTCAAACAAGCCTCTCACTTGTGCTTATGTGGACCACTGCTGCCCCTTACAATCAGATAAGGCTTACAAATACATCTTGGTTGCAGTGGATTCCTGCTCTCGATTCCTACCAGTTTGGCCACAGAGATTGGCTGATGCCCGTTATAAAAGATTTGCAAGTCTTAATCAGGGCGCATGCAGTAGCCACATTACATTCGGGCCAGGGTCCGGGGTTCGCCTCAAAAGCCTACAGAGGCACCATGGGAGAATTGGGTGTGGCCGTGTGGTACTCCTTCCCTATCATCCCAAGGGAAAATTGGTAGTGGAGAGGAAGAACTGGGGATTAAAGCAGTCTTTAACAGCGACAGTGTTAGGTTCAGCTCGCAGTTATGTTCAACACCTATATGGGGTCCAGAAAGCCCTAAACAATCTGCCTAGAAATTCCCTTGGTGGTCTGTTTACCTATGAGGTGCTGTTTGGTGTTAAGATGCGGGTAACCGACCTTGTCACTCCCAGTACAGTGGCGGCTGAAAAACCATTTCACATCAATAAATGTTTGTGTGTTTTACATGATCTTAGAAACTTTCTAGAAGCTCAGAGCAACGTCCAACAGAAATTTTATGCCACTATAGAAGTGAAGGAAGCACCAGCAACTCCTGTTTGGATTCCCATGATTGGTGAACTAGTCCAGGAGAAGCTTGTGGACAAGAAAGAATTCAGACTATCTTACATAGTGCCTATATTTGTTTTGGCCATTGAAGGTACATGAAGTGTAGTTCTAATGCTGTTTGCTGGCTGCAAAAACAAGAGATTTGTGTCAATAGATCTAGTCAAACCATACTATGTGGCCGGTTCTACAGAGTAGACCAAGAGGTAGGTAGTTACCTGCCTCATCTCACTACCCTACAGGAAGTCGTGATGGAAGCTTTGATTAATGATGTAGCCTCGTTTCCACTCCAGGGAACAGCTAACACTGAAGTATTGCTTCTTTCTGTTACATGGACAGACTCCTTGCAAATATCATGCACAGAAACACAGATTTCAATTTTGCAAACAGACAAATAAGGTGTGTACTGCAATGTACAACCACACGAGTCTCCTCCCAGTTCACCAAAGAATTCAGAGCTGCCAAAAACAGATCAAACGATTCAGAAAAGGGGGTGGTGATGAACAGAGTATCTGAATTAAGCAGACCACTCTTACCCAGTCCAAAGATCAGGGCATCAGGATTCAAGCAAGCCGGGCCGAAGACGGCTGTAATGCCAGAAACCGGTCCCCGGAAGCTTGTTTCCTTCCCAGTAAAAGAATTGGCTTGGTAGTTTGGTCTGCCCTGTTCCCATGATGCACTGGGCCAGGGACAGACTAATTTGCATGTAGCCGGGTTCTGAGCTGGGATGGTGCAGTGAGCTAAAAAACGGTGATGGATCAAGCCCTGATCTGTTGACTGGGTATGAGTGTTCTGTTTAACTCAGATACTCTGTCCATCACCTCCCCCTTTTCAGAATCGTTTTGTCCACCATAAGGGTGGAAGGGTATACTCAGATGTGAGTCCCTTGCTCATTGCACCATCAGGATTCAAGCAAGCCGGGCCGAAGACGGCTGTAATGCCAGAAACCGGTCCCCGGAAGCTTGTTTCCTTCCCAGTAAAAGAATTGGCTTGGTAGTTTGGTCTGCCCTGTTCCCATGATGCACTGGGCCAGGGACAGACTAATTTGCATGTAGCCAGGTTCTGAGCTGGGATGGTGCAGTGAGCTAAAAAACGGTGATGGATCAAGCCCGGATCTGTTGGCTGGGTATGAGTGTTCTGTTTAACTCAGATACTCTGTCCATCACCACCCCCTTTTCTGAATCGTTTTGTCCACCATAAGCGTGGAAGGGTATACTCAGATGTGAGTCCCTTGCTCATTGCACCATCAGGATTCAAGCAAGCCGGGCCGAAGACGGCTGTAATGCCAGAAACCGGTCCCCGGAAGCTTGTTTCCTTCCCAGTAAAAGAATTGGCTTGGTAGTTTGGTCCGCCCTGTTCCCATGATGCACTGGGCCAGGGACAGACTAATTTGCATGTAGCCAGGTTCTGAGCTGGGATGGTGCAGTGAGCTAAAAAAACGGTGATGGATCAAGCCCTGATCTGTTGACTGGGTATGAGTGTTCTGTTTAACTCAGATACTCTGTCCATCACCACCCCCTTTTCAAAAACAGATCAAACAGCACCTGGCTATTTCCCTGACTATGACAACTTCTCTTCGGATTCATCTGGCCCACCACCACTATTGCCCAAGGTAGATTGCGTGAATTCTATGCTTGTCTAAAATAGACATAATTTACCCCACCATGGATATACATTTAGATTACAATTTAGTTACTTTTACACTGTATTGGGTTTGTGACAGTTTTTTTCTTGATTTTCAATGCACATTGCTGACTATGATGCGGTCTGGCATAATAGACCAGGAGACTTCAGGGGAGGGGGAGTTGCGGTTCTGTTCAAAAAGAGCCTCACAGTTACTAAAATACTGGCGGATAACTGTGACAGCGCTGACATCCTGGCGATAAAAATCTTTTTGGAATCATTCTGTTTTATACTGAAAGTAGCATATCGTCCCCCCAGACCCACCCCTGACTTTAATGAGAGTTTTCTGGAACTCTTGTCCGATCTATGCTCCAGATATAAACACCTCGTAGTAGTGGGGGATTTTAACTATCACTGGGACAGGTCGCATAAAGAACCCGCGGAATCTTAATTTGAGTCAAATATGAGCTCTATGGAAATGGTGCAATTAGTAAACAAACCTACCAATATTAAAGGGCACACGGTAGATCTAATTTGGTCCTCCAAACCTCTGGCACAGATAACTGATATCAGTCCTTGTGCCTGGTCGGACCATTCGCTGATGAGATGCTGGGTCCCCATGGATAGCCCACTCTTGCAGCCACCACCTCTGTGGAGGAAAGTTAGGCTATGGAAGAACGTCGAGGCAGATTCCTTAATCGCTTTACTCCACTCTATTCCTGTCCTTGTGCTAAGTGAGGATAACCTGGATCACAAATGCGCAGCCCTGTTCTCCCGATTATGTCAGGCCTTTGATTCCTTGGCGCCATGAACGGAAAGAAAGGGTTAGAGATAAAGGGAAAGGAGCCCCTTGGTACGATGAGTCCTTAAGGGAAAAGAAGCAAATCCTTTGCCAAGCCGAGAGGAGGTGGAGACTTAGGTACGATCCTTTAGATCTAATAACCTATAAAACTCTCCTTGGCACATATAAATCAGCTATCCTAGGTAAGAAGGCAGCATTCTATGAAGCTAGGATTAGCTCGGCGGGAAACAAACAAAAGGAGATCTTCGCAATGCTAAAGGAACTGAGCCAAAAAGGGGACAAAAACACCATGGGAGACTTGCTGACCTGTGAGAACTTCCAGGAGTTTTTCCTTCAAAAGGTTCGGGATATTGTCTCAGAAATCACCACAAATCCCGTAGACCTCAGTCTCCTGGACCAGCACGCCCCCTCATGCCCGAGTAGCCAGCTGGCTAGCGTCCCAAAACTTGACCAGGCCACCTTAACCATAGTGGCCAAACAGATTAAGTCAGGCTCGCGAATGGACCCCTGCCCGCCGAGCCTCTTTCAAATTGCCCTGCCGGGAGTGGAAAAGCAGGCCCTGGAACTACTTAACGAGGCTTTAGATCTAGGCTATTTACCAGCAATGTTGAAGGAAGCAAGGGTAACTCCCCTTTTAAAAAAGCCAGGGGCAGATGCGTCAGCCTTAAAAAACTATAGGCCCATCTCACAGCTCCCTTTTCTTGCTAAAATACTGGAACAACATGTCCTGAAATCCCTTGCAAAATATCTAGATGACCATCATCTGCTCCACTCCAGACAAGCGGGTTTCAGGACACATCATAGCACTGAGCTGGTGATGGTGTCGGTGCTGGACGAGCTTAGAGTCCCAGCCGATAATAAACATCCGAGTGCTCTGATTCTTTAAGACCTGTCAGCAGCATTCAACACGGTCAGCTACGACATTCTGCTGTGCCGTCTGTTGAATCTGGGCATAAAGGGGCAAGCACTTCAGTGGCTAAGATCCTTCCTGACCAACCGCACCCAAAGAGTTCAAATGGGTGACCAGATGTCGACCTTGGGCTCCCTGACCTGCGGTGTCCCCCAGGGCTCTGCCTTATCTCCACTCCTATTTAACATCTACCTGCAGCCCTTGGTGGAGGCACTCACAGGCAGGGATTGCCAGGTCTTTAACTAAGCTGATGACACCCAACTCTTGGTCCGTCTTGAGCATACTAGCCAGGCACAAGAATCAGTGAGAAATCTTCTCAGGTTCACTGTTAACTGGATGGCAGCCAATTCGCTAAAAATGAACCCGAATAAAACCGAGGTGCTTATTGTTCCAGACCAAAATAGCCCTTGGTGTGAACTGTTCTGGCCCTCAGAATTAGATGTGGCACCGACCCCAGTTCCAGTAGTAAAGAGCTTGGGCTTGAAGATCGATTCTGATCTGTCAATGTCTAGCCAGATATCGGCAGTGGTGCGTATCTGTATGGGCCTACTTAGGCAATTACGGAAACTTGTTCCACTCCTCTCCACTAAGGTCCTACAATCAATTGTATCAACTACGGTCATCTCCTGGCTAGAATATGGGATTGCGCTTTACTTAGGCATCCCACAGAAGCTATTGAGGAGGCTGCAGGTGGTACAAAATGAAGCAGCCAGGTTAATTTTTAGCCTCCCTAGGCGTACAAGAGCCACCCCCCTACTGCATAAATTGCACTGGCTGTCTATTGAACAGCGGGTGCACTTTAAGAGCTTGTGTATAGCCCATAAGGCCCTACATGGAGATGCGCCAAAATATATAAAAGACAGAGTACAAAAGTACGTGCCAGGACGGGCTCTGCGTTCCTCAGAGGCCTGTATACTATCCTCCTCTAGATACAACCTTAAGACCAAAGGTGGTAGAGCGTTCTCGGTCCTCTTGCCACGGATCTGGAACGACCTACCAGAGTCCTTGCGCAAGGAATCAGCCCTGCTCCCCTTTAGAAAGTTGTTAAAAACCCACCTGTTTAGAGAAACACTGACATCTGTTTAATCCTCCGTCCAGCAGTCATGCAGTGCCCTGCTCCTTCTTTAAGCTCTTAGAGACCACTGGTAATTTGCGCTATAGAAATATAAAATAACATAACTATATTCCAGAAAGCTCTGCTGTTGGACTGGTGAACTTGGTTTTGAAACCCCATTTTTCATCTCAGAGTGCAAAGAGACCTTTCCCTGGTTAACATTTCTGCTGTTCTGGTTCCTGATGTAATTGTTTGGGATAAGTTATTATATGGAGTATCACCAATGGACCCGGCAGTGGTTCCAATGGAGACGGGGGAAAGGATGAAGGCACAAGGAAGATATTCCTTGTTTTAAATGACCCCTCACTCACCAACCTAATTGGTGACATGCTTCATCATTGGGGTTCCACCCGGAAAGCCGAATGCTGTCTGGGTGTGCTGCGACACCTGAATTACAGTGGAGCGGGTAGTTTTTGAGTGTAGTGCAAAAAGTGATGTTAAAAATTGGCGCAGTATACCTTCAATAAAACTTTAATGTGAAAGTACTGGACAATATTAAAGACAAAGATAAGATATTGGAGTAGGTTAAATTGACCGACTATATCTATGTGCAAAGTGCTTGGGTCTACATGTTTCAACCTGTTCAAGGGATTTCCAGGTTTTCGTCAGGACCAAAAGGATGTTAGAAGAAAAGGAGCCTGGTCGGTATGCACGCGCTAAGGTGCACCCAACCCTAGGAACTCCGGCACTGGCTGTAAAATCAAAGTCAGGAGAGTAGACTTCCAGGGTCTGTAGTCAATCGGAAAAAACTTGTGAAACGAGTTGACTGTGCCTCATAGGATAAACGGGGACAGGCTGCCCATCCGAGTATGTTGCGACCAGAAGCCAAAATAGCCGGTAAACCTCACCGCTGCCCCACGGATCCCCGAGGATTTACACATAGATATAGTCGGTCAATTTAACCTACTCCAATATCTTATCTTTGTTTTTAATATTGTCCAGTACTTTCAGGTTAAAGTTTTATTGAAGGTAAACTGCGCCAAATTTTAACATCACTCTTTGCACCACACTCAAAAACTACCTGCTCCACTGTAATTCAGGTGTCGCAGCACACCCGGGCGGCATTCGGCTTTCCGGGTGGGACCCCAATGATGAAGCATGTCACCAACTAGGTTGGTGAGTGAGGGGTCTTTTAAAACAAGGAACATCTTCCTTGTGCCTTCATCCTTTCCCCCGTCTCCATTGGAACCACTACCGGGTCCATTGGTGATACTCCTCCCTCTTTTGTTTACATATCCTAAGGTCTAGGGGACCAGGAGTACCTCCCTCCAATTTGTGGAGAAACCCTTTCTCTCCCATTGTTTTTTGACATAAGTTATTATATGACATATTTGGTCTCACTTAGCTGATTAAAATTTTATATGAATTTAATATTTCTCTGCATGATTTCATCAACCCTAGCGCTATCTCTGATGATCAGGGTATTGATACAGTGCAAGATTTCTAGATCTGCAGCATTCAACTGTTTTAATGGAAATTAGATGTATGAGGGCCTACTGATTATGATGAAATGTTCTGTTTGCGTCAGTATGGGCACTATTTCCTGCATAAAGCAAGTACTCCCCATGCAGTATTAATTACACACAATGGGAACACTGCCGTACACCACCAAAGGGTAGTTCAAAAGCATTTGCACAGAAGTTTGCATATTTTTTGGATCATAATACAGCTGACCCAGACTCTTATTAACACCCTCATGGCTCAGAAAACCATGCTCACTAGCACCAAGCTGATATATTTTGCATCCTCCATTTCCCAGTTGTCTGTACAAGGGTTCGACGTTTGGAAAGACAATGGTCATTTAAAATCAATTTGTGGAAGTAAAAATTGACAGGCTCAGGGAACCGAGGCTTTATTTTGGGCATACCTTATACCACAGCAAATGATGTTCCTGAACAAAACTGTGCAGCAAATATCCTGTCTTGGCTTGGCTAAGATAACAAATTTAAATACACCAAACTTACCCACATTTGCATGGTTTGCGAACTGGCAACAATTTGCAAATTACGTGCATGAAACATTAGACATCAGGCTTCATAATGGCTCATACAATTCTTCAAACACCAATAAAGAGGGATGGTTAGTGTGGCCCCTAGCTACTAACAGATGTCAGACTAGTTTTCTGGGTGAGACCGATGGGTTTAAGATCAGTAGGCCAGACACAAGATAAGCGCAGACACAACATTCAGGGGTGGTAATAACTTACAGTATTGGTAAGTTATGCTACGACTGGCTAAAAACCTCAATGTTGTCTCAAGTGAAACAACACTTGTCCCTCAATGTTGTCTCATGGGAAACAACACTTGTCCCTTGGTGACATGGGATTACAGGACTTTTTATTAGGTCCTCGAAGACCACGTCAAAAGCACTTTCTGTATGCAATATACTACAAAGTATGGAAAATTTCACATCAGTAAGCTGCTGAGAGATTGCATGAAATTGACAGGGCACATTTTGAAAGGGCTCTGGAAGTGGTGGATAATGGTATGACTACTCTATCCACCAGAATTTACTTTCTGGATAAATATCATAGAATGATGTGTCTTCTCAATAACATGAGCAGTCGGAGCTTAGAGCTACAATGTTACTGAGGTGGACTCTACAGACACTTCGGGCTGGTCATTTTCCATGGAAACACCTAAATGGCATGAGCTTGTTTTTGCCATATACAGTCATGTCAAAGAAGGACACAACTTATCCCATGTTACACATAGAGAAGCTAGAGAAACTGCCATTAACTAATGCTAAAACACCTTAATTTTTCTGCCAATTTTTACATTTCACTTCCAATACTTCTTACAACACCATCAAGTGGGCAGATATGAAGAGCTAGGAGAAGGGCATGTACATGAGTCATGGATCTTACCTTTCAAAGACCGATGTCGTAATAGAGAGACTGAGATTTTTCTTAGTGGGACTGACTTCGAGAGTCCCTTGGAAGCTTCCTTATTTTGCAAGGAAGTTTTGATTCATGGCACATGTAATGCATCTAAGGCAAACTTGCCATGCTACTTGAAAGGATCCGTGGTTGCTGTGATTCTGAATGATCAAGGCTGCTGTGGGATGAGACCGGGTATTGGTAACAGTCTCTGCAGTTGTGAATTGCTGTACACAAGTGCTGTTTCCACCTGCCCAAACAGTTAGGAATACAACGCTCTGGCCTTTGATAAAGCTTACAAATGTGCGATTTTGAGGCTTTAAGATGTGGCCTCATCATTTGCAAGGGGGATGTATGATCTTCATGTTGAAAGGTCCTCTTCTGAGATATAGTCGCTACTCCACACTAACTCCCCACACCATTTTGGGGATCTTGTGCACCGCATTTTTAACATGTCTGATATAGGTGGAGTGACACACTATTTGAAGACAATTGGCTCTGGGTTGGTTAGCACCTTCCAAACAGTCTTTGGAGTTATTTAATCTTTCATACACTCTGTGCTTGAAATCATTTTTAGAGGCGTACCACGTGTTAAGTTCCTAGATGTTGGCACTGTGTTTTTATTTGCATTGTGCAATGGACGTCGCACTACGAGGTCTAATGGGGATAGCACTACCACATATGCTCCTGTGATATGAACGCATGATAAAGTGCTTTGGCTGAGCCTTCAGGAACTGAAGGACCATCAACCACTGAATAACCATTGGTTCTTGTCCTTTTGGCATGTATGGCTAAACTGCCTGCAGCCCATTGTCTGCTGTCTGCTGCGCACTTTCGAGTGTGCTCTGGGCACATGCTTGGGATCTCAATTGGTTAAATCTCAGCACATTGCCCAACTGGTGGGTCCGTTAATGGCTCACTTGCACTGCTGTCCCTCACTCTTACCATTGCTTCTGAATGCATGTTATGAGCTTCCTGGGATGCTTTGGCTCCTGGTGATCTGGATCATGGCTCATCTGCAGAATCAGCACAGGCTGTTCCACCCTTGGTAGACACTGAGGGAGATTGGCTGGAACATCTTTACTCTATAGACCTGATGTGTTGGGTACCTTTGGGAACATCGTCTGCAGTTGCTGGGAACAGCAATGTTTCATTTTCTACCCGGAACACATAAACAAACTTGGACGTTTTTACTTGTCGGAAATTGTTTTGTTCAGACTTTTTTTTTTACATCCTAAATTGTTTAACAATTATTTTTACACATCCTTTCAATGCATTTTTACAAAATTTGCTTTTATACTTTGTAAATATGGTTTTCTGAATGTTTTATCCACAAACTAGCATAGAGCTGTTTCATTAATTAAAGTTTTTTTTTGCCTTTATCTACGTTTAGCATTGTATTAAGATAGCTTTATTTTAGTTGTCTTATGTCCAAGGAGTGGGTGTCACGTGGAGGTGTTAGGTCTGGTTAAGAAACGCCATTTTTTACATGCTCCTGTTCTTAATTTGCCTCTCCCTAAACACTGTGATACTGCCACATATACATTTGCGTGTACATACAGGATAACATTCCTCGAACTCAGTTTGATTACAATACCACTTCGTAGGCACTTCATCAGGACACCATGAACAATCTGTACAAGGGCTAAGTTCAGCAGGCAAGATGTTATTTGTTTTTGACTGCTCGGTGACAGAGCTATCACCATAGAATTAACAGTAAGGACCTGACTGGGCCTTCGGTATGGTAACATGGAGGATGTTATATATATGCAAACACAAGGAGATGATGGGTGGAGCGCTGAAACTTTTCAGACACTCACCCCCAGTCATAGATCTGGGTTGAATCCATCGTCGTTTTTTAGCTCACTTCGTGAGAACAGTCCAACTGCCAAGCCACGTCTTCCCTGGACCAGAAACAAGCATCCTGGGACCGCTTTCGGGTTAATAGCCCTCATCAACCAGGCTAGCTTGGGCATATCCTGCCAACTTAGGGCGAACAAAGCAAACACAAGGAGATGATGGACAGAGCGCTGCAACTTTTCAGACACTCACCCCCAATTACAGATTTGGGTTGAATCATCATCGTTCTTTAGCACACTTTGCCACCCCATTTCAGACACAGCTATATGCAAATCAGTCTTGACCCTGTGCCTCATGGGATAGTCCAGACCGAACTGCAAAGCCACGTCATCTCCTTGTGTTTGCTTTGTTTCCCCAAAGCGGGCAAGGTATGCCCAGACGTGGGTCCCTTGCTCACTTTGTTATATATATGACATCCTCCTTCAAAGGAGCATTTCACTGGCCCTGGAGGTCGGTCCATAATTCCAGGTCAGCTGATTCCGGTCACCTCATCCGAGGGATGCTGTACAACTGTACACCAATACAGGCAGTTTTCTGACACTTACCCTCAGGTAATGAGGAGTTAGACTACCCAACACTGATTTGGCAGATCCACTCACCTTGCACATGATAGAGTAGAATGCAGTAGGTGGGAATACACTTTATAAAGTACTTATATGCAAGCATATGGTTTTCTGTAATCAGCAAAATGGTTGAATTTTCATCTTCTCTACCATTCTTGTAATGTTAATCACATTATTCTACTTCATTCTATTGATCATTGCAGCACAAGTATTTTACTCAAGAATCGCAATGCTTCAATAAATATTGAACTGCTTCACTGTGTATTTTTTGTGTATTTTTTTGGGTATGCCTAAGTAACTGAGCAAAAGTGTTCTGGATCTGTTACCACAAATTCCTGAGGGTGCACATCCATTTGTCCTGTATGATTACGGGTATGGATGGTGCACTGTGAACTAGCATGACTATAGGCCAACATATCCTGAGGGTTGCTCAGAATCAGTCTTGCAGTGGTCCCACGTTTATGTCGTCCAACAAACACAGTTTTACTTGAGAAAGTATAAACCATACAGAAATATGGGTACTATCAACTTACATTCTTTCAAAATACTCTATCTCAACACAAAGTGCCTTAACCAACCAGTCATAAGAAGGAAGATACTTGATATTGCCATAAAATTAAGCATGCCATTATACTCTTATAAGAAGCGAAGCTGGCCCATATACTGAATCTCTAAAGCTTAAATACTGCTGGGTCCATTATTGCTTCGCCTCATCGGCACACCATAAGAAAAACGGGGTTATAACTTTCATTAAAAACATTTCTAATATCTCATCCACATTCCACAAAGGAATAATGAGGGCAGATGGCTCATTATTTCAGCTAAGAAAGAGGACATAAGAACAAATACAGAACTCTCACAATGTAATGGCATAAATTTAGGTGGTGATTTCAACTTCTT
Source organism: Lissotriton vulgaris (assembly GCF_964263255.1). NCBI lineage: Eukaryota > Metazoa > Chordata > Amphibia > Caudata > Salamandridae > Lissotriton > Lissotriton vulgaris. Next base: position 199,787,607 of record NC_141696.1, read on the forward strand.
TCTTGATGGAACATTGGATTCATTATCCTAGGTAAAATTTAAAATCAAAAGATCACCTACACAATTCCTAAATATCTGTAATCAACACAAACTCACTGATGGTTGGCGGATCCAAAATCACAATGGTAGTGAATATATATCTTCTATTCCCATCCCCATGACTCCTTTCTAGGATTGACTATTTTTTAGTTGATGATCGACTTCTCTGACTCTGTCTCCCCACAAATGGAACCTATTTGTGGTTTCAGACCATGCGTGCATCTCCTTTGAACTACACATTGGTATACCCATGCCAATGTCTAAACAATGGAGAAAGAATGACTTGCTCATGGAAGATGAAGTCATGAAATCCTCCTTCAGACTGACATTACATATTTCAATAATTACAATAACATAAACAAGACTCCTTCTGAATCATTCTGGGACTCACTTAAAGCTAAAATATGATGAAGGTTGATTAATCTCAAATTGGATAAAAACAAGTAAGATGATTTACGTTTAAAGATGTTCGAGGCAAAAATTAAAACACTAGAATTTAATTTAAACCAGTATAAGGGTTCCATGGCTCTTCCTGTACTAAAAGCTCTTAAATATGAATATAATAAAATTCTGAGTAATAAAGCTCATAAGTGGGCTGCGATGAATAAAGCAGAAAAAAATAAAAAAGAAGAAGAAAGCTGGCTGGTTCTTTCCCAATTACTTACATTTCAGATGAAACAAGCATATAATCCACCTATTAAAAACCCAAAAAGCGTAATTGTCAACTTATTGTCCGACATTTTATATTCCTTTCGAGAATTCTGTGAGAACATATATACTCCCAAACACACCCCTGATACTAATCTATGTGCAGAATTCCTAAACAATTATTATTAGCTATTTTGGATCCAGACTGTAGGGACAGTCTTAATCTATAGAACAAGAAGAAATCCTTAGAGCCATTGTTAGTTTAAAATTAGGTAAAGCCCCTAGCCTGGGTGGTTTTAATAGTTACTTTTATAAGCCATACGTACAAACCTTGCTCACACCCCTTCATAACCTTTGTGAAGACAGGAAAGATTCAAGGTACAGCTACTGTGGCAACGATAGACGTTATCCTGAAAGAAGGAAAAGACCTACTTTAGATCAAAAATGACCATCCTATTTTCTTGATAAATATTGATTTTAAGATCTATGTTAAAGTATTAGCCACAAGACTACACAAGGGATTAGGTAAATAGATGCATCCGTCCGAAATGGGATTCCTTAAAGGCAAATTGGCAAGTTACAATATTAGAAAATGTTGGTTATGCTCTGGAAAATCTAGATCCATACATGCATTTGTGATGGCCTTGGAAGTAGAAAAGGCCTTTGATAAAGTTTCATGGGTTTTTCTTCTGACCAACTTACTGAAATGTAATCTTTTATTTTTTTAAATCTTTTTTCTATTACATTTTGAAAAGACATGCTAACGGACTTCATTTCCAGAAATGTATTGCCATCATAAGAGAGTTGCCCCCATATCCATGAATATAATAACAAAATACAATGCAAAGATATTATGGCCACTCAAGGGACAGGGTATCCCCCTGCCAAATACCACATTACAAAGCCTTCAATATTCGTTTGATCTTTGTCTATACCTATCGACATTAAGCGTAGTCATTAATTACATCACTCCTATCCTTCATGTCGTAACTGTGCACTCTGTTCCTGCACCATAGGGGATGCGCAAGCCCCGATCCATGTACAAATAAACCACAAGCAGCTTAATGGGGCTATTAGCTGACCATCCAAATTGCAGGCCTCTGGCGACCTCACTGGTCCTCCCCGCTAAAAGAGGTCAGATATTACAATTATTAAGGAGATTAACCCTAGCAACAGCAGGCATTCTCCATACACAAAGATCCTTTCCGCACATGAACGTAATAAAAAAAACTTAACCAAAACAACTAAAAATCAATAACCAACTGCCAGGAGTCTGTGCTGTCCAACCGCAAAAAAGGAGTCAATTGTCAACGGTACAGGCGGATGGGGGGGAGAGGCTGAGAAGGGCGTTCCAGAAAGGGGGCCCAATCCTCACCACAGTCTAGAGCAAGCAGGGCAAGTACACGGGACAGCCTCCATGCCCACTACTACTCTGCATCCTCAGTCCGACCCCCCTGTGTGCCCCGTTCCACTCCATGACGAGTATCCCACGATCTGGCTATGTCACCCCAAGGCTATGCGTATGGTTTACTCCGCTTAGTGATCTTATCTTCAGAGATTATTACACGTTCCTCTGCTCGGACCCAACAGGTAACGTCCGCCTCCCACGTGGTAACCAGTGGCAGATTCCTAGCTTTCCAATGAAGCACAATCCTCCTCTTGGCCAGGAGGAAGACCAGATCTACAAATCTGTGCCCCAACTTACGGGCTTTGGGTCTTGGGAAGAGGCCCAACAGACAAACCTTAGGGCTCCACAGCAAAGTGCGAGTCAATACTTTACTAACCAGGTCCACAATCTTGTTCCAGTAATTAAAAAGCATCGGACAGGACCAGATCATATGGTCGAAGTCCGCGTCCCCCAATGAGCACCTAGCACAGGACTGATCGTCCCTATTATAGACCACATTCAACCGATGCAGAGTGAGGTAGGTTCTATGCAGAATGTTGAATTCGAGGGCCTTAAAGGCCGTATTCCTTGAGATCATTTTCGTACTCATTAGGACTTTCTACCATTTCTTAGCCAACAATGGTCGCGTTTATTTTATTTATTTTATTTATTTATATTTCTTGGAAAGCGCAGGAATTCAATCTCCGGAGAGATATCTCTGCGCTGTGTTGTACCAAAGATAAGTAAGAACACGGAGCTTGTATGACTTGACTAGGGTTGCTGGGTGGGAAACAGGTACGTTTTCAGATATTTTCTGAAGGTAGCGAGATTGGAATTTTGTCTTATGAAGGGGGCAGTGAGTTCCACAGGGTGGGACCTCTAAATGCCAGGGCTCGGCCTCCCTGTCTTTCTCTTCTGATCCTAGGGATCTGCAGCAGGGCTTGATTTTCAGATCTTAGGGATCTACCTGGCTGGTAGAGTTGGAAGATTTCAATTAGGTACCTCGGGCCAGTACCATATAGGCATTTGTGGATAGTACAACAGATCTTGAATTGCACTCTCTGGCATATTGGAAGCCAATGTAGCTTGCTCAGTAAAGGATGTGAGGGGGATCTCGCAGGGGCATTAAGGATCAATCTAGCAGCAGTGTTCTGAACAACCTGCAGTCTCTTCAACTGTTCTGCATTAGCGGATATAAGCAATCCATTGCAGTAGTCAACCCTACTCATAACTAAGGTTTTCACTAGTGTTCTCCGATGATGGTCAGCTAAGTATGGGAACACCCTTCTGAGTAGGCCAATGACTCTCATGCAGGTTCCCGTAACCTGTGTGGCATGATCTTTTAGTACCAGGGATTGATCTAGTTTAACGCCCAGATTTTTCACACTATCCTTAGGACAGGGAGCTGTACCCAATTCTGGAGGCCACCACTCAGGTGTCCAAAGGAGTGGTGCATTCCCAAAAAGCATGACCTCCGTCTTGCCCACATTGCACTGTAGGCAGTTGGAGGTCATCCATCCAGTTATGGCTCTCATTCTAGCAGCAAAGGAATTCCTTACTGTTGAGGTCATGTTTTGGAATGGGAACAACAGCTGGGTGTCGTCTGCGTAGGATATTGGTATGAACCCAAATTTCCTTGCGACTTTCGCCAAGGGGGCCACATACACATTAAATAATGTGGGGCTTAGACATGAGCCCTGTGGAACCCCTTTAGTGAGCTCCCTGGAGATGGAATAGTGAGAGCCCAGGCGAACATTTTGGGATCGGTTGGAAATGAAACTTTTCAGCCAAGATAGAGCAGTTCCTTGCACTCCTACTCCCTCCAGACGACTAATCAAGGTGTCATGAGACACCGTGTCGAAGGCAGCGGACAAATCTAATAGCACCATAATCATAGAGCCTCCTTTGTCCTGTGCCATTCTGATGGTATTGGTCACGGAAAGGAGAGCTGATTCTGTGCTATGATTTGGTCTGAACCCAGATTGAGAGGGGTCCAGACCGTCCGCTGCCTCGATGAATTTAGAGAGATGGATGTTAACGTGTCTCTCAGTCATCTTGCTGACGTGGGGTAGGAGGGATATGGGACGCAAATTATTGAGGTCTGACCATGGTAGTGTGGTATTTTTACGAATGGGGTTCACGACCGCCATTTTCCAATCTTGGTGAATTCTACCTTTCTTGAGGGAGAGATTAATCAATGCTCTGAGGCTTGGGGCTAGAATGCCACCCAATGGCCCAGCCACCGAGGCTGGTAATAAGTCAGTCGGTGATCCAGATTTAATTGATTTAAGGAGCACTTCTACTTCAGTATGACTAATTTCTGGAATTGAGGTCAAAATGAGCCTACATGTTCCATTTTGGGTGGGTTCATCTCTGAGACTGTCTATTTTATCTCTGTTGTTGTAAGAGGTTTTAGTGATTTTGTCATAGATTAGGTCTATCTTTTTCTCAAAAAACATCGAGATGTCATCACATAGGCTTTGGTTGAAGTCATCTGGGCTTTCACAAGCTATAGGTTTGACAAAGGATTGCAAGACTCTGAACAATTCCCTAGTGGAATTTCCTGCCTCCGTAATTTGAGAGTCAAGTTTGTTCCTCCGAGCTTTTTTTATGTTCTTGAGGTAATTGGAGTGGGCTTCTAGATAGAGAGTTTTACTCATAGGAGTGTGGGTTTTTCTCCATTTTTTCTCCAAGCTCCTACATTTCTGTTTTTCGACTCTTAGTTCCTCTGTGTACCAAATTTCTGACTTGGGCCTAATGCGTTGTTTATACGGTGGATAGGGTTGACAGTGGCAGTGTCTACCCGTTCTACTCGAGGACAGTCAGCCTGTACCAGGTCAGGTACATAGGAACGAGGTACTAACTGCCTGTAACCAGGAAAATTGAGCTTTTTAATATATTTTAACTGCGTCGTTTGGTGGATCTTAAAACCATTCGTCTGACCTGCACATTGACTAAATATCGGTGCGCATGCTCTTTAGTGTATTGGGGGCGATTTTAAATACTTTCCTGCACTCTGCAGTCAGTGCTCGATGTTGTAGCCTGCCCGCCCCGGTCCGACTCGGCAATTATTGCCGTAGAGCGGAGGGCGGACAGGTAAGAGCCTGACAAACTTCCTCACTTCCGCTAGTGTATCAGGTAGCGGTCTAGCCTCCCACAAGTAGGGGCTATTTAGGCAGCGAGGAGCTGCGCGCTGTCCGTGGATAGGGTTGACAGTGGCAGTGTCTACCCGTTCTACTCGAGGACAGTCAGCCTGTACCAGGTCAGGTACATAGGAACGAGGTACTAACTGCCTGTAACCAGGAAAATTGAGCTTTTTAATATATTTTAACTGCGTCGTTTGGTGGATCTTAAAACCATTCGTCTGACCTGCACATTGACTAAATATCGGTGCGCATGCTCTTTAGTGTATTGGGGGCGATTTTAAATACTTTCCTGCACTCTGCAGTCAGTGCTCGATGTTGTAGCCTCCCCGCCCCGGTCCGACTCGGCAATTATTGCCGTAGAGCGGAGGGCGGACAGGTAAGAGCCTGACAAACTTCCTCACTTCCGCTAGTGTATCAGGTAGCGGTCTAGCCTCCCACAAGGAGGGGCTATTTAGCCCTCTCGTCGCCCTGAGCGCGCAGCGGTCGCGCGCAGGGGAGTGCCTGAGGACGCGCCTGAGACAAGCCAGAGAGAAGCCCGTCTGTGCCCGTCCGTGCCTGGACGGGGCAAGGGGCGGGGTACCATGGCTGTTTCATCAATCTCCATGAGGATTCCTGATGTCGCCCGCATTACATATCCATCAAAGGTACTACGGGATTTATGTCCCTGTACGTCCTATACATGTGCCGTTACCCTCCCTTCGAATCTAGAAGGCCCTTTTACTTGCCCTAACTGTTCTATACATTTCAGCTCTGAGTTAGTGGCCAATAGCTCCTTGCGAGTGTCACCCGCAAGACTTTGCCTAACATCTAATACCGGCCCAGTAAAGATTATCAAGGATCCCAATCCTATAGGAAGCAAACATTTGCTATGTAATGTGCGTTCACTATCAAAGCACGCTTCACAGGTGTGGGACCTGATATCTACAGAGAAGCCTGATCTCTGTTTTTTAACGGAGACCTGGCTCAAGCCTCATTCTGCCCCAGCTATTACTTTAGGCATCCCGATGGGCTATAAGATCTCTAGACTGGACCGCCCACATAAAATAGGTGGAGGAATAGCAATTGTATATAGGGAGGAGCTAACTGTTACTACTCTGGAGGAAATTAGTACTCCCCTGATGGAACTAATGATTTTTAAACTTAGCTCTACCTCCGGGGAGAACAGAAGGGGTGCGGTTCTATATCGACCCCCTGGCTCGAGTGTGGATTTTTCGATCGCACTTATGGAGGTCCTGGCTCCATTCATCTTAAACAATCAGATTTTCCTATTAGTTGGGGATTTCAACTTCCACAGTGAACTGGAGACCTGCATGGAGGCCAGAACACTTCTTACTGATATGGAACATTTAGGTTTGAAAAAAATGAATCAGGGACCCACACATGAGGCAGGCCATACGTTGAATTTGGTGTTCTCTAACTCATTTTTAAATATGTGCCCATCCCCCATTCAAGCAGAATGGACTGATCATTTTATTTTAAAATTTTACACTAAGCCCATGTGTAAATTAAGTGTACCGACTGCTTTGGCGACCAAAAGAAGACCATGGCACAAACTGACACAGGACACCTTTCGAGAAGCCTATCAAGCCCCTATAATCAACGAGCATGAGGGAATAATGCCAATTGAGCTCAATCGCTTTGCAAATACTGTAAATGAAGCAATTGATAGTACTATACCACTTAAAACGTATAAACCCCGCCAAGCAGCCAGACAAGAAGTCTGGTATTCCGAAGACCTGAGACACATGAAACAAATGACCAGGAAGCTTGAAAAGGTGTGGAGACATTCTCGGAAGCCGGAGGATAAACAATGCTACCTAACATCCCTTAGATCCTATCATAAGGCAATAAGGATGGCTCGGAAAAGCCATATTGCGATGCAACTTGCAGAGGCTGGGAAGGACTCTAAAGTTCTCTTTCAAATCCTGCAAACTTTTACCAAGCCTGTAGCATGCGAGACGGCGGAGATTGCTTCTCAAGAATTATGCGATAGGATCTCATCCTTTTTTATGAATAAAATTGACACGATCTATGCCAAGATATTGGCCACTAAATCAACGGAAGTGGCCGATCCTAACAACCTCCCTCACAATAGTATTCAGCAGAACACACTGGCCAATCGTTTAAAAAACTTTCCCCCTATTTCTTTGGAAGAAGTCATCTCCCTTATAAAAGTAATTAAGAGCGGTAGTCCGCAGGATACTGTTCCCGCCCGGATCATGCCTATGCTGGCTGATATTCTTGGTCCAGACATACAGAAACTGATTAATCTGTCATTAAGCACGGGAGAAGTCCCGAGAGATTGGAAACGGGCATTGGTAAGACCGCTAAGGAAAAATACCACCATTCCTTGGACGGATCTTGCCAACCTGCGACCCATCTCTCTCCTCCCCTTTAGGGCAAGATGATGGAGAAGTTTGTTAATGGACATCTGTCCAGATTTGTTGAGGAGACACATGGACTGGATCCCTCTCAGTCGGGCTTCAGGCCGAGACATAGCACCGAGACCACCTTGCTGTCAGTCGCAGACGATCTACGTATGTACCAGGATGGGGGTTATTCCGTCATCCTGGTTCTGCTGGATCTGTCTGCGGCGTTCGACATCGTGTCTCATGACATCATGACCACCAGACTTGTTAACATCAGTCTGGAAGGTGTAGCTCTGGCATGGTTGAGGAGTTTCCTGACCGACCGCACCCAGACTGTCACCTTGGGTGCCTACCGGTCAGAGGAGTTGGGGATCTCAAAGGGGGTGCCACAGGGGTCTTGCTTAAGCCCGACCCTGTTTAATATCTATGTGGCCCCCCTGGCAAACATCATGAGATCCCATGGGTTCATCCCTATGTCATACGCGGATGACACCCAACTCCTCTTCCCGTTTAAACATCTTACGGATACGGTCAGGAACTCTTTCTCCTCGGGGATGAAGGCAGTAGCTCACTGGATGGCATCAAACTTCCTGCAATGCAATGTGGCAAAAACGGAGGTGATGCTGTTCGGTGAGGCAAAGCTCCTATGGTCCCCAGACTGGTGGCCGCAAGACCTTGGCCCAGTCCCAGAGCCAAAGCAGGTGGTAAAAAATCTCGGTGTGCGTCTGGACCAGGAGCTCTCTTTAAAACAAAACAGCAATCAAGTAGTGGGCTAATGTTTCCATGTGATCGCTATGCTGAGGAAAGTCTTCCCCTTGCTCCCTGATACAACTAGGAGAACGTTAGTGCAGGCCCTTATACTGAGTCGACTGGACTACTGCAACGGGATGCTCCTGTCAGTAAACGAGGGAGTTATCGCGAGATTGCAGGTAGTCCAGAATACGGCGGCCCGTCTTGTCCTAAATCAGCCTCCCCGCACACCATCGAAGCCTCTTCTGAACACCCTACACTGGCTACCTATCAAACAAAGGGTGAAATACAAGATAGGGTGCACTATACATAGAAGTCTCCAGAACAAAGGCCCAGAGTATCTAAACAATAGATTCTCTCTCTATAGGCCCGCTCGATCCTTGCGATCCAGTGAACAAGGTCTCTTACAAGTTCCAAGAGCCAGAAAGACCAGACAAGGTGGAAGAGCTCTGTCCATTGCCGGACCAAGATTGTGGAACAGCTTTCCTCTTTCTTTGAGACTCTGTCAGGAGTATCTCTTATTTAGGAAACAGTTAAAAACCTTCTTATTTCCTAAGTAATTACTGCCATCTGCCTGCCTATTGTTACAAGCTGAAAAGGTTCTCAAAGGCGCGGAGATACTCCTCCGGGAGATGATCCTAGCGCGATATAAACCCGCAAATTGAAATTGAAATTGAAATATGGTTCTAGTGGAGCAATTTGGTCAATGGCCTCTAATAGTGTTTTGTTGAATTTGGCCAATCCACTTTCAATGTTGTCTTCTTCAAGAAAATTAGGTTCTTTCCATATATGTTGAAGTGTTTCAGGAGTTATTTTGTGCCATTTTCTTTTCCATGTGGGTGGGAGAGGTTTTTGAGACCGGGGGTATGAGCCAAGTAATTGGAAGGGTAATAGGTAGTGGTCTGACCAGTGGATGGGAATTGGTAGACTACAAGTTAACCTAGGACAATTAGTTAGAATAAGGTCTAATGTGTGGCCTCCTATGTGTGTTGGGCCATTATTTTGAATTTTTAGTCCTAAACTGGATAGGTCATCAAGTAGGGATTTGGTGTCGGAATTATTTGAGACATCAACATGAATGTTGAAATCTCCAAGGAGAATAAAATCTTCATTGGCTCTAAAATGTGGGGCTAATAATTCCTTAAGATTTAAAGAGAAATCCAGACAGGAGCCAGGAGGGCGCTATAATAGTGCCCCTTTCCATTGTGACTTGAGAGAGGACAATTTCTCCCATTTTTCCCAAAGGCGCCGGCTCTCTTATGGCCAGATAAAGCCAACGTATCAGATGTCCCGCGGAGCCCAGGGTCACCATCGCCTCCAGGGCCGGGTGTGTGTCCGGTTAGCCAGTGGCTGCACCCCAGAGCTCCAACACTGCCCCACGGAGCTTATGGTAGTTTAAGAATTGACCAGGGGGAAGTTCATGGTAAGTAGGGAAATTAGCCAGTGGCAGCCATTCTTTATCCCTGTAACAGTCGCCTACCGTGTGAATACCCGCCTCCTCCCAACCCATCAAGTGTCGCTGCGTGAGGGGATGCCCACTAGTGGTAGACTCCGGGCATAAAGCGGTCTCATTCGGGATCTGGCCACACATTTGTCCCAACACTGCACCGCCACTGAAAGTAGCGATCCCATATTAAGCATCCTCTGACGATGATTAGGAATCCTGGGAAGTAACCTTGTATATAATGCCCCAGCTGGGAGTGAGAACGTGGGCAGATCCCTGCCATCAATGTTATGTTATGTTATGTTATGTTATAATGGCTTTTGTAGAGCGCACGGCTACTCAAAAAGAGTGTCCCGGCGCTTTTAGTAAGGAGGGCTACAGTATACTAACATAACACATTAAAAAAGAAAGTATAACAGACAGAAAGAACACAACAAGCAAAAAGGCCTACTGGGTAAACAACCAGGTTTTGAGGCCCTTTCTAAAAGCAAGTAAGCTGGTGGCTCCCAGAAGTATAAGCGGCAGAGAGTTCCACAACTGTGGCGCCAGTAGTCCAAAGGAGCGACCTCCCAGGCGCGCTCTCTCCACTCGTGGAACAGTCGCCAAAAACAGGGATTCGGACCTCAGAGAACGAGCCGGATGGTAAAAGGCAAGTCTCTTTTGGAGGTACTTTGCTCCCGTCGCATGGAGGGCCTTGTAGGTCAGGGTCAAAGCCTTAAAGGCGATCCGCTTGCGGATTGGGAGCCAATGCAGGGTCTGCAACAAGCCCACTGCACTAGCGCATCTATTCAAGCCAAAAATCGCTCTCGCCGCAGCATTCTGCACAACTTGGAGCCGCTGTAGCAGGTACTCTGGCAGGCCCCGGTACAGATCGTTTGAGTAATCTAGCCTAGAGCCTATCAGGGCCTGCACAGTCAGCTTCCTGTGCTCCTCCAATAAGAGGGGAAGAAACCTCCGCAGCATCCTCAGGAGGCCGAAGCAGATGCCCGACACCCCCAGGATCTGGGACTTCATAGTCAACCCCTTGTCCATCTTGACCCCCAAGTTCTTAGCCATTTGGGATGAACAAGTTGGGGGGAACATATTAATAGGCCACCAAGCCTGCCAGTCTGGCTCCGTGTCACACCCAAAGAAGAGTACCTCGGACTTATCGGAATTGCACTTGAGGCTGTTCAGTTGAAACCATTGGAACACAGCCCCAAGGCAATCCCGGATACTCTCCCCATCAAAGTCTCCTCCTCTCTTACACGAGAAGAGGAGCTGGGTGTCGTCTGCATAGGATACAATCCGGGCCCCAAACGACTCCGCCAACGCCGCCAAAGGGGTCATGAAGATATTAAAGAGGGTCAGGCTCAGAATAGAGCCCTGAGGGACCCCGACTCCCAGAGGCGGCATCACGGCGGAATCTGGCGAGGCCCAGACTGTTTGCCGGCGGCCGGCTAGAAAGGAGGAAAACCAGCTGAGCACCGTCCCCCGTAGTCCAATCTCACCGAGTCTTGTGAGAAGGCCGTCATGGGGGGCGGTGTCGAAAGCCGCCGACAAATCCAGCATCACCAGCATGACTTTGCCCCCAGTATCCAGAACCCCTTTAATGGTTTCTGAGACCTCGAGGAGCGCAGTCTCCGTGCTGAGATTTGGACGAAAGCCCGACTGGGTGGCATGCAGAATCTCATTCGTTTCTAGAAAATTGGACAGCACCGTCTGCACGGTCTTTTCCACAATTTTCGTAAGAGCCGGCAGCAGAGAGATAGGCCTGTAGTTGACTGGGGCCTTTGAATCCATCGTGCCAACCATTGGAGTTGGGCTGCTTAATAGTATGCCTCGAAATCTGGGGCCCCTAAACCGCCCTCTGTAAGCGGGAGGCATAGGGTCTGTAAGGACACTCTATTACGGCTGCCATCCCACATGAGATCTCTAGAAAGCCCATCCAATGTCCTAAACCAAGATTTTGGTATTAATACGGGAAGATAGACAAAATAATACAATAGGCAGGGGAGAATGATAATTTTTGATAGTGCCAACCGAGCCATAAGTGGCAACTTAAGAGTGCGCCAAAATGTGTGGACGCAGATCCCTCAGGGTGCCCCCGAGGTTCCCTTCAAACATGTCCACCTGCGTGTGGTAAATCTGTATCCCCAAATATTTGACACACAGGCGCCCATGTCAGGGAGGCCGGAAGGACCAGTGGTCTAGGCATGGTGGTGTGCAATGGGAACATAAATGTTTTTTTCCCATTCACCCGTAGGCCGGACAGAGCTGCAAACTGCTCCAAGATGTCCAGTACTATATGGACTCCTGAAGTCCCATTTCGCAAATAGATCAGCACATCATCTGCGTAAACGAAATGATGTAGGGGGTCTCATTGAGCATCACCCAACCTCTTGCATTCCCTCCGCATTCTTGCCGCCAAAGGCTCCATGGCCAGAGCGAAAATCAGCGGCGACAAGGGGCACCCCTGCCTGGTCCCCCTATAAATGAGATAGGATGCCAAAATAAGAGACCCCGTTCGCACACTGGTCGTTGGGTCTCCATAGAGCAGTCGGATCCACTGCAACCACCCATCTCCCATCTGCAAGGCGCCCATCACTGCAAATAGGAAATCCCAGCGTACAGTGTCAAAAGCTTTTTCGAATCAATCGCCACTACCACTGCATCAGGATAGCCTTGCAGTGCTGGATGAAACATAACATGATACAGTCTTTGAAGATTACTGGACGTGGAGCGTGAGGGGATAAAACAACACTGATCCGCGTGGACCAGTCGGCACATCTGGGGTAGGAGTCTTAGGGCCAATGCCTTACTTAACATTTTTAGATCCATATTTAACATGGATAGTGGTTGGAATTCTGTCAATTTAGGATGTGCCAGTTTAGATTTGGGCAGGGGGATCACTAACGACTATCAGGAGTAAGGGCGGCAGGCGCGCAGTGGCGAAATTCTGCTGGGAGGCCATCCGGCCCAGGTGTCTTCCCTCTTGTTAGACCTGTCTGCCTTTGGGTAGTCCCTCCTAATTTTTTATTTATTTTTTCCCCTTTTTGCCCCTCATAACCTTTTAAACTTTTTTGTATCCACTGAATTTGTATGGTGTTGTCCTGGGGGATAGATGCTCTTTCGCCCTCATAGTTTCTTTTCCTGAGGCCTAGGTGCCCTTTTCTGACTAGAAAGGTTGGGTCATGTAAAATGGTGGCTATTAACTGCCACAACTGCCAACACAGGGACTGGGCCCATAGGATAGAATAGGAAGCTTCCAGAACCTTCTGGCTGGTTCTGGACCTTGACAGCTAAGGGTATAAATAGGACACCTGTAGGGCGACCATTTTGTCTTGTCAGAGAGGTGCAGCTGGAGTATAGGCTGTGGGTCTGGAAGGGGTAGGGCCTTCATAGGGTGGACTACTATTCAAGGGTTGCCCCCTTACAGGGATCACCACCCCCATTCCTGTAGACCTGACCCAGTTAGTTCCGACCTGCGGACCCTGGACAGGGAGTCACCTCAAGTTGGGTGTAGGAACTGACCCCAGTTAGCGGTGAAGCATAGGAGATCCCAGCTGAGGAGGGTGAGAAGTGAGAAGCACCCCCCCCCCTCTTCCCCTTGTCCAGCATGGAGAGCTAGATTGATCGTTACAGAAGATAGAGGACTGGGGCCCAAAAGCGAGAGACTTCATCTCTAGCCCCCTCCCCCCCCCCCCCTCTTGGTCTGTTGTGCTATCTGCTGCCTTCGTATAATTGGGACCTCTCACCTGCGTCAGGTAGTGCAGCAAGAGATTACGCCCCCCTCCACCTGTGAAGCCGAGGTGAGGAGAGTCGGGGCTCCGGTGGGTGGTCCATTTGTCCTGAAGCTACTGAGGACGGGCCAGGCGGGAAATCGCTGGCGCCGCCGTGAAAGTGCGGCTGAGCAGAGCGTAGGGCTGTCCCAGCCTGAGGCAGCGCGCTTCTACGCATACTCTCAGCGGAGACCGCTTTTCCTGTCAGGAGGGGCCTAGGACCGAGCAGGCCCAGAGGAGAGCCACTTCCAGTGCCAGTTGCGTGGAGCAGCCTCCGTTTCGGGGCCGCTACTCTCCTGCACCTGCGCAGTAGCGCCGCCGGTGAGAGAGACGACAGAGGCGGCCGGAGGCGGGATCGGAGCCAAGCGCTGGAGGCAGACCTAGCGCGACCTCTCCCCAGGGCTGGCGTGTGCAGAATATGTTCAGGCCCATGAGGTAAGCGCTGTTGGGGACCGGAAGAGGCCCCTGAAGAGAGCTGATTCTCGGGGCTGGAGCCGCGCGCTGAAACAGACTCTAGTAGCCGTCCCAAGTAAGGAGGGAAGCGGGAACTGTTGGGTGCCTAAGGTCTTCCCTCAATTCTTCTAACCCCTGACTGGGAGCACCGATAAAAGGGGCAGGAGATCGTTCCTGGCACCCAGTGGAATTCTGATGCATGACTATAACGAGGCAGAGCTAGGGTGAGGTTCTTCAGCCTATCTGGTATACTGACGCCTGGATGTAGGATGCCTGTGACAGAAATTTCAATCTGTGTTGCGCGTCAGAGAAACTCTCTGTAAAAAGTTGAAATGCTAAGAGGTTACATAACTGAAGGGATCAACTGATTAAACTTCTGTTAACACTGTACAACTGCCTGTTTAGAGTGCCTATGTTTTCTTAGGGAATTGTATAGGTTGATTTCCTCAATCCACTGCTCATTCATTATTTACTGTGTAGTACTGTTAATATACCGGTGGGTAAAGAAGTGCTGAGCTCATATGTAAGTTGACTGAGGAAGTAAAAATATGACTTTGTAAGGTGATTTCAAACGCTTAAAATAAGAGGAGTATAAGGAGAAATGATGGTGTGAAAAAGACAAAGTGAATCAAAACTATTTTTATAAACCAGTCCATATTTTTCCACAAAATTGGTGTAGTGTCGTTTTTGTGTGGAAGTGCATTGAGTTACTGCAGGGTGGTGCGCAAACTTTACACATGTGCTTCTAGGAACTGACTGTCTTACCCTAGGCCAGGCTACCCTATGTGATCTGGTAACAATAGGTCCAACACCACCTCTCTAATAGCTGCCTGTATCTCGTCCGCCTTTATAGGTAAGGCCAACTGTTCCCAGGCATCTTGATCTAACTGTACCAATCGTTGCTTCTCTAAATATGTCTGCAATTCCCCCCTGAGTCGGTCACGGGAAACCGTACAGTGACTCATAGTAGTCCTTGAAAGCATTGTTAATTAATCTCGGGGAGGAAAGAACACAACCCAGACGATTCGTGGCACTAACTACAGGGGAACCTCTACTCTCAGGCCTAATTAACCAAGCCAGGAGTCTCCCAGCCCTGCCCCCCTCTCTGTGCTGTGTGGTCTGATACTGTTTAAAATCAAGAGCTCTCAGTCTGTCCCAGGTAGCATTGTAAAGGCTTTTCACCTCCGCTAATTTCTCCAGATCCCGGATGGTCCCTACAGTACCCCTATCAAGGATCAGGATCTGGGCCTCTAAGTCTGTCAATTCCTGTGTGATCAGTCGTCGGGTGCTCACCGTCTTGCCCAGACAATGCCCTTGTGCCACCACCTTAAATGCTTCCCATTCCACCAGCGGGGAGCTGGTGGTTCCCTGGTTGACTATGAAATATGCAGATAAGTCCTCAGAAAGCCCTTGGCGGAATCCATCATCGTCCAGAAGTGACAGATCCAGCCGCCAACGCGGGATCGGGCCCTCTCCTGGACCGAAACGAACCCCATGAGCAAAGGGCTATGGTCAGAAAGGGACCAGCCGAGATATTCGGCGGCGGTCATCATAGATGACAAAGTGGCAGAACAGAAGAACCTGTCTTAACGTGTGCGTAAATCATAAAGATGCGAATAGTATGAGTATTCTCCACACCCGTCATTGTGTAATCGCCAAACCTCATGTAGGTCCCAACCCTTTGCCCATGCCCGTAGGCCGTTAGTGGTAGCAGCCGCTGTCGCACCCCGCAGAGGAGGGGTGGACCTATCCTGCTGAATATCAAAAACACAATTAAAATCACCACCCAACAATAAGGACTCGTGGGGGAACCCCGCCCACACCCCAGACAATCCCTCTAAGAATGGTAGTTGCTCCCGGTTAGGGCCATACATACTCCCCAAAGTGATCTCTCTGCCTTTCAGAGTGCCCGTGACCACCACATACCTCCCCTCAGGGTCTAGTACCATCCGAGTTAGTTGGAAGGGCACCCCCGGCCTAATCCATATCCACGCTCCCCGGGAGAAGGCCGAGTAGGTCGTAGCAAAGAGTTGGCCCGCCTCCTGCGCCTCAGGCAAGATACCTCTCCCTCAGTGAGATGGGTCTCCTGTAACAAAACCACCTGTTCTCCCCGTCTCTTAATATAATTGAAAACATTGTAATGCTTCGCCGGAGACCCCATAACCCTAATATTCCAGGTCATAATCTTAATCCCTTCAGGGCTACCCACGTACGCAGCCATCGGATCCAGCAGGAAACCCCCTCAGCCTCCCCAACCCCCACCTACACACAAACCGCCCTCCTGGCAGAGAACAACAAAACCCCACAAAATAACTCCCCATCCCAAGAGCGGACTGACAACGGTCAGCTGCCCAAACACACAAGCAAATCGCATAGTGAAAACTCGCACCAGTGCGGAAAGATCCAAGGCCAACTGCACTAAAACTTGTGGGGATTGCTTGATTCCGGTCTGGGAAAGATATGGCTGTTGTAGTTCGGACTGGACTGTTCCCATGGGGCACAGGGTCAGAGCTGATTTGCATAATGCCATTATCTGACCCAGGGTGGTGTGGAGTGCAAAAAACGATGGATTTAGGCCCAGATCCTTGTACTGGGGTGAATGTAAGACATTGATCTACATTCTGTCCATCAAATTGTTTTTTGTAATTTTCTCCCTGAGTGTACTGGGGTAGCTCAGACGTGGGTCCCAGAGCCTCCACACCACTGGAGTCAAGCTAGCCCGGCTGATGAGAGGTGTTACCTCGAAACCGGTCCGGTCCTCGGATGCTTGATTCCGGTCTGGGAAAGATATGGCTGTTGTAGTTCGGACTGGACTGTTCCCATGGGGCACAGGGTCAGAGCTGATTTGCATAATGCCATTATCTGACCCAGGGTGGTGTGGAGTGCAAAAAACGATGGATGTAGGCCCAGATCCTTGTACTGGGGTGAATGTAAGACATTGATCTACATTCTGTCCATCAAATTGTTTTTTGTAATTTTCTCACTAAAACTTGTGGGGGGCATAGCATGACCGAAAAGCAATAATTTGTCTGAATTACTGTCTGCACTCAGCAATAGCCATGCTAGGCCGTTCCAATCTGCACCTGGGAGCGCCCACCCAGGGAGCCCCCCTCCCTCCTACAACACCCTCAACATCCAACAACATCATGAGTGTACCCAAGAGGGGTCCCGCCCAAATGATTTAAACAGGAAATAAGAGCACAACACAAACAGGCAGGAGAGAGGATGAGAGGAGAAAGCCTTCCGTCTTTCTCCCAGACTTCCAGTTCTACATGTCATTGGAGAGCTGAGGGGTCACAACAGGCAGGTTACCTCATGTGGTCTGTGAGGCATCCGATTCAGTTCCTTCCTCGCCATACTTTGCTTCGGAATCCGTTTCTGCTGAGGATGCCCTAGATCCCACCATGAGAGCGACAGCCTCCTTCGCTGCAGTTCTCTCCATCTCCGTCCTAAACAGGTTTGGCATCCTGAAGTCAGTTTTCTTCTGGCGTTTCCGCAGTTGTCTCCCCTGGTGTTCCACCCCAGGCGGACGCCTCTCTGGACGAGGCTGCGAAGGACCCCCGCGTGATAGGACTCAATCCAGTCCCAGGCTGCTTTTGGATCTTCACAGAAGTAGGTCGTCCCATCGAGCATGATCTTGAGCTGGGCCGGGAACATCTGTGAGTACTGTATCCCTTCTGTCCTCAGAGCTTTTTTAAATTCTAGGAAGAAGGAGCGACGTCTTTGTATCTACAACATATAATCAGGGAACAGTGTGACTCTACTGTTATCTACAAGAAAGGGACCAGCCTCCCAAGCCTTCCTGAGTAGCAAATCTCTGTCCCAGAAGTGGAGCAGCCTGGCCACCACACCACACCACGGGGCGGCCGGCCCGGCGCCGGGGTTCGGGCAGGCACCCGTTGAGACCTTTCCAAAGTATAGAAGGGAGAAAGGCCCTGAGGTGCTACAACGCCCCTCAGCCATATTTCCAAATATCCAACCATGTCCTGCCTTTCTACCTCTTCCGGCAGGCCTACCACCCAGATGTTGTTTCGCCTAATGTGCCTCTACACGTCCTCCACCCGCTTCTCCAATTGACTGACCTTAGAGACCAGCTCACCCACTTGGGCTAATAGAGTCTGCTGAGCTGGTTCCAGAGCCTCCAGGGAGGATTCCGTCCGTTTTACCCTCTCGGACAGCTTAGTATGTTCAGCGCGCAACAATCCAAGGCCAACCGCCCCCGTGCTAATGTCCTGGTGGAGGGTGGCCTTGGTGTCCGCTATAGCCTCGAGAATTTTGGCCAGCAGCAGTGGTGGAATTCGAGCAGGTATATCGTGCCCACCTCACCAGTGGCTACAGGAGTCCACGCAGGTCAGCAACCAGGTCTATTCAGTTGTTGATGAACCAGCACCTCCGCATGTTTCTCCCCAGTGTCCTTTGCAGCAGAGTCCACCTTGCCATCCTCAAGGTCGTGGGGAGACCGATCTACTTCCCAGCGGTTTCCCCATAGCCAAAGTCACTTCTTCCACTGCCCCGGTGCAGCGGGTCTTAGGCGTGCAAGAAACTGTCTCCTGCCAGGCTGGAACCCACCACTCCAGGGTCGCTCACCGTCAGGCGGGCTTCACTGATGCCCCTCCGCAAACCGCTGCCAAAGCCCAGGCCAGACCACTCCACACCACAACCAGAGCCAATGACGACGGGGACAGGCCCCCTACAGGCCCTGCGGGGAGGTTCACTCTGGCTCCGCTCCCGGGCCCCTCTCCGCCTCTCTGGTGGCAACCTCCAGTATCCAAGAGGGGACCCGCCTGTACCAGTACTTGATCTCCCAAGTTGGCACTTCCTGTTCATGCAGTGCGGGCGGTACATCGGTGTCCCGGGACCCCCCTGGTGTCTACTGACAACTCAGTCCACATGCAGGCGGGCACCCACCACAAGCCCTCTCACCTCAAGTCCATGCCACTGCAAGGGCTGCTGTGCTCCAATCGATGATCGACGCGGCTCCAAGAGTGATCCTGTATAGCTCCGCCTCGTAACGTTCTATCCTTCAGCTCCCGCCGGACCCCCTCCGTCAGTTGCACAGGCGCTCTGCACCGGTCAGTGCAGCACAGCACCGCACACCCAGACGGGGGGCCACCGCATACAAGCAGTGGTTTACCAAGTCAAACAGCTATGTCCAAACACCAGCCACCTCGAGACTGTTCTCGGCAGGGGACCCCAGCACAGACAGCACACCCCTTCAATCAAGTGGGCCCCTGATCATTACCATTCACAACCGCAGCTGAAGGCTGAAATACAGCGGGCCTCACCAGTTTGGCTGTGGCTGGAGCCATCCACTGCGGGGCAGGATTCCATCTGTTTATGCCTCTCGCCAGCAGTAGGGGTGGAATTTGAGCAGGTATATTGTGCCCGCCTCACCAGTGGCTACAGGAGTCCACGCAGATCAGCACCCTGGTCTATTCAGTTGGGGTCTGGCACGCACTATCCCCGCTTCGGGCCTCATCGCCACCGCATTGAACACACAGGGAGCATAAAGAGCCTATAGGGACCCCATGTCAGCCATGCCGTGGCTCGCAGACAGAGCCGGCGCTAGGCATGGGCAGTGTGGGCAGCTGCCCAGGGCCTCGCGCTCAGGGGGCCCCCTGCTTCACTGTGAAAGGGCACGCTTTCACAGCAATCAAATTACAAATGCGAGGTGTCTTGACCTTGCTGTCAGGGTGTGATGGCATTCCTGGGTGCACAGGGGTGGGGGGGAAGGGACAAACAAAGTAGGGACTGCACCGCAACTGGGCCAGCAATTATGTGTGCTCACAGTGTCAGCGGGGAGGCAAAACCTCTGCTAAGTACCAGCCATTGCCTTTCAGCATTTTGTTGCTAGGTGACAGAAGGCCCCCTTTGTTAGCAGAACCAGCCAGACACAGGTAAGGAGAGGTGGGTGAGGGGAGGAGGGAGCAGCCAGATCAACTGGCTGGTGTTTACTTTTGTATCCCCTATTTTTTTTTTATGGGAATGTGCATTTAAAATGTATGTAGAACTGTCACGGTAGTGTTTTACGAAATGCTTCTTTACTGCTTGGAGGCCCAGGGGAGGGGGGCCCCCTTTCCCTGGGCCTCTAGGCACTAGAGCAAGATCCAGGTGTGGGGCCCCCTCCTTGTGCCCTGTAGCCATTACTCCCTCTTTCCTTTCTTTGTCCCCCCACCAAAAAAAACATTCTTGCTGGAAAGGTTGTCTTTTTCTGACATTTTTCACTTAAAATGTGCTCCCTTGGAACGGACAGAAATAAAAGGTTAAAATTGAAAAATAACTAAAGCAAGACAGTATGGATCGAAAAAAGTGGCAACATTGATTTTATTCAAACCCAAAGCACATTAGCGCAACTTTAAAGAGTTTGCCAGTGAAGTGCTACTTTTGTTTTTATGAGATGGGGCAGAGGCAGGGTGACAGAGGCAGGGTGACAAAGGCAGGGTGACAGAGGCAGGGTGACAGACGGAGGGAGGGAGACAGACGGAAAGAGACAGACGGAGAGAGACAGACGGAGAGAGACAGAGGGAGAGAGACAGAGGGAGAGAGACAGAGGGAAGGAGAGAGATAAGGAGGGAGAAAGACAGAGGGAGAGAGACAAGGAGGGAGAGAGGCAGGGAGATAGAGGGAGGGAGACAGAGGAAGGGAGACGGATGGAGAGAGAGAAAGAGATGTGGGTATGCTGGTCTGGTGGCTCAGTGGACAAAGGCATCTGCTGCAGGGACCTGTGTGAAACCTCATGGTCACAATTTTTTTTGCTTTCCCCCTCTGACCCCGCCCCCACCGGTGCGGCCGTCGGCCAAAAACCACACTGTAAATTTGCCCCCCCCCCCGAGAAAGTTTGTGAGTTCCCATTCCCTAGATGGTCAGTGACCCGGTCATGGAGGTCACAGGACTGTTGAGCAGGGAGGCTCTAGGGTGGTGGGACCGGTGACACCGCACTGAGCGCTCACTTCGGGTGGGGGCGTCATCTTTGCAAGTATATTATGTTTTTAAAAGCACTTGCTGCCTCCTTCCTGGTCTCCAGCAATTTTGGGCAACAATAAAAATGTCATGATAACTCCAGTGATATATGTTCCTCCTTGAGAGAGATTGAAGTTTAGTCTAGTGGAAGTTTTGACTCATGGAAAGGTAGAGCAAAGGATTAATGTGCCTGCTGTAAAGAACATGTACCATGCAGATCACAAAGTGCACATATTGTAAATAAGTCAGTTAATAAGTCAAAATCCTAACATTGAACAGTGAGCTATTAACTGTCATTTAAGAGCTGCATGCAAACTTCAAGGTATAAATTGGAGGATTATGTTTTTCCCCAGTCTTTGGTTATCTTAATGTTGCAAAAAGGGTTCATTTGGATAGAATTCAATTCTGGCTATTAAAGAGAACCTCCAACCATGGTATTACGTTCTAAATTCAGAGTTTGTGTTTATCCAGACCAATCACTAATAAACTATAATGCCTAGTAACATGATTGTCTGATGACTCCTACACCTTGTAGTCCTTTGTCTTATGTAACACTTCCTATACAGTGATTTAGACATTTATGAGAGATTGTCTCTGTATAATGTGTGTGATATACATTTCTCTGACACCCTACACTGGTATCAGTAGCGCTGTAAATCAAATTAAATGCATCTCAGTGAGAATGTGGTTATGGAGACTCTAGGGGCACTGTTAAAGGGTGGTAGTGAGGGAATCCGTGGCAGAGGAAGTAATTAGGGGCACTAACAAACATTGTTGCATAGGGCTCCACCAGCGCTAAAGCTGGCCACTTGCATTTCTAACACCAAATCAAAAACGTTGATTTAAAAAAAAAAAAACTTACATCTGCAGCATACCTTCAAGTCAATGTATGATTTAGTAGTGGTCTCGGTTGTTCTAGGTCTTTTTTTATTTATGTACAATCTTAATTTGTTCGCAATGGTGTCTTGTAATTTTGTATTATATGTGTTGTGTTTTTGCACTCAACATAACTCTGGCAAGTAAAGAGCCCACACACAAAAAAGATTGTCCTACAAATCTTAGCATGTGCGTGTGGTATACTGGTGAGAAGATTTACGTTAAAAGAAATTACTTAGTATTAATGTCATCCTAAGGTGGCAGCATAATGACACAAAATGGTAAGGGAGACTTTTGAAATGTGCGAGGTTTGCTTTTGTGTAATTTTTTATTTTGAATGATCCCGCCCCTCATTACCTCAACAGGATCTCCCCCCTTTATGAGACAGAACTGGAATTTCTATCAAGCACTCATCTGGAAACGATCAGTTAACATTGAGTGAAAAAACATCCATCTTTCTAAGACCTGGAACTAGCTTTTCCATCCCATGTGACAAATGTAATCCATTTAATACAGTTTGAAAATATATGGACTTATTTCATTTGTATATTTATCTTTCTGTCATTGTTACTGATATCCACGTTAGGTCTCTTCAGTGATGCCAAATAAGATCAATAGTCCCGCAATGTCACTTTCTGTGGGCACTTCTTGTGATGTGATACATGCAAATTAGAGGGGCCTCACATCTATCCTTTCGCCCGGGGCCCCAAAAGTTCTAGGACCGGCCCTGCTCGCAGAGGCCTCATCCAGCCAAGCACCCCCACTTCTGTATGCGCACTTCTCCCCAATTACACCCGCCGATGTCACCCGCGATCTCTCCAACATGGTCGCGTTCAACACAGCCCACCTGTAGCCTTGTCACCCTTCCACATATATCACCGCAAAACCAGCAGCAATTCGGGTAGGGAGGAGCCGCTTAAGGTTCCAATGTCTCCTACGAGCTCCGGCAGGCTCACACCACTTCTCGCCTCGAGGGCCTC
The DNA here is from genome assembly GCF_964263255.1 of Lissotriton vulgaris. Lineage (NCBI taxonomy): Eukaryota > Metazoa > Chordata > Amphibia > Caudata > Salamandridae > Lissotriton > Lissotriton vulgaris. The sequence goes on from NC_141696.1 coordinate 199,810,420, forward strand.
ACGCTCCACACACATCAACCTGCTCCAGCACCAAATTGAGCATCCGCTAAGCACAGGACCCCACGCCTGCTGTCTCGAGGAGAGCCCTCAGCACTCCGATCCGTGCCATAGCTGCAGGATGCCCACTCGGTCCGTGATCTTCAGGGTAATCCACTCCTGCCGTGACGCAGATCACGTATGCTGCTCAGGCTGCCATTTCCCTGCAGTCTCGCCCTATCCGCCTCCGTGATATCTCGATTCCCAGCTGGTATTTCGGACACAGAAGGCAGCGCCTGGTGCACCAACTATTCCGCTCGAGGAGGCCACAAGAAGGAGCCCCCGGGCCCGGGCAGATTCAACGATAAGCAGGATGATTTGCCTGGCTGGTGCGGAGCTCTCCGCTCACGCGCCCGCCATCTATGGCCTCATAGCCACGCCCCACTACTGAAATGTAGTCTTGGTGAGAATTTGGTTAGGATAGCATTTGCCAATTACTACAATCTGCAGGCAACAGTTCATATCAATAGATGCTTCTCTCATAAATTCTCACTGAAACAAGGCACACACCAGGGTTGTTCCTTCCTCCACGTCACTTTCTACTTTCCATTGAACCCCTACTTTAGCTTATCAGGACTGAAAATGGCACTAAAAGTATCCCCTTTTCCTCAAGTCCGCAAAAAGTTGCAGCTCATTCCAGTGATGTTTGAATCTTTACAGGGGATGCTGATAGATAGAAATAATGCGAGATCTCTGGATATACCCTCTCAACAACGATCAGACTGAAGTCTTCCCTATGAATATACATGTTCTCTACCACATTCAAAGCTCTGGCCTCCAATGGCAAAGTGCCTCACTAAAATGTCTTGGAATTTAGGGGCATATCAGCAAGCGGCAGCGATAATTATCGCTGGGCTCGTTTAGCGTGCAAAATCCTAACGCCGCCTATCGCCGGATTCTAACGCCCGGTCAGCGCAATATTTACAACGCGCATCCCGAGGCGATAGAAATACCGGCAATAGCGGTGATAAGAAGGAAATATCGCAGGATTACCGACGATATAACAAAGCGTTAGGGAAAACAATATAAATAGGGAGAAGTGGACTTAGCTTTATGTTGCATGGGAGGTGGATGCTAAGTCAGAAAATTAGCAGGCGTAAGGAACCTGCAATATACCCGGTTAGCGCTATGTTTAATGTCGCTAAATGGGTTCAAGATTTCCTAATTATTAGGGAGAATCTGAATTAGCGATTATTCCTGCTGAATTTCAGTCGGGAACACCTACCTCGCATCTCATTAGCGATGCGAGTTGAGGCCCACGGAAAAAGGGGCACAAAGGCATGGATTCACGCGTTAGAGTGTCCATGCTGATAGGGCAATAGAATTATCGCTGCTTTTTGTCCGAAAACGGACGCTAAAGCAGCGATAATTCTACTGCTGTGCCTTGTTGATATGCCCCTTGGTTTGGGAATTACTCTCGAGACACCCTCTCAATTAACAACCAATCAATAACATTAAAGAACTGATTTCGCAATGGCCACCAAAATCATTTGGTGGGGCAGACTAGAAACTATTAACCGGTTCCATGCTGGTGACGGAACCGATCCGTCACCAGCCTCGGACACGCTGTGCTGGTGAAGGAACGGTTCCGTCACGGCCCGCCTGCGCGGCAGCGATTTCGCGCCTGCGCTGCGCGTTCTATTGAGCGGGCAGGGCCGTGACGGAACCGTTCCGTCACAAGCACAGCACACCCGAGGCTCGTGACGGAGCGGTTCCGTCACGAGCATGAGAGCACCACGCGGTCCCCCCTAGCACTGCGGCGGAATTACCGCCGTAGCGAAGGAGTTAAAATTATATTAGCACCCATTATTAATTATTTCAATCTTGTGTTCTGCCTTGGCCATTTTTTTTCCACTTGATTCGGGACTGCTAGAGATGCGATTTTGGGTAGTGTGCACTTTAGCTTCCCATTGGCTGCATGTACTTAATTCAGCACCCGGCGTGTACGCACAGCGGGCAAGCCCGGCTATGCCCATCAGCATCTCGGAAGCGCCCAGTGCCAGCCACTATGCTCAGGGCTCCTGAGAAGGTAATACTCAGTTGAGCTATAATCCTGAACAATTGATTAGTATAGCCATTCCACAGAAATGTTTATCAAAGCCTCCATCTCTTACTTGTTCGACAGACTATTCTTGCTCACACTGTGGTTTTCATGTTCATCTCATATCCCTTACTAACAAACATACTTGTCCACCTAAGCCTGAGACCAGCATGATTTCAAGATTCTCAGAAGCCTTGATTAATGTTAGGTCCCTGCAAAAACATCTGTATTTTTTTATTTGAAGAAACTCCAGATGTACTGTTTTTGACCGAAACCTTGCTATCCGAATCTTCCAACCGTTCAATTAGCTCGGTGATTCCAAAGGGCTACAAAATATTTGATAAAGACTGTCTTCAGCTCCCGACATCGCCATCGCTATCCCGTGGGCTACAAGATCGTCCGGAGGGACCGAAACGCCAACCAGATGGGAGGAGGCATCGCCATCATCCACAGGAGCACCATCCGTCTCACGACCAGCACCGACAACACCCTGACCAGCGCCGAACACCTGCATTTCCAGATCCACACCAACCCGAACACCACCCTCAGAGGCACCCTGATCTACCGACCCCCTGGACCACGCACGCAATTCAGCGAGGACATCGCCGACTTCGTCAGCCCGCATGCCCTCCCCTCCGCTGACTACATCCTCCTGGGAGACCTCAACTTCCATCTGGAGAACAACAACGACCGCAACACCAGCACCCTGCTCGACAACCTCGCCAACCTGGGACTCAAGCAACTGGTGTCCACCCCCACCCACCTCGCCGGACACACACTCGACGCAGTCTTCTCTTCCAGCACAGACATCAACTTCAGCCACGCCACAGAGCTTCAATGGACGGACCACAGCTGCGTCCACTTCACCTTCAAGAGAACGACGACCCACCAACACCAGCAACAGGCCGCCCGCAGAAGCTGGAACAAGATCACAGCAGACCAGCTCGCCACCTACCTGAGCCAGCACCCTCCTGCCAGCTCAGCGAACCCCAGCCAGGCCGCCGACAACCTCACGAAGTGGATCAGCAGCTGCGCGGACGAACTCGCCCCACTGAGGACCCCGCCTAGCAGACCCGGCAGCAAGAAGGCCCCATGGTTCACCGACGAACTCAAGAGCTCCAAGAAGAACTGCCGAGCCCTCGAGAAAGTCTGGAGAAGGGAACCGACACCGGACAACAGGACCTCCTTCAAACTTGCCACCCGGAAACACCACCAGCTGATCCGCGCCGCCAAGAAAACAGCATTCAAGGACCGGTTGGACAACAACGCACACAACTGCAAGGAACACTTCAACATCGTGAAAGAGCTTTCCAACCCCAGCGCAGGAAACAACGACATCACCCCATCGCAAGACCTCTGCAACTCCCTCGCTTCATACTTCCACAACAAGATCGCGGACATACACAACAGCTTCAACAACCAACCAACGCACACCATGACCGAGCAACCACCCCCCACCACCACCCTCCACGCCTGGACCCCGATCAGCATCGAAGACACCATCCGCACGATGAACTCCATCCACTCCGGATCACCGACCGACCCCTGCCCTCACCACGTCTTCAACAAGGCCGACGCTGTCATCGCACCCCACCTGCGAGACATCATCAACACATCCTTCGACACCACCATCTTCCCTGAGAGCTGGAAACACGCCGAACTCAGCGCTCTACTCAAGAAACCAACAGCGGACCCCACCGACCTCAAGAATTACCGCCCCATCTCGCTCCTCCCGTTTCCAGCCAAAGTCATCGAGAAGACCGTCAACAAGCAGATGGCCGCCTTCCTCGAGACGAACGGATCCCTCGACCCCTCACAGTCCGGCTTCCGAGCCAACCACAGCACCGAGACCGCCCTCATCGCCGCCACCGATGACATCCGAGCCCTGATGGACAATGGAGAAACAGCGGCCCTCATCCTCCTAGACCTCTCCGCGGCATTCGACACGGTCTGCCACCGTACCCTAGTACGGCGCCTCAGCAACATCGGAATCCAGGACAAGGCGCTGGAATGGATCATCTCCTTCCTCGACGGAAGAACACAGAGAGTCCGCCTACCACCGTACAAGTCAGAGGCCTCCGAAGTCATCTGCGGCGTCCCCCAAGGATCATCTCTGAGCCCCACCCTCTTCAACGTCTACATGAGCCCCCTCGCGGCCATCGTACGCAAACACAACCTCAGCATAATCTTCTACGCCGACGACACCCAGCTGATCCTCTCCCTGACCAACAACCCCGCCGCCGCCAGAGCCAACCTGCACGAAGGGATGAAAGAGGTAGCCGAGTGGATGACGACCAGCCGCCTGAAACTGAACTCGGACAAGACGGAGGTCCTCATCCTGGGCTCCTCACCCTCCGCCTGGGACGACTCCTGGTGGCCTCCCGCCCTGGGCACCGCACCCAAACCGACAGACCATGCACGCAACCTGGGCTTCATCCTGGACTCCTCCCTCTCCATGACCAGGCAAGTCAACAACGTCTCCTCGGCGTGCTTCAACATCCTATGCATGCTACGGAAGATCTTCTGGTGGATCCCCACCGAGACCAGGAAGACCGTCACCCAGGCCCTCGTCACCAGCCGACTGGACTACGGCAACGCCCTCTACGCCGGTACCACCGCCAAGCTCCAGAAGAGACTCCAGCGGATCCAGAACGCCTCAGCCAGACTCATCCTCGACATCCCACGAACCAGCAACATCTCCGGACATCTGAGAGACCTTCACTGGCTCCCCGTCAACAAAAGAATCACCTTCCGCCTCCTCACCCACGCACACAAAGCCCTACACGACCAAGGCCCGAGCTACCTCAACAGCCGAGTCAACTTCTACGCTCCCAAACGCCACCTCCGATCAGCCAACCACGCCCTCGCCGCCGTCCCCCGCATCCGAAGAGCGACTACAGGAGGAAGGTCCTTCTCCTACCTGGCCGCCAAGACCTGGAACTCCCTCCCTCCCGACCTGCGCCTGACCCAAGACCACCTCTCCTTCAGGAAGAAGCTGAAGACCTGGCTGTTCGAGCAGTAGCGCCCCCCCCCCCCCCAGCGCCTTGAGACCCTACGGGTATGTAGCGCGCTTTATAAGTGTCACTGATTGATTGATTGATTGATTGAGTGGCAGAGGAGGGAGGGCAGCTACGATTTACACAGACAATTATGATTGTGTACCAATACTTACTGTGGGTCTAGAAGGTGCGGAGGCACTTGGCTTCTGTCTCTCCCTTTCATCACATCAATCTTTGGCCGGTGCCTTCATTTATAGACTTGCGTGCCAAGCCGACCCATTTCTCAACTCCTTGTATAATGCCCAAGCATATCTGGGCTTGAGGTATACTCATTTTATACTCCTAGGAGATTATAACCTCCATATGGACAAAAAAAGAGGAGAATGGGGTGATTTCCCTATCTGAGAGTATTCCTTCCCTGGCACTGTCCCAGTATGTGTTCAACCCCAAGCAGTCTATGTGTTGTACCAGATACTTTCTAACGCGACATACTAACGCGACATTGGAAGTCAACACTCCCATTCCGCAAGTCTGACCTGATCACCATTTGATTAAATTTAAAGGGGCATCTATAGAAAAAGCTAAATCACAGGTTGCAACAGCTGCTCGGGTTTCTAGAGATTTTCTTAAAGTCCAGCCAGAGAACTTTATGAGAACAGTGGAGGAGAGAGTGCCCTCTCTCTCTGGTGACGTGGAATTGCATTCCTGCTTTCTGGACAGTTGGATTGGGGCTGCCGCCCTTGAGCAGGCGCCAGAACTCGTGCGGGCCTCACTTAGAGCTAAGCCATTCTGTCTCTGGTACACAGATATCCTCAAGCAGGATAAGAAAAAGTGTAAGATCCTAGAATGACAGCGGTGGCAACTATATATCCCCTTTAGCAAGGTATAAGGAAGCTTTAAAAAAATATTACAAGGAGGTTAAAAACGCTAAAAAACAAAATACTTAAAATGTAGCATTGAAAGGGCTGGGTACAAATCCAGAGACATTTTAAAAATTGTGCAAAACTCTAAGTCCCTCAAGGCCAGCTCTAGGTGTCAGGAGCCTTTGGCTGAGTGGTGTTAATAATTGAAACTTTATTTCCAGAACAAGATTATGAACATCCAGGGAGTCTCCTCCCTAGTATGCAGCCTGAGGAGACTCTCAGAAAGAATGCACCCTGGCCGAATGTATAATCTCGCAGTGGCTCTTTCTAGGTTTGAATCTATTTCCCTGGAACGATCCTTTTCAGCTATATGCGGCCTCAAGTCCGGTTTTCCGATTGACCCGTGCCACCATAACATGCTGGTACTAGAGGCAAGTGTAACTAATACCTTGAGCAACAAAATCCTGGATGATTCACTATCATCAGCAATAGTGCCTCCCACCTGGAAGCAGGTTACAATTTTGCCTTTGCTGAAGAAACCCATGTCAGACTCAGGCGACCACTCTGAGCTAGACAGCTATTTTGTTGCTTCCAGCATTCCCTAAAGTACTGGAGAAGCATGTTAACTATCAGCTCTCCCAGTTCCTGGAAAGCAATCTATTACATGCGAACCAAGCTGGTTTTCATCCTATTTTCAGTTCTGAAACCACGCCAGTGGAGGTTGCAGATTACATCCGGGGCACATTAGAGGTTGGGGCAGGGCAATGCTGACTATACTAGATCTCTCAGTGGCCTTCGACACTGCGTTGGACTGGCTGGCTTTGTTCCTCGACAGACAAGGTCAAGAGGTCTGGGTTCCTCCTGTCTTGTCTTTAAGAGTGGGAGTGCCGCAGGGCTTGCTGTTGAGCCCTACCTCATTTAGTATTTATCCCACACAACTTGCAATACTTGCTGATGCTCGAGGAGTGAAAAGAATTTCATATGCTGATTCCACCCAGTTACTGTTCTCCTCGGGAAGGGATCCCTGTTGAATAGATCAGAACCTGTGTGACAGTGGTCTTCCAGTGGCTAACACACCATCAGCTTAAGTGCAATGAAGAAAAGACTGAGTTGCTTTTCTTTGTTGTGAATGCCCCTTAGGATTGGCAGTCCTTTTGTCTGGCTGACACCCTCCCTCTTGGACGTCAGGCTAGCTTAGTAAAGAATCTAGGCATTGCATTCATTGACTTTCTTTCCGGTCTACGACAGGCCAATATGGTGATGGGGACTTGTTTTGGTTTGTTGTGTGTTTTGAGAAAGTTTTTACACTTTCCGTCTTTTTCTGCCAAGAAACAGGTAGTACAGGCCCAAATAAAATCAAGACTTGATTACGGTAATGCCTTGTATCTGGGCCCTCTTGACTATCTTACCAATACATTGCAGGTTGTCCAAAATACAGCAGCCTATACCATTTTGGGTCTTTCGCTAAGAACACATGTTTCAACACATTTGCAGGCATTGCACTGGCTCCCCATAAAGAAGAGGATTCTTTTTAAGACCATTGTCCTCGTGCACAATTCCCTTCTTCACGCTGGCCCTCAGTACTTCAGAGCAAGAATTAGTTTCTATGCTCCGTCTAGGTGCCTTCATTCAGACAACTCTTTTCTGGGCAAAACTCCTAGGATCAGGCACTCTAGGGCTGGAGGCAGGTCCATTTCCTTCATAGGACCTTTAGCTTGGAATAAACTGCCTCTCGAGCTGAGGGCCATCACAACTACTTCTCAGTCTGGAAGAAACTGAAAACGTGACTCTAATCAGGATTAATGGTTTGGTCTTATTGGCCATTTGGCACCAGAGGTGCAGAGCACCAGGACACTCCGTGGAGTAACAGTGCGCTATACAAGTGCCCCATTATTACATACATAAAAAAGATCTTTAACATCCAGCTGACTATAGATGCTTCTGGTTCAATGCCACAATATTGTTGGGCAGAGTATTGATAATCGAATATATTGGAAATTGCACATTAACAAAAATATCATCTTCCCATACTTAACTAATAAAACTAAAAATATTGAAAATACAAATATTGCTGTTAAAAGTATTAGTTTTACTTGATCGAAAACAAAAATATTGTTACCTTAACATATAAGTCAAAAAATCTCACCTCACACAATCTCATTTACAAAAAAATTGCCAAAATAATTACATTATCATTAAATTAATAAACATGAACATTGCTTTTTATGTTAAAACATTAAAATAAACATTAAACAACATATACACGTTTTTACAAACAAAAATATTTTACGTCACCAAAATAATTAGAAATTACCCCAATATATATATAACTAAATACATAACATTAGTATAGACAAATATTTACAGAAACTACAAACACATACAACAATCTATATAGTAATTGTTAAATATATGTACATATATACATATATCTAAAAATAAAATTCAAAAGTATTGAACAACATATTAAGCATTATATATAAAGCATAATTTAGCATTTGCCATACAAAAACATAACAGAAAAATTCAAACTAAAACAAAACTAACCAAGAAAATTAAAACTGGAAACAAATGTAACCAGTAAAACCACACAAAGAACTGAGCCCCACACCATTAGGGTTGTTCATGCAGGTGTGCTGAAGTAGGCATTCAGTAGATAATCAGGTCTTGGTTTCTGAAGGACATCCCAAATGTATTGGTCCGCCACCACCCTCTCCATATGGCGGCAGTCTTTATCTGACTCTCTTAGGGACCATTCTACTGTAACCCTCAGCTGTGCTGCTAAGAAGTATTAGTGAAAGTCTGGTAGGGAGAGACCCCCTGCTTCCTTTTGGAGGCGCAGCTGTTTATAGGGGAGTTGGGCTCTACTGTTTTGGCGGGTGAAGCGCAGGGCCAAGGAACAGAGTTCCAAAATTAATTCTCAAGGCACTTCTATAGGCAGGCCTTGGAATAGGTATAAAACGTGTGGCAGCACTGTCCGTTTAATAGCATTAATATGCCCTAACCATGAGAGATATTTGCGGGCCTCCCATTTGAGCTCCAATTTTAGTTAGCAAAATATAGGGAGAAAGTTAGTACGATATGTAAATAACAAATTCTGTTTGCAGAACGGCTAAGGAGGTGGAACGGTGAGGGAGAGTAACCCATCATCTGTAAAGGGTGTAAACCTATCTTCATTAGATCTAAAAGGAATGACGTAGATCTCCGACATAGCTCGGATGGTTGCTGCGAGGGGTTCAATGCTGAGAGCAATTTATACCGGCAAGAGTGGGCACCCCTAGCGGGTACCCCGACTCACCCCAAAAAAGTTGGAGCCAACCCCATTAATCACCACTCGTGAAAGAGGGTTCACATAGCATGCTTGAACTATTTCTATAAATTTATCATTAAAGCTGAATTTATGAAGGGTTTGAAAGAGAAAGCACCAAACCACCCAGTCGAAGGCCTTCTCAGCGTCTAGCGCTAATAGGATAGCTGGAATCTGTTTTTTGTTGTTTTTTTAATCTGGATGATCAGCCGTCCAAAATTGTCATGCAAAAAAGCCCAATTGGTCAGCGTGAATCAGTGTGTGGAGGACCTTTTCTAATGGTGTGGCCACAATCTTGGTATAGAGTTTTGCATCTAGGTTTAGTAAGGCTACAGGCCTATATGAAGAGCATACTGATGGTCCTTCCTGGGTTTAGGAATTACAGAAATGAGGCCCTCATTCATTGAAGGAGTGACCTTTTTGTTGATGGCTGTGTAGTTAAATAAAAGTGTAAGATATGGAGTGAGTTCTGCACTAAAAGTTTTATGAAAGAGCATAGTGAATCCGTCGGGTCTAGGGGATTTTTGTGATTTAGGATTGGCAATCGCCAATATAACCTACTCTTTATCTATTGGGTTGCTCAATTCCTTGTTTGAAGCTGCCAACGCTTGGGGCAGCTCCCTTTTAACCAAGTAAACTCGCTGAGCGACTTTGCAGGACAGGTCATAGGTATAGCGGTTTTGATAGAAATCATGAAAAGCTTGAGCTTTGTCATGTTCAGAAGTTGCGTATTTCCTCTGTCTTCATCTGAATTTGGTTATTATATTCTTTTTCCTGATTTGTCTGGAGCTGGCGAGTTAACTGGGTGCCTTCCTTATTTCCCTTATCGTATGTTAGATGTTTAAGTCGTAAGAGATTGAACTCAGTTTGTTTTTGTTTTTTGTTGCAGCCTGTAAAGACCTTTGCTGCCACATTTTAGCCCAAAAACACTCTCATCCTCTCTTCGAACAGGTGCACTCCATCAGGGGCATACAACTCTGGATGTCTCGGTTGGATTAGGCCATGCGGGATGCTCTCCAGGCCATTTGCTTTGCAAAATTTGCTCACTGCAATATTCAGCTTCCTCCTGGAGTTGTCAACTGCACCATTGGATGTGGCCCCTGCCATGTGAGTCTGGGGATAATTTCTGACCAGGCTATTGTTGCGCTGCCGAAGGCCCTTGCCACTTCTGTTAGACCATGCCAGATATCACTGAGGAGATCCTTCCTGTTCAACTGGGTGAGATCGTTGCTCCCAAGGTGAGTGATCAAGACCTCCAGGTGTTTGGAAGATGATGCGTGCAGTCCGTCCAGCGTTGCCGAGAGCTGGTCCCATCTCAACTCCGGGTAGCCTCACCATTTGATGTCTGTGGCTTTCAGACCTCCGCTGGTCTGCCACCTCCTATGTTCCACCATGTTTGGATCCTGAGAATAAATGAGTGCCTGATCACCCACACTGTTCTGGGCCAGGCTGCTGTTGAGGCAACAAAAAACATCTGTCAGCTATGGCAGCGGCGCACCTTTACTCTCCTCATATCAGTTAAGGTTTTACTTACATTTTGTAAGCGCTGGAGCGCCACCTGTCCACTTCTTTGATGCCATCACGAGTACCCCATGCTGTGCCGCTGTTGTGGCCGCCCCACTCCTAAATGAGTGTGATCCATATGCAGATGAAGTGAATGCTTTGTGCATGACCACAGTAAACTGGAATTTTCTTAGAAGATCCCCATTATCATGTAGGAAAAGTGCTCCCTGCCCTTCGGGACGTATTGCCAAGTAATTGTGGCGGTAGCACCCAGGAGAATACCTTGTATCTGCTCTGCAAAAAAGCACCGTCCAAGTTCCCTTGCCTACCTGCTCCATTTTGTAACTCCTGAGCAAGAACTGAGGGGCATAATAGCAAGAACCTCGTTAAAATTATCGCCGTTTTTGCGGCAGTTTCCTGCTGCTAAAACAGCGATAATGGGCTTGCTAATATGCAATATAGAATTCCAATAGAAGCCCAGGCTAGATGTCCTGCACATCTGCAGCTCGTAGGCATTTTGAACCTGTATCTTTCTTTGCTGGGGCCATGAGCTTGCTTAGCCTGAAAGAACCAAAAAATGCCATTATAAAGGCATCCCTGAACAGTGCCAACTCAAACCTATTAGTAGTAACTATCTCTAGGGCGTTGATCACCTGGATCAGTTTTTCTAAATCTATGAGGCACCTTGTGTCTTGTCTCTTCCCTTCCAGGCATTTCCAGTACTTTATGGCTGTTCTGATGTAATGGGAAGAATTTGGCTCCCTGCCTGTCTTTAACTTTGAGATGTCGGCCACCTCTTGTAAATGGGCTTGCGCCCAGGATTTTGCCTTTGTTTCCTGGTAGGGCCATTCAATGAAGTGTTCCATTGCCATAGCCATGTCTTTATTGTCCCCCAACGACTGCAGCCCCCCACCTGCATCACTGCGCTGATATATCTGTCATACCACCTTGCTGTGGTGGGCATGAGGACTTGCTCGATTAGTAAAGACAAGTCCATTCCACTCCCACAAATTTTCTGGAAAAAGTGTCTTTTTCTGCTGAACGTCTGGTGCTAGCCTTCTGAACTTGTCCATCTGGGAATGAGACTGCAGCCGCCAGTGATTTCTGAATTCCTGGAACATGCCGTGCCTTAATGTTAAGGTTCCCTTAAGTTGCAACCTAACCATACGTCTCATCTGCCTTAGTATATCCGGGCAGGTGGCTGCGCCCCTATTTATGTCCTGCATCACTCCCTGATTATCCTACCATAGCGTGATCTTCATATCGGGCAGCCTCTTTTTCCACACATTCAGGGGTACCACTATGGGGAATAGATCAAGGAAGGTGATGTTGCCGGTGACCCCCAATTCATGCCATCTTCTGGGCGATTGCCATGCACACCACTCTTCACCCAGTATTGCCCTGTATTGCCCTGAAGATGTGTCTGCTGGCCGCATCCTTGAAAAGGGCTATTTGCTTGGACGTGACCCAACCCTCTCTCCATATAAGGAGTCCATTGAATTCGATCAGGGAGGAATCCTGCGCCCTGCCCCCCATATTTATCTATGTGACATGTGGAAGGTGGGTGTAACGACCGGATTCTCGAACCAGATGGGATCAGCTCCTCAGAACACCTCCAACCCAGTCAGAACGTAATCACCTCCCTCCTTAGAACGTATTTACAATAGGTATGTACATATATATATCCATATCTCGTACCTAAGGATGGGGAAATAGCAATGTACATGCATGGGTTTTCTACAGTATCCCACTCATACCAGTTAGTCTCACGGCAACTTAGGCCCAGACTAATCTACCCTGGGGCAGTTCTGATTAGTTACCATTACACATTGATCACCATCAGTGCTCACTCGGCAAGTCGCAATCCTGCGTGCCTATACACTAGGCTGCAGCCCTAGTGCTCTCTTCCTCACAATCCGGTCCACAATCTGGCGGACCTAAGCACTGGTGTCCCCCCCCCAGTGTTCTCTCACTCACAGCCCGATCCGCAATCCGGCGGATCTATGCACCAGTGTCCCACCTGGTGTTCTCATTAACGCCGCTTACCAATGACGATCACTCTCCTATAAATACCTTTGGAAGGAATCTCTCATTAACTACTCGGGATGATTCTACAATAACAGGAATTACCACAACTTGCCAAATTGAATCATGTACCCTCTGTTCTCAACATCAAATGGTCCCTCTCTCCCTCATTGTTCAATCACCTCTTACCTGACTGGGAATTACATCCGTTCATGAAAACGATGTCTGACTAGAAGACCAGGTTACCCTGATAGAATAAGAATACAAGGCACATGTTGGTTCACTAAGAACTGGGGTATTTTATTACAATGATTATAAAAACACAATACTATACTATAACATATATCCTGCATAGAAAAGTAAAAGGTTAGAATGTGCACACTATGGGATATGGGCGGACGTCACCTTATGGATACGAAGTCGGGGTTCGGCAGTCATCTAGGTTCCCTTCTCGTCTGTGCCTTGGCTCGTCTTAGAATCACACCTCAGCAGTCACGAGTACACGTCTGCACCGCTATGCTCTGTCTTCTCTGCTTCCCTCCAAGTCACTGGAACCTCCCTCTTTTATTAGCTGCTGTCTCTCTCTCTGTCTCTGGTCGTTCTGCACTACTCCTCTTTCCTCTTCAATCTTTCTCAGAGAGTATCAGCTTCATGATCTTTCTCGGACTTCAAAATGGCGACTGTCTGCCTGGAAATAATTAATGGCATTGATGCTAACGGCTAGCTGCCGCCTACAGACTGACTGACTCACAGCCTAACGCTTTCGCTAATATGGAAGCTTGTTCCTTCATGGAAAGTTACGGCCAGTAACCTACCGCCCACCAAATTCTTGTACCTCCCCGTACCAAGGACACGTTCCCAGCCGGCCGGCCTGATGTTGTGTCTTCGGAGTGGAGAAAAATACAGTCTTTCGATAAGGGCCAGCCTGAGCCGGTTCTCTCCAAGCGAACAACACTTCGAAACTAAAACATTACACTTGACCTAGAAGCATCTCAAGCTGCCGGGGCAGAAAGCAAGATGGAGTCTCTCCCGTTTGAGGCCTACAAGGCCCGAAATAAGCATAACTCCATAGAAGGTATACTAACACTCTTGCAAAAGGACGGATTATCACTAATACTAATGAATCTATCCCCTAACATAAGTTTATAAGCCCTGATCTAAGGAAAAGGGTACGAAAGTGCATTACTGTGCCTTATGAATAGGCCCTGTCTGTAGTTCTAATCCCTACACTAGAATGATAATAGACTAGAGTCATATCCAATCATCCTCCCTCAAAGGAGGGCCGAAAAAGTCGGTCAGAACAGTGGGACAGATGCCTTTTCAACCCCCTTGATATCTTTGTGGGGTGTGATACAACTCCCCTCCTTCCCCCCTATTGGGGAGTTCAAATCATCACCTGTTCCCCTATTGGTGCCTTGTCTTAGCGCCAAAACCTGGTGCTCTTTTTAGCCTTGCTCCCGGGGACCATAGGGATACTTCCTCTTTGATGTGGCCACCGGGCAGCCACCTAAACTGGTTAAACCAGTCCTTATGGGTCCATGGTGGCTGTTATGGTGCCGGCCCTCAATGCCGCCTTTGGTGGCGGCCTCTGCAAAGCACAGTGGCGGGACAGCTAATCTTAGCAGAGTTAACCGGGCTAAACTTCCAGCGCAAACACTATGGGGTAAGTACAAGCATAATTCGACACAAAATATAATAGCACTTTTTGCCTCATACTCCTCCACAACTCCAAGAATCTGGCGCCAAATTCCAGGATCCTGGGCGCAAAAAGCAGACGAGCTGCAGCTTCTGAATCCCAGGCAGCAGACTGACTGGGCATGGCAGCAGGCTTGAGGGATCATGCCTACACTACAGAAGAGAGGAGCTTCCTAGATCTGGACTAGGCATAGTTTAACACCAATGGGGTCATATTGAGAGAGACCGACTGTAAAAGAAGAATGACACCCATTCAGCCCAGGTCATGAGACATTTAGTTAGAGGTCTAACAGACAGGGGCGTAAGCTCCTATTGGTGCAGCAGGTGCAGTGGCACCAGGGCACAGAGGCCGACTCACTCGGATTATTGCTGTATTTCACAGTTCAAACTGCATCTTTGCACTGGGGTCCATGACTTCTATCCCTGGTGCTTAATTTGAAACAGTGGAGGCCACCGGAGCTCATTTTTGTGGACCAGCACTTATTTTTCCTCATCAGATATTTCCCGAAAGGAAGAGAGGGATTCACACTCAAAGCAAAAAAAAACGGAGGCAGGAAAAAACGGAACCCCGCCACAAAGGCAGAAATCAGGAACTTGGAAGGGTGAAGTAAACGGGCCAGGAGTGTCTGGTAACCAGGGTTGGATTGGGATTAAACATCGGCCCCGGCACGCTAAAAAAAAGTGTCCCACATTTGCATATTGCCTTTCACAAAACACTGCTTTGGCGAAATTTTATTTAAAAAAAGGGGGGGGGGGGTAAAAAAATGCTAAGATTAGTTCACACTGGTGAAATACACCTGAAAACAAGGTAGGCCACTTCTGCTCAGGCACCCCTGCCCCCGCTCAGTATGCACACATTATTTGGCCGGCCCAGCGACAGAAAGGCAGTGACACCTCTGCCCTTTGATTAAAGGGAAGTAATGGGCTGCCATCTGCCTCCAGAAAGGCCACTCAGGCACCCACTGTGCGGTTGGCAGTATCCAAACAATGCAGAAACCACCAAAATTGTCCCCACAGACTGCTCAAAAAAGCAGCCCACAGCTGGAACTGGAAACCAGACCCTTGGGCATTGCCCGAGTGTCCGCGTAACCAATCCGACCCTGCTGGTAACCAGACTCTGGTTTTGGTTTAAAGAGGCCTGAAGTGGAATTAGGACTGCTCAGCCTTGGAATTCAGCACGTCGATATTCAGTTGCACAAGCAGCAGGATTTTCAGCAGAGCCCTGGGCGTCAGCACCCTTTCTGTCACAAGTTAAGCACTGCATATCCCTTTTCTCGACTCCACGCATAAGAAAAAGTTGCAGAGTTTGTTAACACAATGGGTTTGGCGGAACTCTGGAGGGCGCATAACCCCCACCTTCGACAGTACACACACATATCTGCAGCACATGGGTCGGGTCCAGGATTGATTACCTCTTCACGCAGGTGGGACACATGGGGCTCTTTCACAACAGTTGTCATAAAGCCAGAGGTATATCTGACCACTCCCCGGTGGGAGTGCAGATGAGAGGTCCTGTTCGAGATTGGTCCACCCCTCCTAGATTGGATGTTTTACTGTTTAAAGACAAGGAGTTCCAGGAACGGTTCGGAGACCGTGTGGATCTCTATTTTGATGAGAATGTGGGTTCGGTTAGGTCTCACTGTACCATTTGGGAGGCATTTAGGACCGTAGCTATGGATTTTGTGCTGGCAGAAACTGGAAAGCGGAGGAAGGAGAAGCAGGCTCAGGTCGATGGTCTAGAAACCGAGATTTAGGTACTGGAAAGTGCTAGGGGGGAACCCAGGAGCAGGAGCTGGACATTAGACACACACTACGCCTCAAAGAAAAAGAACTGAGGGATGTGTTGACTGACCAGGCCCGGTCGCATGCTCTTGCCACGAAGCGGCGTGTATATGATCTGGGGGATAAAGTGAATAGGATGTTAGCCTGTCTCGAGAAGAGGGATAGGGATCGCAATTGGGTCCCGGGTATCCGGTGGGACGACGGGGCCACGAGGGATGCCGGTGCGGACATAGTTGAGGTGTTTGCGCAATACTATGAATCCATCTATCAACCACACACCAAGGAGTGGGAGTGCGCTGCTTTCTTAAGTGATCTACCCCTCTCGGTATTAGCCCCAGAAGATTGGGACCTCTTAGACTCTGACATTACAGTGGAGGAGGTGGAGGCGGCCATGAGTGATTTGCAGGCAGGAAAGGCTCTGGGTCCCAATGGGTTTCCCGCGGAGGCGTTTCGGTGTGTATCGGGACGGATAGCCCCCCACGTGCTGCTTATGTTTAACACTGCCAGGGAGGACGTGTTGCTCCCGAGGGATCTTCGGTCAGCCAGGATAGTTGTAATACATAAATCGGGCAAACCACAAGATCTATGTAGCTCCTATAGACCCATATCCCTTCTTAACTTAAAAACCAAGGTCCTTGGCAAGGTTTTGGCCACTCGATTAGGGGCGGTAATCCAATCCTTGATCCATCCGGATAAGTCGGGCTTTATGCCCCACAGAAACACCAGGCTCAATTTACAGCGTTTGCTTGGGGTAATCCAGGCGGTGTCCACTCGACCTGCGGTGCCAGCGCCTCTCCTTTCATTAGATGCCCACATGGCCTTTGACAGCATGGAATGGCACTACATATATGCGGTCATGGCCTGAATGGGCTTTTGTGACACCTTTCAGGCGTGGGTAAAGATCCAATACACAGCACCTCTTGCAAGGGTCCGCGTAAACGGCGCCCTCTCCAGGGAGTTCAAGTTGGGGCGAGGGACAAGGCAGGGTTGCCCGCTTTCCCCAACGCTATTTTCCCTGGCCCTCTAGCCGCTGGCAACTTGGGTCAGAACTGATCCCATAGTTCGAGGGATTGACTTGGGAGGCGGCTGGGAGGAGCGTATCTCGTTATATGCAGATGATGTGTTACTTTATGTACAGGATCCGGCGGTCTCCATCCTGCGACTGATGCTGCTTCTGCAGTCGTTTAGGGAGCATTCTGGATATCATATTAATTGGGATAAATCTCTGGGGCATCGGCTGTCAGGGCCTCCCCTGAATTTGGGTGAGGTCTGTGGAGGTCTGGTATGGAAAGAATCTTTCCGGTATCTGGGCATCTGGATTACGGCATCAGAGGCGGAGTTCACACGTTTGAATAGACAGGCCCAATTGGAGCGCCTACATGGAGATGTGGCGCATTGGAGGACTCTCCCGCTCTCTTTGATGGGACGTGCCGTCCTATTTAAAATGATGGCCCTTCCCCGCCTCCTTTATGTCTTGCAGAGTGCCCCCTTCCCGGTCCCAGAGAGGATTTTCCAGATGATTGATTTGGAGATTCGTGCATTGCTTTAGGGAGGTGGAATCGCACTGTGGAAGCTCCAGGGAGGGATGTACGAGGGGGGGCTAGCTGTTCCTGATATTAGACTCTACTATTGGCGGCACAGTTGGTGAACGTTAATGGGTGGGTGTTCACCCCGATGGATGAACCAGCCTATAGAGTAGACTGCATGGTCTTGGGAAGTGGTACCTACTTGAATGCGCTCTATCGTAAGGGTAGGCATAGATTACCTCTGCAGCCCCAGACGGCTACAGTTGTTGGAGCTTGGAGGAAGGCGACAAAAGTGCTGGGTTGGGAGGCGAAACTCACGGCTCAAACCCCACTATGGGCCGGGGACTACCTTCTCGAAGTAACGAAACTGAAGGGCCTTGGCAAGTGGAGCCTGATTGGTATTGACGTGTTAGGAGACTTATGGAAAAGAGGAGACGTGCTAGAGTTCTCTACTTTGCAGGGGGAATCCCTGATGGAAGGGGGGAGTTCCTGCACTATCAGCAAATCCGACGCGCCGTCCTCTGAAATCTCCAGATGGGGGATCAGCTACCGGATTATGCCCCGTTAGAAGATAGATTGCTGTTAGATCCGATGATAGACAAGGCCATATCCCTCACATATAAAAAGCTTATTAACAACCTCCCTGAGAAAAATGGGAGTCTGATGTTGGGCTGTTAGAGGAGGATGATTGGCGGTAGGCACTAAAGAGCCCCCGGGAAGTGGCAATCCATGCAAGGTTTAGATTGGTCCAGTTGCGCATCCTGCATCGCTCCTACACTCCCCGCACAACACAATACCGTATTGGATACGCTGACTCAAGGTTCTGTCTGCGAGGATGTGGAGAGGAGGGCTCCTTTTTCCAAATTTTGTGGGATTGCGCCAGGATCCGGGCTTACTGGTCTAACCTGGCTGCCATAATGTCTGAGGTGATTGGGGCGGAGGTCCCGATGGAGGCCAGATGGCATTTCCTAGGAGTGACAAATGACACCACTTGGCCTAAATGGGATAAGATCTGGCTGGCGTTGGCAAGCATGGTCGCCAAGAGAAACATAGCCCGCTTGTGGGCTAGTGGCATCCTGCCCACTGTGGAAGAATGGGAACACGACCTGAACTGGTGCCAAAGGGCTGAAAGAGTGATTTATAAGAGCAGGGGGTGTCCTAAGAAATGGGAAAAGATATGGGGGGCGTTGAGGAGTTATAGAAGGGAAGTGTGGGATACTCAAGCTGCCTCCATGCAGTCTTAAGGTTATGTATGGATTATTGTTTGATTATGCAGAATCATGACGTTCACATTGATTTGTATGTACTTATTTGTCGCATGTATGTCCACCTGCCATCAATTGCTATGTAACATGTCATTGTCATGGGAGCCTATGTTCTGAATAAAAAGATTTAAAAAAAGACACAAGTTCCAACCTCTCCACCTCTGCTAGAGAAGTCTAGTGAGAGACGCGCATCCACACATAGATACAAATACAAACATTGCCAGTCCTCGATGCTTCAACATTCCACCGCAAAAAACACATACATTTTCTTCTTCTGTAGGAAATTTTAAAACCAATTTATCCCTAAATTATAAGGCTAATTAAATCAGTCTTGTTAATTGCCAATTTCATTCAAATGTTTGAGCAAGTAATCCAAGTTATGGCTCACTTAATAAATTCATCAGTGATTGAAATACAAGAAGCCCTCGGTATAAGTTAGTTGATCAACATTTATTTTGTCAGAGTGCCATCTAGTGGCTGAATGACAGATACACCAATCACTGCAGTCTACAGCTAGACAATTTCGCCCTTATAGCACAGTAAACTACAGCTCTCTGTCTCTTTTTTAATACATTTAGGAAAAGTCAGACATTTCAGAAACCTTATTAACACTATGACAAAAAAGGCAACATAGTTTAAAAACGAACTTTGATGATGCGAGTTAATCACATAATCCTCTTGAAACATACCGAAGAACATTTATTTTGGCAGAGTGCCATCTAGTGGACTAAAGATAGATGCATCAATCTACACTAGCGGTTCCAATTTCTGCTTCCCTCTCTTTTCCCATCAGGAACAACTGTTGTTCCAGCCTCTCTGCCCATGCTCCCCCCGCCTCTCAACTAGCCACGGAACTCCGAGCTCTGCAAGCTCAAGAAGGCTCCCCCCATCCCTCCTCAGGACTCAACTCTGCGTCTTTCTAGCCGCAGCCACTCCCTGCTTTTCTCTCCTTACAACAACTTCGCTCGACATCTGTACTGCACTAACCACTTTGTGTTTTTTGGAAGATAATCCAAGTTTGGATGAGTAAACAGCACGGTCAAGGTACTTCAACATTTCTGCTGCCCCCCGCCCCCTAAACGCTCTGGGGCTTATTTACAAGTCCCTTGCGCCATTGGTACGTCACTTTTTCCCCATATTAAAAGTGACGCACCGGCGGCGCAAGGGGCTTTGTAAATAAGCTCATCTGTGTTTGATGCTGGTCACTGAGCCCTCTTATTTTCAGAAAGAGTTTCCTGTGGATTAATAAAATCATATGTTGATAATGAGATGCACAATCGCAATGGAAGGGTTAAAAATGATGTCAGAGGATGATTGGTGGAGGCATAGGGTGTGCGGGTAGTCTGCTATGCAGGTGACACCCAGCTCCTTTAGGCTTTTCAAGAAAATATGTCAGTAACTTTGAAGTTATTTTAAGCTTTGCTTGAAGGCAGCGGGGGAATGGATAAATGTAAGCGGTGTAAAGCTTAAATCAGAAAAAACAGAATCTTTAGCACTAAGACCTCTCCAGATTCCTGCAACTGGTGTCTGACAGAACGGGTACTCCACCTCTCCATACACCAATGGTGAGAAACCTAGGTGTGAAATTTCATTCTAATCTTTCATTCGAGCTCCAAATTAAGTATATCTTCACCACTTGTTTTACCACATATAGGTCACTAAAAAGGATGCTCAACCTTATCCTGGAAGAGTTTCACAAGACGATGGTCCATGCCTTGGTTATGTCCAAATGTGGACTCTGCCAATAGCTTGTATTTGGGTTTGCCAGCATACCTGATTCAATACTTGCCTACAATTCGAAACTCCGCAGATTGCCTAATCTTGAAGATACCTCAACACGTTCTAGTGTTATGTCACCTACGCCATCTTCACTGGGTCCTAGTTATCAAGAGGATACAATTTAAGGATCTAATTTTTGCCTTGAGGGCCTTTATGCAAAAGGTCCCCTCTATCTCAGGAGAAGATGTAAGCCTTATTGCGAAGTCAGATCCCTGGGATCTAATAACCTCAAACTTTTTCAACCGCCTGCATTCGTAAGGGCAGATGAGGTGGCAGATCATTTGTCTTTCTCGCTTCCGAACTGTGGAATGCTCTTCCTCTCAGTTTGTGGTGTAGCCCCTCTGAATTTGTCTTCAGTAAGAATCTTAAAACTCTGCTTTTTATCTCCTATCTAGTGGGTGTTTAAGCCCATGGCTATCAGTCCTTCTCTTTTCTGACCTCAACTGCCAGCACAGGGACACCTCTTCGGAGGCAGCTGTGTGCTCTACAAGTGTCTTGCATTGTATTGTATGCTTATATGCTTTGTTAAGGGGTTTCTTTTACTTAACAAGAAAGAAAAACAGTGAAAAGGAAAGCCAAAAGTAGGAAGAAATAGAAATGGAAGAAAGAAAAAACAAGGCATACAAGAAGCTGAAGGAAGTTGAAATTTTGAAAAGTAAGGTTGATTACACAGCAGGAAGGGAAGGTGCATCCTAGAGAGTCATTTGTGGGAAATTGTGATGGTTGATTTAACCATCAGAGTCGGGAGGTTTCTGAAGCGAATTTCGCATTTGTAAATTAGAACTCAATTGCCAGAAAAGTGCAAAAGTTTATGCAAAAAGAATATGTGTCTTATAACTGCAAATGCTGTAGTGGGTAGTCATACTTAGATGCCACAAGCATATAAATGCAATATATAATGTATTGGTTTACGTTAACTTAACTGCTGATGCCATATTGACCAAAAATTTTCATATTAGCATTGAAAGGCCTGTTTTCACATGGAAATGTTGTTTTGCACATATGTTTTTTTATTTTGCTGCAGATGCTGTAACTGCAAGAAGCCTATTGTTAGTGAATAGGTGTTAGACCCGTCAGCCTTAGGGTGGTCTTCCCCCAAACATGTTTTCTTCTTCCTCCTGCATTTACGCGGATCTCATTTTTGCTGCCCTTAGGACTCTGCATACTTGACCACTGCTAACCAGTGCTAAAGTGCATGTACTCACTCCTTAAAACATGGTAGCATTGACTAACCCCCAGTTGGCATATTTAATTTACATGTAAGTCCCTATGAAAGTGGCAGTACATTTGCACAGGGGCTTTAAATTAAATGGTACTAGTTGCCCTGCAGCACTGATTGTGCCGCTCGCTTAAGTAGCACTTTAAACATGTCTCAGGCCTGCTATTGCAGAGCCTATATGTGTAGTTTTAAACTGCCATTTTGACCTGGCAAAGGAAACCTTTTACCAGTCCAATCATTCCTTTTTTATACAATTGTCACCCCAAGGGTAGGCCCTGCACAGCCCAGAGTGCAGGTTGCAGTGTATTTAAAAGTATATTTCAGGTTTACTTGTTGTGGTAGTGAAAAACTCTTAAATTTGTTTTTCACTACTGCTAGGCCTACATCTCCCATGGGATAATATTGGAGTTACTGTATTACATTTTAGAAGCATAATTTCCAAATGGGAATAGGAAAGCAGTTCATGTTTGGTGTTTCTGGAATATTAATTTAAAATCCTGATTTATGGTGAAGTCGGATTTTAAATTACAGTTTTTAAAATGCCACTTTAAGTAAGGTAGCATTTTCCTGCCTCAGATATTTAGTTCCTGTGGTCTGTTTTTGGTCACATAACTGGGTTGCTGATAGTTCTGTATTTCTCCTAGACAGCCACACACAATAGGGAGCTTAGGTGTGCCTGGATAGGCCATCACTATCATGATGGGAGAGAAGAGCTGAGCACAGCCCTGCTTACACCTGAATAGGCTATGTCCGGCCTCCACACAAAGGGCTACACAACCCCTGTAGTTAGTCTTCAGCCAAGACAGGGAAGGCTGGATACCTGGGAACAGCAAAGGAAAACCTCTAGAAGCTTCTCCCCCACTTCAAAGGCACAACTGGGTATAAATACTGGACCTCAGACACTACCACTTCAGTACACATCTGGACCTGTGGATACACTGGCAAGAAGAAAGACTGCTGAGCTGCTGAAAGACTGACACTCTTCAGGCTGTTATTTTGCTGGTCTACAAACTAGCTGTGCTGCTGCCTTGCTGTGCTGACCTGCTTCCCTCTTGCCTCAGTAAGAAGGACTTTAACCCAGAGAGACTTCAAGTGATAGTTGGCTGGCCTCCAGAGATGAAACACCAGTAACATGAGAGGCAACCTTGCACCTGCATCTGGACTCTGCCATCTGTGAGTCTACCCTGCCAAGTGATACTACCCCAGTCCTTGGAAGTGGGCCTCAGGTGCTCTGCCCCCCTCCGACACATCTCCTCTGCTGCATGGCGCAACCCAGAGCAGAACCAACACATCATTGCTACTGGATCGTTCAGAACTGCTGCAAAGACCTGCATCAGATCGCAGCATGTCGCCGCATCAGAACCGCCACTGCACCGTGCATTCTTAGTGCATGCCCTCACCTCCTTCATCGACGGCAGCCTAGACGTCGATGCCAGACTCTAAACTACAGCTTCGCAGCTCCTTGGAACCAACACATCACCCAACTGCACAGTTCATTATTTATTTAATCAGCTTATAAAGCGCACCTTACAGGCATCCTGGCGCTGGTGGCTACACAAGAGGCAAAGGAAAGTTAAAGCAGGCACAGGAGACTATGGCTTAGGAAACAACCAAGTCTTCACAGATTTCCTAAAAGGGATAAGTTCCCTAATTTGCCTAACCTCCCAAGGGAGGCTGTTCCACAACTTAGCGGGACCCACCCCAAAAGATCTGCCCCCTGATCTAACTTTTCTAAATCTAGGTACTCTCACCAATCTAGCCGAAGAGGAGCGAAGCAGTCTAGAGGGAGAATACCAAGCAAATTTAGATTGCATTATTGGGGGTCCAAGCCCATGAAGGGCTTTAAAGACCAGGCAGAGAGACTTGAATTGTACTCTCTGCCTGAGAGGAAGCCAGTGAAGTTCAGCCAATGCTGCTGACGTGGATGATCTTCTGGGCAACTCTAAGACTAGCCTCGCTGCAGCAGATTGAATGTGTTGAAGCCTATCCAACAAAAAGCCAGGAGAGTCAAGTAAAAGGGCATTACAATAATCAAGCCTACTCAATATTGTACATCGGGCTACCAGAGTCCGTGCATGAGAGGGAAGAAGAGGCATAATTTTCCGCAAAGACCTGATTATTGCAAAACAGCAGGTTGTAGTCTTTGTGACTTGAGCTTCCATAGAAAGTCTACTGTCCAACATAATACCCAAATTGCGGACAGGTTCAACTGGTTGAACTTTGACCGATGTTTCAGGGGGCCAAAAGTCATCAGGAAAAGGATGGGGAATCCTCCCCCCTGCACAGAAAAGTACCTCAGTTTTAGCCGCATTAAATTGAAGGGAGTTGTTCTGCAGCCAACGGGCCGTATCCCGTAAACACTCATGAAACAACTCCATTGGTGTCGAATCCTCGCCCTCAAAGGAGAGGACTAACTGTGTGTCGTCCGCATAGTTTATGGCATTAATCCCGTAGGATTTAATAACCGTGATCAAGGGTTTAAGATAAATGTTGAATAGCATTGGGCTAATTGCCGAACCCTGCGGAACCCCATGAAACACAGGACAAAACGCAGACTGAAAAGGCGAAAGAGACACCGACTGCTGTCTATCCTACAAGAAAGATCGAAGCCAGCGCAGGGCACAACCTCTCACCCCAGCCTCATACAGTCTTCTCAGAAGAATCCCGTGGTTAACCGTATAAAGGCGGCGGACAGGTCAAGCAGGATCAGTGCAACTGCCTGTCCCCTGTCCGCGCACCTTTGCAGTTCATCCATAGCGGTCACCAAGGCCGTTTCAGTTCCATGGGCAGGTCGGAATCCAAATTGCACCTCCTCCAGCAGCTGATGCTGCTCCAGATGTTTAGAGAGAGAGGCGCTAACCAGGCGTTCCACAATTTTAGCCGGAAAAGGTAGTAGAGAGATCGGCCTGTAGTTTTTAGAGAACTCGGGATCCAAAGATGCTTTTTTCAGTAATGGGGATACCAAGGCCTGCTTCCAATGAGAAGGGACTGTACCACTGGCCAGTGATTGGTTGTAGATCAGGCGAAGAGTAGGAAAGAGTTCCTTTTCATACTCTTTCCAAATTTTATATGGGACCGGGTCCATGGGCGAGCCAGAGGAGATACCCTGTACGAATGAGCTGAAGTCCTCCTCCCTTAGAGGCGGGAACTCCAATATCTGCTCATCAAGCTGCCAGATAGGGCCCTTATCTATACCCTCCGAGGCCTGATCCCCCAAGGCCAAGGAGCTACTTAAGTTAGGGGGACCCTCAAGATCTTTAATAATCAGTTCAGTTTTTTCTCTGTAGAACTTAGCCAAGTTCTCACAGAGTTCCTGCGATGGAGGTATCGAGTTCTTAGCACAGCCAGGGCTAGTAAGACCATTCAGTATATTAAAGATGCTCCTCGAACTATTTGCAGCATTGCAAATATTGAAGCAAAAATAGTCAGCTTTGGTTTTCCGAGTCAAGGTCTTATATTCCAGGATTTTATGCTTCCACAGCAGCCTGTATGAGTAATTATAGCCCCGCCTCCATCTTCTCTCCGCCTGTTTACAGGCTAGTTTCAGATTTTTCAGGGAGTCGTTAAACCACGGGGCAGAAGCTCTACCCTCGCAACTATGTTTTCTAAGAGGAGCATACAAATCCACCGCCGAGGTGATTTTAAGGCACAGCGAAGTGTAATTCTCATCCACCAGCCTTTCCGCGGAGAAGCAATCTCCGACCTTAAACACTAGGTCGGAGGTCCTCTGCCGAGCCAGAGCCTTCCAATCTATGCACAGAAATTCGTTAGTAGCGTGCGGCAACCAAGAATGAGCCACCTTAGTATTTATATAGAATTTAATTAAAAAGCGATCTGTCCAGTCCATGGGCAGAATATCACTAATCTGAAGCAAATGGGGAACAGAAAAAATTAAATCCAGGCAATGGCCATCCTTATGAGTGGCTTCGGTGATCTGCTGGAAAAGACCGAGGCCTTCACATGAGTGAAGTAAGTTAAAATACCCAGTGTCAAGAGACCCATTTGGCCACAAGTTAATATCACCCAAAAATTAACAGTTTGTTATGAGTGGCTGCCAAGTTGGTAAGAATGGATAGGAAGAGTTGATGCTGCAAAACACTGAAGGCTCCTGGAGGTCTATAACAGACAACCCCAGTAAAGATGATCCCTGACGCATTTTTTATCGACAGACCCAGTAGCTCCAGTCCATTAACCGGATCCACATCCAAGGTCCCGATCTGCCAGGAGGTCCTTTGTATGACACCCCCCCTCTTCCATTTGGTCTAGGGAGGTGGAGAATTTTAAAACCAGGCGGGCACGCACAGCCCGGATCAACCTGGCAGTCAGGGCGAGTCCAAGTCTCCGTCAGAAACAGAACATCGAGCTCGTGTAATTCCACTTGCAGTTGAATTTCGACGCTGTGTTTTGGCAGGGATCAAACATTGATAAGGCCACATGAAAGGAGGCCCTCAACCAGGAAGTCACTCACTGGGTAAGCTGACTCAGCAAGGCCAAGGGTCCCTTTATTGGAATAGCATTCCCCTATATGAACCAGTGCCTCTCTTGAATAAAGACGTGAGGAGCCCATCATCTGACCGTTAATCCTAGATTCTGGACTTTGCCTTCTAAGCCCTGGCCGACTGGACCATGACAATGACGCAGGAAGTATGACTCATTGCAAAAAAATACTTGAACTGCAAGATATGGATGAAATATCTTTTCAAGGACTTCTTTTCTGTGGTTTATTGCGAAGACGAGAGAAACTAGAGAGTTTACCTGCTCCCAAGGGTTTGCTGAAATCCTATTTGATATTGAGAATAAGGGTGTGTATTTTGTAGCAATTAAACTTGTTTTGAAAAATATATTAGGGTGTGCTCCTAGAGTAAGTTTTTGATTGGTTCAGATGCTCCGTCCATCACCACCCCCTTTTGTACCGCTTTGTTTGCCATAAGTTGGCAGGGTATGCTCAGACCTGAGTCCCTTGCTCACTTTGCCACTGGATTCAAGCAAGTCTGGCTGAAGACGGCTGCAATGCCAGAAACCGGTCCTAGGAAGTTGGTTTCCGGTCCAGTGAAGGCATGGCGTGGCAGTTCGGGCTGGACTGTTCCCATGAGGCACAGGGTCAGACTGATTTGCATATGGCCATGTCTGAACTGGAGTGGCAGAGTGGGCTAAAGAACGGTGATGAATTAAACCCAGATCTGTTGATTGGGTGTGAGTGTTTGATTGGTTCAGATGCTCCTTCCATCACCACCCCCTTTTGTACCTCTTTGTTCGCCATAAGTTGGCAGGGTATGCTCAGACGTGAGTACCTTGCTCACTTTGCCACTGTATTCAAGCAAGCCTGGCTGAAGATGGCTGCAATGCCAGAAACCGGTCCTAGGAAGCTTGTTTCCGTTCCAGGGAAGGCATGGCTTGGCAGTTCGTGCTGGACTGTTCCCATGAGACTGATTTGCATATGGCCATGTCTGAACTGGGGTGGCAGAGTGGGCTAAAGAATGGTGATGGATTAAACCCAGATCTGTTGACTGGGTGTGAGTGTTTGATTGGTTCAGGTGCTCCGTCCATCACCACCCCCTTTTGCTCCCCTAGAGTAAGTGGAGACATTTTTCTATTGACCCTCCGGGTTTTGATAGGAAGAGCACTTTGGACTTTTCAGAGGTCAGTAGGGTATCTCTCTTCAGGAGAGGTTCCCTTTAAATCTCTTTTTATGTCTGCTGATTTATAGCAGAGCATAGTTCCAGCTTGCAATTTGTTTGGCTTAAATGCAAAAGCTTCATGCTTATGCAATATATCTCACATCATAGCTCTATATTGGGTATCTGACCTGACACCTTTTCTTTTTCTGATTATTTGTTAAGCAAGGTCTTTAATTTAGCTTAAGGAAATTCCTTTATGGAACATGGCTGTTGTATCATAACTATTGTGACTGATATTGTATTTTATCTTGTATTGAAATATCGACTAATGGATTATTTGAATGTGTTGCAATGATAAACAAATGGTTAATAACTTTCATTTTGAACTTACTAAATTGTTAATAAAACATTTTAACTCACACAAAATCTCTTTATTGACTTATGAGAGATTGGGTCACTGGTTGACTGGGGTGTGAGCTCGGGTGAAGCAACAACCACAATCCTCGTCAGGGTAAGGCAGTAACAAACCCCAAATTTACCAGCGCTCAACCACCTGGTAGCTTGGCACAGAGCAGTGTGGCCTAACTTAGAGACAATGTGTAAAATATTTCTGCAACAGTTCAAACAGTAAAACTGTGAAAATGCCACACAAAAAGATTCCACACCACGTTAGAAAAATAGAGCTAAATTTAATAAATGACAAAAATCTAATCAGTAGAATGGAGTTATGATTTTTTAAAGAATAAAGTGTAAAATAGTGCTTAATAGCATAAAGCACTAAACACAGCTATCTGGTCACGCTGGACCGGGCCAAAGTGAAAAGGTCAGGCCGACCACGATGGAGCGCAGCTCGGCCACAGTCCCCGATTTGGCCCCCTGAAGTTTTACCTTCTCACTCACCCAGGCACTTGTGAACTGGCGGCCTGGATGAGTCATGCACTAAGTCTCTCTGACTCTGCACTGAAGTTCACTCTTACTGCTGCAGGCATATGTTTTAACAGTAATAGACCGTAATTTCAATTAGTTGACACCAAAGTGCGGCATAGGCAATTTTTTTATTTATTTATAATTCAGACATTTGAAATGCACAAAAGTTTCATGGGTTCAGGTTAACTTGCTCCCTCCACAAACAGAGAATGAATCGCATGAAATGATTTGAGATGAATGGTGTGTCAATTTCCAACTTCTTTCAGCTGTAAAACACAAGCTGTCAGTATCCCATGATATATGGTGCTATTGTGAAGCCCTGCACCAAAGCCAGTCTTCAAATAAATATCTGGTACAATTTGCGGAGGTCATAAGGCAATAAATGGGTTTTAGCTCTGACAGCTCAAGCAGCCAATGCAGCCCAGGTTTCACAACAGAACTGAAACAAGGAAAGAATAGGGGGAAACACACTCTTTATGTTATAAAGTCTCAATTGGTTTAATACAATCACTGTAGATGTATTGTGTGTAATCAGAGAGAACTGGAATTGAGTCCTGGCGCAGGAGGAATTGTTACTTCTGTATTATAGTGCTATGACACCCAAGTCTATAACTGAAAGCCTTGTGAATATGCATGCTATTGTTTTAAAACGGTATTGCACACAGTATACAAGAGAAGTTGCACTGTATGGTTATCCATTTCAGGGGTTTTGCAGCAGTAAAGATATTTTTAGTGCTTCTCATTGCTCAAAAGTGTATAGTTTCTGGTTTTTACCTCTTTCCATGCACTCTTTTCTTTGCTTTACTTGCAAGAAAGTATCAGTCAAAGGGTCACACATTGGACAGTTGAATGTCACTGGGTATGATTGGACAGTGACTAACTACATGTGCTGCAGATAGTAGCACAAGTATGTAAATGTAAGCTCACACCTGCTGCACCCTACCTTAAATGAGGACGTAGTGCCTGGTGTGGTATGTATACCACTATGCTTGGAACTGCAGACCAGGGCCCAGGGGTGTCAATCTGGTAGTGCGAAACTGCTCCCAATGATGATGGCCCTGGCAAAAATGATTGACCAGCCCCAGTTAATGCCACGCATCATCGGAGTTAAAGTGAACCAGTCTCATGCCTGCTGCGTGGGTGCTGGGTGTCAAGACTCTAGAGTGACTGACTGGAATCAAAGCAAGTTCGGGCCGGGCTGTGAGTGACTTGTTTCACTCAATTGTCACTGTCTGAGACTTAGTCAGACAGACGGGCGGACCTCCGGTGGGCTTGGGGCAAGTGAGGACGTGTGAGAGTGAGACTGACTGAGCCGTCACATCGACTAGAGTCTCGGCTCTCAGTCTCACCTTGTAATGATACTGGTCATTGTGACTCCAGTGAGCTGTGGTCCCTGGACAGAAGCTACAAGTAAAGTAAGATAAGATTACCTGTTTTTGAAGTTGACACAAGATTTTTTTTTTTTTAAATTTTTTAAAACCTTTATTGTGAAAGAGCACACAGCTATTCAGCCTAGCATCCCGGAGGCAAGGCAGCAAAGAATCAGGAGGAGAAAAGTGCAAGGTGATTCACATCAGAACATTGCAGGTTGTTTTGTATTTTTATTTATAAGAAAGATAACTAAACCAAGAGAAGAAACGCCAAAGGGCGCGTGAGAGTGGCAATGGAGCATCAGAAACGGATAGGAGTCGGCTACAGTTAGAGGGGGACAGGTAGAGAATCGAGAAAAAGAACAAATAGTAGGATGGGGGGGGTAGGAAAAGGCAGGAGAAATACATACAGCATAAAACAGTTGGTGTCACAGGTTTAAGGTGATAGGTGCTCGTCCTGAGGGACAGGTTCCGGTGGTAGACACACATCTCCCCTATATGCATTCCATGCCCCCCACACTTTATTCCATGCCTGTGGCCTCCCCCTGGCAACGTAGACCGTCTTTTCTCTGAACATGCACCAATCCATGTTGGCTTTCCATTGTACCACCAGGGGGGCTGTAGCAGCACCCCACTTTTGAGCAATATCGCGCTTGGCAACCATATTGCCCAACGTCACCCAACGAGTCTGCGCCGTGTTGTGATCAGATGGTTCCCAAACATTAAGGAGGCACCTCCGCGCCTCCGCTGCCAACACCACACCAGTTACCTCTCCCATTATACGGTGCACTTTCGCCCAGTAAGGGGCAATGACGGGGCACTCCCAAAGAATATGTAAGAAGGTTGCGAGAGCCCCACAACCTCGACGACAAAGGCCATCGGACGAGAACCCCATGTGTAAGAGCCGAGGGCCGGTGACATAGACCTGGTGAAGAATTTTGAACTGCACCAGTCGGAGACGTGAGGAGATAGCGACCTCCTTAGGGGAGGACACTGCACTCTGCCAGTCCTCATCGTCCAGTTCCAGGCCGTCCGCAGTCCATTGGTCTCGCAAGCGCAGGAGGAGATCAGTGCGCACATTAATCAATTTCTTGTAGGACAGGGAAATAGCACTGTCAGGCATATGGCCATCCAGTATCCTGTCCTCCAAGGGGGTGCTCTCGGGGATCTCACCCTCCGTCGGCCTGGCGGAGAGCAGCGCGTGTCTCAGCTGGGCGTAGCGGAAAAACTCCGAAGCGCCCAAATGGTATTCGGTCTGCAGTTGGGGAAAGGTCTTGATTGCGCCCTTAATGACCATGTCGTCAACCCTGGAAATGCCTATAAGATCCCATTTGTCGAAGCCCTTGGTGTGCCACAGTCTACCCAGGATATCGGAGTCATACAGTGGGGTAAATCGAGTCAGTCTGCCCTGCCAACCCTGCGTTTTAGTAATCGTCCGCCAGACGTGAACCGCCGCCTTGGTCGGGCCCGATAGGCGCCGATCAAAGGATCTGGAATACAAGGCACGGTAGTAGTTACCACCGCGCAAGAGCCACCTGTCCATTGCGTAGCCTGGGCTATCTATAGGGCCATAAAAGCCGTGGTTGATGGCAGTAAGCTGAGAGGACCAATAGAACCTACGTACATCCGGCAGGGCGATGCCTCCGTCGTACCACGGCAACGTGAGCTTCTGGATGGCGACACGGGGTCTGCCATCCCAGAGCAAGGCCCTTTGCAAGCTCTCAATCTCCCGAAAATAGCGGGCAGGAACCAAGTCCTGAGTGTTCTGTAAGGCATACAGAAACCTGGGTAAGGACATCATTTTAAACAATGCTGCCCGGCCTAGGAGAGAGAGCGGGAGCCTGCGCCAGCTATCCACGTCTCTCCGCAGGCGCTGGAGTGGGGGGAGTAGATTGTGGTCGTATCGTGCCCTAGGGCTACCGGAAATGTATATTCCCAGATACTTAAAACCTTGTCCAGCCATCTGGATATTGCAACCTCTGGGGAGGCGCAGCGTGTCCCCCTTTAGAATGTAAAGAGAGGACTTGGCCCAGTTGATGACAAGGCCAGAGTGGCGTCCAAACAGCCTGAGCACATCGCACGCTACAATGAGCGATTTGCAGGGAGAGGTAAGGTAGAGCAGAATATCATCTGCGTAAAGGGAAACCCTATCCTCAAAGCCCGGGGCCCAGGTTATACCATGTAAGTCCGGGTGTGAACGTAGCATGGCCGCAAGCGGTTCCAGAGCCAGGGCAAACAGGAGAGGAGACAGGGGGCAACCCTGCCTGGTACCTCGGTGAAGGGCAAAGGACGCCGACACGCGGCCATTGACCGTGACATTAGCCAGCGGGCAAGCGTAAAGGAGTTGTAACCAGCTCAGAAAGACCGGTCTAAACCCAAGCTTCGTCAGCACCGCCCAAAGATAACTCCATTCAAGTGAGTCAAAGGCCATCGTGGCGTCAAGCGAAGCAAGTACCGCCGGTTCCTCGAGGGTGTGAGCTCTGGCCATGACACCATGGAGCCGACGCAGATTGAGGGCAGTGTTATGGCGGGGAATAAAACCCGACTGGTCCGGGTGCACCAAATCTCCGATGACTCCAACCAATCGATTGGCAAGCAGTTTGGCTAGGATCTTAGGTTCCACATTGAGGAGAGAGATGGGGCGATAGGATCGGCATACGTCTCTCGGTTTTTCCTCCTTGTGAATAACCACGATGGTGGCCAGCCTCTGATCTAAGGGGAGGAGGCCCTCGTCCCGTGCCTTCAAAAACATAGTCCGCAGGTGCGGGGATACCACATCCGGTCGAATTTTGTATAACTCGACCGGAAGACCATTGGGGCCAGTCGCTTTGCCCGACCTCAGTGCACGGATCGCCAAGGCGACCTCATCAGCGGATATGTCTCGATCTAAGTCGGCACGGTCCTCTTCAGAGAGACAGGGAAGGTCAATCGTTGATAGGAACTCAGCCGAGTCAGCCTCGGAGCGGTCCGAGTTAGAAGTGTAGACACCTCGGAAATAGTCAGCAAAAGACTCGGCAATAGCACTGGGGTCCGTGACGGCAACCCCGTCGTCGCACAAGATCTCGGGCACAACGCGGCTAGCCATCTCGCGCCTGTCCAACCACGCCAGCAGTTTCCCAGCTTTATCCCCGATGTCATAGATACGACCTTGCTGTTCCTTGGCCAGGGTGAGGGCAGCATTCATGGCGAGATCATGGTACTCCGCCTGTTTGAGGGAAAGGTCATGCAAAAGAGAGGGATCGGGCTCGGGCCCCAGTCGGGACTCAAGGCGCAAAACCTCGTCTTCTATACACGCGAGGTCGGCATCTCTGACTCGCCTGGCCTCCGCAATGAGAGCAAGAGCCTCACCTCTCAACACAGTCTTGAATGCCTCCCACAAGGTGATAGCCGAGCCAACTGAGCCCACATTCTCCGAAAAGTAGAGGTCGATGGCCTTAGCAAGGAGTGCACGAGTCTTGAAGTTACGGAAATACCACGGGTTAACCGCTACCGGGCGGTCAGACAGGACGATGTTAAAATCAAACGAGACCCACAGCGGGGAGTGGTCGGAAATACCCCGTGCCAAAAAACGGGCCTCAGACACGGAAGATGCATGTGCGGCTAGGGTAAAGACATAGTCTATACGGGAGAGACTACCATGGGCACTCGAGAGGAAGGAGAAATGGCGGAGCACGGGGTGTAGTAGACGCCAACTGTCCACAAGGCCCATGGAGTCCAGAAATGAAGGCAACCACAGTTGAGAACTGCGGAGATCTCTCGGCGGTTGGCGGTCCAGGGAACCAGAGCAGACTGAATTGAAATCACCCCCCACTATCAATAGACCATCAGACAAGGACAAAATGGCGGCACCAAGGTCCTGGAAGGTACTAGATTGCAGGCCCGGGGGAACATAAACCGAAAGTAGCGCCAGGGAACGCCCCTCCCATCTCCCCGCCACTGCAGCGTAGCGCCCCCTCTCATCAATCACAGTCACGTCTATCTCAAGAGGAAGGGACGCACGCACAAGGATACCCGCCCCCCGGGAGCCCGAAGAGAACCCAGAGTGGGCCACCATCTTGTAACCTTTACGGTTAAGAGCCTTGCAAGAGTTTCCTATCAAATGCGTCTCTTGTAAAAGCACAATATCGGGCATATGTCTCTTAAGCAATTGGATCACCACCCCTCTCTTAACACGGTCACCCAACCCATTAACATTCCAACTGATCACTTTTAATTTCCTACCCCCCATCGTCCCGCAACCCGTCCCACCCAATCCCAGCCAACCCAACCTTCAAGTGGAGAACAGCAGTAAACACATTCCATTGCCTATAGAAAGAAAAAGAGAAAGAACTAACAAAGAAACTTGCATAATTGCACCCCCCACCCTGCACCCCTGCATCAGACTAAAAAGCCCCCCCAACCAGCAGTGTGCCTGTTGCCCCATAACTACTCTACAAAAAGTCCCAGAGGAGTAAGGAATCTCCGCGAACACCTCCCGCCACCCTCCATGTAATCAACAGGAAAGTCAACAGGGTCACTGTAGAAACAATACCAACAGTCTCACGAAGCTGGGTCACCAAGCGCCGGTAGTACACAGTGAAGCCAAGTCTCATAGATCCGAGCCACCAGCCGCACCTCCATCGTGGTCATCTTGAGTGTCCCGACGCGGCGACAAAGTGTCTAACCAGTCACTCACATTCTCGGCATAGTCAAAGAACAGGGCACGGCCCTCATGTTCAATCCGGAGTTTAGCAGGAAACATCATGGAGTACTTATATCCCATATCTCGCAGTCTTCGCTTTACTCCCACATAGCTCTGGCGCTGCCGCTGAACAGTCCTGGTAAAGTCCGGGTAGAAGTGTACTTCAGCGTTCTGATATTTAAGCGGTCCGTGCCGTCTGGATGCCTGCAGGACCGCGTCCCGGTCCCGAAAGTTGAGAAGCCGTGCCACGATGGGCCTGGGCGCCACGCCCGACTTCGGCGGGCCGCCCGGCACTCGATGGGCACGCTCCACAGAGAAAAAGTTACTAAGGCCAGACGGCCAAATGGGTCTTTATCAGTTCCTCCACAAAGAGGTCCGTCGCCGCTTCCTCCGATCCCTCCGGAACACCGACAATGCGGACGTTCTGCCGCCTGGCACGGCCCTCAAAGTCCTCCAGTCTCCTAGAGAATTGGTCCGCAGTCATCCGCAGGTTCCGGACCTCGGTTTGCAGGTCCGAGACATCAGCCGTTAAACTGGAGGTCTTAATGTCTAGTGTCTTCACACGATCATTAGTTTTGCCCAGGTCGGCTCTAATGAGAGTCAGATCAACAGCCATTGTGTCCACCTCATGGGTTAAGATCTCATGTTGTTGCTGCATGTCAGCCCGAAAACTGGTGATAGCCCCCATGATGTCGCTTAGGGTAGGCTCGGAGCCGTCAGGCGAGCCCGTAGGTGGGACGCCCTTGGCAGAGGGTCCCGTAGCGGGCGGCGTCTTCGGCTGGACATTTCGCTCAATTCTGTTCTGTAGCGGCTGTGTTTTCCCGCGGACGCCTTTGTTCGACGTCTTGTCGGGGTCCCCTCTGCCCGACATGTTGGTTCCGAAGAGGACAAAGGGCTCCACCAGCCGAGCCCGACCCCAGCGAGTCAAGTAGAGAATCCGGGCTAGATAGTTAGACAGGCCGATGAAGGAACGTGAAGTAGGCACCCGCTCTCCGCCAACAGAGACAGCAGGCGAGAACTCCGCAGTCCAATCGTGCGGAGTGGCGGAGACCGGAGAGACAATGGCACAGCCCTGGCACGGAGTTCAACTCGACGTAGCTCAGCGTAGGAACCACCGATTCGACGGCGGAAGGTAGCACCCGCCTCAGTAGACCATCAGCGATAAGAATCCACCCACGTGGAACAGGATTTCAGGCAGGATACATGAGGAGGATCGGAGGGTCCGCGGAGCTCCGAGCTTACGCGGCCATCTTGGTTGCCCGCGAAGCTCCTCCCGACACAAGATTTTCAACTGCCCTGCAAAACTTCAGAAATGATTGTTAAAGAGCACACATTTCAAGTTCAATCCTTCTAGCGGTCTAGCCAATATTTAGGTAATGTGAATAACACATTAATTACCACTGTTTTATGTTGTGAACTGAATCCATGTAGCCACAGCATGTGCATGCCGATCAGTGAGTCTTGGTGAACTGGCCAAAAAGGCTTTGTCTGTTTTGAACACCACCAAGGCTGGAATGCTCGTTTTGGGTGATGGGCGGGCATTTCCCTGGGAGGCTGGAAGGGTGGAGGTGGGGTGGA
Source organism: Lissotriton vulgaris (assembly GCF_964263255.1). Classification (NCBI taxonomy): domain Eukaryota; kingdom Metazoa; phylum Chordata; class Amphibia; order Caudata; family Salamandridae; genus Lissotriton; species Lissotriton vulgaris. The sequence continues at coordinate 199,846,634 of NC_141696.1, forward strand.
AGGGCAGGCTTTGTAAGTGGGATCGGTTTTGTACCAGTGCTGTAGCTTTAAATGCACAGCAAAGTTTCTTGTACAGTCAGCAGTTAACGGACAACAACAAAAGTGTCACAATTTATTAATGTAACTGCTGGAGAGGGAGGGGAGCTTTGTCTAGTGGCAGAATTTCACTTATCTAAGGTAGTGGGTTAATATGCCTCCTACAAAGAACGTGTACCAGAACAATATTTTATGTGGATAGCTCAGTGGGTTACAGCCTTTGCCACAGAGATTCTGTTATTACTGTGCAGTTGATACGTTACATTTGTCATCTAGCACAATGAGCTATGAACTGCCATCTAAGAGCTGCATGCAAACTGCATGGTACCGGTCAATCACCTACTTTTCTTGTGCACGGAACTTTGAGGATATGCCGCCCTCAAGTCAATTGTGAAGAACACTTAACAGTTTTGGACATCTGTAACATTTCTTGGATCTTAGGCTGTGGCGATTTATCAACAAAGATATTTTTGTAAATTCACCAAATTTAACACTCAACCTTACATTACCATTTGGCATGGAGTGCAGCCACTAATGGAGATACCCACTCCGAAGATTCTAGAGGGTCTATAATATCTTCATCTTGGGGGATTTTTTATCTCAAGCTCTACTGCTCTTCGTTTTGCTATGGGCCTGCTTCCCTCTTTATGCACACACATTACAGATTCATATAATACAATTTTGTGTAAAAAAACAGTTAATTGTCCTATTTAGTCTGAAAACACAGCAGGAAATTCTTTTTACATACACACCTCCATCAAATCATCATTCGCTACAATTAACATGGGTGTTCGAAATTCAGCATTATACCCAAAGCTCCTAAATCCATCCTCCTTAAAAAAAGAAGGTGCTTTAGTAGCAACATACAACTCTCTTTATGCCTTTCTGTCCTGTAATTTAAATCACAACCTCCTAAAACCAATGAACCAGAGTTTGCTGCAGTTTTCACTCTGACTCTACCAAACAACATCTCACACAACAGTTTTTTGGAGCTCTTATTCTCAATATCACCGTTATCCTCTACTTGTTTGCTCAGTACACAAACGTGGTCAGTGTCAGCTCCAGATTTACTTGAAGTATCTTTGTCATCACTAATACACTTTACTCTGTTATAACTTTTAGCTTTGCATTAAAAATTCTCCTTTAACACATCCTAGTAAAATGGCCAATAATACACACATACTGAACATTTCTGTTTAAAGGCTGGACAAGGCTTATAATGAGCTAAAGAACTTTAACTCCCGCACCTGTAACACCTGTTCTTCCTCACAGACTTCTTTACATCATCAATGACAGAACTTTTAGAACTATTGCTATTTCACCTGAACTTTATTCTTTTTTACCGATACTTGGTTATTTTTCACTTTGGCAATCACACTAGCTTTGTTTTCTCTAACTAAATTCTCCTTAATAGCTGCTCTGGCACGCCCATTCCTTAACTCTGCTTTCTGCATTATAGCTACTACATCCTTCAAATGTGAATCTCCAATTACCCACAATTGATCTTGAATGCTAGTGTTATTTACATGGGTTATTATTTGGTCTCCTATTAATTCATCATGTAGTACCCAAAATCTACAAGATAAAGTTATTTGTTTTGGAGACACAACATAATCATCAGCACCTTCATTTTTCCCATGTTTCCTCTGAAACAACTTGTAGTGATTTACAACTAGTTACACTACAGGGGAAAATAATAATAATAATAATAATGCATCTTGTAGAGCGCGTGGTTATTTCTTAGAAAGTATCCCAGTGCTAGGATACTGACTTTGGAAAAAAGTGTTACTCGTTGACTGGCAAGGTCTTAGCTAGATCTAAAGGGCCAGGTTTTCAGCTTTGTCCTGAAAATAGTTTAAGAAGGGGTTAGCCGGAGTTCAGAGGGTAGGGAGTTCCACATTTTTGGTGCCAGCTGACTAAAGGAGCTACCATCAATTCTGACTTTTTAATAGTTTGGGACAGTGGCCGGTTTTGCGACGGCCGATCTTAGATTTCTAGTTGGGACAGAAGGAATGATCATGGACTGTAGATAGGTGGGGCCTTGAAAGGAAAGAGCTTGTAACCCTTACAGAGAGCCTTAAAGGTAATTATTTTTTCCACCAGAAACCAGTATAGTTCCTTCAATGCGGTGCGGCTAGAGGTGCACCCAGGAAATCTGAGTAGTGCCCGAGCCGCTGTGTTCTGAACCCGTTGAAGCCTACTCAACCAGTATTAGAAAATACCCAGGTAAAGAACATTACAGCAGTCTAATCTGGAAATACCCAGAGCTTGGTTAGGGAGGAGACCGGGGATTTTCTTCAAGGATCTCAACAACCCGAAACACTTCCCTGCAAGGAAATTCATCTGGGACACAAAGAAAAGTGTGGTATCTTCCGCCTGCATTTGCCGCCGGCGACTCCGCGTGTAATGGAGCTGCTCGCGGTGGCATCACTTAGAATGTCACCGCGACCAGCGTTCCAAGGCGAGCGCCGGGGTAACACGAAGAAGCTGTTTGCAAGGAGGCTGTGGCTGAGGTCGCAGGGTTACCACTTATCATAATAAACGTCTAGAGGTTATACATACAAGGCATCTCGTACTTTCTTTGGCCATCTCCACACTGGCGACGAGGGTGGGAACATCTGCGACCTCAACACGCTGACAACTACCGGAACGCACAGCTGAGGAAAGTAGTGAGAAGAATCCAATACCCCCGAAGCAGACGGAGTTTCTGAAGAAGAGAGCGGAGCCGAACGTATAAGAAAATAAACAGTGCAGTCCTGAGCTCCGCCAAGTAAGGGCTGGTCGGACGGAAGGGAAGCCCCCGTCAGAATTGACTCTTGAGGCAAAGTACCGTGACCGGAAGATGAAGAATGTATAAGAGAGGATTGTACACTCTCGTGTGAGATTGAGCGACTCATTTTGATGAGTAATTGTTGGAGGTGCGGTTGCGATCCTGAAGTGTATGGAGTGAAGAGGGGAAGAAGTAATAGGAACAGCTGCTTTTCCGTCTTCTTGAAGTGCCTGTCTCCGCCTTTGGGAATACAGTAACACTCATCAGTTGCTTCGAGGTGCGCAGTTCCCTAACTACCGCTCTGCTTTGCCTGCCCCTGAAGAAAAGAAGTAGGGCTGCGGCCACTAACATGGAAGTTTGTTAGGAAAGCACCTAGAAGCGCGTGTGAGGAGCATAAAGACGTGCAGCAGTGTGACAGAGGAGAGCCATTTGCCCGTCCCTCCTCGATGAAGCAGGAAAGGGTAGCTGCCCTCAGTCGCGCTGTGGGGACCACGCGTCAGTCTTGTGGGAATTCCGACATGTCAGGAGTACGAGCGAGGCCAGCTGTTGTGGATGTCTGATTGCATTCTTGTGCGGCGCCGGATATTTCTCCCACCAGCCAGCCTGTGACTGTATCTTCAACAAAGAGAGACTGGGATAGACTTGTGACAGTCTGTCACAGAAGCGCGCTTTGCGCATTGTATTCCTTCAGCTTCATTTTCTCTATCCAAAGGCACTTCATTAAGGGAACACGCACAAGATCGCCTGACAGTCTGCAGTGTGGGTTTTGGTTTGATGTAGCACTGCAGCAGTGAAGCGTTTGTCCACCACCTCCACCTCTCAGTGTTTGGCAACAATAATCTCCACCCTTACAGGGGAATAGTATCAGCGCTTCCCTTTCAGGTGCCCCCCCCCCTCTACTCATAAGTGAACCGTTTGTTTCCACCTCATTTTGAATCGCGTACAGGGGGATGTTTCCTTAACTCTCAGTCCTCGCTCAAAGTGAATTTAGCCTTCAGCAATCTGCTCTAAGGGGTGCTGGCCGTATTTACAAGTCTAGCAAGCATAACTGTGTATTTTGGTCTTTGAGTTCCCTGCGATCTGGGGGTGGGCCTTTTTTCCTATTCTATTTATGTGGAATGTTTCTGGTATACAGACCTGAGATTAGCTTTGACAGGCGTACCCACCACTGTCCCCACTAAGGTGTTTTATGCTCCCAAAATGCAAAAGTAGTATTGTATGCAATTGTGTTATGTGCGATTTTAATTCATTCAGTGTCTGAAAATAGCACCCTGCTCAAAATTTACACTGTGAGTAATAGAATATAACACTGTTTTTTGAGTACCCTGGTTGCATATCGCACAGAGACTTTGCATTATGCAGAGTGTGACCCCTCCACCTTTTTTCCTGACTAACCCAGGTGATCCCACTATACAATGGAAAAAGTGGAAAAAGGTGTTTTTGAATTACGCCACTGTGTGTGGGCCTAACCTTGGCCTGGAAAGGAAGGTAGCATTGTTAGCTTATTACTTAGGTGCGGAAGGAGAAGAGGTTTTAGACCACCTCCCAGAGTTAGGGACACAAGAAGCAAGGGGTCTCAATGAGTTAGAAGTAAGTTTAAAGAAATTGGACTTACACTATCTCCCCAAGACTAGCACAATTATGGAGAGGTACCACTTTGGGAGGAGGACACAGAAGGAGGGGGAATCTATTGAAGATTTTGTCTCTGAATTGAGAAAACTAGCAGCTACATGCAAGTTTGGTGGGGCAAGTGAGGAGAGGATCAGAGATCAGTTTGTATTGGCTTGCAGGATGGAGCGTGTACGGGAAGAGTTGTGGCTGAAGGATGACCCACCTTTGAGGGAAGTTCTCATTATAGCTAAACAAGTTGAGCACATGTTACAGTGTGTCAAGGAAATAAAGCAAGACACCGGGGAGAAAAGAAGCGAAGATAAACCCAATGTCAGTGAGGAAGTGACCGAGTGTGAGGCCGTGTCAGTGATCAAAGGCCAGAAGGTAGCGGGTAGAGAGCAGAAGGTGAGCAAGTTGGGAGGAACATTCAAGGGCACCTGCTACAGGTGTGGCAAGCAGGGGCATCTTGCTAATGACAAAGAGTGCCCCGCCCTCAGGTTTACATGTAATAAGTGCGGCAAGAAAGGTCACTTCAAGCAGTATTGCAAGAGTGGGCAAGGTGTTGGAAGACAGAGTAGAGACAGGACAAACGAAGTATGTGACGAAATTGTAGTGCAGGTAAAAGAGTTACAGACCCAAAGCTTTGTTGACACCACATGCGAAGAAATAGTGGTACAAGTTGATGAGGGTCAGGTCAGCAGCCCTAAAGACACAATAAAAGTGGGGAGCACTGAGTTAGATGCTTTGTTTGATTCCTGTTCTAGGATAACCATTATCAACGCAAAAGAATTCACTCGTGTGTCCAAGGGGAAGGTAATATTGAAAAGTATGGACCTGAGACCAGGGGGGTATGCTGGTCGCCTCATCTCAATGAAAGGTTATTTCCTAGAAAAAATCAAATACAAAAACAGGACAACTGTGTCCAAAGTGTACGTGTCCACTGTCGGGGATAACATCTTGGGGTGGCAAGCACAGAAGGAGTTAGGGGTCTACCTCAATCCAAACAGCAATCCCCAGATCCTGATACAGGAGCTACAGGAACAAAAGACAAACGTAGTGACTGAGTTCAGTGAAGTGTTCAGAGAAGAGCTGGGATGTTTGAAAAACTACTGTCACAAGATAAAACTGAGAGAGAACGCGAAGCCAGTCGTGGCCAAAGTCAGGAAGCTTCCCATAGCCATCCAAGAAGAGGTCAAATTTGAACTTGAGAAATTGTGCAAGGCAGGAGTCATCGAACCAGTGGAGGCGACAGAATGGCTAGCACCCATCGTGGCCGCGAAGAAGAAGGATGGGTCGGTTCGGCTCTGCATCGATCTGAGGGCGTTGAACAAGGAGGTTGTGGTCGATCGATACCCTCTGCCCAACATCACCCAAATGATGAGCATGCTTGAGGGAGCCAAGGTGTTTTCCACTCTCGACCTCACCTCGGCCTACTTCCAGATAAAGCTGCATGAAGAGTCTCAAGAACTCACAGCATTTGTGACCCCTATGGGCGCGTACAAGTTCAAGAGGATGCCCTTCGGGTTAGTCTCGGCGGCCGCCGTGTTTCAGAGACTCATGGGGAACATTTTGAAAGGCATCCCAGGTGTCATGTGCTACCAGGACGATGTGCTCATCTTTGCAAAGAACCATGAGAAGCATGATGAGAGGCTGAGGCGAGTACTGGGAAGGTTCAGGTCACAAGGTCTAACGGTAAAAAAGGATAAGTGTGTGTTTGGCTGTGCTGAACTGAATTTCTTGGGACACAAGGTGACAGCTGAAGACATATGTCCCAAGGCTGAACTACAAAACACCATTGTTAATCTGGCGCCTCCAACGAGCAAGGACAAGATCAAGTCTATGATGGGAATGTTAGAGTTCTACAGAAAATTCATAAAGAACCTGGCTGGAAGGACTTACGCCATCAGACTGCTGCTAAAGAAAGAGACAGAGTTCAACTGGAGTCAGGAGTGTCAGAGGGAATTTGAAGACGTAAGGAGGGCACTTGCAGAGGCCCCCAGCTTAAAATCGTACATACCCAACCGGGCGACTGTGGTCACCACCGACGCAAGCGCTAAGGGGCTGGGAGCAGTCCTCACCCAAGTAGGCAAGGACGGTGAAGAAATGATAGCCTTCGCCTCAAGGTCACTCCAGAAGTCCGAAAGCAACTACTCAGTGATTTAAAAAGAGGCACTGGCAGTATCATGGGCATTAGGGAAATTCAGAGACTTCCTGTGGGGCACACAGTTCACTTTTCGTACCGACCACAAGCCACTGGTGGAAGTATTCAGCAAAAAAGTCCTGGATGCCATCTCCAGTAGGATCAGGCGTTGGGTGGTCGGGCTCCAAGAATACACTTTCGGTGTCGAGTACGTCCCGGGAGCGCGAAATTTCGCAGCGGACTGTCTGTCAAGACTGGTAAATGAGAATGAAGCGAGGGAGAGGCAAGAGATGGCGGATGATGAAGCAGACGAACTACAGATGGAAAATGTCTGCGCCATCCAGAGGGCACTAGGAGAAGAAACATGGAAAAATGCATTGAAGGAAGATGAGGTCTTGGAAGAGGTGTGCGAAAGAATAAAAAACAGGTGGAAACACGAAGATAAACGGGAGGAAAATCTACAACCATACTGGATTGTCAAGGATGAACTGTCCATTATAGACGAGTGCCTGTTCAGGGGGACGAGACTAGTGCCACCCGCGTCGGTCAGAGACAACCTGGTCGAGTTAGCCCACAAAGGACATATGGGCATCACCAAGACTAAACAAAGACTCAGAGAGAGCTATTGGTGGCCAAGCATGGACCTTGCCACAGAAAGGAAAATTAGAGACTGCATTCCTTGCAGCAACAGTGACAAGGTCTTGAAGCAACTTACACCCCCGATGGTATGCAGGCCGCCACCGTCTGGACCCTGGGAGGAGTTAGCATTGGACATCGTGGGTCCTTTGTCTGGAGAGCTGCGCACGCCGTACATCCTAGTACTCATGGATATGCATTCTAGGTGGCCTGAAATAAAGTTAGTAAGTGAAGTCACTACTAAGACAGTCATTGGATTTTTGGAAGAGGTGTTCATCAGGGAAGGGCTACCCAGCAACATTCTCACGGATAATGGGGTGCAATTGTGTTCTAAAGAAATGGAAGACTTCCTTGGAGAGAGGGGCATCGGACACAAACGTTGCGCTCTGTATCACCCCGAAACGAATGGCATGGTCGAGCGTTTTAACAAAACCCTCAAGGAGAGCATACAGTTGGCCAAGGCCAGTGGCATAAGCTGGAAAGAAGAAGTATGGAGGCGGGTAGAAGCGTACAGGTTCACACCACACCAAACGACGGGAGTCACGCCTTTCGAGTTGCTCCGCGCAAGGATACCCAACACCAAGCTATCCCCGGGGTGGATGGGGTGGCACAAGGGATGGTCAGACCACTCAAAAGAAGTGAAAAGGCTAGAGAGACAAGAGGGAGCAATGGCAAAAAGGAAGGAAAGATATGACCAGTTGAAATCTACAAGAGAGGCCGGATTCAAAGTAGGGGACATCATCAAGATCAGAACCCCAACTGGTAGAGCTAGCTGGTCAGGATACAGTAGTCCAACCAAGATCACCAAATTGTTCAAAAACGCCGTGAAGACTCAAGAGGGGAGGATCTGGAATCTGGGGAGAGTAGTGAGATTTCACCCACCCGGGCATGACGCAAATAGTGAGGGAGAGGGAGAGAGTGATGCGGAGAGGAGCAAAAGGTCCTACATTAAGAAACTGTTGCCATCCCCCCACCCCAGTGTCAGGCCCAGCAAGAGAGTGACCAGACCCCCCAGACACTTTGATCAATATGTCATGATGTAATATTTTGCGGCATTTGTTGTGTTGTTATATCTCTTGTGTTCATTCTGCAGGGGAGGGGGATGTGTGGTATCTTCCGCCTGCATTTCCCCCCGGCGACTCCGCGTGTAATGGAGCTGCTCGTGGTGACATCACTTAGAATGTCACCGCGACCAGCGTTCCAAGGCGAGCGCCGGGGGTAACACGAAGAAGCTGTTTGCGATGAGGCTGTGGCTGAGGTCGCAGGGTTACCACTTATCATAATAAACGTCTAGAGGTTATACATACAAGGCGTCTCGTACTTTCTTTGGCCATCTCCACAAAAAGTTTCTCATCAAACCAGCTGCCCAGATTCTTGACCTTGGGGAGTGGAAAAGAAACAAGACTATCGGGCCACAAAATATTGGACCAGATATTGAGGTGCTCGCCCAGGACCCAGACCTCTATCTTCCCAGCATCCAGCTTCAAACAGTTAAAGTCCATCCAAGCAGCAACCTCTGACAAACAAGCACGGAGGGAGGAGCCATGAGCTCGCTGTTCTGAGATACAAATTGTGTGTCATCAGCATATTAAATAATGGTAAAACAATAACGCTCAATGACCTCCGCCAGCGGACAAAAGTAGACATTGAAAAGGGTTGGACTCATTGAATATTTTGTGAATCCTGAAAGTTGCCACCAATTCCACTGTTCCAGAGCCGCTTGACCAAGATATGATGGGATACAGCATCAAATGCAGTACTGAGTTCAAGCATAACAATAGCGCAGTGTCGCCCTCGTTCATTATTATTAAAGTTTATAATTAAATAAAGGTAATAAGATAATGTAAATAAGAAAATATATGTATAGGTACACATTTATTGTTTTTATATTCATTAAATTAAGTTTATTTGTTATAATTATTAAAAATATAAATGTAAATTAATTTATTGTGTTAATAATATTAATATTAATTAATTATTTAAGTTAATTTATATTATTTTTTAAAGTCGATATTATTTACATCTATATTTATTACAACGATATTTGAGAGTCGATATTGTTGTACTTACCTGTTTAAGTATAAGGATTCGATATGTATGTAGTCGATATTTTTACATCTTTATTTTTTGTAAACTATATTTTTGTTGTCGATATTTGAATATGGAACCCCGGCCTGGAAGCGGAGCTTCCGGCCCAGTGGTGGAGATTTCAGCCATGGCTAAATTCCCACCTCCGAGCCGGAAGCTCCGCCTCTAAGCTGCAAGCTCCGCCTCTGGGCCAGAAGCTCTGCCTCCGGGCCGCAGGCTCCACCCCCAAGCCGTAAGCTCCGTCTCCGGGCCGGAATTTCCAGACGTAAAGTTAGTAGTCCTAAATCCATTCTGTAAATACCAAAAGTAGTAAGTGCATTCTGTGAATATCAAAAGGAGTAAGTGCATTCTGTGCATACCAAAAGTAGTAAGTTTAGGATTTTGTCTTAAGTTAATTCTGTGAATCAGGCCCACTGATTTCATCATTTATCCACCCTGCTGATGGCTTTTGTCTCTATGCAACTTGTTTAACCAGAGGGGCTATGTGGCCAAGTGCTTCTCTAAGCCAAGTGCCCAGTTGAGCGCTGGCTTTACTTAGGTTGTGGTCCAAAATTGAACTGTGTTTTTCCAGAGCATGATTGAGCCTTTTGGGGATCACTTTGGTCCATTTCTGAGCCCAAGTGAGGGTGGGGGTAGGATTCACTGGCATCTTATCATGGAACAGGTTTACAAGAATTGCTAAGTGGTCTGACCAAACCAGCGGAATGGGCGAACAAATTACAATGTGCACCATATTAGTGAACACAGGGTCAAGAATGTGACCCAGTCTGTGCATGGGGATTAGCACTTTCTGGAGAAGTTGCAGACTCTCCAGATCACCAATTAGCACTTTAGCTGTCTGAGAATTGGTATCATCTTAGTGAATATTAAAATCGCCTAGCGCCAACAGGTTGGAGGTCCCCAAGGCTTAAGGGAACAGTGTGTCTGCTAGTAAGGTGTAGAAGTTCAACAGAGGATCTGGGGGATGATAGATTAAAACTTCTGACGCAACAACGTTTTTTGAAAAAGTCAGAGAGAAAAAGGAGGCTTGACAGCCCTCAATAGAAAGTTCAGAAAAGGAAAATTGGAAATCTCTTTTAAAGATTATAGCATAGCAATTTCCGCCCCCAGACCTTCATAACTGTCTATCTTGCCTGACAATCGTATAATCTTGTGGGATGGCCTGCAGTAAGCCAGGAGACGTATCATCATTAAGCCATGTCTCAGTCAGGAACACTGCGTCTAGCTTGAGTTCCTCAAGTAAGTCATGCATTTCAACTTTGTGCTTAACCAGGGACCTGCAGTCAAAAGAGAGAAGCTTGAAAGAATAGTGTGATGGTGACACAGGGCTAGTTCTACTTACCATTAAGATGGAAGTTGGGACCAGGTATCTGGAATGGCCACACCAATTGTTCATGTTGCCGATGTTTGAAAATCCACAGCAGGCTTTGGGAAGGACATGGAGTGAACTTTCATGAGAGCTAGACCGCTAACCAAGATGGCGGTCAGAATCCCCCAAGTTTGTTGGTTTAACAGGCCACTGTCGACAAATGATACTAAGAGGATGCCCCCAGTAATGTTAGAATGCCTCCAGAAATCTATCTACAATTAAAAAGCAGCAATAATTACAAAGCAGAGCTCGGAGTCTCTCTAATAGGCGATCTCACTAGGTAGCGATAGGCTCAAAAAGCAAACGCAGCAGTCCATTACAATAGAGAATATCCATACTAATATAATAAAGAGAGAGCCCAAACCTTTGAGGCGGGTAATCTCAGGAACCACAGCACCAATCACCGCACCCAATACAGCGTTGGAAAGGGCAGTTGCAGCAGAAGGACATAGGCTATGCAGACACCCACCATATACATTTAAAAGGTAAAAGAACCGTGCCAGCAAAGTAGTCCCTTGTGGGCGTGTCTGCGTTGTGCTGTGGGCGTGTGCTGGGGGAGTGACAAACGCTGGGGGCGTGTGGTACGTTCCGCCCATCATGCCATGTCTCATATCGTGTGCTAATCCCACCCTGCTCCCTTTAAATACCCCTGCAGCCCATAATCATAACCCACCCTTACTCCTTAAAATACCCCAACACCCTTAAACACTAACCCATCTAAAGCCTATAAATATACCCTGTACCCCAAAACCCAAACCTATCCCTTAACCCTAAAAATACCCCTGTACCCCAAAACCCAAACCTAGCCCTGAACCCTATAAATACCCCTGTAGCTCAAAACCCAAACCTACCCCTGAACCCTAAAAATACCCCTGTACCCCAAAACCCAAACTTAGCCCTGAACCCTAAAAATACCACTGTACCCCAAAACCCAAACCTACCCCTGAACCCTAAAATACCCTTGTACCCCAAAGCCCAAACCCAGCCCTGTACCCTTAAAATACCCCTGTACCCCAAAACCCAAACCTACCCCTGAACCCTAAAAATACCCCTGTACCCCAAAACCCAAACCTAGCCCTGAACCCTTAAAATACCCCTGTACCCCAAAACCCAAACCTACCCCATAACCCTTAACATACCCCTATACCCCAAAACCCAAACCTATCCCTGAACCCTAAAAATACCCCTGTACCCCAAAACCCATACCTATCCCTAAACCCTAAAACTACCTCTGTACCCCATAAACCAAAACTATATCTGAACCCTTAAAATACCCAAACACCACAAAACATATACCTCAGTACCCCAAAACATATACCCCTATACCCATACTTACCATATCCAAACATTAAAAAAAACCATGCTTTTTCCATTCATGCATTTACAACGAATTTCATTGTAAATGTATGCATGGTAAAAGCATAAAATGTAATGCCATGCGTTATAATGGCATTGCGGAGTCATGGTACTTTCGTAATGGAAGTATGCGGAGTGATGGTATGCGGAAAGAAAGTTGCAGAATAATGGGTGTTTACCCTTCCCCGATAAGTACATTGGTCGCACGGCGGCCCAGATCTCCAGCAACATACTCATATTTTTTCACCACCCATTTGAAAAATGCACAGGTCTCTCTCATTGATGGCCAGCACTGGAATACACTTTTAGACACACCTCCTGCCAAAAGTTCTAGAATTGCGAACTTTAGAGCTGGGGAGCTACGTTCGAATCTCGGCATCAGCTCAACATCCTGTGATTCCAGGCAAATCGCTTTGTCCCCCCATGCCTACCACAAATGAATGTGTTCTTCTGTAATGTAAATTGTGCTCATGCCATGTTGTCGAGTTCGCGCTATATAATATTGCAAGGAAAAATAAAGTAGGGAAACTCCAGTTCACACACTACTGAACGCGCACTCTTAAGTGCATCAGCAGTGCACTGTGAATCGGAGCGTTTCACAGGCCTGTCACAGATAAGAAATGCTATCTAAACGAAATCCTACAAATCCCTGGCCGGTAGCAATTCATACCCGGACAACGTCAGGACGGGCTGCTAGTAAGCAATAAAGTGTTAAAGTGCCAAAGTGCAACAGATTTTGCTGAGTGTCACCAGTGACGCAGCTATTGCGCAGTGCCCTCTTTTTTATGGCCAGCTTCCAGGAGAACGAGACCGCTAACCAAGATGCCGGCTAAATCTTCCAAGGCATGTTGAAAAAAAACACTGTCTCTCTCTTGTCTACATTTGTTTTCCATTCTCATATATTTTTAAAGCACCAGGACCTAAACAGTAAAGTAAAAGTCTCATCTTCTGATCCGGAGGCATATCTTCCTCATCAAAGGATGAAATGTAATTGATAGAAAATGCCTTCCATTCCTCCCATTTCATAACTGATTTGGATCCGGTAGTTTTAAAAGTGTGAGGAGTGTTATAATTCAAACATTGCATACACATATTTACTGCTCCTTATGTCACCAACAAAATAGTAACATTTTAACCTGTATATAAATCAAAACAAGAAGTCCCCTATGAGTCCATTCTGTCTGGGCGGTACCGGCACATAAGTAATTTTTACTATAAAACTCTCACCATTCAGGAAATCCTGAAGGCATGCTTCCTCATACAGTTTTCACAATGGAGTCTAATACTTCCACCGCAGGCTTTAAGATGACTCGGTTCACTGTGCCACCAGATCCAAGCTATACCTGGCTAAGAACCCTAACTAGGGCTAAACAGTTCCTAGGTTGTTTGTGCTCCAGTTCAGGGAGGACTTGGCCTGGCTCTTTGGGCTGGATTGTTCCTATGAGGAACAGGGTCAAGTCTGATTTGCATATGGCTGGGTCCAAACTGTGGAGGCATGGTGGGCAAAAAACGATGGATTGGGATGTGGCCCTGAGCGATTGCCAGTGGCTGAGCTTAATTCAAGCATTCCATTTGTCACCTTGTTGTTTTTGCATAGTAGATGTATACAGCTGATAAATTTGGGGCAAAATTTAATTTGGATAAAAGGAGTAATAGGTTGTCCCAGTTGACTGAGTTGAAGGCCATGTGGAAGTCCGCTAGTAAGAATGTCTTGTTCCTTGGCAGTGCTGCATCTAGGGATAGTGCATTGAAGACATACCGTATTTTGTGATAGGTGGCATGTTGGGGCATGATGTTGGATTGGTCCAGGTATATCAGGAAACACAATTGTTTTGCAAGCGTTTTGCCAGTACCTTGGCCCATATCTTCGTCTTATATTCGGAACCGAAAAAGGACAATGGGAGGAACCATGTTCTGGTGAGCAACCAGATTTTAGGAGAACCAGAATTTCCACCATTTTATGGGCAAGTGAAAATCATTCTGTTCTCTATGCCTCTGCAAAGACTTCAGACAATGGGTCTAAGAGGTGGATCATATGCTTTGTAAATTTGTACTGGGAATCAATTGGAGCCAAGGCCTCGCTAGTCTGCATCTGTCCCAGACCTTCTGCCAACTCATCCCCTGTCACATCCATCTTCAGGAGTTTCCCGTCTTCTTGCAACAAGGGCTAAACTGCGAGGTCCGCCACAAACTCTCGAAGCGTAGACCCACCTGGATCCTCTGCAGGGGAATTTAGTTCTGCATAATACAACATGAAGACTTATCTATATCAATATCTCCAGTTATCCTATTCCCCTCCATGTACAGGACATATGCAATTGGTTTTTGACCAGTGGTGTTATTACACAGCCAGTGGATAGTTTTGTTAGACTTGTCACCCCATTGGTGTATGCAGCCCTGCATGGCCAGCCACCCTGTTGGTGATCCAGACAAAAGAGTTTGTTGGCAGTTGCTTTGCATGTGTAGTGAGTCTTTAAGGACTGTGGCTGCTGACTGTGATGCCACTACTGCCATCTCTAGCTCCAGGAGGCAGTCTCCCAAGAACGATAATGCCTGCTGGTCCTGGCGGCGTCTACGTACTGTGTGACTGATAATGTTGTCCTGGAGGAAGGCTTTGAGTGCCTTCCACAGTTTTGGTGGGGAGGCTACTGAACCCTTGCTTTCTATCAGGTATCTTGGGATGCCGTCAATTTAAGGGGGGTGCTTTGAAGCGCCTTGCTTTAGCAGCTACAGTGAGGTGGGGACCTATATGAGGTCCACTTCTGTCAGCAGCTCACAGAAAAAAGCTCATAATTAATGCTATAAAGGAATACAGCGACAATAGAAGAGCAACCCGAAGCAAGGTAGAACAAAAGACGGGGTAGCAGACACTGGAGAAGGGAAAGGAATACTGAATAAAAGGAATGGTGAAAGGATGGAAAGAAGGTTGGATGGGTGGATGAGTGAGTGGGTAGATTAGTGAGTGAAAGGTTGAGTGGACGGGCAGGTGGATAAACAGAAAGGATGGCAGGTTAAAGGGATAGATGGATAGATGGATGGATGACAGATGAAAGGATAGCAGAGCAAAAGGATGGATGGGTGGATAGGTGAAAAGATAGCACAGCAAGGGATTATGGATGGCTGAGCGGGTGAAAAGATGAGTGGCTAGATGGATGGATGAATTGGTAGATGGATGGATGGGTGGGTGGCAAAGTGTATGGATGGATGAATAGATGGCATAATGGATGGATGGATGGATGGATGGATGGCAGAGTGGAGGGATGGATGTCAGAGGGAATGGATGGATGATTGGATAGATGTATTGCAGAGTGTATGGATGGGTGGCAGAGTGAATGGATGCATGGAAGGATGGATGGGATGGTGGGATGTCAGAGCAGATGGATGTGAGAAGGGATGGATGGATGGACAGGTGGATGTATGGATGTATGGCTAAAAGTGTGGCTGGATGGCTAAGTGGATGGATCGCAGAGATGGTTGATGGATGGATGGAAGAGTGGATGGATGAATGTGATGAGTAAAGATTGACTGATGGATGAAAGAATGAATAGGCACAAGAATGTATCGGTGAAATGTGGATGCCAGCGGGTGAAAGGAAGGCTGAATAGAAGAATGGATAGATGCTGGAACCGAAGAGACAAGGGAGCTCTTCTAGGGAGGGTTGGGCTCACTTGCTTCACTGACATCGGAGATTTAGTTCAAAGTAGGGGGCTTTTCTTTTTTTAGCTACTCCCTTGGTTAGATATGTTTGTTTTTGTTTCTGTGTCTTGGTGCTTCCACCTCAACCCTGCCCCCACCCCCCGGGCCTAACCTCAAACTCATTTCAACTGGTGAGCAGACCGATAGCCCTCTAGTGTGAATTTGCACTCCCGCCACCCAATACATTTCTGTACTCTGCAAGAATTGGTTGTCAAAGTGGGAGAATACATGTGAATCCCTGCTTGGGAATCACTACAGGATCACTACAGGAAAGTGATCCCCAAACAGGGATTCCCTCACTAGGCACCAGGGATGGGGGAGTGGCCCCTTAGGCAAGAGCTTGCGGTCCCCTGCATAAATATTTCAGACGACACCCAGCTGGTGTTTAAGCTAACTCCTGACCGTAGAGAAGATGCCACCAATTTCTCGGACTGCATGTCTGCAGTAGCGGTCTGGATGAATAACAACTGTCTCCGTCTGAATGGCGAAAAGACCGAACTACTGGTGGTCGGGAGAGCAACTTCTGCGTGGTCTCGCGCATGGTGGCCTAGCGAGCTGGGTAACCTGCCTACTCCTGTGGAGGCGGTTAGAAACCTAGGCGTTATGCTGGACTCAGACCTCTCTGGCAATACCCATGTCAGCAGGGTCACAGGAAGGTGCTTTGGCATATTGAAGGTTCTGCGAAAGGTGTTGGATCTCCTTCCTACTGAAGCCAGAAAAACCATAGTCCACGCATTAGTGACCCCCTATTTGGACTATGGGAATGCCCTCTTGATTGGGCTCAGTCAGAAGGGCCTACATCAACTGCAATGCGTGCAGAACGCTGCCGCACGCCTGGTGCTAGGACTCCCACGAAGAACTTCCGCAAAAGCTCCCTGATCAAACTCCACTGGCTTCCGGTCAGAGAGAGGATCAAATTTAAGACCCTTTGCTATGCTCACCGCATCGCTCAGGACAAAGGTCCTGAATACTTAAGCAATCTTCTCACTATACACCGCCCGACCCGGAACCTAAGATCATCCGGCAAGATGTTATTCAAACTCCCTCGAGTCATCAGGGCCAAAATGGGAGGAAGATCCTTCAGGTATTTAGCCTCTAAATACTGGAATTGGCTCCCGCTCCACTTGCGGATGGAGCCATCTGAACTGAGATTTAGGGCTAAATTGAAAACCTATCTGTTCCCCAACATGTAATCCTCCCCCGAGCTTCTTTTTCTACAGCTACCTCTGGATCTTTGTACTGTATTAGCAGTTAGCACGGGGACACAGTTTTGTGTAGCCAGGCGCTTTACAAATGATTTATTATTATTATTATTATTTTATTATTTCTGCACCCCATAGGGCGGTAAGTCTACTAGATGGCAGCAAAAGCAGATAAGCTTCTTTTTAAAATATAGTGGTAGGGGATGCTAAGCATGGCCAAATTTTGCGAATCTGGCGTTTGCGAATTTGCGTATTTGCGAACTCGCAATCCGCGAATTCTCGCGAATTTTATTTTTTTTGTGTTCGCAAGGGTTTCTGCCAGTTCGCGAGGGCTTTGTACCAGTTTGCAATTGCGAACTTACTTGTCGGCTCGCAACGGTCGCGACTATGTTGTTTCTACGTTTGGTTCATCATCACAAGTTCCCAGCACCCTCTATTTCACCACTGCCACCCTCTGTTTCACCCATGCCACCCTCTGGTACATCAATGCAACCCTCTGGTTCATCATCACTGTAGATTATTAGGGGGAAAGCAAGCACACCTGCCCTGCTTCAACTGACATGAATTAATTTGGGGTTGATTTATTAATGTGTCACTGTTTTAAAATTCCAGTCTGGCACCTGCTTCCTTATCTGTAATTTGCTTTCTGTTGCAGTGCAATTTTTTTTGTGGCCTACTTGTAGCTATTCTATGAGCCTGCTGTGAGGGTCAGAGCAGGGTCATAGAATTGTTGCAACTAGCAACTGAACTCTGGAGGGGCCCCAGTCAGGAAGCACTACAGGGAATGGTTAATGATGAGTTTGAACTTTTGCACCTGCTGAGTGCTTTCAGTTTAGCAAAACTCGTTTTTCTGCAGAACAGCAACTGTAATACCCCAAACAAACATAGGCAACTGAACTCTGGAGGGGCCCCTCAGGAAGTACTACAGGGAATGGTTACTAATGATGAGTGAACTTTTGCACCTGCTGAGTGCTTTCAGTTTTGCAAAACTCATTTTTCTGCAGAACAGCAACTGTAATGCCCCAAACAAACTTACTTGTGAAAGTTGATTTCTAATCCAAAAGTGATCCAAAGAAAGTCAAAAGGCCTCAAATCCAAAAAAGTGCAGGCAAATGTCAACCTGAGGAGTTATTCTGATAAAAATCATCATTTTCAGAAGGTCTATGCTGCTTGCTAGAGGATTTCTTGTGCAGAATTGCAAATTTTGTAATTTCGCGAGTGCGAGATTGTTGCTGCCCGCCGCACCTACATGTTCGCAATTGCAAACTCTTGCGATGTGTCGCCAAACTCCGCGGGATCCCGCAGCAAGATCCAAAATGGCGCAGCACTTGCAAAATATCGAGAAAAACAACTTGGCAAACGGTGAATAACGGTAAGTGAACGCCGCACGCCGCAAAATTGTATCACCAAGAAAAAAAAATCCGCTGCGTGCGAATGTGCGGATTTTCGGTAAATTCGCGAGCGTTCGCGGATTGCGAATTTACCAAAAATCCGCAAAATCCGCGAGCGGAACGGATTTTCCACCCATGCTTAGGGGATGCCCATCATATGATGACCATGCCCCCAGGCCACCTATACAAGGCATCAATCCTTCTGGCCCAAGGGAGCAGATGAAGGTAATTAACCCAGATCTGCTCCTCCTGAGGCAGAGAACTCACTAGACATCAAGGAAAGCTCTTTTTTTAAAACAACATATTGGGGGGGCAGCCCACCATAAGCATGGCCATGCCTCCACCCCAACTGAATGAGGCAGCAGTCTTTATTCTATACCCTGGGGTGGATTGTGTAATTACCTATGATCTTTCTCCTATGGGGGCAGAAAGCCCACTTGATGCCAGGTAATGCTTTTTTGTAAATATTGGGGTGGGGGCTGCCCTTCATGGGCATGGCCATGTCTGCACCTCAACTAAATGGGGCTCTAGTCTTTCTACCACCTCTGTGGTGGAACATGGAGGTACATTATCTGATCTGCTGCCCCTGGGGGACAGAAAGCCCACTAGTTGCCGGAAAAGCTTTCTTTGAACTCAATTGGGGTGGGTTCTGCCCACCAGGGAAAGCTTTTCTTAAAAAAAAAACACAATATAGGGGTGTGGGCTGCCCACATGCTCCCATCCTAACTATATGGGGCATCAGTCTTTCTGCCCTTCCAGGGAATGGATGAGGTAATTACCCCATATCTGCTACCAGGGGAGCTGAAAGTCCACTAATATGTCAGGTAAAGCATTTTTATGGAAAAACATTGGCTCCATATCAAAAACAAAGCAGACAACCTTTCTCCCCTCCTGGGGTAGATGGGGGATTACCCCTAATCTGCCCAGGGAGGGGGGCAGAGGGCCCACTAGACAATAGAGACTGCAATCATGCAATATATTGTTTGGAAGAGATGGAGCCCCCCCAGACATTAGCCCAACTTTCTGCCCCTCCCGGGGGGTACATAGGGTTTTCACCCAGGGACAGAAAGCACATTAGACAATGGACTTCAAAATGGCACCATAGCAAACAAATGGATGGGGCGGCCTACCCTGGAAACACGTCATACCCTTCCCCCCAGTGGGTTCAATAGTGTCTATCTGCCCACCTGGAGGCAGATAGTAGGTTTGTCCCAATTGGGGAGGTTGCCATATTCTTGCTCCAGGGGGTAGGGGTGGACAATCAAGCTGACACCAGGAATTTTGTCTTTGGGGCAAAAGAAAGTACTGATGGTGTTGCACTCTGGCCTTGCCACACTTCTACCCCAAAAGTGACAAACCAGTCTTTTCCCCCCGAGGGCAGACAAGAGGTGTGCCCTTCAGTTTGCCCCAGTGGGAGCAGAAAGCCCACTGGGTTCTGGCCCATCCTAAAATCAGTCCTCACCCCTATAGCCTCAACAGTCTTTCTGCTCCCCTGCGGACTAAAGCATCCCATCCCAATGGCAAACATGAGGACATCTGAATATTTTGTGTGCTGTTTACAAATGGTCCGGGAGAGTATGATATTCAGGGGAGTCCAGGGTGGTGTGCTCTCATGGACCCCCACATCATTTTCTTACCCACAATGCCCGCTAACCTCAAACTTTGACTAAAAACACACCTTTTTCTCAAATTTCTGTGAGGAAAACTTCTGGAATCTACCGGGGAGCTGCACATTTTCTACCACACAGGATTTCCCTAAGTATTGTGTGGGTGGGCCATGAGACCTTGACCCAAAATGCCCTAAAGGTCTACGTGGAGAGATCAGCTATAGGGGTAGCTACCAACCACAGACATTTTTTTAAACTAGACAGCCAGGGAATTCCAGGGTGTTGTGCCTTGCACGGATACCATGAGAGTTTCTTACCCACAATGCCCTGCAAACCTCAAACTTTTCCAAATAATCACACATTTTCCTTACATTACTGTGATTGAAACTACTGGAATCCGAAGGAATCCACAAAATTTCTACCACTCAGTGTTGCCCCACTTGTTCCGATAAAAACGCTATGCCATGTGTGTGATTGGGCCTAGGAACATGTCAAACCAGGTCAATAGGAGTCCAAATATGGTATTATTGAATACTCATCTATTGCAAAAGGTCTCTTCTTTTTAGACAGTATGTTGTTAAGCACAGAGCATTCCAGGGCCCAGACTTTGTAAATGCTTTGATTTCATTTTTCCTAGTGGGGTTGTGGTCAAGGGTCATCCGTTGCCAGTAGACCATCAGCGATAATTTATTCGTCATCAATGCCTGGTGTTCAGTTGATTAGTTACATAATAATAAGATCACTTGGCACATTTTTCTTTGCTTTTTGCTGACATGGATGAATATCCTCTTGCTACTTAGTATAATATGCTTCTTGTCTGAACTGTTGATATTTGGCCTACATGAATCCAGATGTGGCCCTTTAATATGAATTTGCCTGCATCATAGGGAGGTCTAGACTACTGGTGGTTTATTGAGATTGAGTTCTCATTCTTGTGTTGTTCTAAGTTGCTTTAAAAGGGGATGAACTGCTTCTATAATGTGGGGTGATTTGCCTTACTCAAGTTAGTTCTACTCATTGGTAGCATCATGCTTTTTTGGGTCGAGCGTCAGCGCACATGCGCTGTCTACAAGACATGTTGCATTCACTATACAGACTGTAATCTCGCCTGCTGCTTACCATAGGTTGATTCCAGCATTTCTCTTCTTTGCAGCCTGCTAATTGGTTCCCAACCCGATACATCACTTCCGTTTTGTAGCTCCGGAGCATCGCTCAACTACAGATTGATTTCTGTTCATTAGTGGCCGTCCACTTTTATCAGGTACTATTTCTTCTACCCCCACTCCCATTCCCCCTGCCCTTCATTTTTCATTATTATTGTTTTTCATGTGCCGCCGAGCACTTACAGCGAGGCACACCGTGCATTCGATGCTCCATTTTTCATTATTTTTTTATATGCTGCTAAGCATTTGTTGCCCCCAAGCATTTCTTTCTTGGCTCCACATTTCCTTATTTTTTTTTATGTGCCACCAAGCAGTTACAGAGGGGCACACTGCGTTGTCAATGATCTTGCAGTTACAAACAACAGGGGCAACCCTGGAACCTGAACCAGGGGCTAACTAACACTATAATCCAAACGATGGTTCAAGTACACCACTTAGGATGAAAACAATTTAAAAAATGGACTAAGACAAGACCTCCCCAAGTAAAGGAAGGAAAGGGAAAATCTGAGAAAGCTACTACCCAACTAATTAACCACCCAGTACCCATGTACAAATTGTTTCTGTTAAATTTCAAAAAGATTTTTTAATATTATCAAAGAGAGCATATCAAAAATACATATATACAACAATAATGGCACTCACACAGTTACACAAACAATGTTACAAATGTAAGCAATGACAGGTGTAAACAAACAATTTGTGGCTCGGGGAAAATACAAGAACAAGGTTCAAAGCAAAACAGAAACACACCGCAAAACAATTGTGCCCTCATTAATTAGAGCCACATCTTTAGCGTCAACAGCGTTTCAACCCATTAATAAATAAAGGGTCATCATCAGGACGGAACGTCAAATGTAGGAGCGTCCACTGAATTTCAATAGAAAAGTCTAGAATAAAATTTGTACAAGGGTTTCAGAAAACAGTTGACACAAATTGGAAAAAGACAAACAAATTGTGACACAGATCATGTTTATTTGTTAGATAGTCAGGGATTTATACTTACATTGTGTTTATTTTGGTACCTTTTCATGTACAACTCTTGGTTAAGTGGGGCTCATCTTAACAAGAAACAATTTAACTCTGTTGTTTCTGTCCTCCCATGTTTTCTGCAAAATTGCCCATGTGGGTTATGAGTGATGCACTGCATGACTCTTTCCTGATCAGGTTCTTTAAATAATTGCAGTTTAAATTAGCACACCGACTGGGATCCTTTGAACCAGCATGACCGTTGGGCTAGCAACGAATGGGTATTAGGTACAGTATTGAATTTTGGGGACTTGGGGCCCGATGTAGGTAATCCCAGATTACCGATTCTTAAATACCGAATCATACCGATTCGGTATTTAAGAACCGGCAATCGGGATGTAGGTAATTTTACCGATTCAATTACCGAATCGGTATGAATCGGTAATTACCGAATCGATATTTACCGATTCGGTAATTGGCATTCATTCCTATGGGCCTGGAGGCCCATAGGAATGAATGTCAATTACCGAATCGGTAAATACCGATTCGGTAATTGGAGGAAACATTGAAGGGTGGCAGGGTGTCACTTTGACACCCTGCTGCACCCCTCAATTGTGCATGGGTGCACATGTTGCAGACATACATGCCCTTAGGGCATGTATGTCTGTAACATGGCACTGTTTAAAAAGCAAAAAAAAATGCTTTTTAAAGGGTTTTCATTATTTACCACCAACTTCTAGTTGGTGGTAAATAACGAATTCTTAAACCCCTGTAGCACTGATTACAGTGCTACCTACATGTCAAAATACTGATTCGGTAATTTTACCGAATCTGTATTTTGACATGCCCCTACATCCCAAACTCCAAATACCGGTCGGTAACGGCCGAAATCGGCCGTTACCGACCGGTATTTGCCTTCCTACATCTGGCCCTTGGTTACGATACATCTACCAATGGAAGTGCCGCTATCTTAATTCCTTTTCTTTTTCTTTCATTAAATGCCCGCGGTTCTTGGTAGCCAATTCAGGCTCTGATTAAATTATAGACTCTCATATATAATAGCTTCTGTGAATTTTTCCAGTCATGGTTTAACTGACATAGCAGCAGGTATGTTGATGAACAGCACTACTAACCACTTTTTGTAAAATATAATAATCACGGGGGGGGTCAAATTTTTAACCTTTTAAAAACTTTTTCCCTTTTCTTCTTTGTCTTATACATTGACAGAGTGTGTTTTCGCTCTTCTTGCATTGAACTTATGAATGCATTTGTGTTGGCGCACATCCCATGTAGATAAACTCTTCGTGAAGACTTAGGTGACTATTATCCTGATTTTCTCCTCAATACCTTTTCTCTGCTAAGAGCTACGTTACTGCTAATCTTTTTCCTACATTTCTGTTTGTAGTTATTTTTTCAGGCAGCACTTACTTTTCGGGAGTCTTTTATGGGCCAGATGTAGGTTGGCAAATACCGGTTGGTAACAGGCGAAATTCGGTAATTTCGGCCGTTACCGACCGGTATTTGGAAAATGAGATGTAGGGCGACCTAAAATACAGATTCGGTAATTTTACCGAATCGGTAATTTTACTGATTCGGTAAAATTACCGAATCAGTAAAATTACTGAATCTGTATTCTGCGATGTAGGTAGCACTGTAATCAGTGCTACAGGGCTTTCAGAAGTCGTTATTTACCACCAACTAGAAGTTGGTGGTAAATAATGAAAAGCCTCGAAAAAAATTTTTTTTTGCTTTTCAGACGCTGCCATGTTGCAGACACATGTATGTCTGCAACATGTGCACCCATACACGATTGAGGGGTGCAACAGGGTGTCAATGTGACACCCTGCCACCCTTCAATGTTTCCCCCAATTACCGAATCGGTATTTACCGATTCGGTAATTGACATTCCTTCCTATGGGCCTACAGGTCCATAGGAATGAATGGCAATTACCGAATCGGTAAATACCGATTCGGTAATTACCGAAACTTACCGATTCGGTAATTTAAAAATAGAAATTATTTACATCCCATTTACCTACTCTTAAATACCAAATCGGTATGATTCGGTATTTAAGAGTAGGTAAATCGAGATTACCTACATCGGGCCCTATATCGGGCCCTATATCTTTTCTTAGGTCGTATGAGAAATTTCCTTTTTTTTGACCTGTGTCACATTTTTTATTTTCTGTTTCCAATTTTTGTCAACTGTTTTCTGAAACCCATGGGCATTTTTATTCTAGACTTTTTTTATTGAAATTCAGTGGACGCTCCTACATTTGACGTTCCATCCTGATGATGACCCTTCATTTATTAATGGGTTGAAACGCCGACGCCGCTAAAGATGTGGCTCTAATTCATGCAAACACAATTGTTTTGCTGTGTGTTTCTGTTTTGCTTTGAACCCTGTATTTTCCCTCAGCCATAACTTGTTTGTTTACACCTGTCATTGTTTACATTTGTATCATTGTGTTGATGTTCATTTCTTGATATTACAATGTTGTCCCTTTTTTTCATTCCAATGCATTTCGGGTTATAAACCCTTCATCAGAGAAAGTCCCATTCTCCCTGATCAAGGGTTTATAACCCGAAATGCCTTGGAATGAAAAAATGGGACAACATTGCAATATGAAGAAATGAACATATATGAATAAGTGAATACAACTTGTTACATGGAAACGATTCAGATGTTAATGAAGTTTATTCTTCTAAAATGTATTTCTCAAAAACTTTGCGTAGCAAACTCTGTTAAAAATTGAAACCTCAATCCTGAGGTCCAGATTATGCCCAAGGAGAAACCTTAGGTTTTGCCAGAAGAAGCAGGACCTAATGCCTGTCCCTTCAGACTCCCCATACCTTTACCTTCAGCCACTACATACCACTCTACAGCACAAAATACAACTTCACATAATTAGAGTTCATGACACACCATCCCACTCCACATTATTCAAGTACATGCTATAACACATAATTACTATCCACATAATTCCACGGCACACCATGCCACATAATGCCAATCCACACATCCACTCCACACCAAACAATTCGAGCACACACTATTCCACAACTAACAATTCCAATACAACCCATTTCCCTTCACACTACATACATTCACACCACTGCAAACCAAAACATATGGGTAAACCCCATTGTCATTTACAACGCCAATAGCTCTAACTCTCACAAATGCTAGATCTATTGCATTGCAAATGCTTGTTTCATTTTGTAAACATCCTGAAGCATTTTTTATTCTTTACCAATTGTTTTATTCCACATCTGTCCTTCGTGTTCTGTTCCCTGCCAGTGTAGCCTGTGTATAGTTGATGGCTCCCGATTTTTGGTGGTCGAGATAAAGTATTTGGCTGAGAGTTCACCCAGGTTGATACTTTGGACATAGTTTCGGGCTTTGTCCCTTCTGGTGGTTGAATTGCTGCACGCCTTCTATTTTGCTTCGGATCTCAGCTACTGTTAGTTCTTGCCTTCTCGTGCTTTGGTGTTTTTTTGTTTCTTGTTTGCAGAGCTACTCCCGAATAGCACCCTGGGGCCTAGGAAAATTAAACACTGGTTGAAAAGCCTTTATTCTGGAAAATTCTGGACATGCACGCTATCATATCGCATCCTAGTCCTAGCTTCCACCTTCCCTTGAGTGCCATCTGTGCATTTTAACCAATATAAACTAGATATGACTCACTCCCCCTTTTTAGAAGTATAGAAGGCACGCAGGGCTCAGTGCAGTGAATCACACGTCGCAACAGACTCGTGTTGTGTGTTTATTTGACTTTAGTTCTGGCTGTTGTGTTAGCAGGTCAAACGTCCACGCAGATTTCAATTCAAGAGCCAAAGTACACATGGAGTGGCTGTCCATATTTTAAATTCTAAAAGTCAGAACGAATATTTGACTTATGAGTAACGTAGTTTCGTGTTTCTGTAATTTTGGCTGCTACTTTTAAGACATGGGAGCTTATTTAACAAGCCTCTTGCGCCTCTGGTACGTCACTTTTTCCCCATATTAAAAGCTTGTAAATAACACCCAGGGTGTTTTATAATATCTTTCATCGAATGGTCTGGCTACAAGTTTGCTACATTTTTTGACACTTTTATAGCGGAGTGAGCTTGCAGCTTCTTACCACGTGGTGGCGCACAGACCCCACTGAACGCAATTGGAGGGCTGAAAGCAACGCAGCTGCAGCGCAGAGTATCTTCTGCCGATTGAAAATGATGAGGGACAAAAGGAGAAAGTCAGAGCCTACGGCATCACCGTTTGCTAAAATTAAGTCAGTTAAAGATCGGAAGTGACTCTGGGGACACGCTCCTTCTGCATTATTGAACACGGATGCCAGACACACGATTTATAAACACAATTTGAAAAGCATTCAACTCAAACTGCTGACGTCACGTAATTATTTTCATTGAATGGAACGACGCGTGGTCCAGTTGCGATGCTTAAATTGACGGAACAAGTCCTGTGTTCCTTTTCTCGTGCTTTGTGATCTTGAGCTAGTCCAATGGTCACAAGTTGCCGCTGTATTTAGCCTGACTTTAAACCATGCTTTGTTTGTATGAAGCGTCCTTTGTTTATCTTGTTGACTGCTTTTATTGTGAGCTGTCGATATTGGTGTGGAATGAGTTTTATTTTCATGACGTTTGGATCTTTTTGAATTTCTTACATAACACTCTTATATTATGTTCATATCTGCTTAGTCTGCTAGCAGTGAGTGCCATTTTCAATTAACTGGCTGGGAGTAGAGACCAGGGGGAATATTTACAATAGCTGGCGCATCCCTGCAAATCAGCAGGGCTGCGCCAGTTATTGTGCGCCACAGCTCCACCATCATGAATATGCCGCATTTACAATGCGGCGCACCATGGTCAAAAACGGCACAGATGCGTGACGCATCTGTGCCGTAAAAGTGACGCATTGCTAGAGTTGCGACGCAAGCGCGACGCAGCTCCAGCAATGCTCTGGGGGGCTCTATCTCCACAATGCTGCGTCAATCCTTACGCCTGGTTCAGGCAGGCGCAGGGTTTTGACGCAGCAAGGGCCTAAAAGGGCCTAAAAGTGACTGAGTGAAATCTTGTAGATTTCACTCAGCCACTTTTAGGAGGCGTTCCTGCACCGGAACCCCCCCCTGCACAGTAACGCCTACATGTGGCGCAGGGCATTACAACGTGACGCATCTCCCAGATGCGTCACGTTATAAGTACACCTGGACAATGGAGCAGGATTTGCGCTGCCGCTGCATCACAAAAGTCACAAAAGTGACGCAACGGTGGCGTAAATGAGGCGCAAAGGGCTTGTAAATTTGCCCCCAAGTTTGGCTACAAAACCACCTACAGGGCAAAATCCATTAAACTTGTCTTCTCTGTCTCCGTTCATTGTTTAGGTCTCGCCTGCAGACAGCTATTGGCAAACCGACCAATTGTATCTGATGTAGACATGGGTCCAGATTTGCTAAAGTTGCTGTGCTGCATTGCACCAGGGCAGGCTTCTCCAACGAGAAGCTCGTGAGCTACTGGTAGCTCTCCAGCTCCCTGTAAGTAGCTCTCCTGTGTGCAGCCCATCCAACTAGATTAGATCAGTTGAATCTATGCATACTAAAACTGAAAAGCATTTAATTCAAGAAGAAAATGTTTATTTTCAGAACTAATAAGCTGATGTTTGGAGAAAAAGTGATTGAGATTCCAAAACATTTTTAAAGCTGATATTTGAGTGATAAACTATGCGGCATTGGGGAGACTTATAACTAATATTCTTACCTTGGTGCAGGGCACATTGGAACTATGGCTGCTATGCATTACCCATGTAGAGGCGTTACACACTGACAAACACTTTTATCACATTACCACGGGCAACAGCACCTGATGCACTGAGTTGATCTCTACTAGTAATTTTGCACATGGTGGCCAATAATGTGATAGATAGTAATTTCCCTGTTTCAGAATGTTCTAATGATGTTATGAATATGTTAGCCTAATGTGTCTAACCAACATGCAGTTACAGCCTATTATTCATGTGCTGCAACCTACTGAGCTATTTTTGTACTGTGCAAGCTTCAGTTGGATAGAATTGTTTCTGTAATGTGTAAGCTTTTGTCTTATTATTGCCTCCTAAGTTAGAAAACCCGATGTGGTACATTGCTTTCCCTTGGTTAGGTTCCCATTATTGATATTTCTGTATACTTTCCTATAAGAGAGAGAAGCTTTTCAATGGCAGACAGACTTCTGATGCTGACATTTGCTCTGCGGAGAATCAAGAAGGGTCTTGACTCATTACTCAGGATGGCTGAGTCCAACTAATATATTAAACAACACAAGGGCCAACACTGGGGTGTCAAATTTTAGATGACTGATTACTATGTGGTGGCAGCTGTTTCGATTGAAACCAAAAACAACCTATTTTCCTTTAACCACAGACAAATTTATTTTCTTTGTAAATCAAACTTTTTGTCTTTTTCAGTTTTTTTCGCACACTATTCGTCGTGCATGGAAAATACGAAATATACAAAACAATGAATTATATATACAAAATGTACAAACACATGATTACACAATTTCAGACACACTTGGCCATACATTCATACCACATGCATTCACAACAACAGACAATAAATAGAAAAATAGAAAAACACTGCGTCCGAGCATCGGTCAATCAGTTGAATGAAGAGAATTACATTCTATGTTTGAGTGATCTGTTCTAGTTGTTATTGTCACAGTCTGTCTTATAGAACCAAAATGAATTGAACAACTGTTCCAACAAAAATTGGTGACCAGATGCGGGACAAGAAGCTGGTCAACGCGTTTCGAACCCCTTTTAGTTAAAAGGGGGTTCTCCTCAGGACCGGAATGGTTCTGAAACAAAAATGGAGAGGGAAGTGGCTTAGGAAAACAATTCAGAATAGAAATGAATAGAAGGGGATCACCTCCCTATGTTCAACGAGGGCTCCCTACCTTAATCCAAAAGTATTAAGAACTCAAACAATGGCAGGCAGGTGAAAATCCAAAGTGGAATGGTATTTCCCAATAAGCGTGATCAACGTCGCTGTGGGGGAAGACAATACAAAAAGACAACATTTAGTGTCTAATCTTTCGCAATGGTTCATTCAGCTCTAGAACGTTAAGGGGACCGGTCGGGTTTGATGGGAACTTACCCTTTCGTAGCTTGCTTTGTGCTCGCTGTTCTGACAGCCGGTGTCTGTGCGCCCGCTCCTCTGCTGCAAGAAGAAACGTGAAGGGTTGTTAGGACGCTAGCGTGGGAAACGCGTGTGCCTTGAATGAAAGGGATGCATCAAGACATACCGGTGCGGGAGCAAGGCGTGAGACCTACTCCTTCGGCGGTGTCCGTGGTTCACACTGCTCGAGTCGTCGAGTGGGTGTGGTGCCTCAGTGCTTCCTGGTTTAGATACGGACGACTGGGGTTGCTGGGACTTGTAGTCCAGATCCACGAATTAGGCGGGAGAGTCATACAAAGGCTGGCGTGGACTAGCTCATGGGCCGGGCTTGTAAATTTCTGAGATTTCGTTTAGTCCTCGTACGGCAGTGTTGAATTTTATTATGAGCATAGCTTCACGTTGGGACAGTCTAGCTTCAGTGTCACCCCCCCTAGGGTCTTTTTCTATTTTGGACAAAACTGTCCATCGCAAATCCATGTTCTCGTGCTTACATTTGATCCAATGATTGACCAATGGGGCATTTTCCACCCCCCTGCGGACGCGAGATTTATGTTGCGTGATCCTGTTTCTGATTTCCTGTGTGGTTTTCCCGATATAGACTAAAGGGCAAGGGCAAATGATGGCATAGACTACGTTTTTAGATTTACAGTTAGTAAAGGTATCGTGCTTCCAGTGTATATTATCAAATGAAAAAACTGATTCCTCGATAGTCTCATCGCAACAAGTGCATGTCCCGCACTTGTGATGGCCTTTAGGTGGAGGTAATCCAAAAAGGCTTTGTAATGTAGGTGCCCTGGTGATGGGTAATGCTGCCCTTACGACATAGTTGGCCACACTTTTATCCTTTTTGTACGCAAAAAGTGGTGGTGCCGTGAAATCCTCATGCAGGTTTTTTAGTAGGTGCCAATTTGACATGATCAATTTTTTATGTAAGTTTGCAGCTGGACCAAAGGTGGTTACACAGACCATCCTTTTCACATCAGGTTTGACTCTTTTCTCCAACAACGCTTCTCGAGGAGTCCACCACGCTCGTTTCAGGGAATTTTTTATTAGCTTTTTAGGGTATCCTCTCTGAATGAGTCGATTTTTCAGTTGTTCTGCATGGGTGAAATATTCTTCTTTGCTCAAACAATTTCTGTGAATTCTAAGAAATTGCCCATAGGGCAAGTTCTGTCTTAGGCTGCGCGGGTGGTTGCTAGTAAAATGCAGCGCTTTGTTCCTGTCGGAAGGTTTGCGGAATAGTGTCGTACTCAAACCTCCATCTGAAGGTTCCACTTTTACGTCCAAGAAGTTGATCGATTCATTTGAAGCTGAGACCGAGAACTGAATGTCAGTCGTTCTCGAGTTTAACCAACATACGAATTGGTCCAGGTCATCATGTCCCCCTGTCCAGACCATAAAAATGTCATCGATGTATCGCATGTAGTGTGTTATGCTGTCGCCAAAAGGATTAGATTGGTAAATGAATTTCTCCTCAAATAACCCCATGAACATTACAGCTAGTTCCGGGGCAAAGGGGCAACCCATCGCCACCCCTTTAATTTGATAAAAGAATTCATTGTCAAACGTAAAAAAGTTCTTTTGCAATGCAAATTGTGCGAGGTCTAGGATGAACTTGGTCGGCACTCTGACTGGTCTTTCCCTTTTGTCAAGGAACACTGTTAAGGTCTCCATTGCTTGCTCCTGAGGTATCTGGGTGTATAAAGACACCACATCCAGTGTAACTAGGAGTTGCCTGTCCTGATCGAATTGGATAGTCGATATGCGATTTAGAAAAGCAGTGGTATCTTGGAGATGGACCGGGATGGTCTGGATGAAGGGTTTCAAGAAATGATCAATATATTTGGCTATAGGTTCAAACAGAGATTCGCATCCTGAAATGATGGGCCGTCCTGGTGGATTTTGTTCGTCCTTGTGCAATTTGGGTAGCACGTAGAACACAGGCGTTCTAGGGTTTTTGTTTTGTAGGAATGCTAACTCCTTTGGTCCTAAAAATCCTTCATCGAAACCTTTTTGGATGATGTCAAATAGCTGATTCTTTAATTCATGTGTGGGGTCCTTCCCAATGCGTCTGTAGCAGTTCAGGTCGTTTAGCTGACGATGTGCTTCCGATTTATATTTGTTAATGTCCCATAGGACCACGGCTCCGCCCTTATCGGCTTGCTTGACGACTATGGTGTTATCGTTTTTCATTGATATTAGTGAATCTTTCTCTGCTTTGGAAAGGTTAAACTTCACAAATGGTTTCTTTTTTTCTATTGACGAAATACCTGATAATACGGTGGTTTCAAATGTTGAGACTTCCTTCGGGATTTTGGGTCCTTTAGGACAAAACGTGGACTTTCTCTTAAGGCCTGTAGTTTCCTCATGGGTGTTCTCAATCGCATCTTGAAAAAAGGTTTTGAGACGGATTTTGCGGCAGAATTCCAATGTCTCGAGTTTCAATCTTGTGAAATCCGTAGGTCTAGATGGTACAAAGTTGAGTCCCTTAGTTAGGATAGATGTTTCTGCTGGTGAGAGCATCCTATCGGATAGATTGTAAATTGGTGAGGGCTCTAGTTGTTGTAAGATTTCTGGCGCGTCCTCATTTGCCATGGTTGTGTATACCGAGCTCGTCCTCTGGGTTTCGGTTGTCCCCGTCCTAAAAAAGGCTGCTGGTTTTGTGCTTGCTGTTGGAATTGATTTGGTCGGTTGCCAGCCCTATTTTGATTTGATCTATTGCTGTTGTCTGGTTCACTTCCAGAGGAAGATGTTGTGTCCGAGAAAGTCAGAAATTTTCGACGAGATCGTCCTTGATTGTCCTGTAAATAGCGTCGTGAGTCCGAATAGGTAAAGAAGTCTTTGTTGAGGTATGGATAAATTGATTCCAATGAAAAGTTTTTTTTGTCCACTTCAAACTTATTGTTTTTTTGAGTCACCGTAAAGTCCTTAAATTCAAGTATTTCTTTGTCAATTTTCTCTAAAAGAGATTTAGAATCAGTAATCAGTTGGTTGGTCTCAATTTCCTTTGTTAAGGTTTCGATCTCCTCTAATTCCTTCAGAGATATTCTGTGTGCCGTCTCTATGGTGAGGACCATAAGGTCCCTACTGCACTTCGTTTCAATGCCGCTGAAACCTTTTTTATATAAAGGATCGTCTGTAAATACCACTGGTATGTTACGGATCACTAGACCCGCTGGGATAGTACCAGCCCGGAGGTGTTGCAGTAAAAAATGACCATGAAGGTCTGTCCGGATCTGTTTTTTGCGTAACCGAATAAGCTTATCTGATTCGTTCTGAGTGTTAGCTGTAAGGCTGAGAGCCGCAGAGGCGAACACTGGGGGATCCCTGATCAGATTTTTAATATGTTCTTCACTATAAACTAGTGTGTCTTCTTCAGCCATATCACACAAGTGAAAACACTTAGACAACACACACAGAAACAATGTGAGGCACGAAAGTGAAAGGAAAAAAGTAAAGTGAGTGAGAGTAATTCCAACTGTGTAACCAAACACGAATGCCCACAGGCTGGGCAAAAAGCCAGTCGAAAACCAACAATTAATACCCTGCGGTAGAGGTTGCTACCAATCAGGACCTCGCGAGCAATTGCCCGCTCAAACGTAGGAGAATCAAGAAGGGTCTTGACTCATTACTCAGGATGGCTGAGTCCAACTAATATATTAAACAACACAAGGGCCAACACTGGGGTGTCAAATTTTAGATGACTGATTACTATGTGGTGGCAGCTGTTTCGATTGAAACCAAAAACAACCTATTTTCCTTTAACCACAGACAAATTTATTTTCTTTGTAAATCAAACTTTTTGTCTTTTTCTGTTTTTTTCGCACACTATTCGTCGTGCATGGAAAATACGAAATATACAAAACAATGAATTATATATACAAAATGTACAAACACATGATTACACAATTTCAGACACACTTGGCCATACATTCATACCACATGCATTCACAACAACAGACAATAAATAGAAAAATAGAAAAACACTGCGTCCGAGCATCGGTCAATCAGTTGAATGAAGAGAATTACATTCTATGTTTGAGTGATCTGTTCTAGTTGTTATTGTCACAGTCTGTCTTATAGAACCAAAATGAATTGAACAACTGTTCCAACAAAAATTGGTGACCAGATGCGGGACAAGAAGCTGGTCGACGCGTTTCGAACCCCTTTTAGTTAAAAGGGGGTTCTCCTCAGGACCGGAATGGTTCTGAAACAAAAATGGAGAGGGAAGTGGCTTAGGAAAACAATTCAGAATAGAAATGAATAGAAGGGGATCACCTCCCTATGTTCAACGAGGGCTCCCTACCTTAATCCAAAAGTATTAAGAACTCAAACAATGGCAGGCAGGTGAAAATCCAAAGTGGAATGGTATTTCCCAATAAGCGTGATCAACGTCGCTGTGGGGGAAGACAATACAAAAAGACAACATTTAGTGTCTACTCTTTCGCAATGGTTCATTCAGCTCTAGAACGTTAAGGGGACCGGTCGGGTTTGATGGGAACTTACCCTTTCGTAGCTTGCTTTGTGCTCGCTGTTCTGACAGCCGGTGTCTGTGCGCCCGCTCCTCTGCTGCAAGAAGAAACGTGAAGGGTTGTTAGGACGCTAGCGTGGGAAACGCGTGTGCCTTGAATGAAAGGGATGCATCAAGACATACCGGTGCGGGAGCAAGGCGTGAGACCTACTCCTTCGGCGGTGTCCGTGGTTCACACTGCTCGAGTCGTCGAGTGGGTGTGGTGCCTCAGTGCTTCCTGGTTTAGATACGGACGACTGGGGTTGCTGGGACTTCCCTCTCCATTTTTGTTTCAGAACCATTCCGGTCCTGAGGAGAACCCCCTTTTAACTAAAAGGGGTTCAAAACGCGTCGACCAGCTTCTTGTCCCGCATCTGGTCACCAATTTTTGTTGGAACAGTTGTTCAATTCATTTTGGTTCTATAAGACAGACTGTGACAATAACAACTAGAACAGATCACTCAAACATAGAATGTAATTCTCTTCATTCAACTGATTGACCGATGCTCGGACGCAGTGTTTTTCTATTTTTCTATTTATTGTCTGTTGTTGTGAATGCATGTGGTATGAATGTATGGCCAAGTGTGTCTGAAATTGTGTAATCATGTGTTTGTACATTTTGTATATATAATTCATTGTTTTGTATATTTCGTATTTTCCATGCACGACGAATAGTGTGCGAAAAAAACTGAAAAAGACAAAAAGTTTGATTTACAAAGAAAATAAATTTGTCTGTGGTTAAAGGAAAATAGGTTGTTTTTGGTTTCAATCGAAACAGCTGCCACCACATAGTAATCAGTCATCTAAAATTTGACACCCCAGTGTTGGCCCTTGTGTTGTTTAATATATTAGTTGGACTCAGCCATCCTGAGTAATGAGTCAAGACCCTTCTTGATTCTCCTACGTTTGAGCGGGCAATTGCTCGCGAGGTCCTGATTGGTAGCAACCTCTACCGCAGGGTATTAATTGTTGGTTTTCGACTGGCTTTTTGCCCAGCCTGTGGGCATTCGTGTTTGGTTACACAGTTGGAATTACTCTCACTCACTTTACTTTTTTCCTTTCACTTTCATGCCTCACATTGTTTCTGTGTGTGTTGTCTAAGTGTTTTCACTTGTGTGATATGGCTGAAGAAGACACACTAGTTTATAGTGAAGAACATATTAAAAATCTGATCAGGGATCCCCCAGTGTTCGCCTCTGCGGCTCTCAGCCTTACAGCTAACACTCAGAACGAATCAGATAAGCTTATTCGGTTACGCAAAAAACAGATCCGGACAGACCTTCATGGTCATTTTTTACTGCAACACCTCCGGGCTGGTACTATCCCAGCGGGTCTAGTGATCCGTAACATACCAGTTTTATTTACAGACGATCCTTTATATAAAAAAGGTTTCAGCGGCATTGAAACGAAGTGCAGTAGGGACCTTATGGTCCTCACCATAGAGACGGCACACAGAATATCTCTGAAGGAATTAGAGGAGATCGAAACCTTAACAAAGGAAATTGAGACCAACCAACTGATTACTGATTCTAAATCTCTTTTAGAGAAAATTGACAAAGAAATACTTGAATTTAAGGACTTTACGGTGACTCAAAAAAACAATAAGTTTGAAGTGGACAAAAAAAATTTTTCATTGGAATCAATTTATCCATACCTCAACAAAGACTTCTTTACCTATTCGGACTCACGACGCTATTTACAGGACAATCAAGGACGATCTCGTCGAAAATTTCTGACTTTCTCGGACACAACATCTTCCTCTGGAAGTGAACCAGACAACAGCAATAGATCAAATCAAAATAGGGCTGGCAACCGACCAAATCAATTCCAACAGCAAGCACAAAACCAGCAGCCTTTTTTAGGACGGGGACAACCGAAACCCAGAGGACGAGCTCGGTATACACAACCATGGCAAATGAGGACGCGCCAGAAATCTTACAACAACTAGAGCCCTCACCAATTTACAATCTATCCGATAGGATGCTCTCACCAGCAGAAACATCTATCCTAACTAAGGGACTCAACTTTGTACCATCTAGACCTACGGATTTCTCAAGATTGAAACTCGAGACATTGGAATTCTGCCGCAAAATCCGTCTCAAAACCTTTTTTCAAGATGCGATTGAGAACACCCATGAGGAAACTACAGGCCTTAAGAGAAAGTCCACGTTTTGTCCTAAAGGACCCAAAATCCCGAAGGAAGTCTCAACATTTGAAACCACCGTATTATCAGGTATTTCGTCAATAGAAAAAAAGAAACCATTTGTGAAGTTTAACCTTTCCAAAGCAGAGAAAGATGCACTAATATCAATGAAAAACGATAACACCATAGTCGTCAAGCAAGCCGATAAGGGCGGAGCCGTGGTCCTATGGGACATTAACAAATATAAATCGGAAGCACATCGTCAGCTAAACGACCTGAACTGCTACAGACGCATTGGGAAGGACCCCACACATGAATTAAAGAATCAGCTATTTGACATCATCCAAAAAGGTTTCGATGAAGGATTTT
The DNA here is from genome assembly GCF_964263255.1 of Lissotriton vulgaris. Taxonomy (NCBI): domain Eukaryota; kingdom Metazoa; phylum Chordata; class Amphibia; order Caudata; family Salamandridae; genus Lissotriton; species Lissotriton vulgaris. The sequence goes on from NC_141696.1 coordinate 199,882,853, forward strand.
TAGGACCAAAGGAGTTAGCATTCCTACAAAACAAAAACCCTAGAACGCCTGTGTTCTACGTGCTACCCAAATTGCACAAGGACGAACAAAATCCACCAGGACGGCCCATCATTTCAGGATGCGAATCTCTGTTTGAACCTATAGCCAAATATATTGATCATTTCTTGAAACCCTTCATCCAGACCATCCCGGCCCATCTCCAAGATACCACTGCTTTTCTAAATCGCATATCGACTATCCAATTCGATCAGGACAGGCAACTCCTAGTTACACTGGATGTGGTGTCTTTATACACCCAGATACCTCAGGAGCAAGCAATGGAGACCTTAACAGTGTTCCTTGACAAAAGGGAAAGACCAGTCAGAGTGCCGACCAAGTTCATCCTAGACCTCGCACAATTTGCATTGCAAAAGAACTTTTTTACGTTTGACAATGAATTCTTTTATCAAATTAAAGGGGTGGCGATGGGTTGCCCCTTTGCCCCGGAACTAGCTGTAATGTTCATGGGGTTATTTGAGGAGAAATTCATTTACCAATCTAATCCTTTTGGCGACAGCATAACACACTACATGCGATACATCGATGACATTTTTATGGTCTGGACAGGGGGACATGATGACCTGGACCAATTCGTATGTTGGTTAAACTCGAGAACGACTGACATTCAGTTCTCGGTCTCAGCTTCAAATGAATCGATCAACTTCTTGGACGTAAAAGTGGAACCTTCAGATGGAGGTTTGAGTACGACACTATTCCGCAAACCTTCCGACAGGAACAAAGCGCTGCATTTTACTAGCAACCACCCGCGCAGCCTAAGACAGAACTTGCCCTATGGGCAATTTCTTAGAATTCACAGAAATTGTTTGAGCAAAGAAGAATATTTCACCCATGCAGAACAACTGAAAAATCGACTCATTCAGAGAGGATACCCTAAAAAGCTAATAAAAAATTCCCTGAAACGAGCGTGGTGGACTCCTCGAGAAGCGTTGTTGGAGAAAAGAGTCAAACCTGATGTGAAAAGGATGGTCTGTGTAACCACCTTTGGTCCAGCTGCAAACTTACATAAAAAATTGATCATGTCAAATTGGCACCTACTAAAAAACCTGCATGAGGATTTCACGGCACCACCACTTTTTGCGTACAAAAAGGATAAAAGTGTGGCCAACTATGTCGTAAGGGCAGCATTACCCATCACCAGGGCACCTACATTACAAAGCCTTTTTGGATTACCTCCACCTAAAGGCCATCACAAGTGCGGGACATGCACTTGTTGCGATGAGACTATCGCGGAATCAGTTTTTTCATTTGATAATATGCACTGGAAGCACGATACCTTTACTAACTGTAAATCTAAAAACGTAGTCTATGCCATCATTTGCCCTTGCCCTTTAGTCTATATCGGGAAAACCACACAGGAAATCAGAAACAGGATCACGCAACATAAATCTCGCGTCCGCAGGGGGGTGGAAAATGCCCCATTGGTCAATCATTGGATCAAATGTAAGCACGAGAACATGGATTTGCGATGGACAGTTTTGTCCAAAATAGAAAAAGACCCTAGGGGGGGTGACACTGAAGCTAGACTGTCCCAACGTGAAGCTATGCTCATAATGAAATTCAACACTGCCGTACGAGGACTAAACGAAATCTCAGAAATTTACAAGCCCGGCCCATGAGCTAGTCCACGCCAGCCTTTGTATGACTCTCCCGCCTAATTCGTGGATCTGGACTACAAGTCCCAGCAACCCCAGTCGTCCGTATCTAAACCAGGAAGCACTGAGGCACCACACCCACTCGACGACTCGAGCAGTGTGAACCACGGACACCGCCGAAGGAGTAGGTCTCACGCCTTGCTCCCGCACCGGTATGTCTTGATGCATCCCTTTCATTCAAGGCACACGCGTTTCCCACGCTAGCGTCCTAACAACCCTTCACGTTTCTTCTTGCAGCAGAGGAGCGGGCGCACAGACACCGGCTGTCAGAACAGCGAGCACAAAGCAAGCTACGAAAGGGTAAGTTCCCATCAAACCCGACCGGTCCCCTTAACGTTCTAGAGCTGAATGAACCATTGCGAAAGAGTAGACACTAAATGTTGTCTTTTTGTATTGTCTTCCCCCCACAGCGACGTTGATCACGCTTATTGGGAAATACCATTCCACTTTGGATTTTCACCTGCCTGCCATTGTTTGAGTTCTTAATACTTTTGGATTAAGGTAGGGAGCCCTCGTTGAACATAGGGAGGTGATCCCCTTCTATTCATTTCTATTCTGAATTGTTTTCCTAAGCCACTTCCCTCTCCATTTTTGTTTCAGAACCATTCCGGTCCTGAGGAGAACCCCCTTTTAACTAAAAGGGGTTCGAAACGCGTCGACCAGCTTCTTGTCCCGCATCTGGTCACCAATTTTTGTTGGAACAGTTGTTCAATTTATTTTGGTTCTATAAGACAGACTGTGACAATAACAACTAGAACAGATCACTCAAACATAGAATGTAATTCTCTTCATTCAACTGATTGACCGATGCTCGGACGCAGTGTTTTTCTATTTTTCTATTTATTGTCTGTTGTTGTGAATGCATGTGGTATGAATGTATGGCCAAGTGTGTCTGAAATTGTGTAATCATGTGTTTGTACATTTTGTATATATAATTCATTGTTTTGTATATTTCGTATTTTCCATGCACGACGAATAGTGTGCGAAAAAAACAGAAAAAGACAAAAAGTTTGATTTACAAAGAAAATAAATTTGTCTGTGGTTAAAGGAAAATAGGTTGTTTTTGGTTTCAATCGAAACAGCTGCCACCACATAGTAATCAGTCATCTAAAATTTGACACCCCAGTGTTGGCCCTTGTGTTGTTTAATATATGACATTTGCTCTGCAGCTCCAATGTCTCATGGTACAGTTTCCCCCCCTCCCTAATGAGCAGAAAATCCCTATTTCAGCATTTCTTGCCTTGAGTTAGTTTTGCAGAGATGTTTCCATGCCCTGGAGTAGCAGAGTCTCGGCTCTGTGGCCTTGAGGGGAGATAACAGTGTTGCCTTTGCAGGTGCAGATGCCTCATGTATGAGTTCATTGTTCACCATTTCGGTAGTTCTGTAATTTTCCAGTCTGGGCGTGTCCTTACCCTGCCATGCTATGTTATAATGTATTGTCATGATGGGATGGGTCAGTCCTCTCGGTACACTCCCTGGGGTGTAGACCTGACGGGGCCCATCTGCAGATGAATATTATGTCCTAATAAATATAGTTCTAATTCTTCTCCACTGCCTGGCTGGCTTATTATATGAGAATCATAGATGAGTGAGGTAAGTCGCTCAGGTGGATTTGAGCCACGCTTATCAGATGGTGCCCGAACAGGAACCCCGCGATAAGGATCTTTCTCACCCGTAAGTGGGTAGCAGAAGGCCGGGGACCCTCTGGTCAGCACGGTGGGTCTGGGTACCCACTTTGATGCCGAGCTTGGTTCTCGCAGCGCTGCCCCACCCTGCGGATCAGGAGAGGTCCCGGTTCATGATCCTGCACCGGGGTCCAGAAGGCGGAACTTTGGAGCTGACCGTGTTGGTTCCAGCAGCCGGTGGCGGAGAACGGTGGATGTCGGTTCTGCGAGCGGAAGGTGAGTGGTCCGACTGGTGATTGAAGGAGCTAGGGTGCTCCAGAGACCGGTGTGTCTCCAGTGATTAAGAGGCCGGTGTGTCTCCGAGACCGGTGTGTCTCCAGTGGTAAAGGAGCCGGTGCGCTCCTGGGGCTAGTGTGCTCCGGGGAACTCAGAGTGCGAGTGTTGCTCTGACAGACTTAACGGAGGTTGGGAGGACGTTTGTTTGTGGTCGTCCGACCGGGTGGTACTGTGGTGGAGGCATGGGTCATTGCGGGTAGGCTCCGGAACTCACCCCGAACCCCTAGGGTGGCGGTTCAGCGGGAGTGGGTCCTAGGTCTCCTGTGGTAAAGTGCGCAGTGATCTGTAGTGCCGCCCAGATGGCGGATGTGTCCTCCAACCTCAGAACGGTTAGTGTACTGTTCGGTCTGCGGTAGGGTCCAGGTTCTCCAGGACTTGGTCGACGGGCCTTGTCCCATTATGGTAACACGTGTTTGGCAGGGACTTAATGCATAGGATGTATGTGCGTGGGTGAATGTAGGTGGTTGTGTGTGGAGATAGTTGCTTGGTCTTTTGTGTCCGGGTATGTGTGGGTTCTTTGGCGGTATCTGATTGAGTGAGTTTGGTGGTGTTTGATTGAGTGTGCAAGATGCCGTGTTTCAGTAAGTTGCAATGTTTTAGGTGTTGCTGCAGTTCAACTGATGTCAGATTGGCCGAGAGCCAACCCGCTCCTGTAGAAGACTCTTTTAATTTTGAGATGTATGTGAATATGGATTTATCCTGATTTTGTTTAATATTTTTGATGCAGCTAAGATAGATTGCTTGCAGGAGAGATTGTTTGCTAGGCACAGCTGTCAGAGCATGTTTAATTCCCTAAGGTTGTGGCAGAAAGAGGTTCAGCAAAGACAGATGAGAGGACTAATGATAGCCCAGAATATGGACAGATCAACAGTTTAGTTTTAAAAGAAGACAAAATGTGTACATTTGGAATTTGCAGGGTGTTCCCATTTAAATTTGCTTGTAATGGCTCAGTGAGCCAATGTGAGCAGTGATTAAGAGGATGAGGTATGCATTTCATGTAATATGTTTGATTTGGTTATAATTGGATTGGTTTGAGAGCAGTCTGTGGGTTGCCTTTTGTTTGTGTAAATGTTTGTTTGAATGAAGTGAGTGCGTCTTGTTGCATGAGTTAGATTGTCTGGTCCTTTTGAGCTACCTGAGATGGTTGTGCCTGGCTATCAGTGTGTTTTTCATGTAGTTTAAAAGTGCATGCAGGGCTGAGCTCTATGGAAAAGAATTTGGTTTCTTTTATCCCCTTAATTTGTGAACAGTAGAAGATGAAGAAATGAATAAGGATTTGATTACCAGAAATTAGAATGTATATTAATAGAATGTAGAAAGAGTGTAAAGTTAGAAAGAAGTGAAAAAAAAGAGAAATGTATTTTTTTAAAATAGGGTTAATTATTGCATGTTAGAAAGAGTTAGGAAGGCTTATTGGCTTTGTCAGCACCAGAACGACGATCGCAGAGTACGAGGCAGATTTGGCCTTGGGGATGAATGCCAGGGGGGCCAGGAAGGCTGGCTAGCAGCCCAGAATTCTTAGCTCTTGGAAGACAGTAAGAGTGAAATACATTTTCTGAACGGCAAAAGAGGCCTCCAAAGGGGGTGGAGAGCTGGAGGTGTTTAGTTAGTTTTAAAAATGACCTGTTGAGTGGATGTGATTCAGTCCACAATAAAATAAAAAAGGGTTGTAGAGCTCTGGGCTGGTAAGGTTTAGAATAACAGTGTGTGAAAGAGCAGAGCAGTTGTGACCTTGATGTGATAACAGCATTCCAATGGGTTCGCAGAGCACAGAGAGCAAGAGAAGAGACAGACAGAAGATTGTGAAGTGAGTGCAAACTGCTGCTGGTTTAGACTAAAGTATAATGCAGTTGTTCAGAACACATGTGATTTAGTATTAGGAACAAAAATTATGAATAACTTTCAACAGGTTATTGCTTTTGGACGTAGAGAATTACACTTTAAAATGGCCTAGTCTGAGGAAAGAAGGATTGTTTTGAGAAAAATGTATTTACTAAATAAGTTAGTGAGTGTTTCAGATGCAATAGTTTAAGCACATGTTACTACTATTATTTGAATTGTATTCAGAATAGGTGATTGATTTATGTGCAGTTTAAAGGCAAGAAGAAAAAGATTTATTGGTTGTCTGTTGTGTCCATTTTTGCTGTTGAATTTTTTTGTTTCACTGTTGGTTCATGTCATAGTATAAATGTTTTCTATTTAAATAAATATTGAGTTGGGGGGTCTCTGATTGGCATACTGATTATTGACTTTGCTAGTGGATCCCTAGTGGAGAGTACTGATCATGCGAGGGTAGGTAAATGCATAGCTCCTAGTAGGTAAATAATATTGATTGTGTTGCTCATAAGAGTGGTCTGGTGGGAATGTATATATGTGTGTATATATTGGATTTGTATAACAGTCTTTGTATGCAGTTTGTCCATGGGACACCATTGCAGTGGGCCCAGTGCCCCACCCGCTGAGTGGAGGTGCAGAGTGTGTGTTTTGTGCAAATGTCTGCTAGTGTGCACTGGAGTATTTAGTATGTTCTGGGGGTGAGAATATACCTTTGGCAACAGGATTAAATGTGTATGATTCAGGAGTTTAAAATGTTAACATAACACAGTTAGAGCTGTGATTTTACCCAGAAGTAAGATGCCCCTTTTTGTTTAAAGATGAGAAAGTGCATTGGTTATAAAATAACCCATTTAGACAGGGAAAGATGTCCATGCAGAAATAGATTTGGTACCTTTAATAACAAGAATAAAATGTTTACGCACAATATGTAAATTACTGGCTCATGGCAAGTGAAAGATGTGAAAGTAAATGTATATCATTACAAGATTGTCATGTGATTTTCAATGCTGCTAAATGTTTTGCCTTTTAGCTGAGTGTTTAGCCTGCTTTAAGTTTTTCATAAGGTTATAGATAAATGGTAGCTCAGAATTTGCTTAAATTAGTTAGAAATAACTGCGGAGTAAAAAAACAACAAAATGCAGGGTTTTGGCTGAAGGTTAAAAGAGGTTAGGTCTGTTTCTTGTCTGAGACAGCAGACAGGGTTTCAGAACAGAAAGTGGACAGTTAGAAGAGAACTTGGATTTTTTCTACATTGAAAGGATGCTATTTTTTCTTTAGGATTGGGATAAGTATATATAGGGTGATGATAGATAATATAGATGAACAGGTGTGAATGAGCTCCAAGCATAGGTTTTAAAGTAAGTATTTGTAGAAGGTATTTTTACTAGTGGTTGCCTTTTTGTTCAAAATTTTGTGTGTTGTTGTTTTTTTTTTGTGGTTTGATTTGTTTAGTTTCAGTGCAATGGGAAATATTTTTATCTCTGTGTTATGGTGAGTATTGATGCAACTTTGTGCTAGACAGATTACGTGTGCACTGACACCGCATGATGCATGACATGCATGAGAAAACTATAGTCCTTTGAGTAACTAATATTGTGTTTTCCTTTTTGTGGCTTTTGCGTTTGGTATATGTATTATTGCGTATTATTTTATGTTATACGCATGTAAATATTGTGTGTTTTATGTTTTCTTTGGCTTATTGTGCATTGTTTGTTCTGTTCTGTGTGGTAGGTATGCTGATCGATCTTAAGCCTGACAAATTAAGGAGGCCAGCATACTGGGTTTTGGGCTGCAGTTTCACTGTGCATGAAATGCATGGCATTGTGTTGTGTGTCACAGCTCCTTTGCATGTGTTGCTGGGATTTGTCTATGCTTTCTGTGCTTAGCACAGCAAGTATACCTGCTGGCTTGGTATGCTTGTTTTTATTTTATGTATGTTTCTGTTTTGTATTGTTTTTACCATTCTATTGTTGATACTAGTAAAAGCTCCTCTGTGGGAAATTTGTTCTGGTCCCTAAATTTCACAGATAACACTTCAGCAGTGTATGTCCATTTGGTCAAATGATATAGAAGAAAACAACAAGAGTTCTACGGTGTACTCATGGTGTTGTGTCACAAGCCTGACCATCACCTAAGTCATTTTTTGTTCCTTTATAGTTTTCCCTTTTGCCGCCATTTCCCTAATGAATGTCGCATAGTGCCTAGTTATGGGGGAGTTTAGCTGTGTCCCAGTCCCATTTCCTTTTCCTTACTCCTTCATGGGAATAAAAGGCCTCAAAAGAAGTAGTGTGTTTTGTAATAAATAAATAATTATAATGAATTTTTCTTAGTTACATTGTATTAGATATTAATAGGCACACACACATCATTTTGTGGCAATGACATTTGTACATGTGCTAAAAGGCTTTCTAGCCCTCTCAAAAGTGCTATGTATCTCTTAGAATTTTGTTTATGCCCAGTGCTACACCCAGGGGTTGATGGTGTTGACTGAAGTGAAATATGTTTCAGATTTCCTCCTGTCAAACTGGGGGAGAAAGCTAGCTCCCGGCTAGCTCTCCTATAAATTAGGACTAGGTAACATGTATATTGCTCCCTCCTCTTCTCAAATTTTTATTAGCCTGCCCTGCTTTGATCTAAAAGGGGAATTAGATGTGGGTAGTTTTGTTCTACAAGAGTTGGGTAGTAACACCATTATTGTAGTCGTGCGAGTACATTGCTAGTTCTTTATTAGCTAGTCTGTGAAAATAAACTGATAGTCTTTATTAGAGAATTATTTTAATTGGATAGGGATGAAAGGTACGAAAAGACCCGCCCAGACGCCCCAGACTAGTGTTTCCTTATTTGACCTTTGAAGGGAACAATAGTTCTGTACTTTTTTTTGTTTCACATTCCTAGGTAACGACATCATTATTGTGCAGCACTAAGTAAAGGTGCACAGGTATCACAAGTCTCTTAACAGTTAGCCTGTATAGTTGAGCTGACAATCCCTATTAGAGCTGGTGAACAGGTTTTCCCCTAAAAAAAATGTTACATGGTCTAAATAGTGAGAAAGGTGAAAGATGCTTGTGTGATCCTCAGCAAAATATTTTTTTCTGTTGAAATTATAGCTTTGTAGAAGTTAGTTTCCTGCTGCTTCTATAATATGTGAGCATGGTCATGAGCAAAATATAGTTGTTTTGAGTAATAACCCCTTCGCTGCTCATGACGAGCTCAGCTCGTCATGCAGTACACTGGTCGTGTGCTTATGACGAGCTGAGCTCGTCATGAATATATGGCAGCAGGGATTTTCCAGCACAGGAGAAAAATCTCCCTAGCAGCCAAGGTGATAGAAAAAGAATATTAGAAGTGTTTGAAGTTTTGCACAACAGTGAAGGTTCACAAAGTAGACGCTGTGTGCATGCTATAGGAATAGCGGTTTGAAATTCCCTTTTTGAGGGTTCTCAAGTGAAAATGCGGGAATACAACATGTCTGTTTTGTTTTATTTTTTCTCTTCTCTTAGAATTCAGTAAATGCATACGTCTGTCCACAGGTAATACAGGGGAAAAAGTCAGATATGTAATGTATTACCTAATGTCAGCACAAATTTATTGATAGGCCTGAGATGTTTTCACATTCAAATTCACACCGCCCAGCAAGTGTTTGGGGTGTCCCGATAACAAATTGTTTTGCTGATATTGAATACCCTTTGTTGACAGACTATTTGTATGCTTTGACTAAAGATCTTCGTTCCCTTCATCAGCAGCTAGCAGACACACTGAAGCCGCAACCGGAGGGGCCTGGACACACCATCCAACACGGGGACTGAGTCGTCATCCGAAGATACCAGCGGAAGTCTTGCTTGGAGCCGAGGTGAAGAGAGCCGAGGCAGTTGCTGCTTGCCACCCGAACCTCACTCAGGATCCAGGGCCATAAGTCGTGGACTCACGTAAGCCATGTAAAGAGGGTCCCGCTTCTGTTGCACTATGATGAGTGGGTGAGAAAGGGCGTCGCTGAGCCGGATAAAAGAGCGAAGAGGCCAGTTCTGATTGCTAGTGGTGAGGCCTCTCTTGACTACAGTGATTCAATATCAGCGGATAAGTCCCATGCCATTAAGCCCCCCATTCTGTTCACAGATCCAGAGGTGCGAGGGAGCACTCGATACAATCTGTGGCCCAGGAAAGGAGAGCAGGGCACCGGAAGAAGGGCTGAGTAAGGGAAGTAGGGAAGGACTAAAGAAAGTGTTAGGGACGGACTGCTGGAAGAGCCCTGGTGCACTGTCGAGACATTGTCAGGTGGGACACTAGGATTGCGCCTGGGCCCAGATTAAGTGCTCCTCTGAGTCGTGAAGCTGTGCGACTCCGTCGTGGGAGTTAGGGAATGAACAATAGAAGCCTGCCTGTGAGGCTTTAACGGACACAGGGATAAGATCCCTTGAAGGGAGAAGATTCCCTCTGGTTGGCCTCAGTGTGAACTGTTTTTCCCCTAGTTTACTTTGGACTTGTAGCTAGGAAAATGAGTTCCTTTGAATGTTCCTATTCCCCAGGATGAGCGGCCTTTGCGGCTCCTTGTCCAGATGTCCCTGATCTCATTTGGTTCTCATGGTCTACAAATGTAATATTGTGTTTGTTTATATCCTAACTATTGCTTTCATATTTCTCTTTAGAGAATTAGTTTCTTGTTGCTTGGCGCATACCCTCATGGGTGTTATTCCAACACCACCTGAGAATGTCATTGGTACCCTAGCTCCTCACGAAGAGGAGCACTGGGAAGTTCATTAGGATGATGTAGTATTCAAATGTTCCACCAGGCACATGTTATTTATAGCACTGTAAATTATTGGGTGTGTGGGTCATTGCCTTCATACACACACAAGGGTGAGAAAATGTTGCTTGTATTCTTGCCCTATGGAAGTAGCTGTGAGGGTTAGTATACTTTGAATAGTTTAGGAAAAAAAACATTTCTCAGCCCGATAAAGATCTACTTCATGGATGTTAGATATAGGTCCTCGCTGATAATGTAAGTGAGCCCTCAATATAGAATTCAATAGGGTGTTTTCCCTGATAATGACCGTTTGATCTTATTTGCATTAATTCCTGCTCATGATGTAAACTGTGATGCATTTTTAAGTTGTCCGATCATGACATAGTGTTATAGAGAAATGGTACCCCGAGAACATATGTTTAGATTAGTCAAAAAAAAAGAGGGTGCCTCCCACCCAGAGAATAATTATTGTTTTAGTAGGTATTGTAGGGGTTGTTTTTTTACTTGTTGCCTCTGCACTTCCTGTCTTATAGTATGCTGCACTACTTCTATGATCATGCTCATCCTAGTATTTAATTTCCCGATACAAGATATCTTTTTTGATGACATATTATTGGTTATTCTTGTTTTCTTTGCTTCCCTTTGATTGATGAGTGATGCCGTCCCCGTTCTCTCCTTTAGAATTGTACAGTCCCTCATTTAAGCAATAAAGGCTGCACTTATGTTAGCCACAATAGGCTAAAAGGAGGGTCTGATAGATAGTAATTTCCCTGTTGCAGAATGTTCTAATGATGTTATGAATATGTTAGCCTAATGTGTCTAACCAACATGCAGTTACAGCCTATTATTCATGTGCTGCAAGCTACTGAGCTATTTTTGTAATGTGCAAGCTTCAGTTGGATAGAATTGTTTCCGTAATGTGTAAGCTTTTGTCTTATTATTGCCTTCTAAGTTAGAAAACCTGATGTGGTACATTGCTTTCCCTTGGTTAGGTTCACATTATTGATATTTCTGTATACTTTTGTATAAGAGAGAGAAGCTTGTCAATGGCAGACAGACTTCTGATGCTGACATTTGCTCTGCAGCTCCAATGTCTCATGGTACAGTTTCCCCCCCTCCCTTATGAGCAGAAAATCCCTGTTTCAGCATTTCTTGCCTTGAGTTAGTTTTGCAGAAATGTTTCCATGCCCTGGAGTAGCAGAGCCTCGGCTCTGTGGCCTTGAGGGGAGATAACAGTGTTGCCTTCGCAGGTGCAGATGCCTCATGTATGAGTTCATTGTTCACCATTTCGCTAGTTCTGTAATTTTCCAGTCCGGGCGTGTCCTTACCCTGCCATGCTATGTTATAATGTATTGTCATGATGGGATGGGTCAGTCCTCTCGGTGCACTCCCTGGGGTGTAGACCTGACGGGGCCCATCTGCAGATGAATATTATGTCCTAATAAATATATTTCTAATTCTTCTCCACTGCCTGGCTGGCTTAATTTATGAGAATGATAGATGAGTGAGGTAAGTCGCTCAGGTGGATTTGAGCCACGCTTATCAAATGTAACGTTGTATGATGTGGTCACTATTGCAACACTATTAGGATTAGTAGCTCGGGATGATTTTCTCTGAATATATGCACAGCTCTTTCTACAGAAAAGGCTGGAGACCCCTGCTCAAGGGAGAAACTCAGCACTGACCGATATCTACCAAGAGCGGCGGCTTCTGCTGTCATCCCCATTCTGCCGCTACCTTGCATGGCGGACAACTTCGTACTGTGGGGCAGAGATGAGTGTGCACTGTCTAACATGTCATTTGTACTGGAAGAGTATTTTTTCAGAATAATTCCTGTGCCTAGGCAGACTCAGAAGTCCCATACTCATTGGATGTGCGCTGATCATTGAAACACACATGCAATGCCTCACATTTTGGAGAAATCAACACATTTCCACTATCTTAGTAGATCTGGCTTTGTGTCAAAACTATTGGGTGTTTGCACGGATCTTCCCCAGCAGTGCCCCTTTGAAGATCCTATGACGCAAACTGAGCAAAGCTGTATCTGCACGGAAAAGGACACGTTTCCAGCACAAAACACATTTGCTTTGGATAGCAAATAGCATGCACCCTTTGCGTAACTTTGCACTACTTCAAAGGTTGTCAAAGGACACTCCATGCCAGATTATCACCAGACTCTCTATGCCTCCCAACAGTAAGAATATCTATTGGGTCAACACCTTTGTGCAGGCTGGATATCTAGTCACCCAATTGTCATGGTCATTGGAATTGCCACAGCTAAACTCTAGACATGACTGACTGTTAGCTGTCTGTGCTGGCCATTTTGATGTAGAGTTGTCATGGCAATTTCTGGAACTACAGTAGACCAGGACCGAATGTAAGCAGTATAGTCCAGATAAAGATCTACCATGTTGACAGTCCTGATAATAAAGCACCTCTAAAACAAATTACTTTTGGTACAGTAGACCAGAAACTACTGCTTGACATGGTAATTTGTAAGAAAGTCACTCATTCGGCGAAATACAATCATACAGTATTGAAGAAAATAAAGAGTTAAAATGAGAAGTGATCAAACATAGCAGGCATTGTGGAGGACTCCAATATAGCTCGACCCAGCTGAGATGTGCTGAGATCTGCCCCATGCATCTGGCATCATGGAGGGCTATAATATAGCCAATGCCTGTAGGTTCTGATATCATTAGTATAAGCCAAACCATGACCTTATATACTAATGCACGTGTATTACTGGCATTCTGGAGGATTATAATCTAGAACATGCCTGTAGGTTTTGACATTCATTAGTATAAGCTAAACCCTGACCGAATTTACTGATGCACACATTAGGGGGGACTGCAGTGCAACCCACCCATGCAGATTTCTATCATGTCTTTTCCCCTTCCTGCTCATCTCCTTCATTCCCATATTGACAAGACATACATCATGGGTACTGAATCCTTTACAAATCACATGCAGATTACAATAAAGGTATTATAAAGATGGCTATTCTGCAATTACCAAATACCATAGGACCTGCAAAATAAAGTGTAACTGCAATACAATCAAATTCTGGGCGTGTCCACGTCTGACACACCCCTACTCCTCCACACTACTAAGTGCAGTATTGTATTGCATTGTATATTAGATTTCTATAGCGCCTTATCACCCAGGGGTCTCTAAGCGCTTTAGACAGTGTCCCTGCACAAGAGAAGAGGATCTCTCTGGTCACTCTTATGGGCATGAAACACAGGTTTAGTCCCGCCCAGCAGGAGCAGAGTACAATCTGCGACCCTGCTGGGTGGGAGCAAAGAAATTTTACCAGCTCCCGCTGCACCCATGATGGGTGCAAGTATGCGAGCCTACAGGGGACATAGGGGCACTGCGACTCCCCCATAACCCCAACGTTTTTTAATGCTGTGGGTGTCCCTGGTGGGATCGGGGTGCCCATAGCAAGTAAAATCACCACACTGCCCTCAGAAAAAGTAATGCGGCCCAGGGCACTCCAGGCTGAAAATGGGACACGAGGATGGAGGGCTGCACACCAGCCTCCCAAAAACAACCCCCTTGGCTCACTTGGGGAATGAAAAATAAAAAAGGGCAGGTAACTAACAGTTTTTTCCACAGAATAGCGGATCTGTAGATATATATATATTTTTTGCCCCAGAAAAGGTCCCCTTGGAATTTTCCACCAAGCCAAAGGGAGCAGGGTATCCCTTTCCTTCCCTTCCCCTATAAGTTTTTAAAAAAGTTTTCACAGTACAGGGGACTGATTCCCCGAATCCTAAAATGACTTCCCCCATCTATTTTAGAAACCAGGGTCCCTTTAGGATGGAACACAGAGGATGAACTTTGACTACATTTTAGGAAGGAGTAATGACCTTACAGACAGGTTATATATAGATGTATCCATTAGCCTTGATAGGGAAGGTTTTTGTTCTGTTTTATTTTCTTTTAACCAGGAGGAAAGGAATGGTATCTCGTGTAAGATGTGATGAAACCTTAGTCGTTGTATTCACCTATCTTTTTCCTGAAGGCACTTTTTGATACTGGGGCACATATTCAGATACTTTTTTCTTATGATGTAAGCTCCTGCATCAATACATCTACCACCACGTGGTCCCATATGTATTTGACAGTCTGCCTACCATTCATCTTCAGAAGATGGTTGACCACCTGCGTTGGCTGTACAGATCACTCCAGGGTCAACTACACTGTGCTTTCCACTCAGATTTCATATTTGGATGTTATGTAATCGTGACTCTACTACCCAAGGATTTAGATTTTAGAGACACTGGAACACGGGTCAGGAGCCTGTTGTAACTCTGCTGGGTTGCCCTCTAGGGCTCTATCTGAAAGACATTCAGACATACAGATTGTGTCATGCCTCATCAAACACGCGGGGGACCTGAAAGGGTAGTATTGTTTCGCATTGTACAATTCTTGATTGCACCTCGCTATCAAGCTTGATTAAATAGATACCTGAATAATAAGGCCGGTCGCCGAGTTCACCCTAAACTGCCCACTGAGGTGTTACTGGATGTATAGAGAATGGAACACGATGAGTCCTCTACATGGGGAATCATGAATGTTTATCAGTGCACAGACTACTCTACATGATGACTCACCTTTCGAAGCATGGACCAAGGTTTAACTAGAATGTACTACTATTGTACTATTTCAGGATAGCACTCATTTAGATTAACGAGTTTCACTTATTAATGTTGCTCATGTTTTGCCATTCCACGATGGTGCTCATTCAGTTTTACTGTGATCAAGGCTGTTCTGGCCGCAATGTATTGTGAGTTAAACAGTGTTACAAGCACAACTCCGCCGAGGCTGTTGTTTTTCATGTATTGAGAAAGATTGAAATGTATTGGGCCGGTGGACTTCTCCAGTCGTGGCACTTCACCAGCGTGGGGCTGAGGGTGCATACCATCTATAACAAAGGAAACCACTGAAGTTCACCAGTTATAGTTATCTCAGGTAACTATAACTTGTGCCCTATTGGAACTATAACTTCCACCCGACCACGTGCTGTGCACAGTGATGGACATCTTACTCAATCTTTGAAAAACTATAGAAATTCACTGAAAAAACCTAACAGTTAAAGTGATGTTATAGTTAGTAATTGTAATGTCTTACGTTAGATAAAAAAAAAACTAGTAATGAGCTAACTAAAACTTACACCCTGCCATACACTGCTTATGATCTCACGCATTACATCACTGATGACATCTCAAATTACGTCATTAATGAGATCATTGATGACATCATACAGACATCATAACATTGTCCTATAGGATTTGTGGCTTTGAAGCAACACACTACAACTGTGGACAATTTTCTTTTCACTTTAATGGGATAACACACTTAAATACTTAAAAAGACCTCCAATTTTAAGTCGAGAGGTTGACAGGTATACATTTGCCACTGAAAATACCTCTTCTGTGAGGCCCATGGAAAAACCTCTGTAGTTTAGTAAAATACCTACACATGCACCTGTGACAGGCATTGTGAAATACAACTTTAAAGTCATGCTTACAACACCAGTGTGAGATAAACCACCTCTACATTCTTCATTAGTTAAGAATCTCCAGTGCCTCAGAATCTTTGATGAAGTTCTGGAAATAAACATCCACATTTTAAAAATGTCTTCATTACACTGCATTTGTCTATAGCTATGTATTAAAACTATTTCATATCGGCACATGCCCAGAAATCCACTGGTGGATTCTCTGTTGTCAACGAAGGTCTGGACTTTAGAACAGATTTTTTGGAACAGGCTTTGGCTTTAAGCCACAACCTCTCATCACCTTTTGTGTGCTTCTTTCAATCATAGCTCTACAACCAACATCAGGTGTGCTCAGCCTATACCTTGTTTAACTTTAGCAATACTCCCTGACAAAACTGTAGGGTTTTCTAAATGGTGCACCATATAACTTTCAACATGCAGGATTATGATAGCTGCCAAGGCTTTTGCTACTTCCTTGCTACAAGTCTACACGTGTACACTCAGTAATGCTGTGGGGTAAATACTATTGTGTTATCAGTAATGTCATCAGTAATGTCATTTGAGATGTCATCAATTATGTCATAAGGTATGTCATTTAATATGTTATGAGTGATGTAATATGTGAGGTCGTAAGTAGTGCATGGTGCAGTGCAAGTTATATTTAGCTCAGTAAACTATAACTGGTGAATTGCAGTGTTCTGTTTTGTTTTTTAAACATTAATTTTTACCTTATTCCAACACCTAATTATATATGTTCACTGAAAAAAACAAAGTTTTAAAGGATGTTATAGTTGGGTGAAAATGTCAGGTAAAACATACTGTTTTAAATGAAAACATACTGTTGTAAATGAAAAATCCACTGAAATCCAGCAGTGGTTATCTCAAGTAACTATAACTTGTGCCCTAAAAGTAACTATAACTCACACCCATTTTTTCCATTCAAAACGGTTTGGCCCCATCCCCTGGGGCCAAAACCAATTAAAAAGACCTCTCTCCAAGCTTTAATTGGCCTGGGGACCCCATCCCCCGGGTCTGAATTTCATAAAAAAGGGGGAGCGGTCATGTTTTCCTTCCTCCCTGAACCTATTGTGTCCCAGAGGATCCAATCACCTGGGACCTTTCTAAATTATAGGTGCGTGCCTCGGTGCCTACCTGGAGCACCGACCACGCAGCATTTATATTAAGTGGAGGGGGAACTCTGCCCCCTTCCCGATCCTCATTAGGCCCTAGGGACCCCATCTTCCAGTGCCAAATTAAATTCAAAATGAGAAGGGGGCTACCCCCTATCTCTGAGGCCCATTACTCCCAGAGGGCCCCATCAAATAGGGCCAAATTAAATTAAAATGGGGCCACCGGGCCCCCTGCCTAGAACCTTATTAGGCCCTGTGGACTCCATCTTTGGGCCCAAATTCTAAAGGAGCGGGCATACGGACCTCCCCTCAGAGCATTATTAAACCTGAAGACCGCTTGTGACCCCATCCACTGGGGCCAGATTCCATACAAAAGAGGGAAGTCTATGCAGCTTCCCCCCTGAGCCTTATTACACCTTGTGGACCTCCATGCCCCTGCATCAATTCCATAAAAATGGGGAGGCGGCCACGCTGCCCCCCTCCCTGAGCCTTATAAGGCCTCAGGGACCTCATCCCCTGGGGCCAAAATCAATCAAAAAGGGGAGACAAGCAACACCGCCCTCCTCCCTGAGCCTTATTAGGCACTGAGGACCTCATCCCCAAGGCCAATGTACATAATTAAGTGGAGGAGGACATGCAGCCCCCCTCCCTGACCCTTCTTGGGCCCCAGGGACCCCATCCCTGGGGCCACAGGTTGGTGTACTGGTGTCGTCTGAGGAACCCATAGAGCTCGAATAGGTGACCGTACGAGGAGACCCTGGGTCCCCGTGACCCGAGGCGGCTCTCTGCATAATCCAGGAGTCCTCACCTGGAGGGAGCAGCTAATTATGCGTTCTCTTGGACGACTATCTTCCAGACAAGGCTAGCTCTCTAACTTATTGCTAAAATCCTTAATAATTTGCCTGACTCTCTTGACAAAGTCCATATAAAATGGTGCATGTATGTAAGTGAGATTACCAACAAGGATTAGAGGGAGGCCTTTGCATCGCCTCGCGATTTGCTCCTGATTTAAATTAATTCAGTTTAAACTACTACATCGGACCTACTACTCAAGCTCCGTATTGGTTAAAATTGTTCTTCTGGACTCTCCGTTATGTCCCCTTGACTGTGGCCATGTATATATCTATTTGCATCAATGGTGGGGAATGTCCGACTCTACAGAGATATTGGGTGGAGGTCATCTCTGCTTAATCCCAGATTTGCAGTAAGGATGTTGAGGCTACTCCGAGGCTATGTCTCTTGAACATTTGGGACACCACTCATCTGTCTAGACCTGAGCAACTGTGGGTCTCTCTGGGATGCATGGTGGCTAAAGGAACCATCGCTAGGACGTGGAAGGGAGGGGTTGAATTGAAATGCACTGATTGGGAGTCGGATAATAACTGGTGTATGCAGGCCAAAAGAGTGGTGTATGAAAGCAGAGGTTGCCAGGGTAAATGGGCGAAAATTTGGGCCACATGGAATGAG
This sequence comes from Lissotriton vulgaris, assembly GCF_964263255.1. NCBI lineage: Eukaryota > Metazoa > Chordata > Amphibia > Caudata > Salamandridae > Lissotriton > Lissotriton vulgaris. Next base: position 199,901,209 of record NC_141696.1, read on the forward strand.
AGTAGAGGTTGGCTGTGCGCCCCCTTTAACCTCATGGGTGCTGCTGACGAGCTCAGCTCGTCACGGCCGTTGGAACGTTCGCACGCGGGGCTAATTTCCCTGCTGTGCTGAACGTTCTGAAAACGGGTGCGGCCGTGACGAGCTCAGCTCGTCATGAGGACAGCTCCGCTGTACACCATGACGAGCTGAGCTCGTCACCAGCATGCGGGCGCTGCGCGCTGCCCCCTCCCCCCGCAGCGATGGGGTTAATGTTGCTTCTCCGTTAATTTTTGATAATGAATCATTGTAATTTTGTGTTCATTGGAATCATTTTCAAATATGAAAACTTGATTTATGCTCCAGTATAATGTGCTCTTCTGTAATGTTTATGTTTATTTTTTGGGCACTTTTCATTTAACCCTTATTGTATAGTTTAATGACCGCTTATTTAGTATTTGTGTGATATTACTTGAGTTGTGTCTTTTCAATAAGAAAAAAAATTTTGACAAAAAATTATGCGCTCTCCCTCTGGGCAGAAGCAATATCTGTTGTGTTTTCCCTGCCAACAGGGGTGCAGGCAGGGAACAGAACAAAAGTCTGCTCCTAGTTGGCAGGAGCATGTTGAAATCTCATGCTGGGAGTAGACTTACCTGCCCTAATGCAGGCATAGAAGGCATGTTTGCTCCCATTTGCTGATTAATTTAAAAATGCTCCCATAAGGCTGGAGCACACGTTTCTCTGCCGTGCTAGTGCAAGCAGGGAAACTACTGTGTCTGAGAGATGGGCTCCTTGGGACAAAGTAACTGACCCCACCTGGGGATGATGTTCTCTTAGAGGTTCGGGGGGGGGGGTGCTAGGGGCTGCAAGGCTAGTCTCTCTCTAAACTTAGTTCCGGTCCCAGGGGATGTGATCCCTGAGACCTACAATGGCTCGGGCAGGGGGTGTACATCCACCTCCCTTTTTAAAATAAAATAAAAAAATTGGTCCCAGGGTATGAGGTCCCTGGGGCCCAAATGAGCACACATGCCCCCTCCCCAAATGATTAGATTTATTGTGAGCCAGCATTTTGTTTTGTTTTTTGGCACACTCCTGTTGGGGGTACCTCTGGGGCCACCATACAGGACCTGGGGGGAGAGGTGGTTGGGTGGCAGAGTATCCCTAGCCTGCCATCTTATATAATATTTTTTTCAATCTCCAGGACAAGGAACCAAGAGCCCAATTTCGAGTCTGGCAGTCTTTAACCGCCAGACTCGCTGTGACACAGCGGTGGCGGTTCTGCAACTGACGTATTATGAGGCAGCTGTTTGGACCATCCACCGCTGCGCCGGCTGCACCGGCTGCACCAGGTAATCACCGTTCCCTGGTAATGAAGTAGTGGACAGATCTATTCAAGGTGCAAGGCTGGCCACCACGGTCCCCCGAGCATATTTCGTGTTTCCCCACCGCCAGCCTTTTCATGGAAGACTCAACGCCATGAAAAGGCTGGCGGTGGGGAAACAAAGGGGACCCTACAGGGTCCCCATGCCTCCGCTGCCACAGGAATGTATTCAGGGGGCACAACATGTGCCCCTCTGTTTGCATGCACCCCAGGTTTCAGCATATTTCTAATGTTGCTGGCAGCTTCGCTCCCGCTGGAGTCTGACTACCCGGGAGTGATTTGGCTCAAGGGTCAAAAGAATAACCCATATCTCATCTAGGTGTGTGTCCGACACAATCAATTATTAACCTTCAGTGTATGAGATGGTAATGTATTCATCCTCTGTCTCTCTTCTAAATATCCATTCTGTTCAACTACATTCTTCTGCCATCCTCTGACTCGAAATATCCTTGGTGTAATATCCCAATCTGAGATTGAATTCCTTTAGAATCTTGATCTTAGACCATGATAACAACCCAGGTTCTTGATATTATACTGTAAGATCACACCTGAAACGACGCAAAATAACTGGCGCATCCCTGCTGATATGCAGGGATGCGCCAGTTATTGTAAATCTGCCCCAATGTTTTTAGCTCTAGCCTTGCTCGAGCAGTTCCAGCAATTAGGAAATGTATAGTTCTGGAGCAGACTTCATAGAATTCATGGAAATGCTGATAAACATAGGGGTAGTCAATAGTTTGGAAATCTTCTGAAAAGATGAAGCATGTTTGGAAAGTTCTAAGGCCATTGTTACAGTAGGAGTCTATTATCATCATTGATTAAAGCTACCTTTTTAGGCCATCTCTAAATTATAGGGCTTTGCAAAGATTGAGAGTGTTTCATCTCAGGGAAGGGGCTTGGTGCAGCAACTGAATTTCTTTAAATATGGATTCAAGTTAGGGGTTGCTTTGGTGACTCCAAAAGATGGAGACAAGGAATGGCAATGCTATTTCGAGAACTGCTCTGGACTTTTTCATTGAGTTGGATGCAAGTGGGACAGGTTGGCAGGATGGATACAGGAGGGAAATAGTTGTTGGATTAAAGGAATTTTACATTGACATTACAAAGGTACCTGCTCCTTGCTGGTATCTTTGCAATCAAGAGTATGACAAAATCCAAGCAAAATTTTAGAACCTGAGTGTGAACAATATTTCAGATGTTGGGGTTGGGAAAAGGCTTCATTGGTTGGTAGAACTTGGTAGAACTTGCAAAGGATTTTTGGCATTATTGCTTGGACCTCAAGGCTTCAGTAAAAACTTTGAATATTTACTTGGAATTTAAAACATGACTGCAAGATTTTTTTCAAAATCGGGGAAATGAAAATTGAGTTCTCTAGGTGCTCTGTAAAACTGTCAAGGTATGGGGGGTATTTTTGCAGTATATCATTTTACGTCATGTATAATAGCTCAACTGTCAATGTTTTTACTGTGGAATTTGAATCTGAAGACTCAGAGGATTGATGTTTTTCTGCAGAAGTGAAATTTTTGGATGGGATATCCTTTTTCCCCTTAAGTGATATTCTGAGATTTTAATTATGTATGAGGAGACACCAGGGTGATCTGGTTTTGATTACTTCAAAAATTCTGGAAGGAAATTTACACAATATGATTCTGTTGGGTCCTCTATTCATGAACTATGGGCCTGATTATGATAGCGGTGAACCCGCCACCGGCAGCCTGCCAGTGGCGGGTTCACTGCCATTGTGCGCCCATTCTCTGTCTGCCAGATAAGGATGGCGGGCGGAGTGCCATCCGCCACGGGTCCGACACAGGCAATCATTACGATTGCCTGTCGGACACTGCCAGCATACCTAGATGGTGGCGGTGCCTAGCAGGCACCGTCCACCACATTAGGATGCTGCATTCCACCAGCCTTTGAATGGCTGGTCCTCCGCCATTCAAAGGTTGGCGGAGATTGACTTTGGGGGCCCGTTGAGGGCCCCCCTTATGCAGCAGCAATGCAATTGTGCACTTGGGGGGCACCTACGGTGCCTCCCTACGGTTCCCCGCACCAAGTGGCAGGCACCTCGTGGTGCCTGCCAAGTAGTGCAGGGAAATGCACAACATGCATTTTTGCCATTGCGGCGGGTGCTGCAGCCAGCAGCACCCACCGCAATGGTGAACATGCAAAATGCGACCGCCACACTGATGTACCGCCGCCATATGGCTGGGCGGTCCTGATTCCCACGCCGATGGAGGACGGACTAAAGTCCGTCCGCCATGGTAATGAGCCCCTATGTTATTCATTTGGAAAGGTGTGAGCACTTCCACTTTAAAATGCAGTAATGTAGTAGGCCAAAACACAGTTCTTAGAAAATCCCTTCTCAACCACTGTTTGCTATGGCACCGGTAGCAGGCAGTGCTCAGAGAAATGCGTGTTATATTCAAACAAAACCAACACATTTAGGGCCCGATGTAGGTAAACGCGATTTTCCGATTTCAAAATACCGAGGCGGGCCGAATCGGTATTCTGAAATCGGAAAACGAGATGTAGGAAAAAAAAAACGAATGAATACCGAATCGGTCGGCATCGGTAATGAGATTCGGTACGTTCCGATTCTGCTCGGTCCGAATCGGAAAGTACCGAATCGGCCAACAACGAATCGGAAATCACCGATTCGGCTACCACCGATTCGGATATTCCCGATTCGGCGAATACCGATTCGGTAAAAGCCGATTCGGTAAAATCCGATTCGGCAATCATAGATTCGTAGCCATGAAAACAGACCCATGGCGAAAAAGCCCATAGGAATGCATTGAATGAACCGATTCGGCTTTTACCGATGCGGATAATACCGAATCGGATTTTACCGAATCGGATATTACCGAATCGGTAAAAGCCGATTCGGCAATAGGCGATTCAGCCAATGAGGTGGCTCCCCCTCCCCCACCCAAACAGGGAGTGGCAACCCTGGCAGGTGCAGCTAATTAAGAAGTTTCTGGAAAGCCTGCCTGAGCCCAACACACACAGTTAGCAGCAGTGGGAGAAGGAGGTTGCAAACTGAACAGGAGAAAATGGCAGATCAGTCAGGAAGCCAGAAGTCCTCCCAGAAGAGGAAGCCCAAGTTCACCACCACCGAACTTCAGGTGCTGGTTGAGGAGGTGGTGAGGGTGCACCGCCAGCTGTTTGGCAAGCTGTCCCTCAACGTGCCAGACAGCACCAAGAGGAGAATCTGGGCCGACATCGCCCAGAAGGTTAATGCTGCGGGTGTCACCCCCAGGTCCATAGAGGAACTGAAAAAAAGGTTTTACGACATCCGCAGCCTCACGAAGAGGAAGCTGGCTGACATTCAAAGGCAGGCTGGACACACTGGAGGAGGCAAGAACCCGGCGCCACCCCTCACCGAGCTGGAGGAAATTGTCTCCAGCACCATCGAGAGGGAGAGTATCGTAGGAATCGGGACCCTGGACAGCTCTGCGAGAGCCACAGCTACAGGTAAGAAGCATGCGCATCATGACACACCCTACCAGACACCTCCCCATTAGACACAATGCATAGGCAAACACCAGCACTGTACTGTCACCAACATACAAGAGACAAGCATCATGGTACATGTAGTCAGCAGAAGTTAGCCAAATATGTCAGTGCAGAATCACAAGACAGGAAACAGTGTGACACGGTGTAAGGAGATGCAAGGACATGTGGAATGCCATAATTGTACTGACTGTAATACATCGGCACTCAGTTTACAAATGCTTCTTTGTACCTAGGGGCCCCATCAGGCGGAACAACTGTGACAGCAGAGGGAGCAGCAACGTCCAACACTACAGTCGCAGGGCCGAGCACCAGCCAGGCTGGCCAGGAGGAGGAGGAGGATGAGGAAGGAGACACCCCAGGGCTAGGAATGGAGGGAGTCCTGGTCATTGACTTCCAAGCAGTGCACTCCCCAGTACTGCCCAGCACACCCCCCTTGCAATTCTCACCAGAAAACTCCCCTACAAGGCAGACCATTCCGCCTACACCAGCTCCTGCCACAACCGTGGCCTTGCCACCTGTCCAACCTGTCCTGGGAGCAGGGGCTCAGGGACCGGCCAGCACCACACCCCCACCAGTGGCACCCCAGCCCACTCAGCAGGCCGGAAGCAGCAGTGCCCGACGCCGTGCCACCACCACCACTGCTGCACCAGCACGGGAGGGCAGTGTGTTCCTGGGCCTGGAGGGACAGATGGTTAAAATCCAGCGCCAACAGGCCAGATCCACCATGGCCTGCCAACGCCAGCTCCTGCAGCACAACATGCAGATGGGGGAGTTGGTGAAGGGTTTCCAGGCTGTTGTGGACAGCAACAAGGAGGTGGCAGCAGGGTTAGGCAGGCTGACCACTGCCATCACCCACTCATCTGCCAGACAGGAGGAGCATGAGGTTGCGCGCAGGAGGGATGCCCGGGTGCTGAACCGGGCCATGGCCCGCCTTGCAGCGGCGACCGCACAACTGTGCCATCGCAGCTCCAACCAAGAATCTGTGCTCAGTCAGCATACGGCTGAGCTCACTAGGGGGATGGCCAGGATCACCACGGCCATGGAGGCCATGATAATATCAAACACCGCCTCCAATCCTGCCCTGGACCTGGGTGATGCTGGAGACAGCAGCAGCCGCAGCAGCCCGGCCAGCGCTGCATCTGAGCCACGGAGGAGCACCAGGCGATCCGCTGATGCTGCTGGGCATTCGGAGGGGGCCGAGGGACACCCCAGTGGGTCTGGCAAGCGGGCAAAAAAATAGCCTGGCAAGGGGGGATGAGCAAACCAGAACCCTGGACTTTATTTTATTTTACATACTCCATTTTTTGATGCACATCAGTGCTGTAACTGTGGTGCATCACTATTAAAATTTGTTTTTTGCAAGCAACATTTAGCTGTCTTTGCATCTGTACTCAGTCAGAAATAGTTCTCAGTGATCTCCTCACGTCTGTATCTGCCATCACTTGGCGTACACACCCCAGCTGGCTGTGTCAGTGGCACAGCTTCGTCGTCGTCATAGTCCTCGTAGTCAGACAACTCCACCTCAGTGCCCTTCTTGACCGCAAGGTTGTGTAACATTGCACATACAGCTATGATCTTGCAGTAGGTGATGGGGGTATACTGCCTTGCACCTCCACTCTTGTGCAGGCATCTGAATCTACTTTTCCAGATGCCAAAGGTCCGTTCAACAACATTCCTTGTGCGTATGTGGGCCCGGTTATACCTCCTTTGGCTGGGTGTGGAGGGGTTGAGGTAGGGGGTGAGTATGAATGAGCGGAGGGCATATGCACTGTCGCCTGGAAGAGAAAGGGGTCACATTAGACACATGCATACATGTATTCCACCTACCTACTATGTGTTATGGGGGTCTGATGATGTGTCTCACCTAGGAGGTATCCTTCTCCAAATTCGCCAGCCATCAGCCGTGCATATATGCCGCTCTGTTGGAATATATAGGAGTCATGGTGTGAGAAGTTGGCCCGATATGCACCGTTCGCTATTCTAGCGACCGCTATGTATCGTTCCAACGACCCTTATGGTGTTTGGTTGTAAGTCAACCTATAGACCAGCTATCCTAGTAGCGTGGATACGAGCAGTCTAAGGCTAAAGACTCGAGAGGGCGTGTTAAGCCAGCTGTTTACCACACATGTACCCCTTGAACACCCAGTGAAAGGACACCACACAAGTGTTATGAAAATAAACAGTATATTTATTAAGAATCACAACAGCCCTGTACTCTTTATGAGGACAGGGTACTAAGCACAAACCAAATCGCTTTAGCAGATACTTCAAGTGCACAGTTTAAAGACAAGTGTCCGAGGACACGGAAGGGTTAAGGCAAGTCGGAAGCGAGGGACTCGGGACCCTAGAGTAAGGAGGCTATGCAGGCACCGAAATGCCGAGTTACCTAGCCACGAGGGCTGCGGCTGCAAGTCTTACAGGCGTCGGGGTCTTCGCTGACGAGCCAGGAGCCGGAAGAAAAGGAGTTGCTGGCCGGCGACCAGTGTTGAATAGTTCGTAGAGATTGATGAAACCTGAAAGCAGAGGGGACCAAGTTCGTACTACTAGCCAGTAGTTAGAGGGTACCAGGAAGGCACCGGTTGGCCGTCACCTCGACCAGGTGAGTGGGCGACGCTAGGCTCTGCAGTCTCACGGACCAGGAGGCGTTGTCGGCGATCACGGTGGAGGTGCGAGCTGTCCCACGACGGATGTCGCTGTCGGCGTCTTGTGTGGACCAGGAGGGTCCGGGGTGCTTCTCAAAAGATGGAAGCAGGGGCCAGTCTGGAGCAACCAGACCGGCAGTGTTGATTCTTGGTCGTCGTCACAGAAGGGCACAAGCCAGCGGCCAGTGACCAGACAACGTGCTGAGCAGCGAGCAGAAGGGCCCCACGCAGATCGTGGAGATGCTGGGAGACTGCACTTCGGTGCTGGAGCGGCTCAGGGTCGGGGCTTCTCGGACCCCAGAGCACTCACCAGAGAGTTACCTCGATGGTCGTGCTGGTTTTTAAGAGCGTGCAGGTTCTGATGATGGCCGGTCCCTCGAGGTCTCGTCGCACCCACAGATCACAGCTGAGCTGATGACGTGGGTAGAGGTCAGAGGTGCCAGGGAAGCCGGTTCTCGTCGAGCTGGGCCGTCGGATTCCTTGAGGAAGGACTTACAGCAAACCGCAGAGTTCTTAGATGGTGCCTGCTGATGCAGGGTGACTACTCCTTAGCCACAAGGGAGAAATCTTAAGAAGAGTCTTGAAGTCCTTTCGTAGAAAGTATTCTTGATTCAAAGATGATCTAATTTGGAAGGGTCCCCGCTCCGGCCTTTATCCTAAAGAAAGGGGTGGGTACATGACTAGGTCCTGCCCTAAGGGTGGGACCAGGAAGGGGGGTAGTTACACCCCTCTCCCCTGCCGGACTTTCCCCAGGCCAGGGCTGTCGCCCCTGGAACTGGTTCTAACCGGCAGATGCGTAGTGAGCACCGGGGTGCCACTCCGCAGTCACCTTCTCGCAAAAGCCCTACCTACCCAGAATACACAAACCCTGTCTGGGACGGTGCGAACACCGCCCTCGACAGGAAACCCTTTGTCCAAGTGCTCCTCGCTGGAAGGACTCCCAGCAGCAGGAGGTCAGACTTGTGTCTGTGGTGGCAGCATCCATTTTGTGGAGCTGAGGCCTTCGTTAACTTTAACCGGGGTTCACAGTTACGTACATGTCGTGTCCCTCTAGAAGGGCGGAATGCTAACCTCGTCGCCAGAGGTGGTGAGAGGGCAGCATCCCGATTCGTATGACACCTTACTCGACATGTCTTGATAACGCGACACCGAAGTTACCGATATGGTACGCGTTATCATGGAACAGCCATTGGGTCTTGATTCCGCAAGCTGCAACCGGGCTCGGCTCGGGCCAGAGCTTAGTTCACGCGAGCCCATGCACTCTGCCTTCAGGATTGTCAAGGCCTGCCATAGGAGTGACTGATAGGAACTCGGGTGTCCATTGGAGGGTTAGATATAGGGCTACTATATCTATAGCAAAGGGTGATTACACAACTTTGCCCCAGCTGTCATGCAGCCAGTTGTGTCAAATCTAGGAGGCCAGCCAGGGGTGGCATAATACATGCTGCAGCCCCTGACGGCCCTGGGTACACCTACGCCCTGGGTTACAGGGTCTGATAAGGTGGCCCAGTACCAATTGGTAAATGCACCTAGGGTACATCTCGTAATTTAGAAAGAGAACAGCCAGGCTGTGGGTCTGATTGGCAGGCCCACAGCCAGAGAAAGTCGTAAACCAGTGAAACAAAAGCAAAAAATCTGGGTGATCATAGGATTGCAGACCCTACTCTCCTACACATGGGTACTCCCTGGAAATTTTGCTACCAGGTCTGTGATGGTGCACTTGGCATTGCAGATCACCTGCACGTTGATGGTGTGTGTAGATTTCCGATTGCGGTATATGTATTCGGTGTCCGCTGGTGGGCAAATCGGAATGTGTGTGCCATCTATGCAACCGATGATTTGGGGAAATTGTGCCATCTGGTAGAAGTCAGCTTTAGTTTGTAGCAGTTCTGCGTGGGTTGCAGGGAAAGAGATGTATTGGTCCATCCTGTCTATCATGGCGTCAAGGAATATGTGGAAGAACCTTGACAGGCTGCTCTGGCTCACCCCTCCTGCTGCTGCTACTCCACTTTGATAGCTGCCAGACGCAAGCAGGTGTAGGCTGCATAGCACCTGGACGTGCGCAGGGATGGCGTGTGCCCTTGGGGTGTGGTGGTCCAAGAATGGCTTAAGGTCCCTGATGAGCTCAAGTATGGTGTCAGAGTCCAGCCTGTATCTCTGTAGGATCTCAGCCTCAGTGAGCATGAACAGGGTTACCCTCTGTCTGTAGACCTGTTCATTTCTTAGCCATTCCCTCTGTCCTTCCTGCTGTAGCCGTAGCCGCCTCGCAATGACATAGAAAGCTGCCATCCTGCAAGTTGCAATGCATTTTGGGACTGTTTATATGGGTTGGAGTTGGTTACCACCTGATTGCAATCCATGGTAAATACCGAGTGAATTCTACCGATTTTGAGCCGATTTCGGTGTTTCTGTGCCTCCCTACATCTCCCCAACTGTCGGAATCGGGGAATTTCCCGATCGGAGATTCATACGAATCGGCATGTTTTCCGATTCGGATCATGTCCGATTCGGTATTTGTACCGAATCGGTAATTGGACCGAATCGGTGAATTTCCGATTCGGTGTCACTAACGATTCGGTAATTGGACCGAATCGGTGATTTTCCGATTCGGTGTCACTTACGAATCGGTAATTGGACCGAATCGGTGATTTTCCGATTCGGTGTCACTAACAAATCGGTAATCGGACCGAATCGGTGATATTCCGATTCGGTGTCACTAACGAATCGGTAATTGGACCGATTCGGTCTTTGCATCCGATTCGGTGTTTTTCCGATTCGTTACATATCCGATTTTCGGTATGTACGTATCGGATTCTTTCCCATTCGGTACTCATTCCGATTCGGTTTTCTATCCGATTCTTTCTGTTTTTGGTTCCCTACATCTCGATGGCTGTTTACCGATCGGTAAGGGCCAAAAATCGGTATTTTCGGCCGTTACCGATCGGTAACGCCCTACCTACATCGGGCCCTTAAAGTCAAGAAAATAGCACTTGAAAAAATGTCACATTAATTAAAAAAATGTTTACAAAATATGTAATAGGCCTCCAAATCATTAAAGTAGGATTAGGGGAACCAGATCTATGTATGAATTGTTAAAAACTTTAGGCAAAATGCACCTAGAAAAAGTAAAGTATCAATGAAAAGCCACAGCTTGCTGTTGATTAGGACCTAGATGTGATTTCAGGCTGACCGTGATAGATTGGAAGTTGCATACACCAAGCAAGTCACCCAGCTGAATATTTTTATGTTCTGCCTTAGTCTAATTTTTGGAATTCAACTCTTTCAGTGGGTTGAAGTGCAGGGCTGAAGCCGGTAGGGTCCCTCAAAGCTGGAATCGGACAGCCTTAACATTACCTGTTTTGACTTGGATATCCTGCTCTTATTTATTCCCTGAGCCCTAGTAGACCCATTAGTTCCCATCCCAGTTTGGAGACTCGTTCATAAAGCAACAGGCACAATAAGGTCTATTAAAGGAAGTTTATTCTCCGCTCTGATCCTTACACCTTTGCAGCAAAGTGTCAACTGTTACTTTCTAAATATACCATTCTTTAACTGACATTCTACAGCCTACACCGTAAGTCGCATTCTAACATTATATTATTACTCGCAGTTGCAAACCGAATCATGTTGCTCATCTAAATTGGGGTTTGCCTAGGATCCTGTCTGGAGCTCTTCAGAGGTATGAAAAATTCAGCCATCTTGAAGTTAGGGCCTTTTGGAATCTTTACTATAGGCAAAGATGACATTTTGCAAAAGGAGGTATGCACAGTGTGAAAAGTAGCCAGGAGTGGTTAGGGGAAATTAACTATTCACTGGCTAGTATACAAGATAAGATTGGAACCTTACAACCACCTCTTTAGAATATATATTCCTGGACCTAGCAAGATTACACCTGAAGAAGAATGCCTTGCTGGAAGACAATGACTTCTGCTAGAAGCAGAGGACTCTGGGACTAAAGGCTCCTGATTCTGCCTGACACCCAGGACCAGGAAATGCTCTAGAAATGTCAGGTGGTTGACGACCTGCTTCAAGGTCACAAAAAGCAGAAGGGCTCCTGACTGTAAAAGAGCGCATGTGGCCAGACAAAACTGGACCCTAGAAGAGTATTGCAAACTTATTAGGAGGAAAGGAGAAAAGGAGGACACAAAATGCAATATTTTGAAGCAATGTTAAGTGGAAAAAAAAGTGTTTGTGGAGGGAAGGCAGGACAGGATGTAAAACATGAAGAAATAATTTGTCGAGAATGGACGTGAGAAATAATAGTTTGTAGGAAAAAAAGTATGAGAAAAAAACACGAGGAGCAGTAAAAGTACTTAGGGAAGTATGGAAGGAAGCAGGGGCTGCTTCATATATTATCAAGACTAAACTACCACCACCTGTACATTAGAAAGGTCCCCCAGAGGTCAAAAAATATATAGAAGCATGAAGCCATACATGGAAATAACAACAGAGATCCTTGGTGACTTGCTACATAATTGGAATATATGGTAGGGGGTACTTTATCCCATCTATCGTTATATGCTATATTGGTTCTGTTGCTTTTGTATGGAGTGGTGATACAACTTTACGCATTGTAAAATGAGCCTTCTTTTTTAAATATAATACAGATTTTGCAATCACTATCAGCTAAGAAAATCAAAATTCTTATTTTGATATACTATTGTGAGACCACACAAAATGTTGCTAAACTCATGAATCCTGATCCCAGAAGAGCCAGTGAACTCTTGGGTTAAGTCCCTGGGAATTATTCAATATGTAGTATTAAACTTAAAACATTTGGCCAGATATAGCAAGCTACAAGTCTGAAAAAGTGCTTGCAATTTGTAACTAGTGTCTAATTTTGTGAATCAGTCTAAGTGCTAATAGGTCGGTTTGCAAAACTTTTAAAACCATGCTGTAACGTTTCAGATTCTTAGTGGGTTGCAGACTGACCTACCTGACAGGCCCGGCTCTAGGGCGGTGTGACCGGCGACACTGCACCGGGTGCTGATTTCGGGTCAGGGCGCCTTGTTTGCAAGTATATTGTGGTTTTAGAACCACCTGCTGCCGTGTTCCTTGCATTCAGCAATTTCCCAGCAACAATAAAAATGTCAAGATAACTCTGGTGATTAATGTTTTTGCTGGAGGGAGACCAGTGTTTTGCCTAGTGGACATTTGGACTCATGGTTAGGTAGCGCGGAGGGTGAATATGCCTGCTGCAAAGAACGTGTAAAGAGAGATCCTTTTGTTACTTGCAGTTTATACGTTAAAATTCTAACATGGAACAGTGAACTATGAACTGTGATCAAAAAGCTGCATGGAAACTGCAAGGTATATATTAGAGCTTATGATGTTTTCCCCAGTCTTTCATAATGTTGCAAGAGGGTTCATTTGGGTAGAAATCAATACTTATTAGTAAAGGCAACCCCCAACCGTGGTGTAACGTTTTAATTTCCGAGTTTGTTCTTCTGCAGACCAAGAACTTGTAAACTATACTGCCTACGAGTATAGATGACGTGTGACTCCTACACATTGTAGTTTTCTGACGTATGTAATGGTTCCTATACATTCCTATACACTGATTTACACACTTGTGATTGATTTTCTCTGTGTAATGTGTGTGCAGGGTTGGATTGGGATTGAAAATCGGCCGGGCACGCAAAATAAAAGTGGCCCACATTTGCATATTACGTTGCTGCAAAACACTTCTTCAGTGAAATGTTATTAAAAATGTGTGGGGGGGGGGGGGGAGCGTTAAAAAGAAAATGCAAGGATTAGTTAACACTGGTAAAACACACCTGAAGACAAGGGAGGCCACTTTTGCTCAGGTCCCTACCCCCGCTCAATATGCATACATTCATGGGCCGGCCGAGCAAAACAAAAGGAGTGACACCCCTGCCCCTTTGTAAAAGTGAGGTAATGGACGCCCATTAGCTTTAGAAAGGCCACTCAGAACCCAACTGGGCCGTTGGTGGCATGGAACAACTCAGAAACCGCCCAAATCGGCCCCCAGGCTGCTCAAAGAAAGCAGCCCACAGCTGGAGCTCTGACACCGGCCCCTCGGGCTTTGCCCGAGTGCCCTCATTACCAATCCGACGCTGTGTGTGTGTGATGCAAAGTTCTCTAACACACTGGTAAAAGTGGCGCTATAAAACAGATTACAAGCGTCTGATCTGATAAAGAGTGGTTGTGTAGACTTGAGGGGCACTGTTAAATGGTGTTAGTGAGGGAATCCATGGTGGTAGTCATTGAGAGACGCCAACAAACATTGTCACACCAGGTGCCACTAGCGCTAAAGCCGTCCCCGTTCCCTAACAAATATTAATTAAGCAGATCATAAATTGTGACTCACTTCGAAAAGCAACAATCCTAGCCTACAATGGGGAGCAGACCACTGTCCCTAAGTTTTCTTTTGAAAAATAAAAAACTTTTTTTTTTTTAAACAGACGATTTTACTTAAAGGGTGCAGGCCTGCTTATTAAAGTTCTCATTTTTGAAATGTTTCGGGGTTGTGCTCACAGTTCTTTGAAAAGCCCTGCTCCCGGTGTTAGCATAGACAAGGTGCAGGTTCCGAGCATACTGTGAAAAATGCAGTCTCGCTGAAATCCCTGCTTTTATTAGTACGGACACCAATGGGGTTAATGGACCCATGCCTGCTCTTATCTTTGTCCTTATATTCCTTTAGCCACTGCACTATTTCAATAGTGTTGCCAATTCTACTGCGCATGCGCATGAAGAAACTGACATGAAAATGAAACTAAAGGCGCTTCGAACTTTTAAAACCATGGTGTAACGTGTCAATTTAAAAAGTTACTTGAAAGTTATGCAACCCTCTGAGTCACTGCCTGTCTTCCAGTGATTTGCCACAGATCGGCCTTTTTGGGGTCCATCCATCCAGTATTTGTAAAGGGCAAACTAATCACCCTTCAGGGTCTCAAGGTGCTGGATGGCGTCAGGGAGATAAGGGGCCCGATGTAGGTAATTCCTATTTACCTACTCTTAAATACCGAATCATACAGGATTAGTCATAGGAGTAGGTAAATAGGAAGGGATTTTGGAAAAGGGGGTGGTGATGGACAGAGTTTCTGAATGATGCAGAATACTCCTACCCAGTCAAGAGATCAGGGCTTTATCCATCACCGTTTTTTAGCTCACTGCACCATCCCAGCTCAGAACCTGGCTACATGCAAATTAGTCTGTTCCTGTCCCAGTACATGATGGGAACAGGGCAAACCAAACTACCAAGCCAATTCTTATACTGGGAAGGAAACAAGGTTCCGGGGACCGGTTTCTGGCATTTCAGCCGACGTCGGCCCGGCTTGCTTGAATCCTGATGGTGCAATGAGCAAGGGACTCACGTCTGAGTATACCCTCCCACACTTAGTGTGGAAAAAATCGATTTTGGAAAAGGGGGTGGTGATGGACAGAGTTTCTGAATGATGCAGAATACTCCTACCCAGTCAAGAGATCAGTGCTTTATCCAACACCGTTTATTAGCTCACTGCACCATCCCAGCTCAGAACCTGGCTACATGCAAATTAGTCTGTTCCTGTCCCAGTACATGATGGGAACAGGGCAAACCAAACTACCAAGCCAATTCTTATACTGGGAAGGAAACAAGCTTTAGGGGACCGGTTTCTGGCATTTCAGCCGTCATCGGCCCGGCTTGCTTGAATCCTGATGGTGCAATGAGCAAGGGACTCACGTCTGAGTATACCCTCCCACACTTAGTGTGGACAAAATCGATTTTGGAAAAAGGGGTGGTGATGGACAGAGTTTCTGAATGATGCAGAATACTCCTACCCAGTCAAGAGATCAGGGCTTTATCCATCACCGTTTTTTAGCTCACTGCACCATCCCAGCTCAGAACCTGGCTACATGCAAATTAGTCTGTTCCTGTCCCAGTACATGATGGGAACAGGGCAAACCAAACTACCAAGCCAATTCTTATACTGGGAAGGAAACAAGCTTCCGGGGACCGGTTTCTGGCATTTCAGCCGTCGTCGGCCCGGCTTGCTTGAATCCTGATGGTGCAATGAGCAAGGGACTCACGTCTGAGTATACCCTCCCACACTTAGTGTGGACAAAATCGATTTTGGAAAAGGGGGTGGTGATGGACAGAGTTTCTGAATGATGCAGAATACTCCTACCCAGTCAAGAGATCAGGGCTTTATCCATCACCGTTTTTTAGCTCACTGAACCATCCCAGCTCATAACCTGGCTACATGCAAATTAGTCTGTTCCTGTCCCAGTACATGATGGGAACAGGGCAAACCAAACTACCAAGCCAATTCTTATACTGGGAAGGAAACAAGCTTCCGGGGACCGGTTTCTGGCATTTCAGCCATCGTCGGCCCGGCTTGCTTGAATCCTGATGGTGCAATGAGCAAGGGACTCACGTCTGAGTATACCCTCCCACACTTAGTGTAGACAAAATCGATTTTGGAAAAGGGGGTGGTGATGGATAGAGTTTCTGAATGATGCAGAATACTCCTACCCAGTCAAGAGATCAGGGCTTTATCCATCACCGTTTTTTAGCTCACTGCACCATCCCAGCTCAGAACCTGGCTACATGCAAATTAGTCTGTTCCTGTCCCAGTACATGATGGGAACAGGGCAAACCCAACTACCAAGCCAATTCTTATACTGGGAAGGAAACAAGCTTCCGGGGACCGGTTTCTGGCATTTCAGCCGTCGTCGGCCCGGCTTGCTTGAATCCTGATGGTGCAATGAGCAAGGGACTCACGTCTGAGTATACCTTCCCACACTTAGTGTGGACAAAATCGATTTTGGAAAAGGGGGTGGTGATGGGCAGAGTTTCTGAATGTTGCAGAATACTCCTACCCAGTCAAGAGATCAGGGCTTTATCCATCACCGTTTTTTAGCTCACTGCACCATCCCAGCTCAGAACCTGGCTACATGCAAATTAGTCTGTTCCTGTCCCAGTACATGATGGGAACAGGGCAAACCAAACTACCAAGCCAATTCTTATACTGGGAAGAAAACAAGCTTCTGGGGACCGGTTTCTGGCATTTCAGCCATCGTCGGCCCGGCTTGCTTGAATCCTGATGGTGCAATGAGCAAGGGACTCACGTCTGAGTATACCCTCCCACACTTAGTGTGGACAAAATCGATTTTGGAAAAGGGGGTGGTTATGGACAGAGGTTCTGAATGATGCAGAATACTCCTACCCAGTCAAGAGATCAGGGCTTTATCCATCACCGTTTTTTAGCTCACTGCACCATCCCTGCTCAGAACCTGGCTACATGCAAATTAGTCTGTTCCTGTCCCAGTACATGATGGGAACAGGGCAAACCAAACTACCAAGCCAATTCTTATACTGGGAAGGAAACAAGCTTCCGGGGACCGGTTTCTGGCATTTCAGCCGGCGTCGGCCCGGCTTGCTTGAATCCTGATGGTGCAATGAGCAAGGGACTCACGTCTGAGTATACCCTCCCACACTTAGTGTGGACAAAATCGATTTTGGGAAAAGGGGGTGGTGATGGACAGAGTTTCTGAATGATGCAGAATACTCCTACCCAGTCAAGAGATAAGGGCTTTATCCATCACCGTTTTTTAGCTCACAGCACCATCCCTGCTCAGAACCTGGCTACATGAAAATTAGTCTGTTCTTGTCCCAGTACATGATGGGAACAGGGCAAACCAAACTACCAAGCCAATTCTATACTGGGAAGAAAAAAAGCTTCCGGGGACCGGTTTCTGGCATTTCAGCCGTCGTCGGCCCGGCTTGCTTGAATCCTGATGGTGCAATGAGCAAGGGACTCACGTCTGAGTATATCCTCCCACACTTAGTGTGGACAAAATCGATTTTGGAAAAGGGGGTGGTGATGGACAGAGTTTCTGAATGATGCAGAATACTCCTACCCAGTCAAGAGATCAGGGCTTTATCCATCACCGTTTTTTAGCTCACTGCACCATCCCAGCTCAGAACCTGGCTTCATGCAAATTAGTCTGTTCCTGTCCCAGTACATGATGGGAACAGGGCAAACCAAACTACCAAGCCAATTCTTATACTGGGAAGGAAACAAGCTTCCGGGGACCGGTTTCTGGCATTTCAGACGTCGTCGGCCCGGCTTGCTTGAATCCTGATGGTGCAATGAGCAAGGGACTCACATCTGAGTATACCCTCCCACACTTAGTGTGGACAAAATCGATTTTGGAAAAGGGGGTGGTGATGGACAGTGTTTCTGAATGATGCAGAATACTCCTACCCAGTCAAGAGATCAGGGCTTTATCCATCACCGTTTTTTTAGCTCACTGCACCTTCCCAGCTCAGAACCTGGCTACATGCAAATTAGTCTGTTCCTGTCCCAGTACATGATGGGAACAGGGCAAACCAAACTACCAAGCCAATTCTTATACTGGGAAGGAAACAAGCTTCCGGGGACCGGTTTCTGGCATTTCAGCCGTCGTCGGCCCGGCTTGCTTGAATCCTGATGGTGTAATAAGCAAGGGACTCACGTCTGAGTATACCCTCCCACACTTAGTGTGGACAAAATCGATTTTGGAAAAGGGGGTGGTGATGGACAGAGTTTCTGAATGATGCAGAATACTCCTACCCAGTCAAGAGATAAGGGCTTTATCCATCACCGTTTTTTAGCTCACTGCACCATCCCAGCTCAGAACCTGGCTACATGCAAATTAGTCTGTTCCTGTACCAGTACATGATGGGAACAGGGCAAACCAAACTACCAAGCCAATTCTTATACTGGGAAGGAAACAAGCTTCCGGGGACCGGTTTCTGGCATTTCAGCCGTCGTCGGCCCGGCCTGCTTGAATCCTGATGGTACAATGAGCAAGGGACTCACGTCTGAGTATACCCTCCCACACAATAGGAAGGTGGCAGATGTAGGTAATTCTTATTTTAGAATTACCGAATCTGTAAGATTCGGTATTTACTGATTCGGTAAATACCAAATCGGTATTTCCTATTGATTCCTATGGGCCTTGAAGCCCATAGGAATCAATGGGAAATACCGATTCGGTATTTACCGAATCAGTAAATACTGAATCCTGCAAGGGTGAACGGGGTGTCACTTTGACACCCTGTAGCACCCCAATTCCAGGCTTGTGTGCCACGTGGCACACATACATGCCCTAAGGGCATGTCTGTGTGTCACATGGCACAGATGTGCATGTACACCTGAATTCGGTATTTTACCACCCAATTGTATTGGGTGATAAAATACCGAATTCTGAAGGCCTGTAGCACTGTAAATAGTGCTACCTACATCTGGGATTCACCGAATTGGTAAAATTACTGATTCAGTATTTTACAGAATCAGTAAATTTACCGATTCGGTAAATTTACCGATTCTGTAAAATAATGGCCCCTACATCTCAATCACCAAATACCGGTCGGTAACGGCCGAATTCGGCCGTTACCGACCGGTATTTGGTGACCTACATCGGACCCTAAGTGAGTAATTGCCCATGGTCACATGATGCTGAGCTGAGCTGCCGCTGGTGCCGGGGATCAAACCGGGAGCCCTGGGCTACGGAGTTAGTGGCTCTGGCTGCTGTGCCACACCTCTCCCCTTCGTTGCAAGTTGTAGACTGAGGTCGCCGCTCCAACCCCAAAATTACATTCCATGTTTCCCCTGCTCTAAATGGTCATGGATAACTGCAGATTTGATGAGTTTACCAGATTTTCACGCACTTGGGCCCATGACGTGATTATGACACTTTTTGTGAGTCAGGCGAGTTTACACACCACTATCAGTTCTTTGTATGAATTTTTTGTAACACTATTACCATGGTACCTGACTTACCACAGGCACTTATTCTTCCTGACGGACCAGGAGCTATTAGAGGACAAGTGACAAGATAATCCTAAGAATACTCTATACATCTAACAATACTATGATGAATTTATAATGACCACAGACACCTGAAGGCTTTTAAGGATTTTATATAGTAATTAAATTCAAAGTGACAAGAGAATAAGGCTGATGCAAATCAAAATGTCAATAATCAAGATTACAACAATAATATAGCTATAAATGAGGGCAAGCACCATCGAGTGCAAGTGGGATTCTATGGGATAAGGGTAACAAGGAACATGCTATTCAGAATCAGGCTTATACTAGGGTAGGTAAGTTCAAAACACATTAGTCAGTGGAGTGCTAAAGTCCTACAAGTGTTTCAAATCCTAATCTTAGTCTATCTGTTAAAACTAAACTTAGATCCCAAACATCGATCAAATTAATCACACTATTTAAGTAATACAATTTCAATATGTCCTACAGGAAGGGGAAAAATGGAACACAACTAATAGACAGTTTGCATATATGACGTTGGAGATAACAGAGAGAATATCATGGGCATAGAGGCTTTATTAAAAGAGGAGAAAAAAGGATAGATAGACAAACACCCACCCTATATTTACCTAGGACAGGAATGAGGACTAACCCTGGCCACGGGTCAGCTTCGGGAAAAAGGCGAGGACAAGGACCCTCAAGGATTTAGGATGCCAGTAGGTGAGTAGGTACAGCTCACGGACAATCAGGACAGGATACCCCTCAGGACTTGGGTCAGGACTGGGCTCACCAAAGGGCACGACCAACACCTGCAGCTTCGGATGCAACGCCTGCGTTACCCCCTCACTGCACGGAATCCGCCAGTAACCCCGATTGGGTTCTCGAATCTCCCAGCAAAGTGCTTCGCCAGCACTTAAGACTATTTCCACCCCTTGGAGTTTGTGGAATTTTCGGACAGAGTGCTCCGCAGACCTCTGTATCAATCACCTATAGAGTTCGTAGGGTCGGTGACAGGTCAGCTACTCGGACAAGTCGGACAATTTCTCTAGCTAAAACTAGGCTAGTTATACCCTTTTCGGGTCCCAAGACCACCCACAAATGTTGCAAGTGACAGGGTCCCCAACTTATGATTGGTCAGGAGAGGTGGTTAGGTCATTGTCACCACCTAAAATTCTGGGTTCCCATATTTAATATTCAGATTCAGTACCCACCCCCTACATTCCAGTTCCCAGGGCATGAGAAAGGTGTAAAACAATAGGGCACACATAAGAAAATACATTTGTTGCAGTTTTAGGTACAGACGAAATCTTCTCTCGGTGCACAAAAGTCGTTCCCAGGCGCATCTCAACTTCAGAAGCCAGCTGGCTTGGTGTTGCTTCTGCGCAGTTTGAATTTTCCCTCATCACATGATGGGGTTGTACTGGGTTTCAAAGATGGAGCAGCTCCCCACTCCCAGGCCCACAGATACGTGGTACATGAAAAGTAAGCGAAAACAAATTAGAAACACAGAAAAAATGAATACACTGTACACCATGATAAGCTACACTTCACCCCTTACTTTATAATAACTATAGCAGTTAGGAGTAAGACAGAAATAGATAGAAGTGCAAAGCGGCATGGGCAAGCAGAGAGCGTGTTTTAAAACAAGCGGCCATTTTAGCTACAATGCGCATGTGCGAAATATCCCTCCAAAACTGCGAAATGCGTCACATCACATGGGTATGACCGATGCATGCGCAGACTGGATTTCTGCGAAGCAGCCATTCTGTAGTATGCAAGCGTTGTTAGGATTAATAGACACATAGGCAAGCGTCTCTGGGACACCCGCGTGTACTGTAAAAGTGTAATATTAATGACAAACAGGATTGATTAATACTATTACAAGTTAACGAGGTTCATGAGTGTGAGCAAGTCGCTTCACGTGCGAATCCTTGCTCCATCAATCCCCTCTTTGATGATATTTACTATCATCACTATTAATGAAAACAGATGCCAACTTTCTTTCTTACATATCACTCATCTCGATCTCAATAAATTTGTTGTTGAGCTTCTTCTCAGCATCCTTATTAGGATGGAAACTCTTGGCCTTTTTGTAAATCTGATTTCTTAATTCCTCTAACTCCAGCTCATCCACATTTCGTTTTACTCCCCTTCTATTTACAGTATACTTCTTTCTGCATTTTTGGCATTTACAGCAAATTATTATAATGAACACAATCAGACTTATTCCAGCTATTGGCATCAGCATTTTCCCCACAAGACTGCGGCCTATGTTAGAAAACCAACTACCTACAGAGGAGAGACCATCAGTCAGTCTCTTCCAGGCATTATCAACCTCCTGTGGTTTGAGATCTTTTTCCAAATTAGTTATGTTTCGCACATATTTCTTAATTTCTACGCTTTTATCAGGAATGTAAGTGCAACAATGTTGCGCCTTCAGCATCCTGCAGACTCCGCCCTCATTTGCCAATAAGGTATCAAGAGCAAGGCGATTCTGTAAAACCATTGATCTGATCGCAACCATTTCAGTATTGACCAGCAGGAATCCAGCAGCAGTGTCGGTTGATAACCGATCCACTACTGTAGATAATTTGCAAATACGGTGAGTATTCAGAACCACTCTCACTCCAGGTATCAGTGCACTAAATATATCACCTATAATTTCTCCTACACTTTCACGCCTACTACGTACTAAACCATTAGTATTTTCATTGCTTCCAGCGGCGTCGTTCACATGGTATATTTTCGGGAAGACAATGCCAAAATAGCAGCTTCCATACCTGTGATCCGGCAATTTGAAATAAGCCTTGTTTCCACATATATAATAAATTCCGGGAAACACAGGTTCTCACGCATTTTTGAAACCCCAACCTCCAATTACCTTGTAATTATGTTCGCATTCACTGGAACCGATGAATACATTGTTATAGTAACTAGTCTTATCTCTATGAAGACAGAGTTTCCCTTTCCGTTCAAAGTCCAGCAACAGTGCAGGATTAGCTTAGCCATTTGAGGTGCTTTCCATGTTTTCAGCCCATTTAGGAGTTTTCTGTCTCTTATCATTGGCCTTTCTTTGGAAACTCTCCCTTCTCTTTTCTGCCATTTTCAAGAACATTTTCTCTTGCTCATGTAATGAACAAGTCAAATTATCTCTGCGAGCTTCATTTAAATCTATGTCACCTATAGTCAGAAAGTATTCTCCCATGTAACGAGTCACTTCGCTTCTAACATGTACAATATTCAGGTTTCCCCGAATAGGAAGTTCAGAAAAAATCACGTCAGTGTTTGAATAGTAGTACTGTAAAGTGCTTCTGTAAAATAAGCTTGCTAATATGCTACAGAAAATTCCATAGGTCAGGGGTAAACGGTGATAGGTCACACCTTCAGCTACTGAAGTCGGTAGCTTCATGCAGACATACCAATCTTCTATTTCCATAGCTTCTACATAATGCACTAAAAGATTTGCAAAGACATTTAAATGTGTTCTGATTCTCATTTTGTGAAAATGTAGTCCTTCCTCATCTGGTGCTTCTAAGTCAGGTCGGGTTTGTTTCAGGCTAGCTGAATTTTCACGTCTTTCTACACTTCGTGGTGTTTCTTCGCTATGTACAACGTCTGTGTCTGGTGTCATCGATTTAGTAGGGTACAAGTTAGTATCTTTACTTATCATAAAAGGTATAAAGACTGTTAGTCCTATCCATACTACTATTACTATGGCTACACTACATAAGCATATCTTACAGCAAGTTTTACAACAATTTCCCCTAGGTCTTCCATTCACATTTGAATCAGATATTTTAGCTTACAGGTGGCTTTCCAACCCCTCTTTGTTTCTCTACACAAGAGGCTTACGCAGTTTCACTTTTAAGTTGGGTCCTCTTCCTCAGGACTCAGATCCTCAATCGAATCTTGATCGCTTTTGTCGCTTATTTCGGGATCATCAATTTCTTCCAACACCAGATATGTCCATTCAGGACTTCGGTAGTTTTTGTTTTGTCTTCTTATTCTGGTACTGCGACTGTTTTGCTGAGCTCCTGTTCGTTGTCTTTCACTAGCAGCTCTTTTCCGATCTTCTATTTTCTCTTCCACTGTCTTTAATCTTAATTTCAGTCTCTTTATGTATCTGGGTTCACTTTTCTTCTTGAGCCTTTTAGCAGTTACTGTAATTTGGCCTTCTTCACGAGCCCTTTTATTTTCGTTCTGTTGTGGCACTATTACGTCAACAGTATC